>NC_089682.1:19643774-20258928 GCF_031753505.1 Anomalospiza imberbis | reverse complement strand
TGGATGGGATTATTGAATTCTGAAACAAATTACCAAAAGGAACACAGGAGCATTTTGCCATTCGCAGTACACAATCCAAGACAAGTACACTGTGGAAATTAAGTTTATCAGATATAGGCTTTTTCTAAGGGAAACAAAGATACATAATTACTTGAATCTTTTCACAGAACTATTGTTAGTGCCATGTGAGTAGAAAACCCAAGTTTTTACCCATGAGATGATGGAGACAGAAAAAGCAGCAGCTACAGGAGAACTCTGGAGATGCAGCAATTGTGTAGGAGCTTAGGTTTTAACCATTAGACCAGACACAAAATTCTGAGGAGGGAAGTGCTAATGCCCTAAAATAGAAATTACTGTAGAAACACTATGCAGTAGGAGTTGCAACATAAATGCACATTCTACAACTTCATGCATCAGGTGGTGTTTTTTTGTATTAATGTTTAAAATGCACTAATGTTGTAGGTGCTGTGTAACACATCGCAGTACAGGGAATGTAATCTGAATTTCTTCTAACAAATGTATTCATAAAATAGCCATATCAAATATCAGAATATTCTAATTAAAACACTCTTTGTCTTGTAGACTTGGAAAAGTTGAAAAGCTTTGACCATTTATCAATGATTCAATTTTCTGACCCTTGATTTCCAGGTTAATAATTTATTGAAAGGCCTTATTTATCTTCTCTGCTTTTAGCAATACATTAGTTTTGCATTTCTAAGGCATAAAATTGATTTTTTATTATGTTACTACTTAAAGCATAGAGGTTTCTTTTGTGAGTCCAGTAAGGAAGACTAATATATCCCTTTCATTATTGTTATTAGAGTGTTTTTAACTTGTTCCTTTTTTTCTTTTTCCTTCTCTCCTTGCTCTTCAACTCTGCAAGTTTGGGTTTGATGACAAAACAAGACTTGTAGATAAAGTAAGGCTGAACTGGCAATATGAAGAGGCAAAGAAAAGGTAATTAAAGATAAATCTATTGGGTTTTATATTTACTTTTATGATTTAAGTTTTCAAAGTAGAACTGGACCCAGCCTCCTAGCTGAAATTTCTTTGGGAAGACTAATTTGCTCTCTATTGAGTAGTTCACAGATAATGAATGTTTAGGTAAATATAAGACTTTATCATCAGATTAATTTGTTTGCAGAGATAAAACTAAACGTCAGCCCTGTTCTATACTTGTATAAACACAAAATTGTATTGGTTCAATTAAACTGTTTTACATTTTTTCACCTTCTTTCTCAAACCTAAATATAAACAGTCTTTAAACTTACACTTATCAGCCTAGTCTGTCAGGATACCCAAAGCTTTGCATACCTGTGTCTTAAGTTCAGTGTACTGAAGCCACAAAGAAGAAAGAATGATGAACTTCCTGTGAAATAAATGGAGATGTTCAGAGCTGAACAAAAGGGTACATAAAAATAAATGTTGAAGTTGGAAAAAAAGTCTGATAAAAGTGATAAAAAGTATTACTTGAAATAGATTTATTCTTCACTAAGTCCTTCAGTCTAAATGCTTATTGTAAGTATTACTCTTGTGGAGGCCAGTCTTGCAGTGTTTTGTCGTTTAGCTTATTGAAGTTTTTAAAGTACTATCTACTTAAATATTTTAGCAGGTCCTCATTGAACCTCATTGTTTCAAACTATTTGCCACATATTCAAGACAGTAGTGTGGGTACAGATGATTACTTGAAAATTAATTAAATTAATTAATTAAATTAATGCACTTATGATTATTTGGACTTGTGCTGGTAGAATATTCTCTTACTGAAGTTGACTTACACTTAAAAGAGTCAATATAGTTAACTTCAAAAACCATAGTTTTAAAATTTGTATAAATTAGGATTTCTTTTTCTTTTCAATGTGTTCTATTCTACCAGTTTTTTACATTTTTCAGAACAAGAATTAGAAAAAGAAGTTCAATTCTTTTGCCTTTTTTTCATATCGTAGTGACTTTTTCTTTGGGGGAATCTGTAATGCTGTCACCTATCTTGGCAAGAATTGGAAGTTTATGGGCAGTACACCATTTTGTTGTTCTTGGAAAATTTACCCACATTTGGACACAATACAGTCTTCAAAAACTTAAGTTGGTACAAGCAAGTTAGGTAAACACAGCTAAATCTTCAGGATTTGTAACTTGAATGGAAGTCTGTGTCATACATACTGCGTGTAAATACCAGTGACTATTACCTAATAAAGGTTAAAGAACTGGGGGGAAAAAGAATAAAACAAAAATGTGTCCATGTCCTGGGTTTGCTCACAGGCTAACGTAGCACTTAATCGTCCAGTGATAACTTAGCGACTTAAGAGTTGCTGAAAGAAGAATGATAGAATTTAGTTTTATACTGTTCAGTTTAACAGAGCCACTGATGCTGTGAAGATTGTATTAAAATGTTTTTAGTTCAGCTTTCTGACATAGCTTTTCTGTGTTTTTCAAAACAATTCTCTTCTTGTTTATTTATGACAGGGAAAAGATGGAGTGGTGTTTTTTCAGAGGGGGTAAAGCGGTGTTGGGTATTTATGGGTTAAATTTTTTTTTGTAGCAAAGCATTTCTCAGCTGGAAATGCCGAACATTTGTTTCTGCATGGAATGCAGTATTTCTGAACATCAGAAGTGAGCTGGTGTTTGATCTTAATTAAGTGTAGAACATCTGAGTAACTAACCTTCCAACTAGAGAATGGTGACTGCAGTAAGAGTAGTTTTGCTTTCCCAGGATAGCAGCTCTGACAATGGTCTGTTATTTAGCAAAAGCATGTTAGTTGCTTTAAAAGAGTAGCCTTATTCTGCCCAGTATGTTGTACGGAAGTAATCAGCTTTCAGCTTTTCAGTGGAACTGCACAAAGCTCATTGCCCCTACCAGTTATCTCTGTGGTTGCATTCTTCATTTATCATGCATTCCTTCCCCTTAGCTTGCTGGCATTTCTGTAGGGCTTTTGTCTCTACTAAATATCTTTGTGTTCGTTCTCCCTTGGCTGGTGAAATATCTACTGTTACTGCACAGTGTGGGTGACGGAATGTGCTGCGATGGATTAAATCTACAAAGTAGAAAATTAAAATGCTACAGTATGTCACATCTGTAAGGCAGTATATTGTGACTGCTTGCTTGTCAAGCGGGTGTTGAAACATACAGCAAATAAGTACAACTGACAGACTTTTAATGGGAGGCTTAAAATGCACTGTAGGAGAAAAGTATGTCTTTTCCCTGAAAGGAAAGTAGGAAAAAAGCCCCACAAACTGAAGGACAGACTATTGCATTATAATTGCTCTTGTGAATTTAGCCATATATGAGCAGAATGTTTGCCAGATGTAGTAAAAAGTCTTTAAAAATTAAAATATTCTCTGTATATGGAGCCTAAGCAAGGAAATGCATGGATTTTTGAATTAACTGTCTTGAGGAATTCAGGAGACGAGACCCAGTGATTGCAGAAGCATTGGCTTGCCCTCCCGAAATATTCTTCCTCCCTTATAAAGGATAGTTTCATTTTAATTCCTCCTTCAAAAATCTCTCTGACTGCTGAATGGTTTGGTCTTTGCATAAATTAAGACATTCACATAGCTATTTTTCCCCCTCCATCACTTTCCCACTGGAAGGAAGTTGGATGATTTGCAATTTTATTTTTCCCATGGGTATTTCAGATGTTGTACACTGTGGGTTCTGACATTTCCAGCACACTGGGGAAGAGATCCTCTCCCCTGTTTCTGATCCAGGCTCTTGAAGGAGTTTTGTAAATTCTGCTTTTTAACTCACCAATCATGCTGAAAGGAGGCTCAATCACTTTTCTTCTGCTGTGTACTCTTCCCCCTCTCCCATTATTTCTAAATAAACTGTACCTTATTTCCATGAAATTTCTCCTCTCAGATCTGCCAGTGTGGCCCTCCAGAGAAGCAGGAGGGGGAGGGAGGGCGGTCTTTTTGAACAGACAGCCCCAAGCTGCCTGGATAAATACTGTTCTTAGTTTCAGTTGCTATTTCAGTGAGACCACCTCTCATGAAAGCATTTGCACACTGGAAAATGTACCCCTCAAGCACTTTTCTGAATATACTGCTTCATAGCAGGAGAACTCAAAAGCAAATTGTTTTTCTTTGATAACTCTTAAGTTGTGCAGTTCAGTAGAATGCTACATGAAGTATATTAGCAAATGTTCATGAAGTGTCATTGCTGCAGTGCCTCATATTCAGTGAAGTGTGTTAATCAGAAAATGAAAAATAATCCCTCCAATAAGAAGCAACAAAAGTTTTAGCTGTGAGGTTTTTTTTGGTGTTTTTTTTTTTTTTTTAATAGTCCAGTCTGATATTAGCTAACTTTAATGAACTAATAATACATTTAAACATCTTCAACCAGCTCACCTAGTTTTGGTAGTATTTATTTGTATCTTCTGTGAATTGGAATTCAAGGATGTTATTTTTCCATTCATTTCATAGAGGCATGCAGTGGATGTCAAGAGATTTATTCTAGCCTTGAATAAACCTCTTACTCAAATATGCTTAATATTTCTACATTTGTCTTTAAGGATGTATTTCTTTTTGTTCAGTATAGTTTGCTGCAAACTTGTCTCATTTCCAAAATTAAATTTTAGTTTGTCCTTTAAAATCATTAGCATAAGCAGAAGTGTGTCAGTGCAATTTTTTGCTTATAGTGACAAAGTACATGTTGATTGGATATTGATAGCAACATTCCAGTACTAATACAATAACATTGTCAAGTATTTTCCTTTTAAAATTTGTCTTGTATAGGCAGGTTTCAAGTTTTAATTACCTAATCTCTAGTGAAATTCAGTGGATTTGTATGCTTTATTCTGCTGAACTAATCTGAAAATCTGATTTAAGGATGAAGTAATTTTTCTGGTATCACAGAAATATCTGGCTCAGCCAAACCTTAATCTCCCAATGTTGGTTTTTATACATAAAACTTTTTCTTTGGGGTATAAAGGAAGCTTAGACATGCTTTTGAACTTTTTTAAAGTTTTGTACTGTTTCACCTGTGCATTTGGGAAAACTTGCTTTAAGCAGATTTTTGCAACTTTCCTAAAATCTGCAAAATGCCAGTGGACTCTAATGGTTTCATCAGTTTCATAAGCCAGTTTAAGACCTCGTTGTTATTGAATGAATTGGGTTGTCAGGAAGGCTGGGTATTCTACAGAGCATACTCGTGTTGTCTGCCAAAGCTACAGTGGCACATACTTGCAGGAATAGCCAAAATAGACACAGTGGAGAAATTTTGTGAGCATTTGGCTGAGTTCCCCACCTTCTTGTTCTTTCCATTTATTTCTTTCTTCATCTTTCTCTAGTGTTCCCCTCTTTGGATATAAATTATAATCCACACTCAGGAGGGTCAGTAAATACTAGAAATTACCCAGTTCTTACACCCTTCATTATGTGTCTTCAGTCCCACAGCCACCTCCTTTGGGTGTTGCATGTGGGAGATATTCCCTGTTTCCTGAAGTGTCAGAGAACTGGGTCCAGTTATAAGCCTAGGGAAAAGAGTAAGCAGGGCTGATTGGATGATTTATGTGATCTTAGCCACTGTTTTCTTTCAAATAGGAACCGGAATATTTTCTTTATTTTATTGCCACTGGTCTTCCCATACCGCATGTAACAAAGGTCTCAGTTCTGGAGTGGTATGGTATGTCAGCCAAAAGCCTAGGCCTTTAAATTTAGAGGTGTATTGTTTGGTTTCCTTTTTCTCCTTGTAAAATTCAAACCATGTTAAGTTTGAAGAATAAGTGCCAACTGTAGGATACCCATAATTTGTCCATTTTACAAGCATGAGTTAATACCTCTGAATTGGTTCAGAGTATTTCCCTCCCCAAGACACCTGTCTTGTTCATAGTCTGAGTAAGAATCTAACATGGGGTAAATTGTAATTGTAGATCACTCATCTCACAATAAGTGATTTTTACTCGCTTCTTATGCTGTATTTAATAAATATCCTCTTGAGCTCAGCAACATAACTTCATTAGTGCTGGGTTCAGATATCACCCTTGAAAGTGATTTTCTGGACATTAACAAAATCTTTAAGGTTCCCCAGGTATTTTCAGTGACAGAAGTGTTGCCCTATTGTGTCAGGGGAGGAGGGAGCTATAATGATTCAGACATGCTACTAAATTTAATTAAATTATGTCTAATTAAATTTTGGAAATACATGCCTTTTTTTCCCCCATGATGTAGTTTGTATAGTAAACTAGTGACTACTGATCTGCATCCTCATGCTGTGTCTGCATTATCTTGAGCGAGACATCATTCTAGATACCTAGGTATGGCTACTGCGGGGCTAGTGTGCCATTTCAATTCAGTGTTTGCTTAAGATCATCACCAGGTTAAACCTTTGTCATCCCATCTGTGCCCCGCCCTTAACAGGAACTGTTATGTTCATCTCCATTCGAAATTTTTAAATACTGAATTAAGCAGCAAGTTGGCCTGCCTACCTAGGGAACCAGTCATTTGATACCACCTACTCCAGTGAGGAATGCAAGCTCCCCAGCACTTATTATGCAAGGATGGGAATGGGCAAAATGCCTGGAATGTTGATGGCTCAAAATTAACAGTTTTTTCCACAGGAACATGTTAAATGGCTGGATCAGTAGGGACCTCAGTATCTGGCATTAGGCCAGATAAAAGCACTCTTTTGCAGTCACTACAGTTAAAAAATAGTAAATTTAAAATGCTCATTAGAAAAGAAAAATGTGATTGAAAAACAGAGACTTCATAAAGGATCCTAATTTTTTTTTCCACTTTAGGTTGCAATCTATGTCAACACATTGATTTTAAGTGGATGTTTTAAGGCAGGTTAATATCTGCACTGAGTTTGACAACAGCCATTTTCTTCTAACACAGCAGCAGTGAGAATGGCTGATGTAGTATGGGCATAAAGTCTGGCATAGGCAAGCACAGTGAAATGGCTTATTCATGTATTTATTGTGATTGGAAGAAAAGTTTGTGTTTGAGGAGACAGATTGCAGTTATGGAACATACTTAAGAGGACTTTTTTATTAAGTTCTGAGCATAACTAAACATGACTACTTCGATTTTTTTTTGTAATTTTGGGTGAATGAGACCATAAAAGCCTTAGGGGTGTCTTCTAGCCGAGGAGATAAATACGAAAAAGTTTGTCACTGGTAGTTCCTTGGAACAACTTATCATACAGAGGGATTCCCCAGTGGAAAGCAAGGAACAAAATTGCCCCAAAACTTCAGTTCATGTGCAGGAAATAGAGGTTGCAGAGAACTGGCTTATTGGTGCTTCAACAGATTCCTGCATTATATAGTGTTTTGTGCCTGCTTTTTCTTTGTGTAAAGGGGAAACTGTAGAAACAAGAAGAACTGGCTGAAAGAGCTAGCTAAGAGTGTCGAGGGAATCAAAGTAAATACCTAATCAGATTTTGGAACTCGTCAGTGATACAAACCTTGTCCACAGCAGTACTTTCCCCTTTTTAATAACAGTATAATTAAGTTATTGTATGAGAACTTCCTACTTTCAAAGCATCACCATAACAGAAATTGAAGGGAAAAAACAAACTTTAAGCTGGAATGTCATGCACAAAGGGAGTTCCGTGCTCTCAGCAAGCTCAAGAGTCTAAATTAAAACCTCTTGTATTTAGTGAAGGTGGTGTTTTACTCCACAGACAAGTGGAATCACTGATTCACTAGCACTGAAAGAGAGGGATCTCTTCCCTGATAGTACTTCTCTCTTCCTTGTTGCCTTCATTAATGTTCATTTGTACCTGAGTTCTGCTTCTTAACTAGCTCACCCTGCAATATAAAAATAACTAGCAAAACAATTGAGAGTGTTAAAATGAAGGAAAGGATCAATCCTTCAGCTGTCTTACAAAGAAACACAGAGACTTCAGATGAATCTCATCTTTTGTCCACAAGCTGTGTAAAAGCTTATGAACACAATCAAATAGTCCAGGCTCATATGATTCACACTTGCTTGCCAAGCTGTGATAACTCAATTGTACCAGAATTCTGTGATTCTGTTGAAAGGATCTTGAGTCCTTATTTGTTTCATTTGGCACTGAACACCTGAAAATATGCTTCAGGAGTGTTTACTGAATCTTAAACAGCAGAGCAGCCTGGGTAGGGGAGAGAAGGGATCCTGATACTGCTTGCTCTTCCTGGCCCTGACATTTGGTCAATGGGGCGAGGTGTTCTTCAGGAAGCTGCATCTGGAATTCATGCACAATAGCTGAAGTGTGAAATATGTAGACTGTATGTATCGATCCACAATAGTGCTTTCTGTAGCTGTTGGCAGGAAGTTGGGTATTAGTGAAAGGAGGAGGAAATGGTATTGAAGGGCTGAAAAATTTTCTGCTTTAGACAAAAATGTTACATAATACCCAATTTCTTTACGTGCTGAAATGAAATCTAAGGTGTGGGGGGGAAATTACAGTGAAATTCTTATTCATATATGGATGCAGTCACTGCAAAATTACACTTATATTGATAGTTTATTTCCTTCACCTGATAATAAGATGGCCAAATACTTCCCAGATGTCAGTAGGAGATAAACCTTATTGCATGAGGTTTTGTTTTCAGATGGGGGAAATGTTGCCTTTGTCATGTCTATGCTTTTTCTTTTATTCATAATCACGTTATGACACTGTGAATCTTCTGTTTGTGTGTTTTGTGCCTTTACCTTGCTTTTTTGTTAATTTTCTTTCTTACCAGATATTTTTGAAAAATATTATTTTAATCAAAACCAATGAACTACATCCCACTTTTATGGCTGGCTTAAAAGTGCCTTTATTTATTTATTTATTTATTTATTTATTTAAAGGGTAGTAATCTTTTACAGGTACTGATCTTTGCTTGAATGCTACCATTTCAAAGTGAAGATGAAACTGAGGTGTGAACTGCATAAATGTTGTACAGTCCTTGAGTTTCAAATGTTCAAAAATCAAGAAGCTAGATTTTCTCTTACTTACCTCTAATTTTACCTGTTAAATTCTAAGGTGTCTAAATTGTCATTGCAAGACAAACGTAAATACCTAACAATAAGTGTTCTCCCCTTTATGCCAAGAGAAACATTTGTGAAATGTCTACCTTTAGTGTTCTTGGTAATACTGATAAGAGTTCAAAATTTATTTTTAAAAGAACAATTTCTTAAAATGTCAGCTGTGGAATTATTCTTAAAACTGTTCTTTCATGTAATGGTACAGCATGTTGAGATATAAGAAACTACTTCTAACTATAAAGCATACTACAGAAAAAAAAAACAAGTTAGCTTATTTAATTGCATATTTTATGATAGATTCATCTAAAGCTTCTTGTGTTTTGTAACCAGTAAATCTCTTTTCCAGACTGAAGTTTGTGTTTTAATGGCAGCTTTAAAAGTTTTAAAATTTGTCATTTAGGGTAGCCTAATATTTTCAGCCCCTTGAACCATTCCTCTAGGGAGGTGGGACATGATGGTATGGACCTGTTGTCACTAGTTGAGTGTCTCACCTTCAGCTTCTTCAAATTCTTACTGCACTTTTGAAATACCTATTTAAGATCTGATTGTAGAAGAAGGAGGAATGAGATAATGTTCAGCTTCATCAGCTGTACAGGCAGTAAACTCGAGCGCTAAAATAGTAATTGATTTTTTACAAAATGAGAAAGCTGTGAAGACAGATATTGTCTATACAGTAGATAAAAACACTGTAGTTCTTGCACATCTATACATGTAGGAACACTTGCAGTTGTTTACTGTTTTAAAAATACACAGAACAATTAAAAAACTCCTAAAACCAGTCAACCAAACAAAACCCTCCAAAAACAAGCCCACCTCAACACCCAGAAACAATCCTCCCAAGCCCCTCTAAATTTTCTGAGTTTGATATTTAGAAGAAAAAAGGTACAGGCATTAACAGGCTTCATATTCTGATATTTTTCCTCTTGTCTTTCTCTTCTGCATTTTGAAATATATTTATCCTCTTTTAAAGAGTTTCAAATATACAACAGCAGCTGGCCTTGCTAGATAATGAATCCTGGCCAGGAATGGCTGAAGCAGACAGGGACCGTCTTCAGCTCATCAAAGAGAAGGAGGCTCTTCTTCAGGAGTTGCAGCTCATCAGTCAGCAGAGGCGATCCCCAGAAGACATTGCACGTTTGGAGGAAGAAAAAAGACGCTTGGAGGATGAAATTCAGCGAGCTCGAGCAACGTCTGCTCATGGGGCCACTGAAAGGTTTGAGAATTTCAATTGTTTTCCTCCTCTGTTGTGAGATCCATGTAGGTAGCTTCAAAGGGAAGAGTAAGGAATTACTTTGTATTTAGGGAAAAAGTAAGTTGCTAGAGAAATTTAATTTCAAAAAAGTAGAAGACTACTTCTGTCATTATTTAATTCTATCCGTCTTGAATTTTCTGAAGCAGAGTTGCAGGATGTTGACTGGTTAGTCTTCCTTTCATTCATCTAAAAATTCTGAATAGGAAGAAGAAATCTGAATAGAATTTTGAAAGATGCTTGGATTAGGTCTGGGTGATACTGTCTGATAATGGAGACCTGAATGATAGTACCTGGATAGTGAAAGATTTTTCTGTTCTTTGCAGTGGAGTAGTAGTCATCTCCAAAAGCATTAGAACTAAGATCCTTTGCTATATTTAGTTTCTGCCTTATAACAGGAATGTTAAATGATTATGTTTTTGCTGCTTTTTATATACAATATTTCCTTTTCATTTGCAATCTCAGCAGTGGGAACACATCCCAATTCTGACATTCAGAGAACATAGTAAGCAAAGTTATTCTTGAAAACTTAAAAATCAAATTATATATAAAATAAGCAATCCAAAAACATACTAGTGGAAACACAGTATTTATTTCAAAGTTGCTTAGCTTTTCTTGTAGCCAGAGAAAAGGACAAAACTTCTTACTCTCTTTTTACCATAGACTGCTTCCAGTGAAAGCAAGAAACTACTTGTTCTTGCTTCTCATAAGTAGTGGTAAAACCTCAGCTTTGACACTTCAGGAAAACCTACAAGAACCAGCTTTAATGTGATCTGTGTAAAGGTTAATATTTACACAATTAAGACATTTAAAAAATCTTTGAAAGTGCTTTCCATATGCAGATTTTGACAACTTCAGTTTCTTTGAAAATGCTTACTTCAGACAGCAAATTAAGGCAATAAATAGAAAATTCACAGCCAGCCTACAGGTCAGTGTAATATATTTTGCAATTTTTGCCATATTGTTACATTGATTTTCCAGCTTGAACTGACAGAAAAGGGAGTTCACTTTACTCTGTCGTGTAGTAAGTTTTATTTGTTGTTTTTGGGCTCTCACGTTAGGTAGTGCATACTGTGTTGGCAAGAAGGCCAGGCTATTTTTCCATGGAGTTCATGCTGTGGAAACCAGCATTCCACTGTGGTACTTGATATTTCAAATGCTAGCAGAAAGTTGAGCAGAAGTTAGAATAATACTGATGGGCATTCTATTTTTTTTTAATGACAAATTGGAGCAAAGCTTAACTATTAGTAGCCCTGATGTTTTTGTGTTTGTTTTAGACTCAGAAATAACCAGAAATATTTCTAATTCTTCTTTTGTATTTCTACTTTGTTCTAATTGTGAAATACAAAGGTATTTCTTTCTTAAATAATTAACACTTCTTTTCTGTTACTGAGTTTTGAAGGCACTGAGTTATGCACAGATCAAAATGAACTTCAAATCTATATGACAGAGGGTTTTGTTATTCTTTGATTTTGTTACAGTGTTGTTTTTGCCAATATTGGCTGACAGCCTTAGTTGGAGGCATTTCTTACCTTTTAGCACAGGTACCTACCCTGCAGTATCCGTCACTGTGGAGTGTAGGTTCCTAAGTTTGTTTTTTACATTAGATGGTGTGAATATCTCTGCTTTAACCTGCAAGCTTTTGGATCAGTTAAGTTTCTTGTGGCCATTTGTTCTTTTCTTTTGGTTCCTGCATGCAGTGCCTGTATGGTGTAAGTTTGCATAGCTCAGCTGCAGCCTTCCTTGTGCCATTAGTTAACCTGGCCTGGGCTGCACAAAGGCAGGAGAAAAGATTGAGAGGTGCTGTTTTATCTGGGAGAACTGGATAAAACAGTTTTCTGTTGATTTTTAAATACTTTCTGTTGATTTTGAAATCCTGTTCATTAACATGTTGAATTCATTAACATGTTTGCAGCTGAGGAAGGTCTGAGGCAGCCTAATAACTTTGATCTGCTTTTTCCAAACTATTTGTCAGAATCTTCATTTCCAGCCACCTTGTGATGTAGTGCTGGAGCTGTAACTTTCCCGGACATACAAAAATGTACAACAGACATTACTACCCTGATATTATCTTGAAGTTCAGTGGTTGGGCTTGGAAAGACAAAACATCAGGAATATAATTCTGGATCCAGAAAAAGAGTAGATGGTAGATAAAATCTCTTATTTGAAATTCTAATAATGTCAGAATACTGAATTTAAGATATCTTATAGGTGTGTGAGATTGATGGCATTAAAGTTACATTCCATTTGTGTTGTGGTAGTGGTACTGACTAATTCAGCTTCTTGTTACTAGAATGGGCAAAAAATAAGTTGCAGCATGAAATTTTTCTCCTAACATAGATAAAGCATCAAGATGCTTTATCGCCTGCTTAAATATAATGATAAATGAATGCACCTAAAACACATGGAATAAAAGCTTTTATATTGGTGGTTATGCTTAACAGAAGTCCTTCAAAATTTTCTTTTTATCTTTGAATTTTTACACGAATTGTCTTGGAATATTTTTTTTGTGACAAGGTGGAAGGGCATAGTATTTTAATAGCAGGATCAGGTTGATGCAAGAGAAGAAAAATAATCTTGTAGAGTCTGATACTTTTACCTAGGACTTCTTATGACTGCTAATTGCTTTAATGTATTTTCAGTATCATGACTCTTACATTATGGTTCAGTTACTTTTTTTGTCTGGGAATTCTTCTGGAGTCTTGGTTCTTGTGTTCTTGCTGGAATTACCGTCGCTGCATATAAGCAGCATAAATCAAAACTTTTCATTAAACAGTGCAACTTTTCAGTATTCCAAACCTCAATGCATTGATGTTTTACCACACTTGGGAAGCTTCTAGCACTTTTTGAACACTACTGTGATGAAGAAAATAGTAATAAGTATGTGTTTAATTACAGGATACTGTTACAGGAAAAGAGGAATTGTTTGCTTATGCAACTAGAAGAAGCTACACGTTTAACCTCATATTTACACTCCCAGTTAAAAAGGTAAGTTATGTAAAACCAGCAGGTTTTGAAGTAACTACAGTGGAGAAGAATATTAATAATGTATGAAGTTTATCTTTTATACTTCTATGTATGTATGCCAAGTTAATTAATTTTTCACTACATTTATACACTTTGCTATGTGGAATGTGATGATTTGGATGGAGTTTTATAAATTGGATTAGTGATGGCTATTTGGGGTACATTATTAAGTGTAACTGGAAATTTTATATGTTACCTTACTTTCTGAAAAGGTGATAAGTTCTTAAAATCTGTTGTAATATTGTTACAGTTTCACTATGGGCAGATAGCATTCTTTTAAGTTCTCTGGTTTCTTAATGTTCTGATACCTTCAAAGGTAGGGGGTTTTGGTGCCTGGTAGTTTTGCTATTTAAATACGAGAATGTGTTAAGACTCACACAAGTCCAGAATGTTTTGCATATTCACACTCACAGCTGCCTTTTGAGATGCAGCTCTTGAGGATTCCTCAGTTTAGCACCACAGGATCATCAAAAGCTCAGTTCCTGCTGAGTTCCTGTCTCACTTCATCTCTCTCTGGCATTAATATTCTTGTCCCCCTTAACTGAGAATGGTAAGAGGAAGTGGAATAGGATTCATCCTAAGGTCTTTTTGTTTCACATTGGAAAAACCTGTGAGAGTGAGGCTTACACAGCAGTTTGTTAGGACTTTGCAAATCCATTTGCACTTCTTCTCCCTGGATTGTTTATGACCAATCATTAATGTAAATTTGAGCTGGATCATGGTAATCTTTCCCTCCTGGCTTTACATTGAGTTTGCTTAGCTAGAGACTACTCTGGCCTCTTTTCTGCCAAATCACAGCTGTTTACATGTTGGACGAAAGAGTAGGCTCATCCTGCTCTTGGATGTTGTTGGACTGTTGTCTTCAGGCACTTAGCCCTGATCTGGTTCTCACATGTACTACTCCAGTCATGGCTGTGCTTGAAACAAGGGCAAGAGACATGAACTAGACTTTAAAATGCCAAATCATCTTTCCTTGTCACCATATATGTAAAATTGCTTGTGTAATCTGGATTAGTGTTTTAATGTCTGCATTGGTAGTTCTGATTATATTTGAAAGGGCATTTTTGTGTTTTCTCTTTCTTTGTATGTCATAGTCTGTCAGCTAGCACCCTCACCATGTCCTCTGGCAGCAGCAGGGGATCCCTGGCCTCCAGTCGGGGATCCTTGGCCTCCAGCAGAGGCTCCCTCAGCTCAGTCAGCTTCACGGACATCTACGGCCTTCCCCAGTACGACAAATCAGACAGCGTTACAGACTACGGGCAGCATTTGCGCTTTGACATAATTCCCTTCGAGTCTCTCACAAAGGATGTGCCCTATGCTGATCCCATTGCACACTCGAATTTCAATAAGCAGCGGAGGTCTCTGGACACCCCGCAGTCCCTGGCATCCCTGTCATCGCGGTCCTCTTTGTCATCATTATCTCCTCCAAGCTCGCCTTTGGACACCCCGTTTCTCTCTGCATCACGAGATTCTCCACTGGCTCAGATGTCAGAAGGGTTTGAGGAGATTGCAGGCATAGGAGCCCTGGAAATGCTCAGAGGTCAGACCACAGCCTTGGGTGATGATGATGCACAAGGCACGAGCTCATCTCAGACGTCTGCTTACCCTCTGGACAATGAAGGGCTGCGAGAAATGGGACCACACCTGACTGCTGTCCAAACTGGTGGAGGTGAGTTTATGGATGTTTTTATTTTGCTACATTGTCTTAGAAAATGTCACACAGACCTAAGCATGGTGGCACAGTAGAGACTGTTCTGAGTTAGGCTTATTGTACTACCATCAGGTAAAAATTGCATGGTAGGTGTTAAAAGCCCAACCAAAACACAGGAAAATTCCCCAAAACCAAACTCTAGTTTTAGGGCTAAGAGGTGCAAGAATAGAGAAATCCTTGTCAATAGATCTTAAAACAGTGGTGAATTGACTGGAAGAAAGGGAATGGAATATACACTTTCATTGGAGTGTAGCCTACCAAGGACCTAGCAAGAATGAGTAAAGTATTAGTAAGAAAAAGTATGGGCTAGTTACTTCTGAGGCCCTCAGTTGTGTTGATGTTGCCTTTATTCTGATAATGGAAAGCAACACAAACCCAGGAGAGATAGGAAATAACCAACCCTACAAAAATACCCAAACACAAAATATGAGGTGATGCTTCTGACTGCTCTTGAGGGCTGGCTGACTGAATGCTGAACTTGTACATACTCCAGCCCAGGTTCCCTTGTCCAAGTTCTGTGATGGAGCAGAAGCCACAGTGGCATGGCTGCAATGAGTGCACAGTGCACTCATGAGTAGGTGCTTCATCAGCAAAGGAGCATCTTTTGTAGGGGATGTGTGAGATGTTGTGCATCTGCTTGGCTGGTTGCTTCTGAGCACCTGTGTATGCTCTGTTTGCAGAGGGGTGACGGGTGCAGCTAGCACAGCACATGCGCTGTTGAGTTTTCCTTTCCTGCTGGACTGTCAAATTGAGGGACTTTAGCTTGCCTTGGCAGAAGCTTCTGAAAACACTACAGTTGAGAAACTTAAATTAGAGAAATCAAAAGAGGAAACAGAAAACTTTTGAAAAAATGAAACAAAGTTAAAAGCCTGAGCATACAGGAACATGACAAATTTATTTTCCTGTTTAGACCAACCAAATGAAGAACTGTTCTTAATATGAAAAAGATAATAATGATAACTTTTTTGTGTGTTGACTTGCTTGTTTTTTTAATAAAACCATACAAGTAGAGAAAGGCTTTTAGAGTTTAGTTTAATATTAAATTTTGTGAATCCCATCCCATTCCTATATCCAGAATTTTGTGTTAGCATTATGTAGAATGTTGCATTCGGGACTCATGATGTCAGGAATAATGTGAACTATAACCAGAGCATGGACCATATTATCCTACCAAAATTTTACTTGGCAAGTGGTAATACAAAGGAACATTGATGGTATTTACAGAAAACCTTTCAGGTTTTCATTTTAAAAAAGAAAACATTGCCACAGTGCTAAAATGCCTGTATTGTTCAAAAGCATTTGAGTCTAGATTTACCTACTTTCCTTAATGCAGCTAGCACTGCCAGAAGATGCTGCAGCAGAATTTAATTTTACTCGCTGTAAACATTTCTAGTGCCCATATTGTAGCTTTCAGACCAAAATAAACAGAATTCCAGAGACCAGCATGAAAACTTGTGCTTGAATTAGTGCTGTGAAGAGGCTTCCTGAGGCTTTCTTTAAACCTCAAATCAGACCACAGCATGTCTTCACTCATTGTGGGAAGTGAAAGTATCTAAGTAGTTCATTTATAACTTGTATGTGTTTCCTAGAAGTGAAGGCCTAGTGTGAGGGCCTAGGCAGCAATACAGGATGGAGGGCAGCTTCCTGCTTTGATTTGCCTTTTCTCACTTCTCTGCTGTGTTTCTACACATTTCACATTTATCTGAAAAAATCTGTGCTTAACCTGCTGTCAATGCTGCGATATCCAGCTCCTGGTCTAGAGGTTACAGCTTTTCTCTATGTACAACAGAGTATTTTGTGTTGTTTTTTGAAGAAGAATGTATGATTAAAATGTAGCCAGGCTGCCTTCTTTTGAGACTTTATTATTTTTGATATTTGCATTTGGAAACAGTTGCTTAAAAACATTTAACCTTTCTGATTTTGCCTGCTTTGAGTTCCACACACTAGCTGGTGGTTTGGAATTGTAATGCAGTTGTTTGCAAGTAGCATTTGGAAGTTTTGAAAGTATTTTGGTTTTGTACTCTTTTCCTGGAAGAATTGGATGGAGCATCCAGCTTGTATGCCAGGGCTGGGAGCTCTCAGATGCTGGGGTTTTGGGTTTTTCCGAGGTACCCTGCTGCTGCCACCCGATGGCCTGGCAGCAGAATGCTGTACTGCAAAAACAGGAGGTCCTGGTTCCCACAAACCTTTGCCTGGTCCTTCATTAGGCAAAGCATGAGGTAATCTTGGTAATTTGCAAATAATGGGGGCTGGGAGGGTTAACTCTGAATAAACTGCATGAACTTTGCACTGATGCAGCACTTGAGCAAGTTCAAGGGGGTCTTCAGGAACTGCAATTTTGATGTTCAGTTGCTGATCTGCTGTTTTATTGTTCTGCATCTGTCACAGGGTCACATTTTGAAATAAGTTTTCATGTGTGAATGGAGGGAATATGCTTGAAAAGTTAAATCCGTCATATTTATAAAGCTGAAAATGGGAGGAAACATGTTAATAAAATATTTGGCTTGAATATCTTTGCTATCTCTTTTATATACCAAATCTTTCAAATGCTAAATTTCTTTTAATGCCTAAATAATCTCTTGTTTATAAAATATTGTCAGAGATCTAAAGGGTGATTTATCACTGTATGCTTTTTGTCTCGTTTCTCATGCGGCACAACAGAAAAATTCACTGTAAGTGAACCTGAAATTTCTTATTGTGTGTTTTTCTGTGTGATGTGTTGGTTGTTTTGTTTTGGGGTGGGTTGTTTTGTTTTGGTTGTTTTTTTTTTGGAGTTGCATGAGAAGGAACAGGAGATTCTGCTACATTTGGTTTTGTTTGATATTTTGCTGTACCTGTTTAATCATTATGGCATACTTAATTTTTTTGCTATGTCAACTAAACAACACATTCACAGCTGTAGTTAAATTCCTGGGGAAAGCGTTCTTTGACCTTCAGCTTTATTGTATAATAGTAATGCCTGACAGCCTTCTGGTAGTAAGGTCTGTTTTTGTCTCTGATCAGTTTTTATGAGAGTGTTCTGCTCTTTCATTAGTGCATTTTTAGCTGACATGCAGTATTTGTAGTCACCTAAGCTTGTGAAACATGCTTTAGATTTATTTATGTGATTTCTTAGCAAATGAAAGTTTCGACAGCAAAATTTCCTTTGAAGTTCAATTTTTCAATTAATGACAACAAGAATGTTCTTTCATTGAGGGCTGTCTTATATTTATCAAGCTTTGGCACCCAGTAGTTCTGGAAAATCATATATATTGTTTACTGATTTTTTATTTAAATAAGAAAATGGAAGGTAATGATCTGCCTTAGAAACCAAATTTTTAAACAGTTCCTTAGCTTCCAGCATTGCTAAGTCTGTAACCTGTGCTAAACTTTTTTCTTAAACGAAAACTTGGTGTGTCTTTGATCTTGGCCTGCAGACAGTGAGCAAATCATCGTCAAGTTACAACATTGTTGTAATGTGTCAGCTTTTCATTTGATTATATTGGTGCTTGAAGCCAGCTTTTCCTTCCAGCCAAACTGGGAACATGAGCCTTCCAAGGACAGATTCCACAAGATCTTCCCTCTGCTACGTTAATACGTAGTGTTCACGTAGGGCGTGAGCCAAGAGTTTATTTGCAAAAAGAAGTTGTTCTAGTGTAACTTGTTGAAATTAGTACAGAAATTATAGAAGGACTTCTTAAAAAATTAAACACTTTTGTGAAGCTCAACCTCTTTTCAGTGATGTAAAATTTTGGAGAAACTTTAGTATGTAAATGTCTCTACAGATTGCTAGTTCTTCATGATTCTTATGATTCTTCATAAATACCAGTGACAGAATATTCCTCAAACATACCAGACAGTAAGGTAGGATTACCAAATGAAAAGTCCTTGGAAAAAAAAAAAAAAAAAAAAGGAAAAAACCAAACCAACCAAGCAAACAAAAAACCCCAATCAAAACAACCCACAAAACCACCACTTTTGTAGAAGTTATACAGAGGAGAGCATGGTTCAAATACAGTTTTTTTGCTTTCTGTGTGCTCACTTGAACTTGGCTCTCATTTGTTGTGAGGATGTCATGAATAGTGCTGCACAATGTATGATGTACAAGAAGGGTGGGATGCTGTAACTGGAGATGGACAGGAATGGGTGCAGAGACAAGTGCAGGTTGGGCTGTTCCTAGTCAGCAAATAAATATCCTGCATACCTAAAGCTGACTAAATCTTTCATTGAATTTGGAGGAGAGGTCCATAGGGCTACATCCGAATCCAGAGGACAGAGAACTGGCTCTGCTGCTATCTAGGAATTTTTGCTCCAAACAGGACTGGGTGATTTTTGTAACACTTTCAGTAACATTGTGCTGTTAGTGGCCTGGTAACAGGAATATGTTTTGTGCTGGCCCAGAACCTGCTGGGCTTGGTTCACCTTCTCTGCCAGTTCCACAGTGGGTTAAAGCTGACCTTAGCCAGAGCCTTCTGTTGATAGCACCAGCGTGGTTGTGTTGATCTGGAAGACTTTTTTCGAGTTCTCCTGTCTTGATGTCCTGTCCTGGTGGTGCTTGGGTGGGAGGCGAGGTGGGTACTCTGCAGGGGGGTGGCTCATGATAATGTGCAACAGAGGTACTTAACAAGTTGTTACTTTGAGTAAGACATGCTTCATCCCTTGTTGGGGCTGTAAGCTGTAAATGTCAGCTGGTGCTTGTCTCCCATGCATTGGGCTACTGTTACTCTGCTGAAACTGTCAATGCTTCCATGCTGTTTTAAGTTTGTAAGCATGAGCAGAAGAAAAGAAAATGCTTTCCCCACTTTTGAAGTGCCATCTCTTTATCATTGCTTTCCTGCTTTGAGGACAGTCATTGAACCTTAAGCAAAAGAGGGTAAAAGTTCTTCTCTGCACAGTGAAGAAACTGCACTTCACAAGTCTGTTTAGTGGTTTTATCTAGGGCTCAAAGGAAAACAACCTCAAGTTAGGAGGTATTGTTAAAGTGTTGAAGCCTTTTCTATGCAGTTCTTCGTTACTGCTTGTGCACGTACATTAAAGGATTGGTAGCTGCTATACCTACTTGCCTGTGCAAAACCCAGTGCATAACATAATTTTATTGGTATACTTACAACATGAAAGTGATTGCTGAGTTGCTATTTATTGTGTGGCTGGTGATTCAGGGAAGGGTGGCAGAGAAGGTTGAACATTGCTTCCTCCTTCCCCCAGTCAGTTTTCAAAGTAATTCACCAAGAATTTGAAAAAAAACAGTGGTCTGAGTGAGCTGGAAAACACTGGTTCTTTTTGATAATGCCTCTCAGACTGTAAATAAAAGCTGCTATTATGTGATGGTATAAACAGTATGCTTTGAGACTTTGTATTAAGAAACAAATGAGAACAAAACCTCACATTGTGTTATCAGATAACTTTAAAAAAGAATTAGTCTCTGTGTTTGTTTTCGACCTATTGTATATTCAGTAGGTAAATCTGAAAATCTTAGGATATCATGTGTACATATGTGAATTAATGTAAGTCTTCCTTTAGGAAGGAATTACTCTACCAGAAAAACATTTAGTAACAATGCAATTGGTTTATACTTTGTCTTGTCACAGAGCAATTAGCCACAAACTTCCTTCCTTAATTCTCCCACAGAAAATCTCCGGTCAATCCTATTCTCTGCTTTTAAGTTAGAAGAAAAATCAGTGAACTGCGTTTGTGCTGTTTTGCTGCTAGCTTTGATACAATACATGTTTCTTGCTTAATTTTGAAGAAGTTGCCTTGAGTGATGTTGTTCTCACTTTTTTTTTCTCCATGGCAGCTGTAACTCTGCGAGGAGACAGTGGTAGAAGATCGGAGAGGAGAGCCAGGCGAGTTTCAGCATGTCTCTCAGATCATTCACTGGCTAGTGACAGTGGCGTGTTTGAAGCTTTAAGCAAAAGGTCAGGTGTATAAATGCATAGTAAGCTGGAAATATTCCTGTTCTGCCACACGGCCCAAAAGAATTAGTTGTGAATTTATGTGTAAGCTTTCAAAATTGCTACTTATTAGTAACATAAAACTATTAGATTGCATGTTTTAAAGGAAAGAAGCTTTTTACATGCAGTCCACTGTCATCTTCAAGTGCCAGGTCCCTTTTGCTTTTTTCTCTCTGACATTTTAATATTGTATCTCCCTTGAAAGATAGTTTTCTCATCCTGTTAGTCATAAATCAATAATTTTAGTTTAACCATCTGTAACAAAATAAAATTATACGGAGTGTGACTTACAATTCTGAGTATCATGTGATAAAAGTACAACTTCAAGGAAAAAATATACGAACTGCCAAAAGCCTAAAAATATGTAGGTTGACCGAGTGATTGAAGGATGTAGAAAGACATGTTACTTAGTACAACTGTTTTAACACAGGAAGCAGTGACTGGGAAGAAGATAAGGTTTGGAGGATGCTAAATAGAAATGGAAGAAAAAAGAAATACTAAAATAACCTAAATATCTTGAAAGAATAATTCTAAAACCTCAATTTTTACAATTGTGAATTACTACTACTATATGTTGTTATATAGAGGTCTCAAATCCTTCTACATTACCAGTCCCTTCTGTATTGCCAAATAATTGCTTATATCCACAAATCACAGAATAAATGTTAGTTCATAATTTAGCAGCTTAGGTCACTATGTAGTTTACAGTACTTTCTCTTCCTGCAGGAATGAAGATCTGGAAGAGTCTGTTTATGGTGATGCTGCCAGTAATGAAGAACCACAAATACATGTTGGATTTCTGTGAGTAATTACTTCTCTTTCTCCCTATCAACTCTACAGGAATTGCTCACTACTTTTCTTGCTTATGATTTTTACCTTTTTAATAAACTAAATCATGGTGGGGATTTTTAAGAAGTTTCTGAACTGACAGCCAAAGTTCAGTGGATGTACAGTTTAGTCAGTTACGTGCCACTTTGTGTTGGGGATATGGCTTAACCAAAGTTCATTCAGTGTCCTTTCAATGCTGACTGATAAAAGGGCCTTCATTACTTCTTTCAGTAGCATTTATTTTCTTTGTCTGGGCCATTAATGTGGGTATGGGTATAGGAATATGTCTCTGTAAGCGAGATCTTCTTATGCCAGATAAAGGAGGATTACCTTAGGAAAATCAAAGGTGAAGAGACACAACTACCGTACAGTACCAGCTGTACAATACATCTTTGAAATCCTGTGCCTATGGCATGCTGTTGTTGGTAGTGGGAATAGCCTGGGGAAGGGCAAATCATTGTCATACAAGACAGGATATCTTATCTTAGCCCTGCAGAATCCTCTCTGCCCCTTGGAAGCTAATTCCTAAGATTGGAAGTTTTTAAAATATCAACCAAGTTTGTTAGTGGCATTTCAAAATTTGTGCTGATATGAAAGAGCAGAATTTTAAAAATTTGTTTTCAATAGCCCACGAAAATAAAGCAGATGGATTTGGCTAATGTAACTGATATGTTGTTACACATGGACACAGACAAATGCACATGGTGTAGCAGTTTAAAGTAAGGAATGTATTTGATAAATCTTGTTTGCTGTCAAGAGGCATAGGAAGGCCACTTGTTATTTTCAAGCTGAATAATGTTTAATTCACTTAGTTCTATTAACTTTGTTACTGTAGCTAATGCTCTTGATTGAAACTGATTTGTGCAAGAAATTTGTTTAACAAAATCTGCTTTTACATTCTTTAAATCTGTTTTGTCTTCATCTTTTTTTCTTAAGCAAAGTATCAGTGATTGATGACTAACACTGAAAATTTATTTTCCAGGCATGACAGTGGAAGTGAATGTCTGCTAGTCCATGTATTACAGCTGAAGAACTTTACTAGTCTAGTTGTTAAAGAAAACTGCAAAATGTAAGCTTAAATTTCACCCAGAGTGATCATTGCTTGTTTTATGCTGCCGTTATAAATACCATAGATTTATTTGGCTTCATTCAAAATAAGCCATTTCTGGAGAAGATGGTATGTCTTAATTTCTGTGCAGAAAGGGTTAATTTTATGGCCACAAAGTATCCCTTTTATACAGCTTATGTCACAATATTCAGGTAACAAGTGTAGTCTCTGTGTTCTTTCATGTTTATTATGCAGAGGAAAGTTTGTTCAAAAATATCTGTGATATTCCAGAGTAAGGTTAGTGTATTTTTCTCAATACCTGTGGCAACATCTATATTAATCACTAAGCGGTATACATTGCCTTTTATCTTTAAGAAAGAAAACCACACCAGAAAACGTGCTAACAACAACAAAGGATCTGCAGGCTTTTGTGGCCTGTACAGCTCTCCTTGAGTATCCATGAAAGACCTCCTGAGAAGACAATTACTAGCTGAGAATCAGTACAAAAGATTGAATTTTTTAACCTCTGACAGCTTGTGCTACTTTTTCAAATTTTGTATCACATATAGAACATAGCTTAGTTTATTCTAATAAATGTTTCTTAAATAATCAGTGTTGTCAGAAAGCATGGTTTTATCTGGAGATATGTATCTTAGCATATTTTAAAGAAATTCAGCATGTACAAATTGTTGATCTTTATCTCTGGGAGAGGTTGTTTGAAAGCAGGAAAATGGAGGTATGATAACATTATTGTATTGTAAAATAAGTCATTTGATGGGAGGTGTTAGATTGAAATACATCTCCCTGAATGAATTGTTCTTCGTTGAGAACTTCACCATGCTATCTCTGCAAAACTGCAGTGGAAATTTTTCTTGTACGTTAGTACATTAGTGTTGGGTTTTTGCTCAGTTTTGGTGTGAGTGCAAGGGCACATGATAGGAAAAAATATGAGTATTGTGTATTACTCAGCCATGATGCCTTGTTGTCAGAAAAATAAGTAAGTGTCATCTGAAGAAGGTAGTAGAGTCTCCAAAGAAAAAAATTAGTCCAGAGGGTTTGTTGGACATCGTTGTCAAGGCATCTAAATGACTCAAAATGCAGTTCTGTTCTTCATCCTTCTCAACCCTACCTTTGCTGGAATCCAGAAGTTGCATTGCTGCAGGTTGAATTGATTAGTCTAGTCAAAAAGAAAGCTTCTATTACCAAAAAGCAGAAGAAGCTTTTATCAAACTCCTCTGTGCAACTGTACATTGATTGAATCAGGTGCTGTGGCAGCCGGGGGAAGTTTGCCTGTGGCAGCCAGGGAGCAGAGAAGCTGGATCTCTGCCTTTTCACAGGACAAGAATTTGTTTAACTGATGCTCCACAGTCCAGTGCATTGCAGTTACACCATAAGGAGCTCTTCCAGTTGTCCTCTAACCATTTATTTGCCTGCCAGTGTCAGCCCCTCTTTGGTGGTGGCATAACAGTTCCTGCAGCCATGTAGACAACTTGAGTGAACCTTTGAGCTGGAGTGGGTTTTTTTTAATCCTGAAGGCTTTGTGGGTTTTTAGCCAGGTTAGTTTTTTAACCCAGATAAATTTTCTAATCTGGGTCACAACACAGTTGCATGAAACTGTTTGCTGGCATGAGGAAAGGAATAAGATATTGTAGGGGCTTGGAAAGCAGTCAGGACAGGGAGGACATGGAAACAATTCTCTAAGTAGCTCTGCTGCTTATTCTGTCAGATGAAAATGGTTATTGGTTTTGTTTTTGGCTTGGAGTCTTAAATGATATGGTACCGCATATTTAAATTTGTCTTTTGAGACTGTAGATAGATGCAGTGACTGCAGATTTCTTTTGCCATCTGAATTTCTTAATTTCTTAAGGAGGGAAAAATGTTGCTTAGTGGGTGGAAGGAAGAAATGGCTTGGTGACACTTACGGAACAATTCAATTGCCTAAACATAGGCATGTGTTTCCATTTGAAATAGCATAGCATAGCACCTGGCCTCCAGCTGCTGCTGCTCAGAGGGAGGCTCTGTGTAGCTCTTCCATAGATCCTCTTCTAATTGCTAACTCATTTTAGATGCCTTGGATACCTCAGGGCAGTTCAAGTGCCACTTGGTGCCTCTGCTCAAGCAACAAGTTAAAAAAAAAAGTGTTTGTTAAAAAGTACAGCATTTTGAGATCAGCTTTGCAGATCTTCTGTGTTAGAATGCAAAGTAAATTCTGGTGATGAGGAGATCTCAAGGCAGATTCTTAATGTAGAAGTTCCACTGATGTTTTTGCTTAGTTTGATTTTGAGAAATGCAAAATGGCTTTCTTTGTCTGAATTGTGCTATTTGTCTATTTTGCTGTTCCCAGTCATGTGAGAGTTTATTTGCCACCACTTGAGTCAGGCACACCAACCACTTACTGCTCGAGAGCTTTGGAATTCCAAACTCCGTTAATATTTAATGAAGTGTTCCAAATCCCCATGCACTCAAGTGTTTTGAAATTAAAATCACTGCAGCTGTATATCTGTTCAGTTGATCATCAGCAACAAGAAGAACTATTGGTAAGTGCTTCTGTTTCTTAAAAGCCATCTGATAGGAGAAACTAAAGTTACCTGAGAATTATTTTTTAAGATTAAAAAGAGAACCTAATTTTTCCATAAGAAGTTCTGATAGAGTTACATGTTAATGTGTCCATTTGTTCGCAGATATAAGTATAGTTCTGGAAATAAAAAGGCGAGATTTTAAAAAAGACTTAATCTGACAGCTTTTAGACTACAGTTTCCTCAAGACTTAGGTTTCTGCATGATACTATTATGCCTGTGTTCAGAATCTGTACTATTCAAACAGGTTCCATGTAAAAAAATAACAAATACAGACACCTTGTTATTATATAACAGTGGGTGAAGAGGACTACTATTACATCAGTCTTAACTTTGTTGCAGGATAATAGTGGCCTTGGAACAGTTCTGTTCTATTACCTCAGCCTTTTACTTTAAACTCATTGAGATATCATGTGCTAACTTCAGGTGTGTTAAATGTTAGCTTCATTTAGCTATTGTCAAATACAGATATGCATAACTAAATCTGCCTTGGGGCTGATGTCCTGGCTATTTTGAAGTGAGTGGGCTGTCTTTGCAGTGGGGGGCTTATGGGTTAGTGAAAAAAAACTTTTAAGCCTATCAAAGACGTGAAGAGCTATAGGCATCTCACTGTCATGCTGGGCTGTGGATAAGAGGTATTTATTTGAGCAAATCTGGTCGAGAATGTGTGTTTGTTAATCCACCTTTAAATCTAAGTAGCATCTCATATAAACAGAGGTCTTAATGTTGATAGAAATGGACCCAAGATCTTGTCTGCAGTAGGAAGTTTTGTCTACAATGTAATTAAAGAGAAAGCATCTCAAGAGCAGGCTGGATATATTGGTGTAAAATGCTTTATACTGGTATATCCTGTTCCTCTGGGAAGCTAAATAGCTATTTAAATGTAAAGTATCTTTCTGTGGAAACAAATGCATCTAAGTTTAGGGTGCTTTTACTAACTGCTGTTATTGAGTTGCCAAAACAAAATAGATCTTCAGGTTGTCTAGGTAGGGATTTTTTTATCTTTCATGGTCTTAAATTGGTTATGTCAGAAGTATCTTTGTTGTTATGTATATTATATATTATGTATACGTAATTGCTACATACAAATTGGTACATACAATTGTTACCCATGTAATTGCTGACATAGTTTAAGGTAATTTAACAATACTACTCAAAAATAGAGAAACAATGCCAGTTTCTTCAGATAGATGCATTGAAGTATTTGAACATTATGATCTTTGTTCTCTTCAGCTGTAATTTGAGAATGAGCATTTTCTCACATCAAGACATAATATGCTACCTGCTACCTCTCTTTGGAACTGCTGTGATGGTGTCTGTCAACAAGGCCTCTGTCTTTCAAAATGTCTCCCACTGAGATTACAGTTTTTCCCATCTATTTAATAATGCATATATTTCTCAAATACTTAATGATTGCTTTCTTTTCAGTTAGGTTATGCCAGTATAATATTTTCCAAAGTGCAAAAGCCAGACTGGAGTTTATCCTAATATATAAATACTTGTACCTAACAGGGGAAAAAAATTCTGGGAAATAGTTCAGTTATAAAGAAATAAATGTACTACACTTGTTGGGATTGTCTTTCCATTTCCTTAGCCTTTTTCTCTTATACTTTCTGTGGCTGAAAGATCCTTTTCTGTCTTAAATTGGCTTATTTCTTCCCTGGTGACCTTGTCAATGTTGAGATAAGGGAATTGTTATTTTTCATGATTAGCATATATAGTTCATGTTAAAACATAAAAGAAGTATGAATGCCTTTCTTGCAATCACCTGGCATTGCTACTTCACTCCCAGTTTCTCATCTTTTACAGCCCTGACCAATTATTCCCTGTATCTTAATTTATTTGGTTTCTTCTTCAGCGTTTTGCATTTTTTGTTTTAATTTTGGAACATCTATCCAATTTTTAGCACGATTTTTAAATCCTGATTGTTTTCTCATAAAGAGACATGTCTGTCAGACATTACAGAGATATTCATAAATACTTTTACTGTTCTGCCATCCAAGTTGTTAACAAATTCATCAGAACAGGCATGCGATACAGCTCTAGCAGACCCGCCTTGGTTTCTTCATCCTTTTGAATAAGTTCCAAATCTTGAGGTGGACATGAAATATTAATTAGTCCTTTCAGTACTAGTAATTCTTAATTGAGTTTGATGATGATTTACTACTTACGAGCATTCAATCAGTCAGGAATTACTGACTCCCTTTGTAGAGGCAGCTTCTTTGGCAGACTCGTTTAGCTGCCTAATAAATGCAGTGTATAGGGCAGTGTCAGGTGTCTTAAGAGTTAGCCTATGTTTCTTCCAATATTGCTGGCAGGAAAACAGCTTTACTTTCTACCTCCTAAACTAAACTCAGTGTGTCTTAAACATCTTCCAACTCTGATGCAAAAGTGTGAGTATTTGATACATATTTATATCTTCCACTGCATCAGAGCAAGTAGATAATTAGAAGACATCTATGTCATACAGAAAAAAGAAAAGGTATCTCTGTAGCCTGTGATATATTGACATGAAATTACTTTCTCAGTAACATGCAATATCCCCATGTCACATTATTTTGTTAGGCTATTGTCCTCTATGCACCTGTTTAAACAGAGCCCCAGGGAACAGTTGTCTTGGAAAAACAATTCAATTATTTTTTTTTATTATTGTTTTCTACTTAACTGTTTCTTTAGCTGCTAAAACTTGAATGCACATTCTGTCTACATTTCCTACTGCCTTTGTTGTTAGAATCATTGTATACAGTGTCTTGATTTGTGAGAGATGAAAGCCATTTTTACAGGACTTTTCCAGTGATACAAAAGAAGACATTTTTAGCATGTGGCTCATGAGCATGGAAATAGCTTATGCTATTGCTGCAGAGATAGCCAGGGAAACAAAAAACAGTACTTAAAGGCTGACTGATTTAAAACCATTGGTGGGTCCAGCTAGTGAACTGATTAAAAAAAACCAAATAAATAAAATAGGCAGCATGGATTTGTTCATAGCTGTTTTTCATTTAGGTGAACACCACTGAGAAATTTCTTACATGAGCTCTCTCTGATGGAGTAGGGCTACTTCAAAGTTTGAAATACTTTTAGTGAGAAGCTTCCATTAAAACTATTTTTGCCTGAATCTGAGAGATGCAAGGATGGCCTGGAAAGTAGAAAAATAGCATTATAGACCATTTGACTACCTTATGACGTAAATAGGCAGGGAAAAAATTGGTTTACACAACGTTTTTATTTCCATTTGAAAGATACCTCTGAGGGCCAGAGAATGGAAGGGTATCAGAATACAGTTATCTCAAAAGCCCCTCAAAAGTGATTATTATTATTAAAGTGATGTTAATTTAAGAAAATGTAGAAATCAGATTTGTAGTTGGGAAGGTTTTAAAAATAAAATATTAATAGCTATCAGATGTCAGTTATATCAACATCAGTCATACAAATTTTATTTTTCAAGTTAAAAAAATTACTATCTACTCCAATTCTTCCTAGTAGTAAAGAAGAGGCAACAAATTCAGAATCTCAAACATCATAACACAACAGAACAAAACTGTCTCTTTTCAAGAGACAGTAGTATTTGGTGAAGTGGGAGTTTTACACTGTAAGTAACATACTCTTTAAGTGAGAAGGTGTATCCTGCAGGGTATCTTATTGTGGTCAATGCTTTTTGTTTTTTTTTCTAGGGCATTGCTCAGATAAACCTGACTGATGCAGAGAGTTCTGGTGAGATGCAGCTTCACTGGTACCCTGTTCAGATTTTCACTGGTTCAGAGCCCCAGAGAGCAAAGACCAAAAACCAATGTGAAGAGAGTATTCCTCAGTCTTCTGGAAATGTAACTACAGTTAAAACAGTATGGCTCTAATAAAGTGATTTGCTTACTTTGTTTGATCAGCAGGGTGATTGTGATCTTGCCTTGGGTGTAGGTTTTTGATTTATCACAGGAAGTAATAACTTAATTTAACTCATGAGGCAAGAGTTAGATTTTAGAAGACTAATTGAAAACTAGATCATGTCTGGGCAGGTGCTTGAAATAGTACCTTGTATGCATGTTTCCAGTCCAGCTAAAACACATAAAAAATTTCTGCCACTGCACTGGAAGAGGTTGCCAAGAAAAGTTGTGCAATTTTCATCCTTGAAGATGTTTTCAGCCCTTGACTGGGCTCTGGACAGCCTGACTTGGCCATGATGCCTTGCTTGCTTTGGGCAGACATATCAGATTAGGTGACCTCCAGAGTTCTCTTTTGACCTAACTTGGTGGATGATGCTCCACAGTCAAGTAAATTCTGCCCAGTTTCTGTGACAAGTTGAACACCACATACTTTTGATTGTTAAGATTCAAGACAGATTTTTTTAGTTGTCGTTTGTTTTTTTGTTTTGTTTTTTAAGGAACGTATGATGGCTTTGTTTTAATTTTTTTCTTTGCATAATTCACATTAAATACATTGGTTTGTTAAACAAATTTAATTAAAGTCTAATTTACCTTTCAGGATGCAGTGACAGCCCTATTAGCTAGGACCACTGCCCAGCTGGAAGCTGTTGAGAGAGAGCTGGCAGAAGAGAGGGTGAAACTGGAGTATACAGAGGAGGAAATCTTGGAGATGGAAAGAAAGGAAGATCAGGCAGAAGCCATATCAGAAAGGTAAAAACTGTTTAAATACCTCATCAAACAGATAATAACTAATACTTCCTCTAAGATATTTACACTATGGGTATAGTCTGAAATAAAGTAGGAAAAATTCTGAGATTTGCTCCCTGTTTGTGCTACAAGTATAAAATTCTGTTATGTCATGATCCACAAAGAGGTGGCAACCTTATTTGAATAGCTGGTTGAATTTAGGGAATTTGGGGAGTGGGAAAACATTATATCAAACATAAACTTTGCTGGGGAGGCAACTGTACTGAGTTTGTAACAGCCCTGTATTAAGAAAAAGTAAATAAAATTTAGTGGTGACGCGAGACATTGTTAGAGTTAGGGTTGCAATTTCATTCCTAATGATACTCCTGGTTTGTTACATGACTTTTCTTGTTCTTTTTGTTATTGCTTTCTTAGTATTGTTATAAAGACCAGAACACTGCCTTAAGAAAATTCGGCAACATGAATTTTTTTCCATGAAATATATTTCCTTATTTGCATTTACAGAAATGCAAGTGTGCTATGTTCTCCTGTTGAAAAGACTGTATTTTTATTGGAGAAATAATACTCTAAAATTATCAACTGGCTTAGATAATGTAATACATAAATGTAGTGCATAATTGCATGGGGTTTTTTAACACCTGCAAAATTACTGTGATGTTCTGACTTTAGGAGTTGGCAAGCAGAATCTGTTGACAGTGGCTGCAGTAACTGCACCCAGACTAGTCCTCCTTATCCAGAGCCGTTTTGCGGGGATCCATTAGCTGGACACATGTTTGCAGCTCCAGCAGGCCAGTATGGTTCTGGAAAAATGCAGCCTCCACCACTAAAGGTAATGAGAGAAGATACTGCAGCATGAAAACTGCCACCATGCCTGGCACAGTGAGCTACTGCTGTGCCTGCAGTTTGAGTCTGAGTTGGGCAGGAGAGAAAAGAGTCAGCAATGGCATTGGCAACTCTGTATGAGCACTGACTTTGTGACAGCTGTTGGACTACTGAGTTGGTAGAAGTTCACTCTTTAGGGCTGGGGATTTTTTGTTTTCTTACTACTTACTTCTGAACAGAATTTGGTTCTTATATCAAAAGGCAAATTAGTTTTACTCTGGCCTTTATCTAATATATAAATAGGCACTTGTATCAATTTCTGCATTTACCTGAAATTTTAGCAGAAAAGATCATGATCAAATTCCAGTGCTCTTATTTCCATAAGAATTTTTAAAGGAATTGTAAAGAAATAAATTTTAGGGCTTGCATTACTATATCAGTTTTACAATAACATGGAATAATTGTGCTGAAACTGATGTATTTATAATCTTTTGTAGTCAAGATATGAGACACTGGAAATAATCCTTCACAAGCTGAAATCAACAGACTTCCATTGAAGTAGAGGAACATTATCTGTTTGTGTTGCCTTTAGAGAAGATCACACCTCTTATGGAGGAGTGAGTTTTCTGAAAGTTTGGAAGCTTTGTTAGAGTAGCCTATGTTTTCTGTCTTTCTGAATATTTTAGTGTTCTTGCATAATTGTTTGAACAGTCTTTCTGTTCCTTTTTTCTTCCTTGTCTTCATTTAAGTTTCTCTAGTTTTAAGGTGGTTGCTTCAGAGTCACTATGCTTACTAAAAGGTGACTCAGTTTTCTTCTGTTGAGGCTGGATATCAGGTGATAGTTTGGGTAATGCCCAATTGCCCATCCTGAATGCAGTCCTTGTGCTCTGCAGCTGTGATATAACTGCATCTCATAATTGTTACTGCTTCAGCAAAGGCTTCTGAAAGGCAATCTCACAATTTTGAATGATCCAGTTTTAAAACTTTTACAAAAGTGAGGTGATACATCCTCTCAGTGCTCATTAAAATTTGAATCTAGCTAGCAGGTCAAGTTGTTTACTTTTGATATTGTTGAAATGTCTGATTGTCTTTGCTAGGAGAGAGAAAATAAGAAAGAAATAAAAAAAATGTCCTTTGTTGAAATTTTAGGTGGATAAGGAAACTAACACTGAGGATCTGTTTCCTGAAGAAGTTGCTATTCTTCCAAAAGAGAGAACCAGCCGCAGGCCACGGGGTTCTGCTTTTGTTCGCAGTAGCACAATTGTTCGTTCCCAGACCTTTTCGCCTGGAGCACGAAGTCAATATGTTTGCAGAGTGAGTAAAGCTTGAAAAGGAAGAGGGGGAAGGGGTTTCCACACACAAGTATATTATACATTTTTGATGATTTCACTATAAGATTCCATTGCATTTATAAGAAACATATATTACTGTTTAATACGGAATAACTTTTTAATAAGGAGTAATCTTTAATTGAACTTAAACAGTGCAGTGGGGAAGAGCTTCCCTGACTCTTTTTAAGAGTTTTTACTTGGATGGGTTTAATTTGAAATTTAAGAATATATGATAAATTAGGCATTAAGCTGTTTATCCTGGCAACCTTAGATGTTAGCTGTGGGTGGTTGATTTTACAATGCTATCTAATGAGGTGTATAAGCAGTTAGCTTAGAAGCCGTGTTTAATTTTCACATACATAAAAGTTTGAAAAAGGGCACTGAATGCTTAATCTTAGGGTCATTGCATAAATATTCGTATGACTCTGATTGCTGTCATGAATATCAGTCATAAGGTGCCTGTTATTGTGGGACATAGGATTCCTGGGTGCACTGGTGCAAGTAATTGAGGACCAGCACAGCAGTTTTCAATGTCACATTTATTGTTTGCTGCGTTCAGTGGCAGAAGACTTATAAGCAGTTGGTTCATGGTATTGCAGATTGAAGATTGATACATGGGTATTGGTTTTGCAATATTATCATAGCTTTGATTGTACTCTTTCATAAGCTTCTAAGACCTCGAGTTTGAAAATTCAGGAAATTATTTTTAAATTCTGTGCTCACTTAATCTGCAGTTACTTAAAATCAGATGCAGGGAAAAAGTGGGAGACTGTATTGTTTGTACCCATGACAGTAAATGTTTTAGGATGAAATATTATTGCTTTTGAGTCCTCCCTCCCTCTTCTTTTTAGGTTAGATTGTCTCGGATATTTAGTAGAATGGTTGGTGAAACTTACCTGTAAAACATTGATGGTTTGTAAGTTTTCTTGAATTATTGTAACATATGAGCATTATTATATATAAATGTTTATAAATAACTGAAAAAAATGGTTGCTTAAAACAAGATAGTTTCAGTGTATTTTAAAAAAGAAATCTCAGTGTATTTAAAAAAGAAAAAAGGCAGAAAAAAAAAACCAACCCAAATTTCTTAATGAAGATGATCTTGCAAGCAACCTTTATTTTCATTGTCGTTTCTAATCAGCTGTATCGCAGTGACAGTGACAGTTCAACCCTGCCAAGGAAGTCCCCTTTTGTCCGGAACACCTTGGAGAGGAGGACTCTGCGTTATAAGCAGGTATGCCTAGGAAAATGATCTTTAGCTTTCATTAAGTTTCTAAAACAATGGTACTGTTATACTTCAGAGCTTTAGATGTCTGCAGGTACATTCTGATACTTTTAGGAAATGTACAAAACTTCTGCAATGTAATTGGGGCAGGGTGCATGTTTTGGGTTTGGTTTGGACTTTCTAAGCTAAAAGGTAGACATAAAGAAGTTAAAGTTGTGATCAATTTTAAAGGAGGGAAAAATGTGGCAGACAAAAATTAGTTTAATGGGGACAGAATATATAATATAATATAATATAATATAATATAATATAATATAATATAATATAATATAATATAATATAAATTATATATGTTATATTATTATTTATATTGATTGATTTAGATGTAAACTTTGTTTCAAAATCTTTCAAATCTAGTTTATGATGCAGGGTGCAGGTTCAAAAATGTGTATGTGAATGTGGCATTAAGACATACCTCTCCCCTCCCATAAAGCCTAATAAAATATATATAAAATATAGTATTTCAGACCCAAGTATTCAGGAATGAATAGGTTAAGCTCTCTTTTTGCCCCCATGCCATTCCTCATGCTGTCAAACAAGTGGGAAGAGAAGGGCAGATGAGGCAATAATGTTGTGTGTATAAATGACATAAAATGTAGTCTGGTCAGCAGAAGTTAATGCTTTGCTGGTGTGGGCAGGTAGACAGCCATGCCTCCCATTTTGATTCAGAATGTATCTTAAAGCCAATACTGAATGAAGCCCTTTAAGAGGAGTCTTGTTCAGTACAGTATTTTTCTGATGTCATGATGTCATTGAGATTTTCTTATTGCCTCTCTTTTATTATCATCATCCTAACTTGGAATTTTAGTCCATAAACTTCATTAGGTTCATGTGTAAGTTGAAAGGAAACTGTAAAAGGAAGTAGTAGAAAGTATTAATAGAAAAATTTAGCTGTAGGGGTTTTCTGTACCATATATTATCTAGTCTTTTCTGGGGGATGTAAATAATCTCCAAAAGTTCATGTGGAAAAGACTTTGAGTGTGGAGTAAGTACAGCAGCTGTATGGTCTATAGAGCTAAATACAGACCAGTAAAATATGTTGAGAGTAATATATTGTGCATTTTATTTGAATCCTAATAACTCAACAGTCCTGCAGATCATCTTTGGCTGAAGTTATGGCAAGGACATCCTTAGACCTGGAGCTGGATCTCCAGGCATCCAGAACTCGACAGAGACAGCTGAATGAGGAGATATGTGTTTTAAGAGAGTTGAGACAGCGTCTGGAAGATGCCCAGCTCCGAGGGCAGACAGATTTACCCCACTGGGTCCTTCGGGATGAGAGATTCCGAAACTTGTTGAAGGAAGCAGAAAGGCAGGTATGGTAAAATGACACAAGAACTCAATTTGCTCAGAAACTTCTTGTTTCAAAATGTCTTCATTTTGATAAGATGTCTAAAGAACTGTTAGTACAGAATCTCAAACAGTGAATGTTTCTTTTATATTCTTGAAGCTAGCACAATAAAAATTATTTGTTTATTTGTTGCTCACTTGTTTTTGTTTAGGTATTTCTTATTGTAACTTTAATAATTTTCTTTCTTCTGGTATTTAAAAGAAATTTTACTGATTTGATATTTATTCTTTTACAAGTGTTTGGAATGTTCCCTAAGTATGTAGTTTTTTTTCCCTGTTTTTGGAGAAAGAAGTTGTAGAAAAAGGTGGCAAAACTGCTCAACAGACAAAATTTACATTGGATTATCAGAGACAAAAACTGAACCCAAATTTATAGTAAGATCTTGTTTGACTTATGCAGTAAATTTTGTTAATTTATTACATGTCTTTCTGAAGAGCATTAATAAATGAAACAACTCAGTCTTTTGCATTTATAGTTCTTAGACGATCAGCTATTTCAGACAGTGTACTAGCGTGGTTTCACTGTGGCAGGTGGAGAAAAAAAATCCATTCTTTTACTGTGAATATTCTTGTGTTTTATTTATTCACATGCCCATTTTAAGCATTATGTTCTTGTTTTCAGACCAGACAGACCAAATTTGAACATCACCAAGAGCAAGCAGCTGAAAAGATGCTAAAGAAAGCATCAAAAGAAATATACCAGTTGCGTGGGCAAAATCAGAAAGAACCTATTCAGGTGCAGACTTTTAGGTAAGCGGTAATGCATACTGAAATAGCGTAGCAACAGTTCATTAGTCAGGTTAAAGCTTTCTGAAACATTTAGCTTAAAATTTGTGTCTCTTTTGATTTTAATCAGAAGTAATTAACCAATAATTTAAAGCTGTATCTGGATTTGGACACGAGATCATTCTGAATGCTTTGTTCTGCAAAGAGCCAAAGCTAAGGTAAAATTGCAGTGTTACAATTCTAGTATACATGACATTAAGAAAAAAAAAAGCTTCAAATATAAACATAGCTTAAGTGATTCTTCCAACTTAGCCTAGTTGCTATGAAGTCCAGTTCTTCAATACAAGCCTGTGGGCATAAATAATCTGTTTAATGTAATACATATAAATTGCTAATAACACTCTCCCTAAAAATCACTCAATAATACTGGAATTTTCTTTCAATAAGCCTTTTCCTAGAGACTTGCCATCTTTTTTCCCCCCTTCTTTTTTGTAGACATTATTTGCAAAACATACAAGGGTGAACTTCGCATTGCAAAACTTGTCCCATGAAACCTTTTTATGAATAACTATGACTGAAGTTCAGTGAGTTGTAGAAGGCTTCCGCCCAGGTTTTCAAAAATAGTAATAGTCTTCAGTGGAATGTTGCCAGAAGTATATAGTGAGGTTTATTAGCTTTTGAAAGTTTGTTGTACTCAAATAAAAGGCCAGTTCAGTACATAAATAACAAATACTAACCATTAAGAAGAGTAAAGAAACCATGTTCTTGTGGGGAGAAGGGGGAACGTAGGCATAATTTTATTTACTTCTTTTTTCTCTTGTTTTGATCACAGAGAGAAGATAGCTTTTTTTACAAGACCAAGGATTAACATACCTCCTCTGCCAGCTGATGATGTATGACATGTTGCATTGTAAACATGAAGTATTTATCGCTTTTATTTTAATGAAGTTCTTAGATTAGACAAGTTTCTTTAAAAAAAATTGTGCAAAAGCTAATATACACGTTTTGTAAAAAATAAAAAAAGTTAAAAAAAGTAAACATAAACAAAAACATATATATAAATATATATACATATATTTTATAATAGCGACTGCAACAAGGCTTGGTTTTTCCTTGTTGTGAAACTGACATCTCTGAAGACAACTTATTTTATAAAAGATCGACTATCCTGTTAAGAGCGTGTACAGTTTTTATGCTGTTTTATTTGACTTAAAGGCTGGAAGACAGAAACAAAGTGAGTTCAGGCAAATTCACTGTAGTGTAATTTATTTATAGTGCCTTTTTTCCTTGAAGGAAAATACCTACTTTAAGATGTATTTTAAGACTGAAATTTTGTTCCTCAGTATTTGTCATGCAGTAGAATGGAACCATTGAGCTGGTTTTGTTTCTGATACCTGAAATGAAAATACTATGTTCTAAAATTGTCACTTTTTCAGCTTTATTATCTGTAGCTTATTATGTACATTGTATTCTTTAGCACTGTCTGTGTTATAGCAAAATATTATCACCTGCAATGTGTTTAACACTAATTAGAAGTGATGCTAAACATTGCAGAATTCATTTGCATGTTCTTACTGTGCACTAATAGATTGTTTTCATTTCTGTTGTGTCTAAAGTATCTTTATACTCTTAACTAGATCCTCAGTTTAAACGGGGGAAGGAAAAGGGTGACAGGTCTTTGTTTTACTGTTTAATGAAAAGGGAACTTAAGGAGCAGTTTGAGCTAGCTGTGTGGAAAGCCTGCTAATGGACTATTACAGTAATTTCTACAGTTCTACAGATTCTCATCTGATTCAGGAAAGCACACATGTTCTGATTTCAGAAAGCAGCTGCTTTAAGCAAGGGTGCTTAAACACATGTTCATCCTAAGGGATGTCCTTTGTAGTTACTGCAAGCCAGTTCTGTTGAGCAGTGACACTTTCCAGGAGGAAGGTGTATAATTCTGGAAGGTACAGCTCACTTGATTGCTAGTTGGACCAGCTAAAATCTGGTAAGAAATAATTTTATTTGTAACCATCCATTTTAATGAAAGACTGTCACCCTAAATTCCCGAGAATGCCAGTTTTGTGTCCTTGCATCCTGCAAGTATGTAAAAATACTTCTTTACTAAGCTACTATAATAGAGTTTCTCATATTTTCCTAATTATACATTACCCGCAAAGAGAGGTGCCCAACACAAGACTGACTTTGCAAATTACTGGAATATCCCCAAAGGAAGATCATGTTGTCTTTTAATTAAAGATAAAATTTGTTCCAGATTTTTCTATGTCAGGAAATCAGAACAAGGGCCAAAAAACAAACAGACCTATCAGAATATTTTCAAATATTCTGTAAGTAAGTTTTCTTCGTGAATTTCAAGAACTTAGACTCTGTTACCTTGTCAAAGGTCAGGAAAACCTGGAAAAGAAATTGAATTACTTTTATTTATCCACGCTGAGGCAAAAAGTAACAGGGAAAAAAGATTGTAAGCATAAATGTTAATAAACACAAACATTTAAAGTAGTATTTCCTGTTTCCTAATATGGCCTATAGTCATTACAGGCATCAAGTGTTGCGATCATATAGCAATTTATATGAAATTGAAGTATATTTAGCATTTATTGTGCTCTTCATCCTGAAGCCTGTTTTGCCTGTAAGTTTTGATGGGTGTATATTGAGTTCCTTGGGCACAACTAGACTTACTCAGAAACTATGCAGATAAAAACAAATCATGTGAGAAATTTGTAGTGTCTGGGTAAAAGTCTAGGGCCAGCAAGCTTTTCAGTGCTCATTACTTTAAAAGACCAGTTAGTCAGAATTTTGTTTCTCATTTCCAGGGGAGGCTGTCACACAGTAGTGTTTATCCAAAGTTACCATGCAGTGACACCAGAAGTGCTTGCTGTGTATTAAGAACAGACACCACCATGTTCCTGTGAGGCTGGTCAGGTACTGGGAGGGGTTGCCCAGAGAGGTGGAGCACTCTGTCCATAGTGTAGATGAGGATGTAACTGGATATAACCCAGAGCATCCTGGTCACATTAGGCCTGCTTTGAGCAGGGATTGGGGTAGGGATCTTGTTTCCACCCTAAATTGTTCTGTGACTATAACCAAGGGGCAGTGTCCAGTGGTCTCTCTGTCAGGGGGTTTTAAATTGTGACCGCTGTGAGATGTTGTCGGTGTATCTTGTGGGTCTGTGATTCTGACTGCTATAATGAGTTCTGTCTTGATGTGGTAATGAGTTATCATATTCAGTATTCATCTCTCTTGTTTTTGTCACAGTTCTGTATGATTGTGTCATTTTTGTATTATTTGAAAGTATTTCTTCTATAAAATAAAATAATTTGCCATAAACAGAAAAAGGATTTCCTTGTATGTCAAAGATATTTATTGAATCTTCTATATTTGCCACATTCCTGATGATTTAATGAAAAAAAAATAGTATTTTTAATAACACTGTAATTTAGGTTAATGTTATGAGTTTTCAAATAAAGGTAGGAGAGAAAATCTGGGAAACCAAAGATCTAGAGATCTTAAGACCTGAAAGAGATGCAGAGTGTAAGGAATGGCAGATATGTTCTTTTATGTGCTTATCACTCATGATAAGTTGACAGCTGTATCAGAAGTTCATAGTTTAATATTCCCAGAATTCTTGGGTAGCTCCACTTAAAGCATGTTGAACTGCCTTTTTTTCATAACAAACATTTGCACTTTCTAAACTACTATGGAAAGCAAGTTGACATCATTAGTTCTGTAATATCTTACTTATGACTAATTCCAAGGTGGAAACCACTCCAAAGAATACTGGTTGACTTTTTTTTTTTTTAAGGCTGGTGCTAACTGCTGCTTTCACAAAGGAAATATTAAATCTTTATAATTACAGAACAGCCATTTCTCAGTTTCCCTCTGCAACCCTGCAAGCTGCAGGAGCACAGGCAAAATCATAGCAAGGACATGTGACTCCTGTCTCTCCAGTATTTGCAAGGCATCAAGGGTATGACAGAGTTTAGGTTATTTTTAAACAGTCTGCTCGAAATAGGCATTTGGAACGGCAACCGTCCATCTCGCTGCCGTCAGGAGCAACAACAGAAGCTATAATGGGTACGTCGGGTTGGGTTTTCTCTTGTAAGAATGAAGTCTTATTTGTATTTCTTACTGCAGTTCTTCTAAGCACTTTGCAGGACCTAAAGGTAAGTGCAGTATAAAAATAATAATTTATTTTTAATGGGTTAGATGAACTATGTCTTTGGCTTTCAGTGGATGTAAAACTGAAGTTTGAATTTTTGGGGAAGAGGGTCTGTCACAGCTTGTTTTGACTCCAACTTCCTTTATGACTATAGTGTTGTACATCTTTGAGAAGAATAAGCATTTTCAGAGAGACTTGAGAAACTGCAGGCTAACAAAAGCAAGAAGAGCCTTGTCTAAAACATCATGTGAAGAATGTATTTTTTTCTTTGAGATGACTCAGTTGACTGAGTAGCAGCATTAGAAGAAAATACCAAGGAGAAAGTTGATTTGGTTTTGGAATCTGTAAATGTCAGTTAAATAATTTGCTTGTACTTGGAAAATCTCCATATTCTTAGATTTCAAAGCTTCTTAGGAGCTGGTTCTGATTGCTTACAATTTCTGAAAATCTCTTATATTTGAGCATAGATATCTATTGTATTTTCAGTAGAGAATTACATATTCTGTCCCTTTAGTTTGTCTGCAGTTTGACCATCCAACTAAAAATGTACATGCATTAGGAGATTTAATGAGATCAGCTGGTAATAGACAAGATAAAACCAGGAAATTAATTTAGGAAAGTCTGTTCAGGAAAAAAATGTAGGATTGAGACCCTAAAATTCACTTGTTAAGCACACAAAATTACTATTTTGTGTCTAGGGCACAGTGTTTGTGTTCAAGTGTGTATCTATGCCATAGAAGTTCCCAGGTGTAGATGTTTCACCAAGTAAATGCTACTTCCTGTTTTCCTTATTTTCCTCTCATAAACTGATTGAAGGAAATTGCAATTGTATTATCAAGAAAATAAATCAAGTGCTCAGTGTTTAGCTTCCTTCACAAATTCAATTGCCCTATTAATACTGATTTTAATGGACACAAAGAATAGACGTTGGCAGGAAGCTGGCACTTGTATCATTTTCCACATTTTCCACATTTCACTGACGTGGTTATGAAGGCCTGGGGCTGTTACTGATCTATAAGTGGTAGAGGATTATGATCTGCAGTGCTGTGTGTGAAGGGCATAATCAAACCTCTTCTCTAAAGGCATGATTCTTGCTCCAGAAAGGTGTGGGAACTTCAGGTGAAGCAAGCTAAGTGTTCAAATTTCTCAGTAAAATCCAGTGTGTGGCTTTGCATGGGGAGTTCCTATCAGAAATACATGGCACATCCATAAATTACTGCTCAAGCACACTGGGACAAAAAGGTCTTCCAGAACTGAATTCCTTTGACTTTGGAGTGGAAGTCTCTTATGTGCCTTCAGTCACCTGTGGGTATTTTCATGGGTGCTTGTGCAAGACCGACCTTTACTCAGCTGTTGTATCTGCTTGGAAATACAAAGCCCCTGCCTGGTTACCTGTAGGGGTAAAACCAGTCTGCACAATATTCAACTACAGAAAGGTGAGCAGTAAGGGGAATGTCCTGAAATACAACACACTGCACACGTACAGACACGTACAGGGTCTTCAGAAAAAACAGTTACAACCTCTGCCTTGCAGAATACAGCCCTAGTGGCTTGTACAAAATGTGTGAAGTCAAAACTTTGGCAATTCTTACCTTCTTGTACAAATCAAATACATGGCTGAGTAGGATAAAATTCTTAAACACTCGCCTTGCCCCTCAAAACACAACCCCCCCCCCCCCAAAACAACAACTAAAAAACCCCCAAGATCAATTGAGATACTATACACAGTTAACCAAAATGTGAAAGTCAGGCTTTGTTGCCTTTTCAAAAAAGTATTTTAGGAAGTTCTAGGTTTTCAATATTTGGGAAAACTTAAGCAGATGTTTTGGAAAGGAAAAGTAGCCTGGCTTATAGTAGAGGATCTTTCAAGCAGTGACAGTTGCATTGAAGAAAAGGCAGAAGATGGATGGATGGGTGGTGGGGAGAATGAAGAATTATCTTTACAGATAACAAGGATGAAACCTTTGAGGGAGGCTTGCAGACCATGAATATGACACAGAACATGGAGGGAAGTCAATTTGGATAAGCTTGAAATGCAGTGCCAGAAAAATGCAAGGGATGGTGAAATTGCAGTTTGTCTCATTTCCAAGCTGCCGTGATTGCATGTTTCACAGAGCAGCAACCTGGCCTGCGGAGCCACCAGGAATACACAGCATGCTTCCTATGCTTTTTCCTCATGAAAAATGTGAATGTTTTTCTGTTGCATAAAAAATGCACAGAACGACTGATTAGCTCAGGTTAGGGAGGGAAAAAAGCAGCGTGTGTTCCAATGGTGACAGAACAGGCAGGGTAAAGAGGCTTGCAGTTTAATCCCGCAGGATTGCAGGCTGGTGCGTCTCCCCCGGTCAGATATCCTATAGACAGAGGATGCAGTCACATGATTGTTACTGCTTCCTCCCCATGACATCACTGCTGGTGCAGCCATACCACCCAAGGAAGGATGCTATTAAAATCATTGGGATTGGGCTAAATGATGTTGCATTGCAGGTAAGCAACATAATTCTTTGAAAAAAATAATTTGCCAGTTGCTCTTGTGCTGCAGTCGTAGAGCTCCAGCTCCGTCGGGCAGAGTTTCTGGAAAATAAGGCTGGAAAATAAAGCGGCACATTTTCTCTGCAAGCAGAGCGTTTGCAGGTGCAGAGGCTGCCTGCTGGCTCTGTGCTGATCTCCCGGCTGGCATCTCCAGTAGAAATGCTGCCAGATGGAGCTTTACAGCTAAAGAAGGCCCTTTGTTCCTTGTACTTTCCAATGGCTCCTTCGGGTGTCTGCGGAATTCTGCCTTTACGTGAGCAGCCATCATCATTCAGTCGTGCGGAGAGCAGCAATAGTGTTTTGCTTGCATCCCCTGCCTTTTTTTTCCCTGGATGTTTAAAGGAAGTTGCTGTTGTGACTAAGCTTATAAAGGAATGAGGATTAACTTGCCTGAGGGGTTGAGAGGTGTATTTGGGGAAAGAGGCTTTTCCTTTATTGTTAATTTTTGCTGATGTGGTTTCAAAGCACCTAGTCCGACAGGTTTCCTGCATAATTTGCTGTAGTAAAAGGTCAGTTTTTCCTTGTCCTATATAAATTTGAAAAATCCTTTTCCAAAAGGAACGTAGGTGACAACAAGCAGATTTTTGCTCCCTTGGAAAATGCTGATCACCAAAAGGCTGAAAAATCCATGGCAAATCATGCTTTTGGACTTAATGTTTGTGGAAGCAAAGTCCAGAGTCTGTTTTCCTGGTGTGGATGTTTAATTATGTGCTCTGTACAAATACATGAATATATATATCTGTAAAGGAAAAAAATGGTGACTCTCCTGTGGAGCTTTTTTCTGTATAGCTTTTAAAATATATTTTAGTGGTTTAAATTTCTTCATTTTTTTCAAATTTTAATGCAAATATTATAGTATGAGAAACTAAATTAATTTTGAGCTTATACTAGTCAGAAAAAAAATTATATATTTTTTTAACATTTGTGATAAATAATTCTGTGCCTTTGCCAGAGAACAGAGGATGACTAAGCTGCAGCTTCATCAGGCAGAGAGTCAGGTGACTTTTTACTCCTGGTTTACAGGAAGTATTTTTTTATTCTTCCAAATCCTGTTCTTTGTTCAAATAATTTTTTGCCATTCTTGGAAAAATGTGAAAAATTGGCATGCCTAGAATCTCTGTGTGCTCACCCATACATTAAGGGGGAATATTTTGGATCTCCAGTGCTGAAGTAGGGATGGGTAAATTCTGGTTTCCAGTGATTAGATATGCAGTTGTGTCAGGATCAGAAAATAAGGTGTGCCGGGGTGGGGAAAATAGATAATGAATTTTTGAAGTACAAAAAGACAATGGTTGTTCTAAACTGAAAAGAAAAATAAATTTCAATTTTACTTTTCTCCAACAGAACCTCTGCTGTTTTTTCAAGACTGAGCCTCTATAGTGATAGAAATACAAACCTGTTGCTGCATGAGGTGATGGAGGCAGGGGGGAAATTGCATCCTGTCAATGCCAATGCTGGGCTTCTTCTCCTTGGTTCCCTCTGGAGTCAAGGCTGGCTCAGTTCTCTCCAGCACTGGCTGTGAGACGAGCTGTGCTCTTGCTCACCAAGCTCACCAAGACTTGGCTCTTTGCCCGTGCAAGGAGCACAGCAGGGCTGCCATGCTTGGGTTTTACAGGTGTGAGGGGTTCCCCCCCTCCTCTGGATCATATGGAAGTGCCCTATGGAAATATGTGCCAGGCAGGGGCTCTCCTGGTCTCTCAATTTGAATCAGATATCTTCTGTGCAGGAAGACAGGGCACCTGCCTCTTATGTATGCTGGAGGCCCTTGGAAATTAAGGACTTAAGTGCCCTAAGAGTTACTTAGCATAAAAGGGGGATCCCAGGGTCATCCCCAGCTGGAAGGGGCTCTCCCTGGCAGCACTGGGATGCCATGTCAGGGCTCCAGCACATGGCCGCAAGAGTGCTCAGCCCCTGTGCCCATAGGGACACATTGTACCTTTTCAAGGGTAGTGGCTGGTAGCTTTTAAACAGGGACCAGAGGAGGAGATGGAGAGTGTTAGCCCTGTGTTAGAGAACTCCCTATCTGCCTGAACAGAACAGGCTCCTCTGGAGTGCTGTAACCTCCTGGGGCTGGAAACTGCTTCATCATGAAGCTGTTTGCTGACCTGGAGGGCAAATGAGCAGGATTGTGACTGTAGCCAGGTGCTATAGCAGGGGAAAAGGGGATGCTCCCAACCCCCAGGCTCCTCCACAGTCCAGAGGCATCTTGATTGTGTTGGAGGTTGGTGTTGTGTCATGTTCAGCCTCTCTCAGGCCTGAACAGCTCCTAGCTCAACATGGTGCTCAACCCTCAAAAGTGGTGTGCTGCTCAGAGGTACCAGTCCTTTTCCTGGTTGCTTTTGTCATTACGCTGCAGATTTCAGGGTCTCCAACAGGGGTGTGGGGGTGTGTGTGTTAATTTTTCCTCTTAGTGAGAGGTTGTAGAGAAAGTGTCGTAATTCATTTTTTGTGTGTGCATACATGCACACCAGGTGTTGGATTTTTTTCAGCTTTCTTCATCTCTAGCCTGGCAGAACTAAAAATTCACATGATTATTAATGTCAAAAGAGAGACTCTTGGCAGAGTTACTAGGCTGCTGTTCCTAAAGCACTTTTAACATTTTGCTCTTAAGCATCATCCCAGGGAAAGGGTCTCCCCATCTTGCAGAAGCTTCCTCTCAGGGGAATGAAATAACTTGTCTGTAGTTGTGCAGCCCATCGGCATCAAAGGCAGCAGTGAAAGCCAGTGCCCTGTGGACAGGAAAACATCACTCCTGTGTGAAAATGACTCACAGCCTCACTCAAATCATGAGAAGTTACATGGTAGAACAGATTAATGGCTTTTCCAATGTGGATTTATCAGTTTTATTTCAAGCTCAAAAAGGTTTTCAGTGAGAGATGAATTGAATGCCGTTGAACATCCCATTTCAGGAAAGAGCTTTTTAGGAGTAACTGTGTACCAGGGCACTTCCCTTCTGACAGTGCAACTCTGCTCTCTCTGAACTCATTCACTTTTTATTTTTGCAGTTCCAAACCTGGTTTTCCCCCTTAATCTGAAAATTTTCTGGACGAAGAGGCAAAGAGCAGCACTGGAAATCTGATGCTGCAAAGCTCATCTGTGTCTGACATGAGGAGGAAAACCCTGTATCACCCCTGACTCTTCAGATGTGGATTAGAGCTCTGTGGCAGTAAAAACCATGGGTTCAGAAGGGAAATTCCCCCTCTATTTTGTGAAGAAGAGGACTTGAGGGAAACCAAGAATAGAAACCATGCATGCTCCTATACAGTTAGGGCTGGTTTCCAGGGTGTCCTGTCTCCTGAAATGTAGTTTCTTACCCAGAAGTTGAAGGCTTCCAGTGTTTTACCTAATCAAATGTTGTTTTCTTCAAGAAGTAAGGGGGTGTGAGGTTGATACAGGTCATGAGGCTTATCTGCCCAAACTTCTGGGCTGTTAGCAGAGAAGCGTCTTTTAATAGAGATGTTTCAGCTCAGTTTCAAAACTGCAGATGAATATTCCAGAGGCAGTGATGCTTCCCTCCTGCTTTTTCCACAGCCTCAACATCTGCACTAACAAGGAAATTTATTGGAGGGACCTTTAAGACTCACTGGAAACAGAGATGTGAGTTTAACATTTTTTTTATATAGAGCCAATTTTGGCAAAAATTCCATTTAGAGCTTGCAGGGAAAGAGCTGGGATTTTTTTTTCCCTTTTCTAACATAACTGAGCAGCTGAACTAATTTTGCTCAGACTTTCCAAGAAAACTTGAAGGGGGAGCAGGCACATGATATTTCATACCAAAAGAAATTGTTTTCTAAAGGGACAGTCATTGTGGGAAGGAGCAGGGAGTGGGATGTTGGGGTGTGGTTTACCCCTCAGAGGAAGAGAATGGAGGAGAAGAGGGAGTCTGGCTGTGATGGAAGGGTGGGAAGCCCTGTTGGTTGGGTGTCAGCTCCCGTCCCTGTCACCCGGGCCTCCCTTTGCCTGTGCTCCTGGCCAGCTCTGTTCTCTGTGCTCACCCCATGAGCATGTGTGGTGGCTGGGGGGGACAGCTGAAGGCTGTGGTTTGATCAGAGGAGTGCCTCAGTTTTCTGCCATTTATCCCAAATGTTCCCTCCTGCCTTTCCCTTGTTTCCAGGGCCCTCTCCCCTGTGATCTGGTGCCCTGTGTTTTTTGAGCTCTGTTGTGGCTTCGTAATTTTTTCCATAGAGGTTATTCAGGGTAAAGCTGCACATCAAAGATGTGACTGTATTTAACTTGACCACACTATCATAGCTGGAAACTCCATAATATGTGGTGGTGGGGCCATACAATAAAATGCTGCAATAATTTACAGTACTGTTTCTGATACTGCAGCCTGCCTGTGCTAGTGTGGTGAGAAACTGATCGTTTGCAGAGCTACTTACTTGTATTTGGAGGCTGTGTGGTTAATCCTTGAATGTAGAAAAGGCATTTGCCAATATTAATATCTTGTCTTTCATCTGTATTTTCTCAATTTATAGGGAAATTTTTTCCCCTATTATGTTAAAAAAAAAAAGGGGCTGTAAGTGTGTTCAGTATTTTCTGCTTTTTCCAGGAGTCAGAAATTGATTACTCCGGTTTAAGACCATTTTAACACCTTTTTATAAACTTCATCATTAAGACAGAAGGTCAATAACTTGTTTGGCTTGTTCAGTCTGAAGCTTCTAAATTGAATAATCTTAAATTGCCTGTAAATATTTTTCAACCTGTAGAAAATCACCCATTTTACTTGCTGGGGATTCAGCCTGCTTGCTTTTGCTGAAGACTTCTTCCTTGTAAAATCACCTCCCAACAGCATCTTCTTATTGAGAAGAATGTTTAATAACTGCTTACCTGTCTCCTATATCCCACATTGCCATTTCTAAATCATCTTCTACATGGCAGGTGGTGGAAGGGGAATTACATCCACAGCACCTTGGCCTTCCTTGGTCTCTTCTAGGCTAAGCAGACCTCAGTCTCTGACCCCTCCACAAAAGACATAATCATCTCCCTGTCCTTTTCATTTATGGCTTTCATGGTGACCCTGTTAATAATCTTGCTCGCTGCCTCCTCAGTTGTCAGGCCCATTTTCTCTGGCCAGGTGGTGCTGAAGACCTGTGGTGTAACTGTGCTGGGCTCTAGGAACTTTCTCCCTCAGCCTTACCCTCTTAGGGCTCTTTCTGAGCGCTGACCCTTCCAACCCGAACCATTCCACGATTCTGTGATTCAGCTTACTCTGCTGGCAGCACTGACCTGTTTGATTCAGGCCCTGTGAGGAGAGTGCTCTGTGTCCATCCCCGTGACTGGGTCTGAATTCCTTGGGAGTGGGGATGGATGGATGGATGCTGGCAGAGCACCCAGCTTTTAGGAGAAGATGCCTTTGCTTGACAGATCCCCTTGAGCAGATAAAGGCCGTGAGGCGGGTCACTATTCTTGGTCCTTGGAACAGTCAGTACAAGTATTAGGGGCACAGAGTGGCAAAACATCTGCGTGTGCAAAGGGATTGCCAGTGTGAGGATTGCCCATGAAACTGCATTGTTCATCACTGACCACGACAGAAAATCAATCCCAGGGATTTTCACAGCCCCCACGCTCCTTCATTTTTGCAGTAACTGCTGTCATGTCACGCCACATGAACACAGCTCATCTGACCAACAATTCAGGTGAGTGGTGGGCTCAGCTCTGATGGAGTCATGATTCAAAAGCTTTGAAGTCTGGAGTAGGATCTCCTCTGTCTTATTACAGTGAATGTGTTGGTACTAGAGCACAGAAAAGTCCTGAGACACACTGTGATCTCCTTTGGCATGTTGGCTAACACATGATACATTTGTTAAGAGATGGAACAGGTGATGCTTTGGACACCCTGAAAAAGGCACTCCAAATGTGAATTGAGAAACTTGAAATTGGCATTCAGGCTTTTGCTTTCTTCTCCTAGCCTCTTGCAAGGTTCACTTATACCTTATGCCACAGCAGAAAAGAGGTATCCTTTGCTGCCTGCATCCTGTCATGTATCACATAGCAACCCCCCACTTCAAGGAAAAGAGCAAAGCATGTAGGTGAACATTTGTCTGCTAGAAACATTTGAAGTGTTGAAGTAATTCAGTAAGTGTGATCTGTTGAAAGTAACTCGAAACTTGTTGGAATTGCATTAAAAATCTTACTGCCTGCCTCAGTGCAATGCATCCAATTAAAACAGAAAACAGGATGAGGAGACCGTAGTATGGAACTAGCATGTCTAGGAGCAATAGGCCAGGGCCAAGACTTTTCCTTTGATGACTGTTCAACTCGTTGTTTTCCTTCAGTATACTTTTCAGCCCCTTTGAACCATGGGATGTTTTGGTCTGTGCTTGCCATGTCAGATACATTTCATATCCAATCAGTCAGTCAGCATACTACCTAGAATGTCAGTTCACTGATAGAGCTCTTCTAGCTGTGGCTTTACATTTCCATGTGCTGTAACAGTGCTGTAAAGCTGAGTTTGTCAGCATTTTCACTGTAAATGTGATTTATCGCTCTTCTCTAAAACTTAGCTCCAAACTGATTGAAGTCAAGTGATGAGTTTACTCACTATGAGACTTGCAGAAAAAAATGTGACTCTAAATATGATAATACTACTACCTTTTGGCTCCTTAGAAAATAATAAAATGTGAGTAAATGTAATGAGATCTTGTGTTTATGTAGTACCAGCTGTGCTTGTTGGTGTGTTCTGGCCATCAGCAGCTCCCTGTGTTTGCATCCTGGGTTTTCTAGTTTGTTTGTGTGAATATCTTCTTTGCTTTCCCTATGTGTTTAAAAATTATCTGGTTTCCTACAGTCATAAAGCTTCACAGGCTGATATTTGGACCCTTACTTTCAACTTGCTCTCATGCAGCTCCTCTGATATTTGTAGGGTAACTAACTCATTCTGGCTTCAGAATACTGTGCACCAAGTATGGCTGGCTGGGAGATCAGGGACTGACCATCTGATTGATCTGGCCCAAGATTTCTGGAAGATGTTTAGGGTTATGTGGCAGCCAGGAAAGTCTCCATCAGGAGGCACAATTGTCAGTCCAGCACTGTGGCCTTTTTTTGATTTGTGACTCAGTCCCTGCCAGGACTGCTATGTCTACAGGATCACAGTAGTCTGGCATGGGTCTAAATCCAGGGAAGTCTGCTAATCAGAACCCTGTTCAGTTCTAGAAAGAACCTGTTTGCAATTATTAAAGCAGACTATGGACATGTGTTCAGTTGTAGATACAGTAAGCTCGTTAGTAAAAATGAGTGCTCACTGTTAAAGCTCTCTACTGTATTGTAGGTAATAAAATGGCTGATGGAATTCAAAGTGGATAAAAGGGAAAATGTCCCTAAGAGATTACAGAATGATGGGCTCCAAACTGGCCACTGTCTCTCAAGGAGTCACAGCAGACTGCCTAGTGTTGGATGTCTGCCCTAGGAAAAGCTGGTGGAGTGCCAGAAATTATTAGGAAAAGAATATGGGGACTAAGCAGGAAACAGCCCTTGCACAAATTATGTTGCATCAGCATCTGCAAATGTTGTGGAAAGGACAGCAAGGACGTCTAGGACATGGAACAAAAAATGGACAAAATACAAATGTTAGACAATTCCTCAGAAAGACTCAACACCTTTCGTTGTATGCAATAAGCTCTGTCAGAGCATCCAAGTCTCTTAGATGCTCAGGTCTGAGGAGCTGCATTTGTAACTAATTCTGCATGTCATGGTATTGCAATGTTTTCTTTTGAAGTGGTAGTATTGCACTCATTAGACCAGATGAAGATGTCTACCTCTGACATCTCTTTCTGATCAATAAACAGAAATTATCCCTTCTGGGAAGTAATCTCTTTCATTCTAATGTAAATAGTTTGTTTCCTGTCATCACCTGTGAAAGGAGTCTAGGTTTTAGTGTCCTGGGTATAGTGCAGATTTCTCACGCTAGATCAGACAACTAGCCCCATGGCTGTTCATGCTTTTGCCATCATTGGGGTGTATTGCTGCAGTACACCTGGCTATAATTCATGTTTGGATGAGGTTAATTTGCCCTTAATTTATGTGTATTAAAATACCTGTAACTGATTGATTGGTGTAAGCTCCAGTTCTGCTGGCAGAACTGAAAGCATCTCTGCAAGCTTCACTCGAAGGGCAAGTTAGCTCATCCTGAAATAAACCTTGTAAATTTTTACAGATGCCAAAGTGAGAGAAATAAATGCAAAATAAAGAGAAAGAAAGGGATGCTTATAGTTCTTGGTGATAGGGTATAAGATGGAAACTCTGTAGTACTCAGTTCAAAAGTGCTGTAGCTAGGTTTTATTGACTAAAATTGTGTTTTGCTTAATCTGATATCACATCTCTGCTTCCAAAAGCGTAGTACCTGAAGTGAACTTTAAGGCTGGCAATCATCCACTTCACCGCAATTCCCAGGTACTTGTACAGTACCTTGAGTTCAAAGTTTGTTTGTTTTCTTAGTCTTCCATGGCTCTGTGGTCTCTAGCACATTTTTTCTCTCCTTGGATATGTTGTGTAGCACGTATCTATGGGATTGATTCAGATTGAGATTGTAATTATCCTACATACTTGTGGTCTGGCCTAGTATTATCCATCACAATACTGTCATGTGCTGGGCATTGACAACATACTTAAAAAGCTATTTTTTACATGATATAACTAGCATGTTGGGTAATTTTCTTGCGGTATTAAGGAAAACTTGCCAATACTTTTAGTTTCCACAAGTTTGTTTATTTAGCAGAGGGTGCTGCCTTGTGCAGGCAGACAGTCTGAGCTGCACATTCCTTACAGGTCCTGCTTTACTGTATGGGAAGAATTGGGTGAAGCAAATGATCTGCAAATTATCACAATGTTACAAAGTAATAGCATGGTCTAATCCTTTCACCTCATTCCAGCTTCTCTTTCCAGTCCTCATAGGAGACACTGAACTCAGCGTCCCCTTGCAGCTTCAGCTCGTGTAGTCAGCCACGTAATCCCACCTTCAGATTCCCATTTCACTCAGCGAACGTGGGAGCGTGCTCTCACCTGCTTGGCGAAGCATCGCTGCTCTCAATTTTTGCTCTTCTTAACTTCTGCTTTTTAAATCACCCCAATTTTGTGGCAGCTTATTTGTGCTTTACAGCGCTGCATGGGACACCTGCTCTGCATTGAGTTTCCTTCCCCAGGCTGTGATTCACTTGCTTGATTCTCTTTCAGACAAACATGCCTGTGGTGCTTGGAGATTATTTGATTTCCTCATTTGAAAGGGCTTCTCTTAATGGTATAATGGTGACCTGCTGGTTGCCTGTAAGATAATGCTTTTCTCAGCTGCTGGTGCTCAGCACATTGTCTATGTCACCCAAAAACCCTACGCAGCGGAGAGCAGAGACTGACAAAGCTGAGTATTCATACTTATTACATTGCTGAAGTCCCCACTAAGGCAAACATTACATGTTGAGGTCTCAAGTAAAACAGTTGAAAATGCGGAGAGGGGAAGAAAAAGACACTAAGTAAAGAGGGCTGAGTAGAGTATCAAGGTTTATGGACATTCCACTAAAAGCTTATCTGCTACATATTTGCCTGTTCCAATTACAGAGTTGGGAAATTTCCTCACAGTTTCAAAGACTCAATTTTGAAATTCCCATTTCTATACCTGGAACAAAGTGGGTGGCAGTGATTGATGCTGTGCATCAGTGACCAGCAAAAGTTACTTTGTGGCAGTCAAGGAGCTACAGGCTCTGCAGGATCTGTTCTGTACAGCCCCTAAAGTCTGTATATGTCCCCATTCTTATGTGTTTTCATGTTTTTTCCTTGTAACTCCATGATAACAGATTTTTTTAGACATATCATTTCAGATTACAAACCCTAGGTATTCTCTGGAAAACCCCATTTCCCAGGCATCTCTTTTAGGATGGATGGGATTAATGATCTTTAGAACAACACTGTTTAGTGATGTAGAACTGCACAGCTGCCTCCTCCAGTCCCAGCCCAGGACTTCTGCCCAGCTGCTGGAGCCCTCCTGGACCCGGCTGCCGCTTTCTCTTGTGCAGATTGAACCAGTAGCTGAGCCTGTATCCAAGAGGCACACACACAGTAGCTCTCCGATTAGTGTGAGTGATGAGGTTTGTTTCTGCTCGTGTTCTTCATGTTTGCTCTGTCAGGTTTGTGCTCTTGTATATTTTGATTCTGGTTTCTCTTCCATTGCCCATCTTGTTCCAAAGTCCCTGAACAGACCATCTTGCTGGAATAGACGTTCCCATGCTCCGAAGTGCCCCCATCCAAGTTCCCATCAAAGGCCTCTACTAACTGCTTATTTTAGTTTGGGGACAGGTATCTTTTATTTCCTCTTGTGCCTTAGTAGGATATGTAGTGGATATTTCTCCCCCTACTTACCTAAAAGGAAATATGAAGAGTTTGTGTGTGCCCTCCAGGATTACTGTTCATGCTGTCTTGACTTCCTGGCTTGCAGAGGTATTTCAGAAAACTTGGTTCTGAAATGCCTCAAAGACAAAGCTGCTTGAATTTATTGACAAACCTGTTTTTCCTCTACATACAGATCCTAATATGGTCAATGCAGGAGACATGAATGGTTCAGGCAACCTGATGGATTTTCTGGATGAGCCTTTTCCTGATGTTGGAACTTATGAAGATTTCCATACCATCGACTGGCTGCGGGAGAAATCGCGTGACACTGACCGCCATCGCAAGGTAACGGTGTCAGGCTTTGATGTGTCACATCCCTGGGCCACAGCCATCCTGGCAGTGACAAAAACAAGCGGTTTTCCAAAGTTATTGCGTCCTACCTTCTTGCATGACTTGAGGAGAACTTTTAAATATATGGACACGAGATGTCCTGAGTTTGTTAGTGTGAAAGGCTGCTGCAACTTAATCAGCTGAGCATCTCTGAATAAATTATTAGGACTGAAGGAAGTAGAGAATAGAGAAATCGTATGCACCATCGAGGAGTTTAATTATTTTAAACTTTGTACTCTTAAACTGTCAACTTGAATCAGCAACACATCTCTCTGTGTGTTTAATTTCAGATTACAAGTAAAAGTAAAGAATCCATATGGGAGTTCATCAAGAGTTTGCTGGATGCCTGGTCAGGATGGGTTGTAATGCTTCTTATAGGACTACTGGCAGGTACGTATGTGTTAGTGCTACAGCTGTGCCTGAAGCATCTCACTCAAGCTGCTGCAGTACCATCTGCTTCTCTTTGTGCTTCATTGTCTCTCCATTGATGTTTTTTGTTTTTAAGCTGAAAAGACAACTTTGCATTCATGCAGTTATGATTCTAAATAAAAATACCTGCTTGTGAAGTCTCCTTTTGAGATCTGACCTAGAAAAAATGTTTTCACCAGTAGAGGGATTTTTCTATTGCTTTGGGAAATCTGCATTTGAGTGCTTCATACTCGATGGGCTGCTTTGACTTTCTGAATCTTTGCTTTGCAGAAGTCAATTTTATTTTTAGGATTGTTTTCTTGTCATCACTTTAATTCTCCAAGTAAAAAATACGATGTGGGGAAAATAATAGTTGAGGACACTCAAAGGGGGGCTTTATAAACTGCTGTTTCCTCTGGGTTATCTTCTTTATGTATGCATGAACACAAAATACAGTTTCAGACTTGGTTTCAGATCTGCTTCCAGACCAGACAGACATTACATATTTAACAGCCTGCTCAAACTCACATGGCAAATTCATTAATTTCCTCAGTTGTTCCTGTCTTCTCCTCAGTTTAGCTAACCTTCCTGCTTAGAAAACTGCACTTCTCTGAGCCAGCTCAGATAGCTGCCATTTTTTTATGCCTTTTCAGTGATGTCAGGGTGCTTCCTGTGTCATGCTGCTTGGTGAAAGCACCATGTGAAGTTTCCCAGTTTCCAAGGGGTGATGGGAATTTCCTGCTCAGCATCTGTCAAGTTAATATGTTTATTACAGTTGTTAGGAACTTCAGAAGTACTGGTAAAGTTCTTGAGAAAACACTTCTGAAGTGACGTGTTTGGCAAATTATGTAATTTCATAGACTTGTAATTGTTTCCACAAAAGCTTTGTTGGGATGGTGAGACAGGAAGAGAGTCTCATAGACTGTGTACTACCAGGGCTGCTGAGTCCTGCCTGAAGGCCAGGGTTGGTCTCATCTGGGATGAAGAATTCTGCCTACAAATAAAGTTAGGGCAAGCCTTTGAAGGCTCTGTTGACCTCAGTAATCCTCTCCTCATACAAAGAATGTGGTAAACATGCACACATTCCTCTTGTAGTAAAAACAACCCAGAAGGTTTTATTCAGTTCTAATTTGCAATGAACCCTCTTGCTGAAATCCTCAAGGCTGTTAAAAGCCAGAGTCACTGTCCTCTGTTAAGCACTAATACTGATGCCCAGCTTGGGAGTGGGGGTTGAGGGTAAGCTACAGCTGAGATCTGATAGGTTTTGCAACCTTTTCAATGACAAGGATGTAGACCAACATGTTTTACCTCAGAGAGCCAAACCAAATTAGCCAGGTATCTTTACCAGGTTTGGGGAGGGAGGAGATGGTGGTGCAGTCAAGAGGCACTCTGTGTTGTTTTCCTCTCTTTGTAAAATATTGCCTGCTCAGAGAAGAAAGCGTGCTGCAAAGGCATCTGTATGATCGGATGGGATTGCATGGGCCAGCCTGGCTCCTCCATGGCCCCTCCTCTGCTGAACAGGCAAAAGCTATTGCTGCTCCAAGGGGAGCAGCCTGGCTCAGTGGATGGACATTGGGTGAACCCTTGAGCAGCTGGGTCCAGGCATTACCGGAGGCAAGCAGAAAGTATGGCAGGGAGTGGGAGAGAAAGAGAAAAGTGGCAGCAGCGGTACTCAGGACATCAGGGTGCCATGGAACCTTTTGCCCCTGCTGTCCCTGTGCTGGGCATGGAGGATAGCAAGATGGGACTCTTAGGATGAGGCTGTCAGGGGCTTCCACAAGTTTCCAAAAGCACTTGGGTCATTTAACCAGGCCCAGGAGTTGAAATGGAGCTTAACTGATCTAGAAGCCTAAATCCCATTGATTTGGTAAACTTTATCTTTCAGATTTTGGAAAGCCTCAAAGGCTGCACCTTTACTGCCAACATGAGCCAAGAAGGCCAAAAGAGCAATCCTTGTTCTCCAGTGCATCTGCCACTGGACCCTGTTGCTCTGTGCATGTGTAGCTGCACTGGACAAGTGAATATTGGTTCTGACTTGCTAGAAAAAATGGAATTTGGCCAGATTAATTTTCAGTTGATTTGTGGGCTCAGCAGTGCTAGTCACCACAGAGCCATAAGCAAACAAAATATAGCTGATGGAGGCAGGAAGGAGAGGACCATCCCTTTTGGCAGTATATGTATATGACATGTATCATGTCATAAACATGTCATACATATCTATCTCTTGTCATTTTTGGAGTGTCATCGAACCTGCGTCCTTTGTTAGTCCCAGAAAAGTGTAGGTGGGAAAGGGATGTCTGTAGGGGGTTCTGCTCTGGCTTCCTGCTCATGGCAGAGCCAGCTTCAGGGTTACAGATCCAATGTATATTGAGAATGTAACAGCAGCCATTGGGATCATGCCATAGTTTCCTGTGTGAGGGTGCACACATAAATTAGCCTGAGCAGAGCCCCTCACTGCCTCCAGTCTGTGGCAAGTACCCACAGGACCTTGAACATCAGGCTGGAGAGAGATCATGGTGTATGACACAGTCAAATGGCAGGAGGGGCACTAAGGAGCTCCCGGAAATGAGGAGGCTTTGATAGCCAAAGCCTGCTAATTGCAGAGAAAAGGGAAGGAAGAGTAAAACCCAAAAATGTCATTTGGTGAGGAGATCAAATGAAGACTGTTCACACAATTATCTAGAAAAAGATACTGAACACTACCTGGGCCTGTCTCACTCAGAGTTTCCATGCTTTCCTCCTATAAAGTGATGCATGTAGAGTGAGCCTAAACATTTACACATGGATGCCAAAATTTTAGGCATTTGTTTTTAAGGAAGTCTGAATTTTTGCTGGGCCCATCCTACCTGCAGACCAGTGGATGTTCCTCAGTCTAACCCTTACTACTGGCCAACTGAAAGCATATGCTCTTTATCGATCAGCGAGTGTCTGTGTTTTCTAAAGCTATGTAACAAAAAATGCCATCATAACAATGCTGAAATGCTCTGATGCTGAGGCTGGATGTGCAAGAATTCCCTTTGTAATTCTGTGCTGCACCACTTGAGTGATGCTGTTTTCTGACACAGGTGCATGAAGAAAACTGTCTTTTCAAAGCAAATGTTTAGCATTCTCATTAGGGCACTGTAAAGGAAGAATTTTGCCATCATCAACAAAAGGAAAAGGAGAGAGGTAAAAAGCTAATATCTAAAATGAAGTTTAGCATTGTCTGGTTTTGGAGTACTTCATTATTTTTCCTTCCAGGCAGGAGGTTACATGAAAGGGGAAAAAAACTCGGCTCCTTTGATGGGAGAAGCAGGGAGATAAATTTATGCTCTATTACAGTCTTGGCAGCCAAAATAAGCACAAGAATTTAAAAGCTTGACCTTGAGATACTGAACTGTCTAGCATTTGCATTAATTTCACTTAAAGTTGCAAAAATGCAGAACTTGAAAAACTTCTAGCTCTGGTCACATAGGTGGTGAAGCATTCACTATTGCATTATTATCCTGGGCCTCCTTATGATTTTCTTCTCTTGAAGGCTGGTGTAATAAATTGCATGTAGTAAAAAGCATTTTCCTCCTTGTGTTAATCCCAAGAATTTGGAAAAAGGGATTAGATCAGCTGCATAATTAAGCACATTGTCTTACTGGTGCTGAGGTGCCTGTGAGCCTATTATATTAGAGAACTGAATGTTTGTTCTTCAGTATGGTTATTAACTTTATTGGGGAAACATTCAAAGTCTGTCTTCCTTTGCACCTTTTGCTAGGTAGCATTAATATGCAGCTTAATATGGTTAAGTGGAATGCAAACTTTGAAGGTTACAGAGAATGTTAAAGATCCATGAAGAGGTGCAAGAGGCAGAGCATTTGGTGCTCAAATCCAAGAGATGAAAATTCCTTGTTTCTGAAACTTTCAGAAAGTTGGAGGAGAATTTAGAGCTCACTGCAAAGCAGGAATCAGTGCATGCTGATATTGCCAGCAATGCAATGATTCATCATCATCTAGCAATATGGGTCATTGTTTCCATAGAAACTTGGGGAAAATGGAAAAGAATAACCAAATTAAGGCAAGATCTTAATGAAAGAAAATAATTGTTAAAGACATCATCACTCCCTTCTGCAGCCTTTTCTTTTTGTGTGTATGTGTCATCTTGTCTAGTATATCTGTATAGTGCTTCAGATTATTTTAATACAACAGAAAATTCTTCACTGCCACCCTGAGCACCACTGCTTGTCAGTGTGGGGGCAAGTATCCTCTTTAAGGGTGGGAGAAGAACCCGTGGGTTTTTTCTGGTCTTCAGAGTAAAAAAAAAAGGTTCTTGAATTATTTGAAATATGTTTTTCCCCCTGTCTCTTTTACAGAAATGAAAATCAGAAAACTTTAGTTTCAGAGGAAATAAACCAGCTCTTGGACCCACTTATGTGCCCCAGCTGCTGGGGGAAAGGGAGCAGGCCCCACCCCTGCTTCACGTAATTGCATTCTCAGTAGGAGCCACAAATCTATAAGTTTTGGAAACATAAAACCAAACCAAACCAGTTTGCATTTTACAAAGTATTTTTCCCCAGTACATTGATGAGCATCGATAAATTCTGTTCAAATCAATTAGCAGTCTCCTGGAATTTTATTAACGAGTATTTGTAAAAGTAATGATGACTTCTTCTTTCCATTGTATATGAGAGGGATCTGGAAAATGCTAAATGACTCTGCTATTAGTTGGTTTAATTCTTTCCAGAAAGTATGGATCTAGGGAGAGAACGCAGCTCTGCCTCTCTGTGTTCTGGCTGCTCCCAGCCTCCCATTCCTGCTGCTCTTGCATTCCTGGGGATCCACCTGCTCGGAGGGTGCTGCTGCTGGGGCAGGTTGTTATTGCTGATGAGCAAATGACCTAGAGAAACAGAAATTTTCTGGTTTTGTGTCTGGCCACAGCAAGTTTACCTGTGTCTGTGTCTGCTGGCCAGCGGGTGTCACTGTAGCTCTGTGTAATTACCGGGGAGAAACTGAAACGAGCGTCGTGGGGCACGGAGGATTTGAAGAATAATTTTATTCTGCACGTCCGGATTGCTAATCAATGTACACACATAGCAAAAGCCCCAGTCTGTTAAGTTCATTAGTGAGAATTTGGCATTACATTGTATCTGTAATGAAATAATTCTTCCAAAAGGTTGCTGTACTGGGACCAGCAAAGCTGTACACAAACACAGATGTCCTTCTCCTCCATTACCCCTGACATACACAGTGAGGGTTGAGACCCATGGCCAAGTGTGTGTACAGAGACCCTGCATGACGTCCTCCTCCTCGTCTCAGCCAGACGGGGAACCTGCCTGGCACGGGCTGCAGGCCTGACGTTGGTTATGTCTGCCCTATTCGGCCATCAGCCAGTATGAAAATGATAATGTTTAAAATAAAAGCTTATGAGAGAGCATTGAAGGTCAGAAAAAAACTTGTTATTGTCCCCAGTTCTTTGGCATGTTTGTATTTATTGATGTAGAGAATAGATTGGGTTGGAATGGGCCTTTAAAGGCCATCCTGTCCTTCCCGACCTTGAATGTTCCCAAGGATGGGGCATCCACCTCTCTGAGCAACCTGTTCCAGTGTTTCACCCTCATTGTGAAAATCTTTTTTCTTTATACTTAGCCTAAATCAACCTCTCTTAGTTTAAAATTGTTAGCCCTTGCCCTACTGCAACAGGCCCTGATAGAAAGTCTGTCCCCATCTTTCTTATAAGCCCCCTTCAGGTGCTGGGAGGCTGCTTCTCTTCTCCAGGCTGAGAACACAGCCTTACCTTGTGCCTGCTTACCCAAATCACGGCTTTTATTGTGTTATTAAAATTAGATAGATTGTCTTTGCAACTTGATTGTTTTTAATGCCAACATTTCTTTTTCTGTGTTTCTTTTCCCAGGTACATTAGCCGGAGTGATAGATTTAGCTGTGGATTGGATGACAGACCTGAAAGAGGGTGTCTGCCTGTCTGCCTTCTGGTACAGCCATGAGCAGTGCTGCTGGACGTCTAATGAAACGACATTCGATGACAGGGACAAATGTCCCCAGTGGCAGAAATGGTCTGAACTGCTTGTAAGCCAGTCTGAGGTACGGGAGGCCTGATTAGCCTGGGGTCACAGCAGGCCAGGCAATGCCCTTTTTCATACTTGCTGCTGTTCCCTCCAGAGAGTTTCTCTGAAGGAGAAAGTAATGAACTGAGCACACTGCATAAAAAGACATTTCCACAAGCAGTATCTGCTTAACTTGAAGGAAGTCCTGTGGTTTCAGTGCAATGGAAACTGGAAAACTGTGAGATTGCACTCTCTTTTTATCAGTATTAAACTAAAAGTGTTCTATAACATCCATAGCATAATCACCAGGGGACCTGAGCTGCATTTTCTTTTTTTCCTTTTAAACATAATTTTATGGGACAGAAAAAAGATGAGCACTGGCAAATACATTTATGAGGATATTTTTGGGATTGCAGATGGGGTTTTATGTATTCTGATACAGGGAGCTGCATAAGAACTGCTTGTTTATCCCTTTCAATCAGTCTCTCTGTGACACATCAAGAGATATAGCTAGCACCAAAAACTGGGATAAGAGTGGGCTCCCTGGAGGTCTCCAGAGTGAAGAATTTGCAGGGGTGTTGGACAGGAAGGGAAAAAGCTGATCTGGACAGACATGAAACTTATATTTTTAGATTTTTTTTCCCCTTACACTTTTTTCATAATTGTAGTAATTTTAAATACAAAGAATGCTATTTCAAAGCAAAGCAGGTGAAAGTTTCATTTTGAAAACAATATAAAGAAGCCTTTCTGTACACCATTTGGCAGGTAATACCTGTAAAAAATTACAAAAACCACATTTAATTTTCAACTTAAGTTCTTTAATGTATTGAATAATATTGATCCCTTCACAACTCAAATATTTGGCAGAATTATTGTCTCAAATCCCCCCTTCCTCCTTATGTCTGACTTGAATTTGACAAAAACTAAATATGATGTGTGGGTGGGTGATTTGGAGAGGTTGTGTCAGATCTTCCCCCAGTGTGGAGGTTGTCTGGTCCTGCAGACAGTATGTGAGGACACCTTCATTGCCAGGCAAGTGTGTCATTCATGCTCCCTTCAGTGCTGCTTTAGGTTTACAGGACAAGAAGTTCTAGGTGGGAATGTCTGTGCATACGTATAACTCAATTTTCTATAGTTCTAATTCACCCTAGTGGAAGTACTGGGATGCTCACTGTCCCTGCATATTCTCAGCACATCAGAGACAAAAATCTCTCAGCAAGGTTGCCAGTCACAGTGTCAAGATTCCCTTTGCCAGAGGATTGCTAGGTTCACCCTGGTGTTCATTAACAGATGTTTGGGGTGGCTCTGTCTTTGTGAACATGAAGAAATATTACCCTGATATAAAGCTACAGGATGGGGCTGATGTAACGTAAGAGAATGAAAAAAAACCTCCAAAACAAAAGCAAAACCCCCAAACAAACAAACAAAACAAAAACTAAACAAAACAAAAAAAAACAAACAAACAAACAAAACATGGGAAGGGAAAAAAGAGGAAACTGTTAAAATTATTAGGGGATTTGGAAATCCCATGCATGTGTTTGTCATTCTGTTACTTTGGCTGGAATATGGGAAAGATGCATATCCTTGAGAAAATTTATTCCTTTCTTTTGCTTCTCAAAACCAGCAGTCATGACTGTTGTGGGCTGTGGCCTTTAGAAAAGTTATCAGCCAGGTGAGCACGGTGAAACTTCACTCACTTTGTGTTCAAATTGAGCTTCTCAGCCCTGGTGTACTGTCACAGTAGGACAAAGAAGAAAAGGTTCATCTTGGCTTAGTTTTAGTTACTTTCCTAAAACAAAAGTGCCACTAAGATCTGTGGGTTCCTGAGGGTCTGCTGGAGGCTGTAAATATTAGTAATATATCTGTCTGTTACTGTTACAATGAAATCCCAGGAAAAGCCCAATAAAAATGTGAATTTGGAAAGGAAAAATTCAGTTTTGTTCAAAAAGCTTCTGTTCAAAAGGCTTATGACAAGGACAAGTTTTGTGCTGTATGGTTCCTATAGAGGTAGAGGATTTTAGTAGGTATCAAAATACAGTAAACATGTCTGAGTTTCAAAATAATTTTGCTGGTTTTTTTTCTGTTTCACTTTGTGCCTGACATTTACAGAAGAGCCCTATAAAACAACAGTGCGCATTAGAGCACAATTTAGGCTAAAAGTACTTGGAGCAGTTTCCCTAAAGGTACTCTGGTCTGACATGCCTTCTTTTTTTATGTATGACTGTGATTCTTTCTCGTCATAGCCAACTAGATTTGACATTTTGAGGACTGAGATTTAGATCAGTTCTTCCTTATGGTTTTTCCAATTTATGGCTGTGATAAACCCTATACATAAGTTTGCATGGAGAATTGTGACTTTTTCTATGGCATCTCTTGAAAAATGTTTCCATTCTAGTGCTCCTATAAAATGAGCCCAAAGCAGAGGCTTGATATAAATTATTATGGAAAACATAATAGCCCATTAGACACCTACCAAGCTATGTTTTCTTCCCTAATCACTGTTTTGTAGGCCAATTATCCTTCACCCTTCTGGTCTTGAACTACTTCCAAAGAGGAGGTGAAGAAAGTTTTTTGGTGTGAGAAAATTTCAAAACCTCAAATTCATTGGCAGATCAAAAGGTCATCAGATGTCACTGGTGATCTGGACTTTCCCTGTTCCGCAGATTCAGTTTGGTCCCAACCCCAGCTTCACTGGAGCCAAGGACCCCATTTTTGATGTTTTGCACATGTCCAGGGTAGAGGAAAGGACCTCATGTCTTCCATGGATCATGACGCTGGATCCAGCAATGGACTGAATTCCTGTCTTAGGGCTTCTGGATCTCCTGTCATGAAGTTGAGACCTGCAGGACAAAGAAGGGCTGGAATCCATTTCTCAATTTTGAGCCTTGAACCTGTCAGTCTTGAGGACACACACTGCTGTAACATCCATAGGAGAGAGTCTGCAAACTCTGAGATCTCTGTCGAGCCAGAGTAGAGCTCTGGGCCTCTGGAGTAACCATACATTGGAGGGCATCCAGAGGGATGTGGTTTATTTCAGTGTTCTGAGTTTGTGAGGCTTGTTTTCAATTGTGTTCCATTTGTATCTAAACTGGACTGGCACCAGATCTGAAATATTGCTTGGTCTTGCAAACTAAAATACAAAATTTTGTTCAGTTTTCCTTCTTGCTTCATTGAGCTATCATGGGAAAGGTCATAGCAGGATCGGCTCTGCTGGTGATCTGCTTCAGTCTCTGACTCCAGGGTACATGCTCAAGACTTTCACTGATTCAGAGCCTTAGCCATGGCATGTAATGGATGCAAAATGAACCATTTGCTATACTGAGTTACTGCTACTTCACTTCCCAAAGGTTTTCATATTATTAATCACTAGAAGCTGTTGCAGTTGAACCTGCAGAATGCCAGATATCTGGAAAATGTAACAATGAAAGATGTCCCCAGGGATAAGATTGAACTGGCCATACGGACTCTTGTGGGGTCCTGCCACAGCACTGTAGGTGTATGTGTGACTGCAGTAATGAGCTGATAGAGTTTTCTTATGACTTCTGAGATACAAAAGAAGAAGACGTGAAAAGAAACAAAGTTAATTTTCCTCCGGTGAATTTAGAAGCAAAACTACAGCTTCTGCTCAACCGAATAGGGCCAAATTTTTTAACGGTGTTGGCCTTCTTTGGAGGTATTCCAGGTTCACACTGACAAGAGGATTTTGCCCTGAGGCAAGATATCCAGAGTTTTCTCTAGAGGAGGGGTAAATATTGTCATAGCTGTTTGTAATTGAAAGCACTAGGAGAAGACATTCATGAGACTGTCTTCAGCTGTAGCAACAAAGACCCTTGGTTACTACAGCCGGATGTCAATCACTGCAAGGGTGGGATCCATGACTGCTCAGTCTCAGGGCATTGGGGGATAACACTGTATTGCTTCAGCATTCTGCTATCGTCAGCAAAGCCAGCTGCTCACTTCAGCAAGCACCAGCTTAATAAACTGCCCTTCTTCCAGATCTAACCAGATAAGGGTTATCCTTACTGCATTTTCATTTGGACAGACCTGGAAAATGAAGCCAGCAAACATCCATGCTGTTAAAAGTTGATTCCTTGCAGATTTGAAAACAGGGAGACTTCTCATCTCTAAGTTTTTTATGACTGGGAACGAGGCTTGGCCAGCCTGTTAACTGATACAATTGATTAATGCCTGTTTTCCTACTTGATTTATCATAATGTTGATATCCAGGCTGCTGTCCTGCAGAGCAGAGGCAGGGGCCCTGATGTTCTTGAGCAGCTGGGATTGCATCCGGTAGGAAGAGTTCACTTAGAGGTGAAGGATTCATACCAATTCATGCACTGAGATTCATCTCAGTTTTTTATTCTGTAGTGTCATGTTGCTACAGGATATTATTTGAAGGCTTAAGCTCCCTGTATCAATTTGATGCTGCTGAGTAGATTCTCTTTTGTCCATGTAGGTGGGTTTTTGAAATTAATCTAAAAAAGTACGCATGTGAAGAGGCAGAGGTATTCCAAGGCAGATTTTAACAAAGATTTTGACTTGGACATTGGAAAAAGGAAGAAACTTGACAGTTACTATTGACTGTGTTTTCACTATGGCACTGCTCAGTCAACCATTGCTAATGATCATTAGCATTCCCATTCTGTTTGAAAAGTAAAGCTATTAAGTTTGAAGATAGTAATTTTTGCCCTAATATTTTAAAATCGTTCCAGTCAGAAGTAAGCCTGAGATGTGTGAGTGGGTTCTGCCAAGCTATGGTGTTTTCAAATTATTTTCAACCCTATCCTGGACAGCACTATAAAGAAAGAAATTATTTTTGTATGGTTTTACCCTTCCTGTTTGTGAACTGAAGTGGCTATTGATATACACAGGGATGTTGTTTGAAAAATCAGCATCTGCATGGAAAACTGACCTTTGAATACCAGCCCTCAGAAAAATACATATCAGGGTCTCATTCCTTGTCCCCCACCATGGGATGAAAACAGCAGATTCCTTCATTAGGTGCCTTTTCATTACCTGTTGCTTTTGCCCTTACGACGTATTTGTTTGATGTTTTGGAATTTATACGGGTTAGTTAGATTTTTTAGTGCTTGAAAGATGCTCAGTTTAAGGTATTTGGGTCCCTTGCAAACAGACTGTATATACTGGGTTAGGTATTTATTAGTATGCTGCTTCTTTCCATGAGTAATAAAATTGCTGGAGTATTTAAAGTTATTTGTCCTTCCTGAGGAAAAGCAGCACTTACCATGTAAAGGAAAAATCAGGCTCCATCATGATCGGTAGTAGAAGTGTGAGATTTGCCAGTCTGCATTTGTCTAACAATGTCTGTTACTGTTATTTTTCTAGGGTGCAAGTGCTTACATTCTAAACTATTTTCTGTACATTATGTGGGCTCTATGTTTTGCTTTCCTGGCAGTCTCCCTGGTCAGAGTGTTTGCTCCTTATGCCTGTGGCTCTGGAATCCCAGAGGTGAGTTTCCCTTTGTGCATGAATATCCAAAAAAACCCCAAACCACCACAACAAAAAAATGACTGCCTTTTCCCATTCCAGAACTGTACTATGAGATAGCATAGCAACAAAGAAAATTGTCTTTCCATCTCATCTGCCTTCATTCCTTTTTTTATGCTTTTATGGTGATCATCTACATTTTTCATAGTAAAATTGTTCATATGTCACTGTGACAGGTTAATGCATGTACTTGTTCGTTGCCAGAGTGTGAATTAAAAATCAACATCTCTAAGAGACATACTCACTAGAAGATTATAGAGAATTCTCCTAGGATGAAATTACTTGGGCCAGTTACAAAACCAGTTATATTCTAGGCTACACTCTAAATAAAAGTGAAATAAAAAGAAGTGGGTAGGCTACAAAGCTAAGGTTTCCTAAACTGCTGAAGATGCCCATCATTTGGGATGCCTGAAAAGTGTCTGGTGCACGTCTTTTGCAAATTGTTTTCCTAAAGACAGAGTAATGTACATTGTGCCAGCATGACAACATTATAACAGCTAAAATATCTACTTGGTTTTCAATATTTTACATATTGAGCCTCAGTCCATATTTAAGCTGTTAAATGAAGAACTTTGTAATTCAACCAGCAGAGTTATTAAAAGTCTTTGAAATCAGGGCAGTCTCTTGTTAGAAGTGCTATAGAACTACTGGAATTATTATTTAGGAATCTGGCAGACAGAATTAACAGCCCAAAGCTTAGAAATCTTGGCATACTTTTGTTTTTGATCTCTAAGAGAAGCATCCAAATGTTTCAAAAAAATTCACCACAAATAATTTAGAATATTTGAATAATTTACATGTTTCAAAGTAGTCGTGTGTGTCTTTGTTATGTGTTTGATATATTTGTGGTTTTAAAAAGTTCTCACAGTTAACTATAAAGCCAGTTTCCAAGTGGTAAATCCCTCTTGTGAGGTGAGGCTCAGCTCCAGCCCAATTGCAGGCCTAGAGTCCAAACCCAAATCCCACCCTGCAGCCTTTGTGTCATGCACATGCATTGTGCTTTTGGAGCCATTCACCAGCAAAATTAACACAAAATGTGTAGAAATATGTTCTTTTGGACTTTCTCATTTCATAATATGTGCATGCTTTTATGGCACAGTGATTCCAGATATGTAGAACTTTTTTTGTGCGTTTTATCTGGAAAAAGTCTGTTGTTGTTTATTTGGTTTTTTTCTGCTTTGTTAAACTCAAATCCAGCTTAACTCTGATCTTGTAAACCAAGGAGATATGTAAGAGTTTCATATTTCTATTGATCTCTGTGAGAGTTCTTACTGCCTGTTATGGGGACCACCCGTAACAGCACTAAAAGTGTGGTCTGCTTAATCCCTGCTCAGATATTGCTGTGGGAAAGCTGCCCTACCTATAGTTTCTTTCTCTCCATCACTGTCTCTTTTCAAGCAGTCTGCAACTTTTTTAACTCTGCAGGAGTTTTAACTCCATTTAAAGTTCAGAGTAGAAAAGAATTCTTCATCTTTTCAACATGTTCTTCCTGCTTTCCAGATAAAAACCATCTTGAGTGGGTTCATTATTAGGGGCTACCTGGGAAAATGGACACTTCTAATCAAAACAGTCACCTTGGTTCTGGTGGTGTCTTCAGGCCTCAGCCTTGGGAAAGAGGGCCCATTAGTCCATGTGGCCTGTTGCTGCGGAAACTTCTTTAGCAGCCTTTTCTCTAAGTACAGCAAGAATGAAGGAAAGAGAAGAGAGGTGAGGTTGGCTCATAAATCTTTAATTTCCCTGTCTGGATACTCGGGGTTTCAAACAACTCATGCCTTGTATGTAAACATTTGCTTTATAGGTACTTTCAGCTGCAGCTGCTGCAGGAGTTTCAGTTGCTTTTGGGGCTCCAATTGGAGGTGTGCTTTTTAGTCTGGAAGAGGTGAGACCTGGCAGTTCACTTGCTTCAATAAATATATTTTAATTTAATACCTTTCTCCAAGATTACTCATTATTTTTCAAATATTTATATGCTTATTTTTTCCCCTATAACAAAAATAATCTATGATTTCCAGTAATAAGAAATAACCAGATATTTTAGCATAATTTGAGTAGCAGAATGGCACTGGCTTTCTGGAAACAAATTAGATGACTCAGTATGGAAATATATCCCTCTGCTGAGGCTTCTCCAGCCTTCAGCTAGCTAATGCATGGACCAACCTGTCAAGCATTTCTTATACTTTCCAGACAGCAACTCTGGATTTAAATTTATCAATTTTAAACTAGTTGCTACTCCTTTTATAAAATCTGAAAATGCCTTTTCTGATACCTTTGTGAACACATTCTGGCTGCAGTAAGGTCTAATGCTTGCGGTAAAATCAAATGAAACAGATGGTGGTGGTAGTTAAAGGAAGTACCCTCTGTGACACTCAGTGAAATATTTATGATCTTTGCTTGATTTTAGGTCAGCTACTACTTTCCTCTGAAAACCCTCTGGAGGTCATTTTTTGCTGCTCTTGTGGCTGCCTTCACACTGAGGTCCATCAATCCTTTTGGAAACAGCCGGCTGGTGCTGTTCTACGTGGAGTACCACACCCCCTGGTACATGGCCGAGCTCTTCCCCTTCATCCTGCTCGGCGTCTTTGGGGGCCTCTGGGGGACCCTCTTTATCCGATGCAACATCGCCTGGTGCAGGAGGCGGAAAACCACCAGACTTGGGAAATACCCGGTGCTGGAGGTCATCGTGATAACAGCTATCACTGCCATCATCGCCTACCCCAACCCCTACACCCGCAGGAGCACCAGCGAGCTGATCTCCGAGCTCTTCAACGACTGCGGTGCCCTGGAGTCCTCGCAGCTCTGCGACTACATCAATGACCCAAACATGACCCGGCCTGTGGATGACATTCCCGACAGGCCCGCTGGCCCTGGAGTCTACTCTGCCATGTGGCAGCTCGCCTTGGCTTTGGTGTTCAAAATTGTCATCACGATATTCACTTTCGGCATGAAGGTAAATCGGGCGTGGGCGCAGGAGCACAGGGCACAGATGGGCTGCCGTGGGCAGCTGTGCTCTCTCTGGCTCTGACCTGCCCTGGCCACGGGGCAGTCACTGAGATGCTGCTGGCTCACCTGTCTGCCAGCACCTTGCCCTGTGGGCCCCTGTGGCAGCACAGGGATGAGCCCTGCTTTTCCACCTTCCAGTCATCTGCGGTTCTGTTAAGTGAAAAAGAAATCTATGTGGAAATTTAAACCCGTTGTTGCCAATAAGCAATTTCAAGATGATTCCCACTGCAGCTGTTTTTTAGTTCTCTCATGGATATGGGCTATTTACATTGTTGTTTGTCTGGTGGGATTAATGTCTTAATGTGCCTCAAGGTAGCTATACTCAAGGAAGTCATAATTTTAAATTTACCGTTTTACACATTTAGAGCATCACAGAAATATAAAAGTGGCTGAAAAGGTCTATTTTTTAATCTTTTTAAGCACTGTAGCTTGGATAAAAAGGGGAATGAATGAGAAGACTAACTGATGTGTCATTTGAATATTCTGGATTTGCAGCTTTTTCCTTCAGCAACTCCTTCTCCCCATAAAAGAGTGATGAAAGGTCCAAGAACAATTTATCCAAGCTTTCAATATATACCAAACTGTTTGTGGTGAGCTCTATATATCTGATTAATAGAGCACATAAAAAACAGGTTCTGTCTGTCTACAGCTCCCATTATGTGGGCATTTATTTCTGGATCTGATGGCTGCAGACAATGAGAAGATTTTCTTAGTTATACACTATATTTTATACCGCGCTCAAAACTAAAGTATCTCATCTTTCTCTTAAACACTGCACTTGAACTGAGGATCCATTTGTAGCCTTTCACTCTAGAAGCTGATTTATGGCTGATAGCCCATTGTTATGCTTGTTCATTAAATTTATTCAAAATGTGATTCTTTAGTTATTCTATATATTTAAAAATTATATAATTATATATTATATATTTAAATTATATATTATATATTTAAATTATATATTATATATTTTAAATTATATAATTATAAATTTATATAAAAATTGTTAGAAGCAATTGACAGTTTCAACCAGTCTGTAAAAGAACAGACCAAATAATTTTACCCACTAAATCTAGAAGACTCAATTGAACTGCATTAGCAAAGTTAACACAATGTGGTGGGGGCTGTAGTATCTGCTGTTACCAACTCTAGATGTCTCTGGGCTGTGCTGATGAGGTGATTAGTTAATTTCTCTAGGAAGCTCAAGGTGTATTTTCGGACTTAAAAAGATATACTAGGCTTTCCTCTCTGAAAACAGCAAAAGCCACATGCAAGCCCTTTTCACAGACCTGAATTGTCTTCTCCAGCAGGAAACGCATCTCTAACTTGCTGGTACACTTGACATCTAAGAGGAAATGCACTTATCCAAGGCAAAGTACATTTTCATTCTCCTTTTTCCCCCTCCATTCTCATTTAAATACTGTTTTTAATGATTTGTGACTTGTCTGTATAGCAGACAACAAAGTAATGATTCACAGAGCTTCCTGGAAAATATATTGTAAACTGAGATGGAGAATTAGTTGCCTCTGAACAGTCAGCACCCTTTCTCTAAATTTTTATTCTTCATTTGACATTTAATTTAAAATCTGGTCTGATTTAGCTTGAAAATGTAGTAATAAAACCATAAAGTGTTCCATCTGATAGAGGGTGAAATCAAGATGTTATTTTCAGTTAAGCTTATTCTCAAGCCTATGACAGAACCATCAGCAGCTCCTGACTTCCTAATGTGAAAACAATAAAGGCAAAGCCAGGAACATCTTGACTTCAAAAGCAAACTATTATTCAGAAACAGCATTTATCTCCCTAATTCAGTGGGATGCAGCAGATAGGATTCAAAATTTCTTTAAAAAATGCACTAACATTTTATAAAGCTATTAATATACATGTAGCCACATAAACTCAGTCACTGCAGAAAACTGTGTCAGACCATGGGAATCAGCCCTGTAGGCTGCCATGAGGCTGTGGAAACTTGGATCCCTTACTGTTAATTAAAATTGTTTGATACTGGTGGTTTTTGTCAAGGTGCTCATGTGTCTATATTTCATTCCAGATCCCTTCAGGCCTTTTTATTCCTAGCATGGCTGTTGGAGCCATGGCTGGCAGGATGGTTGGGATTGGAGTGGAGCAGCTGGCATATCATCATCATGACTGGATCATCTTCAGGAACTGGTGCAGACCTGGGGCAGACTGTGTCACACCAGGACTTTATGCCATGGTGGGAGCAGCAGCTTGCTTGGGTACGGTCTCTGCTGGTCATTGGTTTGTGTGTGACCAGCCCTGATGTCTGGGGACATGCTCTGGTGGGCCCTGTGTTGGTGTTAGCTGTTTGTGTTGGCATTTCTGGGTGCAACAGAAGCTGAAATCAAGACGCAATGTGCTGAAATATGGCAGCTTCCTCTACTGGTTGCTCGAGTGATTGGCCAGATAGTCAGCAACAGAAAGGCTTGCAGTCATCAATATCTACTCCTTCCAGTCTGCCAAAAAGCAGAGAAAAGGAAAGAACAAATTGAAGTTAGGCTGCAGGTTTCCAAGCAGGAGTGCTTTTGTTTGCATTTTTTCCATTTGATGTAATGAAATTCACTTTAACTGGACTAAAGCTACTTGCTTGTTTAGACGGTGCTCTCCCTCAGTGCAGGAAGAAAACATCCCAGTTTTTGCTAAATTTTAAGCTACACAGAGGCAAGAATTCTGGGTCTTATTGGTTATGTGTCATGCTATGGTCAACTGAGCTGTATTTTGGTTTACATTTTGATCATAAGCCAATACTGGATTACACTCAATCAATAGGATTTATTGGTTATAACAGCAGTGATCTGTTAACTATTATAGCAAGACTATTGAAAAATATCTCACGTATCAAGTTGCTAGCCATAGATGCAACAAGAATGTTACAAGCATACCATCTGAGCATGTTTTTACCTGACCATATCTTTCCCCTTGTGTACTTGCATATTCTGTCTCCTTTTGTTGCTGTTATTGATATCATCATCACCGTATGAAAAAATAGTGGAGAGGCATAACACATGAGTAATGTGACTGGGTAGGTTTGAAATTAAAAATGTACTCAAGGAAGAGCTAGAAAAATTTCAGATTTGGATGCTCATATTGGAAAAGCGGGATCATTTGTGTGATCAATATAGAGGAAGGAAGGGTGGGATTTGCTTGAAAATTTAATATCTGTAATGTAGATATCAACTCCTGAGCTTAACTGTCTTGATACCCCTCACAGTCAAAACAGAAAAATGAACTATGTGAAAGATCAGTCTTGTCTGGCAATACACATCTAAAACCAGGCAAATGAACAGATGAATTTGGCCTCAAAAGGGTTTGCTTTTATCTAGAGGTCATAAAGGCAATCTGGATCATCCTTTTGGATGTGAACACCCACAGCAGTGTGGACATATTTTAAAAAGCTGGGATGAATCTTACTGTCCAAACAAGTAAAGCACTTCCTCTTTATGATAAATGATCTTAATATTCATTAAATAAATAACGCACAAAAATTTGGCTCTGATGTTGCAGATGATCTGCTAGTCAGCATAGGATTATAGAAGCATAGAATATGCTGAGTTGGAAGGGACCAATCAGGATCATCAAGCCCAAATCCTCCTCATGCACAGAACACCCCAAAAATCACACCATGAGCCTGAGAGAATTGTCCAAATACCTCTTGAACTCTGTCAGGCTTGGTGCTTTGACCACCTTCCCTGGGGAGCCTGTTCCAGTGCCCAACCACCCTCTGGGTGAAGAATCTTTTCCTTATAGCCAACCTAAACCTCCCCAGTACAACTTCATTCCATTCCCTCAGGTCCTGTCACTGGTCACCAGAGAGAGACATCAGTGTCTGCCCCTCTGCTTCCTCTTGTGAGAATGTTGTAGACCAGAATGAGGTCTCCCCTTAGTGCTCTCCAGGTTGAACAAAGTAACCTCAGCCACTCCACAAAAGGCTTCCCCTTCAGACACTTCATCATCCTTGTGGCTCTCCTTTGGATGGTTTCTAATAGCTTAATGTCTTTTTTTATATTGTGATGCCCAAAACTACACACAGGACTCAAGGTGAGGCTGCAATTTCTTCCTCTCTTAAAAGGTTCAAATTAAGGTGCAGTGGTTTTTAATAGTATGGTGAGACATACAGTGGAATGTCACAGCTTGTATGTAAGCTGTTCTGTACCAAAGACTATCTTGCCTAAAGTAAGAGAAATGGAGTAAGTATTAAATGATCCTTACTCTGGTATTTGCTCTCAGCTTTTCACAGTCAGAAGTTTAAGGCATTCCTCAGATGAAATTCATATCTGGATCATAGTGTTAAGTAATCATCAATCGAATATTTCTGTATGCTGCTAGATAAAAAGATCTTTTAATGACCTGTTTCTGATTTTTCTCATCTAAAATGGGGCTGTGTTTTGAGTCCTAAAAATAGCAGATTTATTACATTTACCTTTTGAACAGAGGCAAAGAAATGTTACCTAATAATTCAGGGATACATACACACTTGTCCTCAGTTATGTGATTATTTTTATCCTTTAATGTAAACTGAAGGAGCAAGGAGCTTACTTATGAAATTAATATGGAAAGACTCGATTGAAAAATACAGCTACAACCCTGCCTATGGCTGCATGCCTGGATGGCCTCAAACCAAGTTGTACTCAGTTCAAACTGAATTACTATAGTGATATCCAAATCAAGGGTTTAAGCTATAATAACATAGCTCTTGCAGTGGCCCTAAGCTGTTCCAAGGTAGGATTTTGTAACCATGTTGTGCCCAAAGATAATGCTCAGCTCTTTCTTCAGTATGACTGCAATAGACAGGCTGGTGTGAAGGCCACCTTTCCACATTCCTACCTGCCTCAGCCATGGACCTTAACTGGTTCTTGGAGTCATTTAGAGGGCTAATGGCAGGGTTCAATTTTACTTTCTCAAGTATCCATTAAAGCTGATTTTTTTGGCATTCTTTCTGGTTTTGAAGTTCTGTCTTTTAGTATTCATCCTTTGCTTTTCAATGCTAGCAACTTTGGCATGAGCAAGTTCCCTCAACCTTTATGATGAAAATTGCAGTAGATGAAAAATACCTTTCTTCAGAGAAGCAAGCCTAAGAATATAAGGGCAAAGTACTCAGAATAAATAATTGCATGCATTTTTGAGTGTAAGGCTCAAAAATATAAGTGAGTTGCTTAGTATGTATACCAGCACTGAGAGAAACTTGAGTCTTTTCCTTGTTGGCAGGTGGTGTTACTCGAATGACAGTCTCTCTGGTGGTGATTATGTTTGAGCTAACTGGAGGCCTGGAGTACATTGTACCTCTTATGGCTGCAGCTGTCACAAGCAAGTGGGTGGCAGATGCCTTTGGGAAAGAAGGGATCTATGAAGCTCACATTCATTTGAATGGCTACCCCTTCCTGGATGTGAAGGATGAGTTCACCCACCGCACCCTGGCAACTGACGTGATGAGACCGAGGCGTGGCGAAGCTCCTCTCTCTGTGCTGACACAGGACAGCATGACGGTGGAGGATGTTGAGACACTTATCAAAGAGACCGATTACAATGGCTTTCCAGTGGTGGTTTCTAAAGACTCAGAGAGACTTATTGGATTTGCACAGAGACGAGAGCTGATCCTTGCAATAAGTAAGTAGAGTATCAATGTCCAAAAGATTGATTTTGAAAGGAGTTTAGACAAGATAGGAGGTTAACAGTGTTATTCACCGTGAAGAATGGATAAACAAGCATCAAATCTAACTTTTGCTTCAAATCTGACTTTTACTGGTTAGTAGGACATGGAAGCTTTTCTATTGCATCATACCACCTGATAGAATTTTGTGGGCTTCACCCTTGTGGGCTTAATTTTGCTGTCATGCAAAAGAGTGACAAATAACAAATAAAATTCTTCTAGAGACAACAGAGAGAAAGTAAACTCATATGCCAGAATTTTTGTCAGAACCAGACCAAAAGCCAGTGTAGTGATGTTTCTTTCCCTCTCCATAGGCTTCCAGAAGCAGCTGGGGCATTCATGAACTTTGGTCACTCAGTGATAAAATAGCTTGTGCTCCTTTCTGGTGCTCTGTCTCAGTTTTTCCTCACATGCAGGCTTTTAGTGCTACAGGTGGAAAGTTTTCAGTGCACAATATTTTTTGGTAAAGATGGGTGAATTTTGTCTGGCATGCAGTGGATACCTGGCTGGTTGCCTGAGAGCCCGAATCCAGGTCATTAAAGATTTTGACTGTCAGGTCCTTTCCTGGTTGATCTGATGAATAAGTGGGGATTGAAGAACAAGTGTATTGGATGAAAACAAGTTTTCCCACCTTTTCTGGACCCAGGGCATTCACAACTGCAGAGGTCTGCAAGGCTGGCCCACTGTCTGCTCCCATTTCTGGCAGTGCTGTGGTGTTGAGAGCCAGCTGAGCAGGCAGGCAAGATGCCATCTGGGCATGGTTGCCTTGTACTTTGCAAGGGAGTGAAACATCTGGTATATCCAAACCTTCTTGACTTGGAATTATTCTCCACATGGTTTTGTTTCATCCCTGTTGTTCAGGCACCTTAAAAAAGCTGTTATCTCTGATGGAAATTAACATATTTTTCAGACAAGAAAATTAATAAATGGAAAATTTGGGTTATTTTTGAAGGTCGCTTTCCAGCTCAGTTCCCACAAACCTAAAATAAAAAAATTAAGTCTTTAAAGCACATGTTTTAGATGTATTTAGCCTACCCTGGCTCTGTCTTTTATACTGCCCATGCCATGTCATGGCTTTAACACTTGGTGCCTTCCTAATTTAATAGTCTTTTGCACCTCCTTTTCAGGAAGGTATGTCAGTGGGAAAATTGCATGGACTGAAGATGCAGAGCCCTCACTTTAAAATCAGAAAGATCAGAGGCTGCTTGAAGTGAGTCAAATAACTTTGAGGAACTGAGTCTTTTGTTTCAGGTCATAAATGGCAGTGTGGCTGAATGGTCTTGACAGAAGATGTGAGAAAATGTCAGGCTATGAACAAAGAAATCAGTTAAAATTAAACTCAGTAAACATTTAGATCAAAATGCTTTCCTGTTCAAAAACTGTTTGACATCTGCATTTTTCAGAGGAAAAGGTACTGTCTCCTGATCAGTTCTAATTAAGAGCATATTTTATAGGAAATGAGACAGAACTTAGATTTAAAATTAAAATATTACATGCATAGATAAGTTTTTTATAAAATCCTCAGCCACCAGTGATCTTTGGTAACCCTTTTCACCTTGGGCTGAGTGTGAGTGCTGTCATTCTGTGCTGACACTATGATAAATGGTTAATCTTTCCAGTATGGTTTGTGTTCTTGTGACTTAAAATCTGGATTTAGTTTCAAAAGACACGGTATATGGTTCCAGTACAGAGCAGGGAAAAGCAGGCTAGCAACCTTTTGAATGCTAATCCTCTTTCTCTGCAGTTGCTCTGCCTGAATTTCAGAGTTGGTATTGTTGATCACTACCACAAGGGTAGCTAATGTGTTCTGAACTTCCACCTCAGCTTGCTTCATGGTTGTGATCATGGAGCCATCACACCAATTCTCCTTGAGCCATAAAATTCCTTACCAAGAGAGAAATATCACACATGGTGAAGCATCTCTTATTCACCTGTTCAGGTTCACCTACTCAGCCTGACAGACATACTGGAGTTGCATCTCAGAAAAGCATAAGCCCCATCCATGCAGCACTTCAGCCAGGGAATGAGGTCTTACCAAAAGCAGAGTCAGGCCCACTCCAGTATCTCTTCTTTCACCAGTATCTCTTTTTTCATGGCATTGTGCCCTGCAGAATGCCTCCTCAGTTTGAACTAGCTCTTGTACCTCTACATAAGAACACTTGGCACTTCACAGAGACATGGTTTCAATCAAGAATTTCAGCTTCTTTCTCAGACCAAATTAATTGTGCATCAGTAGTATGGTGGTCCAGGGAATACTCTGGGGAAGTACTCCAATTCCCTCACACATCTGCCTTCTTGGATGAAGGCAATAACTGCTGAGTCTTGCATTAAATATCCATTTGCACAAACCTATCTGCCTCATGATTTACCCCTACAAAATTTCTTTCCTACTAAGTGGAGCATGCTCTATAAATGCATCACATACCTGCAAACTGAATGGCAATGCCATTTCCAATTGCTCAGCAGCATCCTTAGGAGGATTGTGTCCTTCCATTGCTCCTTGTTGAGTAGGTAGGCAGGTGAGGTGGCAGTCACCCTCTGGGAAGAGGTGTCTACATTTCAGATGACACCTACTTTACAGTCTTACAGAGGGGAGTTTTTGACACTGTAAAGCTTTTCTTAAATTTGCCAGCTCCAGCTCTACCATGCAAAAGGCAGGGCCTTGGACAATAGCCAGGTGGCCTGTATAATATGCTTTTCCCAGTGTGGAGTTGAGACATCAACATAGTTGATATAGGCTGTGAAATGTGAACCCCTGAATATGAGAGACTGTTTCACATTTGGGAGAATTAATTCACTCTCTAGCTATGACAAGAGCCTGCATAGACTGTTCTGTAAAACCAGACATTGTCATCTATTTGCTTTGCTCTTTCTGTTAATCTGTATCTGTTTTTCTTACCCACTGACTGCTAAAATGATCTGCTCTTCTGTTTTACCTTTACTCCCACTCCCCCATCCAGTCAGACTGCATACAAAATCCACCATTTTTCTGATGCCACTGAGTTTACTCCATAGCACTACATCCTTAAAATTTCTCTAGAGAGGTGTTTGACATGGAAGAGTGAAATCATGGCTTTGGCTAATCACTGTTGTTCAGGGTCACTGCTGCCTTGGGAACAGCAATGTGGTAACCAAAATGCTTGGCCCTATTTCTTAGGGTGCAGCATTGGGAAGGAAATACCTAGCTGTCAAAGGTTTTTATCAAAGGGTGGGAGTTACCTTCAGTTTGATTAATGCTACCTCTTAGCACAGGTCATGTATCAAAGAACTATGCAGGCATATTCACACTTGAAATTGGATGTATGAATTGAAACAAGCTGAGACAAAACTAACATCATTCCTGTAAATTGCAATAGGGCTTGTGGGGTGAGAAGGTTGAGAATCATATACTGTACTGATGTTAGGTTTGAGCCAGCACTGCTCCAGTTCCAGAAATATTACAAGAGAATGATCGTTAAATGCAAAAAAAAAAAAAAAAAAATTGCAGCTGAAACATGTTAGAAACCATCACCGTCTACATTACAAGTCACAGGAGCAGGTTTCTCACTCTGATTGATGGCAGAGAGTTCCAAGAATATTTACATATGCTTGGACTATGAGTTCAAGGGCAGAAGCAACCTATGTTAATTAAAAGCAATAATTTAACTATTTCCAAGAATTCATTAAAAAAAAAAAAAAGTTAAACCGTCTGAGCCAAACACATGATATGCTTATTCTGGGGAGTAAAAAGTTGTCTGTCATTTGGAAATCTGTCTCATATAATGTTTATACCCTGTAGTGTTGAGTAGAGATGAGGTAAACACTACAAAGAAAATAAAGTCCTCTGACGGTAAGTCTTGGGGCATGCTTTAAGTAAAAGGCTTATACTGATCATGCAATCTCCAGATGTAGTGTGATGTTCACTTCGTAGTTTGATCCAAGTATTGATGATAGCTTTTGAACTTCTGAAAATGGTCACACGTGTGCTGTTTACCACTACATTTTTCCTCCCTCTACTATTTTCCTTTATGTAGAAAGTTAATTTATTTTTCCTTTTTAAAATCTAGATATGCAAACTATTTAAGGCTCTAAGTGTAAACCCACAAAATTTACCCTGCATGCCAGTGAGGTGTGTTGATGTAGAAAAACAGCCACACCGCCTCTGGATCCCTGGAATGTGACTTTGTCTTTCCCTGGCTTTGTGTTCATAAATCTCTTCACCGTGTCCACATTTTCCCAAATCCACTGAAAAGTTTTTCGCCAAGCCAGCTGGGATCTTACAGAGGTGTTGACTCCACTCCTTCAGGCATGTAATAAAGTTTCTGTTGTGATTCTCACAATGGAGGAAATTACATACGGTGATTTGAATTTGACAGAAATTGGATTAGTGAAGTTTGTGAAATGCATTGAGCTGCATGTTTATTCAGAAAAGCATTATCCCAACCAAGGAAAAATAAGCTCCTATAAAAATATCACATTTGCTTTTAGGGAGCAATGTCTCAAGGAAATTCAAGGATACTCAGTGACCCAAATTTCTGGGACTTCAGTACACTAAAGACAAAACCAAAACTTGCTTTCCAAAGGAGGAATTCTTTTTTATTATCAAACTTAATTCACTATCTACACCAATTTTTGTGTTGTACAGAGAATGCGAGACAGCGTCAGGATGGGGTGGTGAGCAACTCCATCGTGTACTTCACCGAAGACCCCCCAGAACTGCCACCCAACAGTCCCCATCCACTGAAACTGCGGCGTATTCTCAACCTGAGCCCCTTCACCGTCACCGACCACACACCGATGGAAACTGTGGTAGATATTTTCCGAAAACTTGGACTCCGGCAGTGTCTGGTGACTCGCAGTGGGTGAGTGGTTGACAGTCAAGTGAATATTTTTATTTTGTCTTATTTTGTGAATGGATTAATAAGGGAACCTCACCCATGTCTCTCCAGGGCAGCAAAAGAAGTCAGACTCAGAATCAAAATGGTGCTTGCAGGGTGTTATATTTCATTCTGCTCTTCCAAACACATAGTGTATTCTCATTTAGATAAGGCAAAAATAAATACAAAATAAACTGTTCTGACTTCCACTGTCATTCAGTTTTCAGCAGAGGCAGATCTGGCAAGCAGTATTGTTTGCAAAGAATATCCTGTTTTGAGACATCCAGCTAGATTAGATGTTTGTGAAAATTGTGATAAAGGTGTCACTGGAGGAAAATTACTCTGTTCAACTTTCTTTATTGGATAATAGAAAGGTGTATAAACCAAAGGCCCTCAAATAACAGCTGAAGAAGGTGAGTAAACATTAAATTAGGGGAATAAAAAGCTGTACCATGTGGACTAGACATAACATCCCACAGTTCCAATGGAATTTGAAATAATTGGGCATTATGGCTTATCCCAGGATCTAGTGATAGCAGGATAGCCAAACCACAGCTATCACTTCCAAATGTGGAAGATTAAAATTTATTTTTCTGTTTAAGAGTCTTTTTGTTATTCAAAAATATTGAATATTGAATATCAGTCGTTACTGTCAATGCAGTAGCCTCAGCATTAAGAAAATAAGAACCATGATTGGGACACAGATGAAGGTTCTGATTTTTGGTGCCTGGATTCAGAAATTTATATCTAGACTTTTAGAAGTTACATGAAATGAAAGGTGGAAAAATTATTAACAATTACATAGTTTCAATATTCAGTGCCTAATGGTCTTCAAGGACTGGAAGTAAAAAGCCCTTGAATACTGAAGGTTATGAAATTTTTTGACTCTTGGGGCCAGACATCCCATAGTCCTCATCTTTCTTGACAGATATAATTCATTTAGGTTCATATAAATGAGAAATTATCATTTAAATTTGAAGGAATTTTGCTGTCAGGCAGTGAGAGTTTCAGAAACCCTGTGCTTTAGCTTACTTTGTGTATTACCAAGCACTTATACCTTGGGTTTGATTGCTGGTCCTCACAGCCTGAGCCTAAAGAAACTTATTATTTTGTTGTATGAAGTATTAGTTGTTGTAGCTCCTCACTCAGTCATGTTCCCAACAACAAGAGGTAATAAGCCAAAGTATTTCACTTAATTGTCGTGGCTGGGGTAGTAGAAATACATGAGGTGAGAATACTTTTATAAAAATATAATTGGGGAATACATGAGATGGACAGTACTGTATGGAAACACTCACAAAATGTCCCTGCAGCTGAACAGGGAAAAAATCTGGATGATATATGAGATTGTTGACCTTTCACTTCCTTTTCTCCTATAGGAGGCTGCTGGGTATCATAACTAAAAAGGATGTATTAAGACATATGGCTCAAATGGCAAACCAGGACCCTGAATCTATCATGTTTAACTAGACTGGTAAAGAAGAAGAAAGTAACCCCACAGGAATCCCTTCTAGATTAACATGAAGGCTGTGTTTGGTGTTTCATCTTGCTTAAAGAGAAAAAGGTAACATATATGAGGAATGGCCTGATATGCCTCTGACAGAGGGAATGGATGCAGGACAGCACTTATTTAATGAGGAAGGCAGTTTAGAAGCTCTGAGCAGCTGCAGACATCAAGCATGTGTTCCTTAATGAGATTCCCGACAGCTCAATTGGAGCGCTGGTGGGTGTAAGTGTTGTGGCGCTTGGAGACAAAGAGCCACGAGCACCAGTGGGAGGCATCAGGGTCACAGGAACTCTTGAGGCAGGTGTGAAGAGTAGCAGACACTGTTTATGTACAAGCTGCTAAGAGATAGAAAGGTTTGTGTTCCAAGCCAGAGGGTGTAGATGATAATGTCAGTTACTTTTGTTATGTAATGGAATCATGGCTATTTGTTTGCTACTGAGTTATACCAATTTCATGACAGACAAAAATTGGCATATTTTTAAATGAAAGACTTTGTCATCTTTGTTTATTTTGTAAATGTTTAATGAATCAAGACTGGAGTTAAGTCTTAAGAAAAGAGTAAGATTATGCCTCAAATCACTTTAAAATGCAGTGTCCCTTGCTCCCTGCTTTAGTCTTTTGAATTTTATACTGCTTAGCATTTCTGTCAAACAGCTTTCCCTTATAAATGTTGAAATGGGATTTATTTGTAAGAATTTATTAACTCTCTATGCAATTTTGCATACAAGTACTGTAAAATTTAGTATTTTGTGGTTTGCTGTGGTAACTGGAGAAAACATAGAAGCCCATAAAATGGTTTTCAAAAGCACTAAAAGGACAGTGGTATCTGTCTCTCATCAGTGTTAGTGACAAGAGATTGAATCCCTCACTGTCTTCCCTTATGTACATCACAATTTTTCACAAATGAATGACATTCTGCAATTATTCTTGATTGTCCACTTAGGTCCTTTTTGTCATTGCTCTTTCTTGGCATTTCTATGTACTTGCCAAGAGATTGCTGAAATTAATTTAACAGTCATATTATTCTGTAAGAGATCTACTTTTTATGCACTCGTCAGTCATAGGACTGTGGAATTCCTCTCCACAGCACTGTGGCTGGATTAAGACCAGAAGGACTGAGAATGCAAATGATCATAGGAAAGCTTTAAGTATTTATCTGTTTGCACCAAGAACACATGATTTACCAGACCCTGGTAGAGACCTCTAAGTCACTCAGGTAAAAATGTTAAATTTTCCTAAACCCTTGTTCTGGTCCTGTGTGAGATGAAGAGGGTCAACCCTTTAGTCAATACTGCTATCAGTAACAGAATACTAAATTGTACTCTCCGTAACACGTAATTCACACTGCCCTTGCTTTATAGATGCAAACTTAAAGACTGGAGAAAGGTTGTGCTCTGAATCCTCTTCAGACCTCCTGGTCCTTTCATTTAGGCATCTAAGACCTCTGGTATTTTTGCTCAAATTCACCCAGATAACCGGTGGTGCTTGAATGGTCCTCATGGACAGAGATGACCTCCCATGCCAGAACAGCCTGTTGCTTACTCCAGCCCAAACCCAGACTGTTGATCTAACGTGTAGGCAACGTCCATGATTATTGTGTCCCTGAACTGAGTGAGCTGCTCAGGTGCACCCTGAGTTAGATGCCGAAGTTCTATGTCACAAATTCCTCCTTTTATCTCCAGTGACCCTGCTTCCTTCTGGCATGTGTCCCACTGCATTTGCACGGAGTATGGCCCGAATTGCTGAAGTAAAAGAAACGGAAGTAGAGGGACAATTTTAATCTGTTAAGTACTCCACTTAACAATGGTGTTTGCAACAGACTGACATAAATACATGTAGCTCTGGCCAAAGCCCATAAATATTTCAGTGTATACTTTTTGTTAACTGAACAGCTGCAGTACAATGTATTATTAAAGGGATATTATTAACACTATGTAAACTATAGGACTGAGCAACCCCTTTCTTCTGAAAATAGGAAATAGAACATAATGTGATTATTTTTTACATTTTTCCGTGAAGCTGTCAACAGCCAAACTCATAAAAAACCAAGTCAACAACAATGCTCATAAACACTAGATTTCCTCATTTGAACAGAGATGCCATCATAAAATCAGTTCATTCCCACAACTGAATCCAAATGGAGCTTTATACAATTGTCAGTCTCTACCCATAACTTCTAGAATCTAAGGGATGTAGACTAAACCAAAAAGGCTGACTTTTGAGAGCAATCTCCTTCTTGGATTAAAACTGTATGACCATGTTCTACTTTCTTGCTAACAGCAACCAATATAGTGTATCAATACTGAAAAACATAATTTTATAAGAAAAAGATGTGGACTTGACTAACTGATGTTAATCTGGCTATGAATACAAATTCACATATGTATTGACTTGTTTTATCAGGTTAAAATCAATCTGTGGTTATGCATAGGCATGGAGTTGTGTGGTTAATTCCCATTAATACCCAGAGGCCTGATTTACTGAAACCAAGTCACCCTTGTGATAGCTTGTTGACTTGCCTTATTAGACTACTTAGGAGGAGTCCTCAGGGCTTAAAAACAAGATCCAAAAAACAAACATGGTAGTTTGTAGCAAGCACCAGCAGAAGAATTGAGATTTATGTGGTTATTTTGAATGCAGTTTGATCCTGAACTATCACCCAAGTAAAAGGCAGGTAAATGGGTGTACAGTTCTCTTCTATCAAACACATTCCTTTCTAGATGGAAAGCTTTAAATACCTAAGGGGTCAAGGGAAAAACCTAAAAACCTTTGGACATGTAACCATGTACTGCTGCTCCTTGTTCCAGTGTCTGTTCAAAAGATGTTAAACCAGAGCAGGGGCTGCTATTTGGCTCTCCAGGAATGGCACATTCATGGCTAATTTCATTTGCTTGGTGTTATCATCAAGGCTCAGGCTGATGCTAGAATGACATGGAGGTCTTTGAAACAGGACAGACTTTGCTAATTAGGAAACTTCCTCCATGCTACAGCCTTTATTGCTCTTCACACTGGTGTCTGAAAGGTAGCACCCTTAATATAAATTAATAACATGCTTATCTCAAAAAATGCAGCTATGATGTAATTATTTATTTCCCCATAATAAGCCCGTTGTCAGGCTTTCCATCTGTATTCCAAAATTTGTTTCAGAAGGTACTGAATAGACTTCAAGAGGCATAGATCTCAGCCCTAACTATTTATTTGAATTTGTAGAGCTCAAGATAGTCACGTAGCGTTATCAATCTGAGTTACGTGAGTATTTTAGTAGATACTGCTGACTTTATGCAACCTCAGTTCAGTCCTTCAATCAGTTGGCCTTCAAAAATGCCCAACTAAACCAAATAGGGGAATAAAAATCTTTGAATAATGGAGATTCAGTATTGTACCTTTGTTTTGCATGAACTGTGTTAAGTTACATTCAGCTTGTGAACTTGAAACAATCTGTACTGGAAAGTTTAATAATAAAGTACAGAAATGGATGATGTTAGAAAGACCCTTTGGCTGTCCCAGTGACACTAATTATTAATTCTTATGCTTTGAAGAAGCAGAAAAAGAATGTTTAAGGATTACAGAAGACTCACTGATTCCGTGTTTCAACGACACTATATTTATGACTATAGTTTTGCTTTGGTTCTGTTTCTTGTTTTGTTTTTTTTAATTGTAGAAAACAGTGTATCTGTTGCACCTTATAAAAAACAATGTTTGGACTCTATTTTTTAAATAAAACTGACTTACAGTACTGGAAACATTTCTTGGATATCTTATTAATTAGAAAAGTATTTCACTTAATGTCTCTATAATTTTTATGTTTCCTTTTCTCACTTTTAGGGATAACTCAAGCCTGAGTTCTAAAGATCTAGGATATCCAATTAAATTGTAGGTTAGTTAATATTAAGAAGGGAGTTAGTAGAGTTCACGCAGTGGACTTCAGAGAAGCAGTCTTGACAGCTGGCTATTTTATTTTCAGAGAAAAATATTTTTTCTTCAGCATCAGAAATACCTTAGAAATCTAAAAAGAGAAGAAAAACAGTTTATCTAACCAGGTTGTTCTGTCTACAGTGATAATGAAACTTTAAAACTAGATGTTGTGAAGCCACTATGATATATTTTTTGTATATATTTTTCAATTGCACTTTAATTCAGAGCTAAGATCAAAGATTGAAAATGACAGGTTCAATCATTCCCATTTAATTGGATTAAACATAATGTAAATCTCTGTCAGAGGCTAAAGTCTAGGTAGTAGCAAAGAATATGGGCTTGATCCTGATCAACACTAACTAAGGTGAACATGCCAGCAATATCCTAGCTCAAATGAAATTACTCATTTCAGAAGCTGGTTTTGGGTGTCCCATGGCCTTCAACTCATTCCACTGATTGCTGTGCCCTTAACACAACCCAAAACACACACCAAAAACCCAGGAGTCATCAGGAATGCAGCAACTTCAATAAATAGTAATAATTCCTGTAGTTTGTATTTGGTCATGGGGTTCTGAACTTTAGACCTACCTGTCATCACTTGTGCTGGCGCAGCTGGGAAATGGAATAGAAAATGTTCAGAGGCATTCAGCACTGCCATGGTGCAGCTGTGCTCCATATCCTGACCTGCCCTCCCTTCATCCAAACCAAGCAGCCTGTTATCATCCATGTACCTTCTTGCTCCTTTAGGGGAGGCTCTTCCTCCACATCTATTTCCTACAAGCTGTATTATTCCCTTGTGCTGTTCTGCTCCTCTGCTCCAAATGCGATCTTGCTTCTAGCTCCTCACTGCTGTGGTGGCCCACTAAGCAGAGTCTCACAGACGCCATATCCAAAGTAAGAAAGGTGGAGGGCCTCCACTTATGGCACACAGGATTTTGCATTGCTTCTTCCTGGACGTGGCAAACACAGTGTTGCTGGAATGCTGCACAGAGTTTTTTGATTTGTTTTTTGGCTTGCTATCACTTAGGATCTGGTTATTGAGTTATCTCTGCCTGAATTAAGGTGCAAACAGTAAATGTCAAGTAGAAAGAGCTAGAAGAGAGCAGGGGAAAGAGAAAGAGAGTGTGAGAGAGAGACTGAAGAAAGATATTGCCACCACGTGGAATCCTGTGATGTCCTGCTGGATCTTCTTCATCCTGGTCTACTTGCTGGTGGGGGTTCTCATGTTCTTGTGGAGGTATCACTTTTACACCGTCCAAGTCCTGGTTGTCCATAAGGCTTGGGTGCTGTTCCCTCTGGCATGGGATGGCACCTACATAGGATACTTCCTTTCTCACAGCTTGCCTTGGTGGGAGCTTTTGTCCAGGTAGTTACCTAGGGCTGCCTCACCCCGCCTGGCACTTTCCTGTTGTTGCTGCCAGCGCTTTTCTCACAGTTTGCACAGTGGAATTTTGTCCAGTGTGTTAACTCCAAACTTTCACCTCTGGTTAGGTCTGGTATTAATGCCTTCCTTTTTGCCATCTGTAGTTACTCAAAGGTCCTGTTGTGGTGGCTTCCCTTGTGGGAACTTTCTTGTTTGACAGTGTTTGAGACTGTTTATTGTGCTTCTTGAAGTCCTCACACTATCTTAATGCAATATCAAAAAGATGAACTTCTGAGAAAAATAGCTGCTGCATTTCACAGATCAGTCTAGTATGTTCACCATCTCAACCAGTAACTAGTGACATGGCAGTAAGGTCAGTCTGGAGCTGGGATGTGACTGTGAGAGCTCTATCCTAAAGCAGTTACGGGCTCTTAGGCAGAATGAGACAGGAACTGCTGACCTGTAGCTGCAGCATTTGGTTAACTCTCCATCCCTCCTTTAACCTTATTGTATTCTGAGGATAATTAATATTCTCAGTTTGAGCACATTATAAACCCTGTTTTAGCACAGTTAATGATTTCAACCCTTGTTATTCTTCAGAATTATTTAATATAGTCAGGATTAAAATAATCTGAGTGTTCCTACTGGCTTTCCCCAGCTGCAGCAGGTAACTGTTTAGGAAGACATAACCATATGTAAGAGCCAACTTGGTGAGAGTCAGTATTTGGCACTTCAACTGTGTTTCATTTGAGAAGTGATTGTGCAGTCTGAACAATCAGTGCACAACTCTCTGTGGGGATTTGCAAAGCCTGATGATTTGTTCCTGGCTTGAACAGCATTTAGAGCGTTGTTTGTGGCCAGCTGATGTTACATACCCTTCAGATTAACCAGTCTTAGACCACAAAGATTCAGTAAAGGGCACTGAATAAAATGTGCAGATTGCTTAGGAAACTACACAATCAACTATATTAGCTAGGAAGAGCGTCTTTATTGTCACAAACATATGTCCACAAAGGCATCCCACTTTCAGGAGAACCATACCATGCACTGGCTGGTCTCACTACTAGGAAGGAGTAATCCCTAAAATATAAAATAATATCTTGACTGCAACCATAATAATAAAAAATATTATATTGACTGCAACCAATGCTATTGCTTTTCTCTCCTAATGCATTCTAAAAGACAACTTTTTTTCCCTGAAGTAAGCTCACTATTCCTACACTTGCTAGCAAGAGCTGGACTGTGGCCATGCACAATTTGATGTGCAGTGCTACAGGACTAGTGCATTAAATGCTAGTTGAGCATTTCTTCTTTGATAAATGCAGTAAAAATGAGTGGATGCCATAATTGTGCCAGGCAAAAGCACCATTCCAAATAATTAAAAAGTCAGATGAACTGTAGTTCTCTACTTCCCAAGATTCCCAACAGGTAAGATTGAAAGGTTGTGAAGCCTTATGATTTATAAAATATATTTGTGTTTAAATAATTTTCAAATTTGCAATTTGCCTAAAGACAAATTTTACTTACCTCTCAGATTATGTGACCATTAGAATCCAAAATTTCTGAATTATGTACAGGGGGCAACCAGATCATTGAAGTCCCCAAGCCTGGGAAGAGAGAGAGAGGCACCTAAGCTCTGCTGTGGTTCAGGGATGAGGGAGAGGACACAAACTCTACCAAGGCTCCAAAATTACCCCAGTCAGCAGTGAGATTCAGGAAAGAAACACAATATGTGCCATCACCAGCCCTTCCCCTTTTCACAGTGACCTCATGGTTAGAGACTCTTTGTTAGGTAAATATCCATGCAATACAGGTCTTGTAGGTGTTGATTTAAGTGCAGCTCATTAAGTTACCGTAGTGCAGCTCCTTCTTTGCCAGCTGCTGCTCTGGTGGGCCTTCTGCCAAGCCAGAAGGAGCATTCTCCTAAAAGGGACATTTGTAGACTTAAAGATAACTCAGCTTGCTATTCTGAATCACATTGAGATGCAGAATCTGTATCTAAATTGTTATAGGAAACGTAGGCTTCTGCTTAATCTCTCATATTTCAGATACTGGGATGTTCATCACATTTTTAGGCCTTGCTCTAGCCTGAACATAGTATTTTGCTTCATGTAATTGAAGTTAAAATCTAACAACTATTTGTCACTGGCCAGAATATTTAAACATGCAGACACTGCTTGAGATCAATTATAATTTAGATTATTGTACTAATTTTTAATTTTTAATCTCTCATTTAAGCACCTGTTGAATAATAATAATAATAATAATAATAATAATAATAATTTTATTTACCCAATTAATTAATTCAAATGGTATAATAATTAGAGGTACAACAAAGGTATAAATAGTCTGCCTGAAGATTTTTCACATCATAGATAATTAACATTGATGCTGATTTATGTTTTGGCCCTGTCTGAACTTTTAAGGACCACTGCTACAAAGTACTAGTCACCCAAACACAAGGAATAAATCATAAGCTACTCTGCACCTCTTTTTTCCAAGCCTGTGGGAACATACATGAAACCATTCCTTTTCTCTCTGTCAAGCCAGGTTTAGGCAATAGAAATCCGTGCTCATTTGATGACTACAACAACTCCTGCTTAGTAAATCTCTCCATGTCAGGCTGCTTCCTTCCAGATAAATAACCACCATTCCAAGAGTACCAGTTTTCCTTCTGCATAAGGATAACCAGGTAGGGCAGGTAACTAACACCTCCATCCCCTCCTCCTTTTCTCACTTTGCTGTTTTTCTACTCATTCAGTCCCAACCCATTCTGCCTCTTTGCTGCAGCTTTTCTCTAATAACTGAAGAACCCCCAAACAAATCAACACATCTGCTCTTTCTGTTCACTTGGGACTTCTGCACAGAATGCAAATTTGGCAGCAACGAAGTCAGTAGCTAAGCTACAGTCTAGCTACCAGCATTGTTTCCACCAAATAAATATTCAGTGCTCCTGAATTGTAAAAGACAAACCATTGAGGGACTAGAACCAGGGGCCAGCTTGATCATCTGATGGCCTGGTACATACAGACCACAGTAACATATATTGCCTTATTTGCTCTTTTTCTGGCTTCGTGATAGAATTCTGCCTTCTTGCTGTTCAAGATTCAACAATACAGAGGACAGGAGGAGTTCCTTTTGCCAAGATCCATTTTTTTCTCAGAATAATGCCCCATTCATGAGGCTATGATTTTTTTTGCCTCTACTGAAGCTTTTTCATTCTTCATGAACATATACATTAGTCCAGGAATGAAAGCAGCCTTAGCAGTGCTTACATTTGCTGACACACAGAAACAGCAGGTGCTCCTCTCTACCTGGTGACACTCCAACAGCAGCTGGAGCAGCAGCACAGACACTTCCCCCCCAGCAGAGCTGGAGGCCACTGCTCCACTGCCTCCTCCCACCTTCATTGGCTACAGGGCTCTGGGAAGAGGAATGCACAGAGGAAAAAGATGGAGAACTGTGATACTTGGCTGATGATACACCCTCTTGGGACTGACTTTTAAGCTGGTCCTCAGAAGTCTTTCTGACTGGCCTCTTCTGTCCCTCTGCTCCCTCCTGCTAAGCTCCCAGTTGGTCAGGGGAGGAGTATTCAGTGAGTAACTGCATCACACCACATGGCCACACCGGGAATTTCATTTAGCTTTTCTGCAGTTGCACAAAGTCTGCCTTTCTCAGATCAATGGAAAACCAAATCCGTGGCTGCGTCTACCACAACTCCATGTGCACTGAGCACAAGAGGCTGGCAGTTTATCACAGCAAACAGCCATGGTCTATCTTTCCTGCCCTGACAAGAGGGCCCCATGGTTTTCCTTACATTTACATTTTCTCTGAGCTTCAAAGAGAAGATATTATCAGTTATAACAGTGTTCAAGTACCAGAGGACACTTGAGAGAGGCCAGCATCCTCCTGTGATAAGGAGAGCTAGCAGTGCCACATAGGCACTCTGTGCTGCCTCTGAACTAGCAACTGATATTTTGGGTACATCTGCAACATGTTGGGGCAAACACTCCCCAAGGGGTAATGGCTTTATTCTGAAAGACGGTAGATTTAGACTAGATATTAGGAAGAAATTCTTTACTGTGAGGGTAGCGAGGCACTGGAACAGGTTTCCCAGAGAAGGTGTGGATGCCTCATCACTGGAAGTGTTCAGGGCCTGATTGAATGGGGCTTTGAGTAATCTGGTCAAGTGGAGCGTGTCCCTGTCAGGTGGGGTGGAACTAGAGGATCTTTAAGGTGCCTTCCAATCCAAACCTTTCTGTGATTCTGTGATTTCATTCTGTGCCACACCGAATGCTCGGGGTGTTTAGTGATCCGCTGCTCCAGGCTCTAAATTTAGCTGCAGTATTTATTAATCAGCGTTAGGACAATGAGCAGGGGTTTAACAGCTCCAGGGGTTGGAACAACGGGGTCCCGCTAGGTGGCAATCCAGCCCTCGGCATGGCTGCGGCGGCAGCGCCGGGGCCACCAGCCGTGCTGCGGCTGACAGAGGCCGCCGCGGGGTCCTCGCTGTGCGCGGACTTCTGATTCTTGCAGCAATCAAAGCTATGTAACTGCTTGCTCTAAATGTATAATTTGCCTCATTAATTTTCATAGATTTGCCAATTAAAAGCTATTTAAAAATATATTTATTTATGTATTTATTTATTTTAGCTATATATGTTCTGTCAGGAAAGGGAGAGGAAAGGAAAAAAAACCTTTCTCTTTGTTTGGAGTATTTGGCAGAGCTAAAGCACAACTGTCTGCTTTGGCTCCTTAAACCACATATCACATCTGTAAAAACATAGTGGCAAAAGGAGGAAAAAATAATCTGTGATGCTTTCCTGGTGGTTTGTATGAGGCTTTCATGTAAACAATACATTTTCATCAATTATGCATTTAGGTCACAGGAAGAGTTGGTTGAAGGAATTCTTTAGCCATTTCAAAGTCGCTGTCAGGAAGAAAATATAGCCAAGTTGATGGAGCTAGAAGAAACACAGTTTTGTTCTTCTGACCTGATATTTTCTTTGCTTTCTTTACCATCATTCCTATTTGCATTAGTATGTCCTTCGGCATAGCAATACTGTGTCGGGAATGCTCAGAGGCCCTTCGAGCATGGAAAGGTCTTATTTTGCAATGGCAATTCTAAAAAAATGTTATTGTTTATGTTGTTTACATAAAAGAACATTAGAGAATTGAATAAAATGCCTTCCCTATAAAACATTTGGTCAGATCTGGAAAACAGCATACGCTCCTTGGTAGCATTACCATATGTAACCTTTAGGCTTCTGTGCAATTTACAACCCATGTTACATCCTTAAATATCCTTTTAAAAGTATAATGAGAATTAAATGCTGACAAATAGGTTTCAGAGTAGTTACCACACAGAAGAGGCAACAGCTGGTATTTGCTACCAAAAAATGCTAGAGAAGGCCTTAAGTTCTTACCTCTTCCCTATATTGGTAATCACAGATGTCTCAGAGCACTTCTTTCTTTTTTTCTTGTGAAAAATGCCTGAGAACTTGTGGGAATACCACTTGTGGTACTGTGGTGCATCTTAAATGTGCTTAGAAAGTTTAACAAGAAACAGAAAATCAAGGGTCAGGGCTTTTCACTCCTACACCTAAGGAGGCTGACCCCATCCTGCAAACCCTGGCAAAATTAACATGTAAAGGCAGAAGGCAGAAGAGAGACATTGCTGCAATTAGGAAAAGAAAGCTCTGCATTCCCACTCCTTCTCCCATCTCTGCTGATGTATTTTATTTACTTTTCTCCAATGTACAGTACATTACCAGCCTTGGGAACAGGAACAAAATGGAAGTCTCCCACCTCGGAAGGAAATGCCACAGCAGTTATGCTAGAGATTTCCTGTGCATACTGCAGCCAGCACCATGCATTCCTGTGGCCCAGCTTCAGCAGGACAGGGCAAAGACTGCTTTTCTCTCCATTCTTTCCTAACCTGCAAGTCAGGGTTCCAGACCAAAGAGCATCATACAGCCAGGTGATGCTTTTCCAGTGCCTCACTTCTTCCTTGGGTCATGTACCTGGAAGTAAGTAGGTTTGACATTCAGCAATGCTGGAGCACCAGCTCAGGCTGGGTGACAGAAGGCTGGCTTGGCTAAGACAGACCAAGTTGTCCCATGTGCTGGAGGCTGTGTCCATGAGCTTAGGGAGTCATGGCAAAGCACGAAATGCTTGCTTAGAGATCTGTAGCTGGCTCTGGAACTTATGGCACCTTAACAGGAGTCAACTTGGGCTAGCAACAACCCTCTGTCCTAGGAAGAGTGGGGAAAAGATTAACTGAGAGTAAATGCTGTGCCCACAGAGCTAGAATATTCTGGGACCAGGGTTGGTGTCTTGACATAGCACATATTGCCCTGTACCTGCTTGTTTGGATTAGTATATTTGGCAATTAATAAATTGCTTCCTACTGACTCTGAGGGATTGTCACGATCTGCTCGTGCGGGGTGTCGTGATGGTTCGTTAACCGATCCCAAAAGTGCAAAAAGGCAAACAGCAGGGGACTATCAGTTTAATCATAACAAATGCACATTTATTTAGGTACCAACAGCAAATGTGATGGAGGGGACAGAAAAGGGAAATAAAAAGTAGAGATAAAAGAGGGAAAGGGGAATATAACTACCACTGTCCGAGACGACATCCTCGATGGTCCAGCCACATGGATTCGCCATCGTCTGTGGGGGTTAGCTGAAGTCTTCCCAAAGGGTGACAGTTTATACAGTCTTTATCCAAAGCAAGTGGCATCTGGTCAGAAGGTGGGCAAGATTGATGGACCATTGTGTAGAGACCCTTGGTCTGTGAAGCAGGTTCTGGCATGCGGGTACAAGCCACCGCTTGTCACAACCTGTTTGAATGCAGCGTTCTGTAGCAGCACAGCGAGCGCACCTGCTAACAGTCACTGGGCAAGCGTCCGCGTCCACCTCGGCCAGGCCAGAACTTGTGTCAGGGGTCTTCAGGGTCCCTGCGACAGCTGTGAGGCAAATGAAGGAAACTTCGGACCGTCTGTCACAGGGATCAAAGAGGGGGGATGGAGAATTTGTCAAATATCATTTGAAGTTGTCAGGGACCAAAGCTCCTTATTACAGAACAGGTACCTTTACAACCCTGGTCTGAGGTGTTTCTCTGCTGAGAGTGAAATACTAAGTATGCCTCTTTGATCCAGAGTAATTTTTATTAATTTGTTTTCATTTTGGAAGTGAAGAGCTAAGCACTACTTCAAAGGTTAAATTTAGCATATTTCTACTATATATGCATAATTATTTCAGATATTTAAATTGATTCTCAAAATAGTCTCACTACTAAGTATAAAACCTCCTAACTGCCTTAAAAGTAAAAAAAAAAAAAAAAAAGTTAAATTCTGCTATAATTAAGGTTACACATGCAAAAGTTAGCAGTTTTCCTATGTTTATGGAATAAATCAGTCCTATGAGACGGATTCTCTTTCACGCCTTCCTCTTGGAGCTGTCCTATTTTCCACAAACACTTAAGTATGCATTTCACAGTATGAATGTGACTTTAGCATTGGAAGGGCTGCCAAGGAAAGTGGTGGATGGACCACCCTTGGAAGTGTTTCAGAAATTACTGGATGTGGCATTTAGTTCTGTGGTTTATTTGACATGGTGGTGGTGTTCAGTCAAACATTGGACTCCATGATCTTGGAGGTCTTTTCCAATCTTAATGATTGTATGATTCTGGAGAAACTCCTAGGTCTTTTATCTAAAGCTTCTGGTTCTGTTGCTTGCTGGATTTCTTCAGTAAATTGTTAGTCAATACTGACCAGTAAGAATAAAAAATACAAATCAAAACTTCTATCTGATACCATCTGCTAATCCTGGTGTTCTCCCAAGAATGACCCCGTAATCACCGGACTGCTGACTAGCATTAGAAAGAAAAACTGGCATTTCCGAGAGTAAAAGTCTTCATTTCCTTTTCTTTTCTTGCAAATACAATAAAGTGGATCATGCTGAAGGAAAGAAAATCTTTTTGTGACATTTTTGTGAGGAAAAAGCATGCCAAAATATTGCAGTCTCCCCCCACCCAAGAATGTAGTTTTATTGCTTAGTCAAAAGCATAAGTCATTTCTACAGCCCCTCTTAACCCTTTGCAGGCACTTAGACTCAGATCTTACAATTTCTTCCATGGCTGTATCTTACTAAATTGTGGGAATGAAGTCTTGTCCTTTGTTAGAGTACTAAGCCATCCATTTACTTTTTAAGGCCTAAGATTTACAGCCTGTTTATGAAAGATAAGAAAAAGCAAGCTTTGAAATTCCCACTGACAAAGTTTTCAGCAGTGGAAATATTAGCTTTTCTCTTTTACTTATTCTTACTAGGAATTAATTCTGGTTTACTTTGCTCTAAATCCTGTTTACTTTCTGTTTTCCAGCATGGCTATCAGCCAGAAATTGCTTTTCACCCTGGAACTGTATTTTTTATATTTCTGTGCAATACTATATATTAAAGTATGTTAAGTGCTTTTAAGCCATAGACTGGCAGGTGCTATATAAATATTTATCTTTGTTGTGATTGCTTAAAGCAGAAGACTCAGAGGTATATAAAAGAAAAAAATAAAATAGCCCCACCTTCTGCCCTTAGTTTTCACATTTATTTCAGTTCAGGAAAAAAAAATCCCTCACAGAAAGGAAATATTCAAACTGCCTTGCAGCACAAAACAAGGATAAATTCACTTCATGGTAAATTCCCACATTTGCACTCACAGATTTTTAATTTTGAGATGGCCTTCAAAACAGTTTATCCCCAAAAAATGTAACTGAATGGTTTCGTAACAAAACACCCTTTTTATTATTTTCTTTGCAATCAATCCATATTCTTTCTTGCTTTTGTTGAAGTGCTGTTTATTCAGACTATGTGAACTGGTGGGATGGTGGAAATGGGAAGGATGTCTGTCTTTGGGAAAAAAAATCTATGTGACACTCAGCAGAATATGTGTTTGCTGGACTGTTCTTTTACTATTGTTCCAGAACCACTAAGGTTTACTTAAAAAACCAAAAGTTTCAGAGAGGCCAGGTGCCTTATATTATATGCTTGAGTGTTCCTTCCTGACTGAGTTGCTTTTCCCATTAGAGATTTTTGTCCCATTCCCATATGAGGTTTGTTTCCTGTTCCTTTTCATTTCACCTTAGCTTTTTATGCAATGACATCTAAATAGAAAGAGACAGTCATTGCCATGGTTTTCCCTCTAAACCTGAACTTCCTGGCTTTTATGGCTCATAATCAATCCCATAATGTCCTGTGATTTCTATATATGAGTAGCAAGAAGTAAAAGGGAGTTTATTTTGCCTATATGCAGACAGGCCAACTTTCACACATTAGGAGTAGCAACTAATCACCCACAACATTTCCTAAAGTTTATGGTGCTGGCAGACAGCTGGTTTTGTTCCAATGAGATGGTTTCTTTGCTGACTCCTGCTGCCAGCAGTGTCTGAACCACTTTAATAGTGCTCCATGCACCACACACACTGGACTACTGCCTTTAAAGCTCCTTTCTACTTTATGCAAACAAAAGCAAACTAGTCTGCCAACAAATACTAAGGAGACAGACACATTGTTACTGTAGCCACATGCTCTGTGGAAGGGAAATTTCAGTTACCAACACCTAGAACTGAAAGAACAAAATGATAGTATGTAGGCATGAACGCCAGCTCCTTCAATAAAGATTTTAGTCTTATATTTTGTTTTGATTTTTCCCCCTTTTAAATCTTGGCCCTTGGAAGGATGAAAATTCACTAAAGCTACTACTCATGATATAGGAATTCTAAAAAAAGGTTACCTATATTCACTGAAAGTTTACCAATGTTACTGTAAATGCATTTGTTCCACATATGTTGTAAATGTATAGAAGTGGGGCCTTGCCTAAGCAACTGCTGATAACAATATTTAACAGCTTTTTAGTATTTGACTTAATTAACATGTAGCTTACGAGACTGAGGAAAGCATTTATTTGATCTCTGCAATGCTTTGTCTATAATCTCCTATCTGCAAATTTGTTGTGATGCTCCTTGTCTTCAAAGACTTCAAAAGTATGTCCTTGAAACTGAGAATACACCCCACTGCTGACAGCCCAAGTGTCTGTCTCTAACCAGAAGTGGTGTTGGAAGACTGGCATCTTATGCTATGGATAGTGTGAGGTTGAGCCCACAAACACCAGTCAGCCTGAAGATAAAATCTTCTAGAAAATAAATTAAGAAATTCAGCAGAACTCTCAACTGCAGTCAATTACTAAATACAGGAAAAGAAACAAGTGGATTGAGGAAGGAGAAAAATTCCCTTTATCAAACCATTAAACAATCATCTCCAACTAATGAGGTGTAAAACTCAGAACATTTGAAGTGGATTCACTTTCCTTCTCTCCTACTGATACAGACACATTTGCAATCATGTATATTTGTTCAGTACAGTCATGCTGGTTTTAACTTCCATCTAATTATTATTTATATGATAATAGTTTCTAGGAGCCCAGTCACAGAACAGAAGGCTGCTTTGCTAAATGTAGAACACTTGCAAAACATTTATGATGTTTTGGTGGATTTCCTATCATCACAAAGATGATAGGAAATCCACTCAATAAGTTCAGTGTTGGTTTTGCAGTTGCTTCTAATTAATCTCCTACCAAAAACCCAAAAAGGCAGTAGCAAGCATAAGTTACTAAAAATCAAAACCCCCTTGATCTTAAATGTTGCATGATTTGCTGGAGAATCTAAATGCACATTACATTTTAAAATTCATTGAAAAGCTTTACAAATTTTTTAGAAACCTTGCAACCACAGGTTCAATAAATAATGGCTGAAGGCATTACTTTATTTGTCTTGTATGTGAGCAATTGTGATTGCATGAAAAAAAAGAACAAGTTCCAAATACAGGAATCTGAGTGAAATTCTGTGGGTCCTCCATTCTACAAGAGCTCGAACTTGTCACTTATAATGGTTTTGTGTTACTTCTAAGGGACGTGGATTTAAAGAAAGTGAAATAAATGAATAAATAATGCTTCTTTTGGAAAGTACCTAATGCAAAAAAAAAGAAAACATTGTCCCAAAAGACACCAAAAAGCACTTTTCTCAAGCAAGAAAGAGCTGCTTGGCTCTTGCAGAACTGCTGGAAAGGATTATCAGAAACTATTTACTTGACATCAAGGGATGTCCTTGATCCAGGGGAATTTAGATTGGATATTAGGAAAAAAATTCTTAACAGAGAAGGTAACCATCACATTGGAATAGGCTGCCCAGGTAAGTGATGGAATCACCATCCCTGGAAGTGTTCAAAATGCATGTGGATTTGGCACCTGGGGGCACAGTTTAGTGGTGAACTTGGAAGTGCTGGATTAGTGGTTGGACTTGAAGATCTAGAGGTCTTGTCCAACCTCAGTGGTTGGTGGTTTCTTTTGAGAAACCAGGTGGTTTCTCCAGTGACCCAAAGGCACTGGCATAGCTCCTGCCGTGCTCCTTTCCATGACAACATTGGAGCTACTGCGATTGGACAATAACCACTCGGCTTTGAACAGCCTTTGGTCCCAGCAACATCTATCACAATGTAATGCTATGGTGAGAATGGGTTTGATAATCAGAGGGGGAGAAGAAAGAAGATATATCCTAGCCATGTTTTAACTGCTATCCACAGGCACAATATAACCAAACTTGCAGGTTCATGGCTGGCTAAATACAGCAAGCACTGGGAACAACTTTGACATCCACTGGATTCCTGTTAAATACTTTAGTGTATTCCTATTGGGAATGGCTCCTGGTGGCTTGTTTTAGGACTCAGGCCACATTAAGCAGAGCATCACCCTAGACTACGGAGAGATGCATTCCCTCCAACAAGCCCAGTAAGTGCAGCCTCAGCAGAACTCTACTGGGTGTGATCTGTCTCTGCTCCCCTCCTGGGCTTTGTTTTCTGCCAGTGGGCAGATTTCCCCTTGCCCAGAAGAAGACAAACATCTCTAGTGGTGCTACTTCTGAAACCTCAGGGGTCCCCCAGTGTTAGCTGTCTGCCTGAGGAAGGTCATTGTGCCTCAGTAGTGGAAACATGGGCTCAGAATTAAAGGCAAGAGTAAAGCCGAGACCCTCCTATGGGGCCACATAACAACATCCATCCTATGGATCAGCACAAAGCAGGACAGGTAACCCTTGAGAGGCACCCTTCATGTCAGGCCTCTGACTTGGGCGTCCCTGTGCTCCTGGGATCCTCTTGCAATCAAAGAGGCAGCAAGCCTCTCCTCTGAGCTATCTGCTGGATGCTGTTACTGCACTGGCTGCCTAGGGAACCAGCATCCCCTGTCTGGAAACATAAAGGTCTTAAATGCCTTAAGTAGATTGTGTGAGAGACTCCCTCCTCTGCTCCACCTCATCAGAGGGTTGGCCATGGGTGGTAACACACACAGGTGAGAGGAGAACAAAGGAAATCTCCTTTATTTCTGGAAGAAGAAAAAGAATGCTCTAATTGTCTTTTAAAGTACGCAGGATTACTGATTAATTTATTCATAGTACTTGGGTTTTAATCTGTCAGAGAATAACGACCCATTATTTTATACTTATGGGAAATGACACTTTCTAGTACCTGGTATTTGCAGCTGTCAAATTATATATGTCAGCATCTGTCACTCTCCAGTGTTACTTAACGAATGAGTTTTGCATATCCCAATGAGCTTCTACAAGAACGGAGAAAAATATTAACACCTCTTCTGGCAGCTGTGCAGACTGACTGCTTTTTTGGCACATTCACTTCTGCTCTGTATAGTCTTACCATATACAGCCTAGGCTGCATTGTTACAAAGGTTGTAACAGGCCTATCAAATACACTAATATACACATTTCTGCTTCAATGGACTAATTTCCTTTCCTAATTTGATTGACTTAATGAAAAGTGAAAATGACAGTGTTAAATAACAGAGAATCACAGACTCATTAAGGTTGGAAGGGAACTCTGGAGATAATCTAGTCCAACCACCCCCAAGGCAAGGTCATCTAATGCAGGTGAGAGAGGAACATGTCCAGGTGGGTTTAAAATGTCTCCAAAGAGGGATATTCCATGACCTTCCTGTGCAGCTTGTTCCAGTGATTGGCCACCCTCAATGAGAAGAAGTTCTTCCTCATGTTGAGGTTAAACTTGTGTTTAGTTTATGTACATTGCTGCTTTTCCTGTCTCTAGGCACCACTGAAAAGAGTGTGGCACCATCCTCTTGGAACCCATCTTTGAGATATTTATATGCATTAATGAGATCTCCTCTCAGTCTTCTCTTCCAGATTAAACAGGCCCAGCTCCCTTAGTCTCTGCTCAAGAGAGATGTTCCAGTCCTCTAACCATCTTCGTGTCCCTCTGCTGGACCCTCTCCTGTAGCTCTTGGACCTTACTTGGAGTATCCAGTTTATAGCTGATCCATAGACAGAGGAAAGACCTTCTTTTGTAGATATTTTTTACACAAGCTCACGTAAGGAACCCTTTTCTTCCTTTGTCACAAATTCTTCATATTTTTCTACCTTGCAAACTGATGCAAACTTTAAAAAACAACTTACCTGCTGCAACATAGAACAAAGTTTACCTGGACATTATATACCAAGTGGGCAAGCACACCATTAGCACAAAGGAGCAACTTTGCTGTAAAGGCTCTTTGCATTACTGTGATTCAAGTAAAGCACAAAAGGACAGAAGCCAGACAATTCAAAGAGCAAGGAACAGGTGATGCTGCTCCAGGGAGGAAGCATATTTTTACCATACTAAAAGACATATTAGTATTTTTGGTTTTTTTTTTTTTTATATAAGAGAAACTCCAATCACAGCTCATATTCATCACTAATAAACTTTCCAGGACTACCCTGGATTTTGGGCTCTTCATTCAATCCACTGGCAGGACACTGGACCTGTCTTAAAGACATGAATCTACCCTCAGGCTAGAAACTTTGAAAGAAGCAACATATGGGGCTTTGGTCTAGGCCTTAGCTACAAATGGACAAATAACCTGTCACCTTGATTTTAGGGAAGATGACTGTGGCATATTGAAGCAACTGTATTTTTCAGTATTGAGTTCTGTGCATTCTAACACGGTGTGTTAATTTTTCTCACTGGAATTTCTGTGAGGGAGGTGTGATTTCCTCAAGTGAGTCATGCAGAGGAAAGTTCCTGTTAAACGTTCATGTCCAGACACAGCTGCTCCTTGTATCAGATACAAAACCTAGGTATTTCAGAATTAGCCTCTGTATTTTAAAGAGGCTCCTGTTTGCTGGGATTCCCTCCTCTGATGCATGGCAGTTGCCAAACCTCAGTACGCTATTGGCCCTTAACAAGTCTGTGAGCCTGTGTGTTTTCCATGGCTAAACACATGGAAAGGCCAGGCTGGATGGAGCTCTGAACAACCTGGCCCAGTGAAAGCTGGCCCTGCCCATTCCAGGGCCACTGGAACTGGATGATCTTTAAGGTCTCTTCCAATCCAAACCATTCTATGATTCTATGACTGAAACACTGAGTTAGCAACAAGTAGGACTGATCTGCCAGAAGTCTATTCCCACATTGCTTCCTTCTTAAACCTACTTTTCTACAGTTCAAATAGATGAAAAGTGATGCACCAAAAAGGGATGAATGTTACTGGATCTTTCCTTAAACCAAACTGAACTTCATACTGGCACAGTTGAGTCCCTAATATTTCAAAGTTTTCTGCTGATGAAACTGGTGCATGAGGGCAAGAGAAATCCCTACAGGCAGCTGAGAACTGAAGGACAAGGTAGTGAAACTCATCATCTTGCAGAAAGTCCTAGAAACTAAAGCTGGCTTCTAGTTCCAGTTTACTCATACCCACAAACATCTGTGTCATTACACAATACATTTAATCACGGAAATCATTTAAGTTGTTCCCTTGGTCTACCATTTTAATAATTGAGCAGAAAATCAACTCTGATATGTTTCTTTCCCCATAGTATTACATATGAAACAATATATGTCTATGAGCTAATAGCCAAAATGGAAAGCCAAGATGAAGATAAAGCAATACTACAAAGGAAAATAAATCATTGATGTCATGAGTTCACCAAGTACTGCTACTAAAAAAAGAAAATTATTTTCTGAAATTCTTCTTCTGTTGTTTCCCTGGCCAAATCTGTTTATCAGATCCAAACTGGATATAAGAAATTTCTTTATATCCTGAAAGTATAATTTTTTGGCAAAATTGCTATTCTTAAATAGCACTTCTTGGACTACTTAAGGACTCATAGAATTGTCTGATACACCCTAATAACAGTGATTCCAGTTATTTGTTTTGGAGGTTGATTTACAAAAATTTTTTCCCTAGCCCTTCATTTATGCTTGTATTGACCAAAAAAAAAAAAAAAAAAAAAAAAAAAAAAAAGTAGCAGAATTCATAGTGACTAGAACATATTTTAGCAATATTTCAGATATTTGCCATGGGCTTAATTTGACTAAGCAGATATCTGCACTGTAGATGTCTTCTGTCTCTCAACTAAGCAGCTTCCTCAGTGTGGAAAGAAATAGAGATATTACAGCACAACCATAAAGGCAGCATCTAAAATAGAAATCCAGTGAATCTCACCACACATCCAGTTCTCTCTGTTAACGAAAGAAGAAACACAGAGTAATGAGATGAGCTATAAGCATCCATGGGACAGAAATCTAAAATAAACTCAGAGGAATTCTAAGATCAGAAAATGCAAAGTTTAATGTGCATCAGGTTACCCTCATGTTTATAGGCGATCAGCTCTGTACTTATATGGAAACCTGAGTACTCAGTGTTCCTTTATATGGAATACTGTAGGCAGTAGGGATTATGTGAGCAGCATGTTTAACAGGGAATAACAAAGTTTGCTAGATCAATAAAAATAAGTAACAAGAAATATCAACAACAGAGATGAGCATAGCCGATACTTGATCTCAGCTGGCAAAGGCTCAAATTAAAGCACTTCAGTGAAATCACCAATAGTGAGCCATGAAATCCGAGCCACTGACTTGAAGCACAGGCTAGACCTAACATCACAATATTTTTCCTCTTCTAAAATGCTTAAAGACAGTCTTTCCTGTTCTAGACATTTGGACATTAATTCACCACGTTTTAAAGTGCCTACAAAACCTCTTTCAACTGGGCAAATGACCAAAGTACAATATAAACCAGCAGTGAATTAATGTAGTTTGTGTGGCATTAAAGAACACGCATGATAAATTTTGGATTTTAAATACAATAAATCAGTCATTTAAATTTAATATAAGCAGCATAATTTAATTCTGCTTCATTAGCCTATATAAACACAATAAAACCTGTCAAATGCAAACAAAGGGCCTCCTAGAGGTGATATTTTAATTGTAATAAAACTGTCATCTAGATTAATAGGCCAGCTGAACAATTAATTTCTTCATAGAAGTTAACACTGTTCTAGAAAATGAGCTTTAGCTTTAATTTCTCCTGATGCCTTTGTGCTCAGAAAACAAGAACTTTGCTTGCAGTAGAAAGCAGAAACAATCTGCTCCATAGCCCATCAGAAGAAAAAGGAGATGGGGGAAGATCTGGGTTATAGCATGAAGCTCTTCTTCTACTTCTTCCTTTACTGTTGCATTTAACATAAATGAGCCTTTAGCTTAGAGCTGGAAATTAAGGAAAGACCTTTTAAGTTAGTCAAGCATCATCCAATACACTCTAGCCAGGTAGTGAGAGGGGGTTTTCCCAGGTGCCCCCTGCATGGACCAGGGCACCACAAATGCACACTCAGAGTCCCCTGGAATATTGCCTCCCACAGGAGTCCCTGTTCCCTCAGATGGGGGGTAAATTACCACTCAGCAACACACCCTCACTAACAAAATTGTACCTGCATTTCCTTCTGGTTACCTGTGGGAAAATTATATTGGGTTTGGATTTTTTTCCCCCCTTAAAACCCTAGTACAGCTTGTGGCTTATTTTAGTTGGCTGAGAAACAAAACACTCAGCTCTTCCACTGATCGTCTTTAATTGCTTCACTTCACAGCCTTTCAGCTGGTGACTGTGAAATATTCACAAGTGATAGAATCTAATTCCAGCTGGGACAGTTGACTATCAGAGTCTAATTTGGTTGGATTTACAATCCCTCCCCTCTCTCATCCATATACATTGGTGCTGCTTTTCCATATTTTATTGCTTCATCCGAGATCCTTTGTAGCCTATACAGGGAAAAAAGCAGTGAGGGCCTCTTTCATCAGCGTGTTGTGAAAGCACTAACCTGCACTGAAGGGAAAAATCATCTTTTGTGTTAAAGAGTTATGTGAAATTGTTTACTTTCTCCTTTGAATTTTAATCCCTAAAAGCATTTCTTTCCTAAAAATAGAGCTGCATACTTTCTAAGCCATTTAGCAGCCAGACAGAAAAACCATCAATGTGCCTTTGACTCTGTTTTATTAATATCATACTTAAAAAGGAAATATCTCTGTGCTCTTCTGAATGACAGAAACAATATAAAGATTTAACAGGGGACAAGAAGCATCGTAATTTCTTCACCAAAGAAAATAATCTGCCACAGATTTTATGGATGCATTTACAGTTCTTCAAAGCTACTTTTTAAACAGTGTCAGTCCCTTGGATTTCTTCATCCTGGGCTGGGTATCTCTGCTGTATGCAGGGGCCAGCAGCTGCTCTTTTATTTGACTAACTGGGCACCTGTTCCTGCCAAAGCCATTACCCAAAACATTCATAGCTGAGAAGGAACAGTGAGAGCTTAAATTTCCAAAGGTTGTGATTTCTAGCACTAAAATAGCCTCAACATTTCTGACAAGGCCCTCCTGCAGCCATCCCAGAGCCTGCACACTTGTCCCCCAACTGCAGGGGAGGCTTGGGTCCTGGAGCCAGTGCTACTCCCTGCACTTGGGGAACCCAGGGGGGTGTTTGCAAAGTTGCCTATGGAACAGGTTAGACACATCCTGGTGATTGGTACAGTCCCCTCGTATTTTCCCTCCCTTCCTCAATGCATAGCCCTCCCTGCCAGGTACTGGGTCTTGGAGCAGAGAGAACATTCATCTTCCAGCGACCCAGGCATGTTTTTAACAGAAGAAATGTTCTGGAAGATAAAGTGCTGTATTTACCTTACTAGATAAACTAGTAAAGAAGTCTTTCACATATGTTAGACAATGAATCAGAGAATGATTTGGGTTGGAAGGGACCTTAAAGATAATCTAGTTCTAGCCCCCCTGCCATGGACAGGGACAACTTTTATTAGACCAAGTTGATCAAAACCCCATCCAACCTGGCTTTAAACACTTTCAGGGATGGAACATCCACAACTTCGCTGTCAATCTGTTCCAGTGCCTCATGACCTGCGCTGTAAAGGATTTCTTCCTATTATCTAATCTTAAACATATCCTCTTTCAGTTTGAAGCCATTCCCCCTTGTCCTATCACTACAAGCCCTTGTAAAAAATCCTTCTATAGCATTCTTGCAGGCTCCCTTCAGGTACTGAAGATACTACTGTATGGTTTCCCTGAAGCCTTCTTTTCTTTATGATGAACAGCTCCAAATCTCTCAACTCATCCTCATGAGAGAGGCACTCCATCACTCTGATCACCTTCATGACCCTCCTCTGGACCGATTCCAGCAGGTCCTACTGAGCCAAAACATTTCCACATCCCTTTGATTTTCATTATTGTGGTTTTCTTGGCCCCCAGAGGACACCTAAAGATTCAGAATTTAAAGGCCAGTGTATTAAAATATCTTATGGGATTACCAGATCTCTAGATATCACCCTTATTTTGTAGATGAAGGTAAACACAGTTTGTGCAAATTATAAACCCATAAGAGACAAAGACAATTTTGACAAGTTCAGGATGATGTGTTTCTGTCCTTGAGAAGCACAACAAGCCAGCTGGTGGGCACAGTGGGAGTGGCAAGAGGAGAGCTCCCCACCACAGCCAGCCATCGTGCTGCCCCAAAACCTCCCTCCGGGCTCACCTCCTGGGGTGTTGTCTGTCCCCATGGCAGCACTCACTGGGCTGAGAGGATGGAACAGGGGCTCAGGTGTCCCTCCTGCTTGCATGGCCCTGCACCCCCAGCAGGCACCAGAGCTTCTCCAGCATCACCCCTGCCATGGCCCCAACCATTCCCAAATGTTTCTGTGTTTACAGAATCCAGGCTAAATCTGTAAGCCATTACAGATAATTTCAGCCTCCAGGAAAAAGTAAAGGTTCTCTCAAAACAGTCACATTCCAGGTTGAGCTGGGAGTGCAGGAGTACACACTGGCCCATGCCTCTTCCTCTGAGGTGCCTCCAAACATCTCTACCTGGAGCTCTGGGGCTTATCTGCACAGAGAAGTGCAGCCAAGGACAATTCACCCCTTTTTTGAGGCAGCTGAGTCCCTGAAACAGGTTGGGATCCCAAAAGCCCATGAAGTACTTTAACAAAGTCCACCTGGCATATTTTCACATTGACATGATTGTATAGCTTTAGGAAGGGAGTTTGTTTTTAGCTGGCCGCTTCAGACAGGAACCTGTATAAACAGAGTTTTGTGCAAATATATATATAGCCTGTGCAAATATTAGGATACTATGCCTGCAAACAACCATATAATTCACTTCTCCTCAAAGTAAAAGGTCCCTGGAGCAAACACTGATAATTGCCTTTGTGAGAGCATGATGTCATTTTTTCAGTTGAATTTAAAGGTAATAATGAGCTGCAGTAAAACTTACCTTCCAAAGGTTTGGTTTCAAAATGTATCATCACAGAGACTGTCAGACTGTGGTAAGTTTATATGGGACTGGAAATTGTTTAATACAACAGAATATTTAACAATACAATCAGCTAATGCCTTTCTTTAGACTTTATGAGGGTACTACCAGCTGAAATAAGTTGTTTCAAGTAATTGATATAAAACTATGGAAAACATTTCCCCCTTTCTTTATGCTCTCTTTTGTTTTCCTGGAGTTTAAAATTACCCTGTTTGTGTGAGCCTTTCATTTAGCAGGAGAGTGATGGAATAATTCCTGCACCTTTTTATAGCAGGAGGTGGTATTGTAAAAAAAGCAGTTATAAATTCATCATAAGGGGTTTAAGTTTGTCGCATCAAGCTCTTCCTAAAATAGCTGTGAGTCATTCATACTCCTGTTGGCATAATACAGTTTTATCCATTGGGAATCTTTAAACTCTCTCTCACGTATTTTTGATTTAATGCTAGAATGAAACCAAGCAGTAGGCAGTAACCAGCCATTTCCAGCTGGTTGAAATTCAACAAGTTTTTATTCTGATCACTTAACATTACTGCAAGTCACTTGAAGCACCTTGAAGTATAATTAACAGTATGCTTGTCACTGTTAGGTGAAGTACCAACAATGATGCCTTTAAGCACTGACACTGGAATTTGTATCTTTTTTTGGCTTTAGAGATGTATCAAGATCTGCTAAATATATAACGAAATTCATTCAGCTACATGCAAACACTTATAGCTCTCCTGTTTAGCAGAACCAAGGACATGGGGTTTGTTCTGCAGTTCAGGAGAAATGTCCCTGGCTGTAGCACGCTGGCTATTATGTATCTAACAAAGAAGAGATTTTTCCTGTTGTAGGACCTCCAGACTGCAGTTAAAAGAGTGACATCTTGATCAATATTAATGAGTAGTCTCTTCTCTTGGCAGTAGAGAATCACATTTTTGGATCCTCAATGAATGTAAGATATGATGTAAGAGCAGCTCTCACTAAAATAAGTTGAAATTTTTTGTACAGATATCACTGGATCAAGATTTCATCAATATATCACATGTAACTGCTAGCAACAGAATTGAGAAGCAAAGTATTTCCCTCTTCTTTGATCATTTGTGAGGTTACAGTTTATTTCCCATCCAAAAAGGAATTAGAGAATCGCATTAACTAAAATTCCCATTGTCCAATAGCCTGAAGTATTTTTCTTTGGGCAGGGAGGAAAGAAGAAAAAAGGGGAAAAGGAAGATTAATGAAATTGAAATAGCAGATTTGGATCTGTCTATAGATGCTTAAAAGACAAATTTTAACTTTGCACATGTTCATAGAAATATTTCAGTTTCAGCTGACTTCTGTATGGTTCTCTGGCTGCATGCAAAAACAAATTTAATGGCAAAACTTCTTTTTTATACAATGGGAGTACAAAAAGGAAATGTAGGTCAAAATCAACAAGACCTAGTTGATATTTCTCTGCTTTATTTCACCCCCACCTTTTCATGGCATAGTGCACAGGAAAACTCCTAGACCCAAACCAATCCTCATCCATCATTTAGGAAATGCAGAAGCAGGAGTGCTGTGGGAAAATGCAAAGGTCTTTTTTTTACTTGTACTTGGATTTAACAGATGGGATTTTCCTACTGGATAAGCTAGTGTAAAAAAAAAAAAGACAAACCAGGGAAATCTGGGACAAAGTCACTGGAAAAAATAATTAAAGATCACAGATGTATCAAATATTGGCTATGCTTATATTAAAGGGCAATGCAGTTTTACCACTTGAGACCTGGGGATTTCATTATTTTCTTAGAAGACAATTATACCAATGTAAATTGCATTTTAATTAATTCATGTATTTTTCCATAGAAAGGTTAGAAAATTCTAAAAAAAGTTAAAGGATATATTTAGGAATTTTCAGTTTTTCCAAAAATTTTCTTCTTAATCCAGAACTGGACACACCATACTTTAGCAAATAAATGAATTGAAGGCAGCTTGTGTGTGTCATGTGCTCTGCAGTAGTCAAATGACTGTCAAAAAGAAAAAATCATGTACTTGAAGAGAAAATACCTTTCTACTAGAGAAAATTAAGGTTCATATGTCATTGAAGTTTATTAAAGCTGGGCTCAATGCCATGTTTTGCCTTGATCCTTCAGATTCCAGTAAAAGATTGATTTTTTTCCCCCAACAATTAAACTCCCCTGCTATTCTTACAATCATACAGATTGATACCTGTTAGATTAGTAATAAGTTGCTTACATTTTTTTCTGAGCATGAGGTCTGTTAATTTTGTAACATTAAGCATTTTCTTTCTTTTCTCTGTCATGTATTTTTGGCTGCTTAAGCCATACAGAGGCATGCCATGTATTTGTCCTATGACAAATTTACTATTCTTAAGGAAAACCACACTGGCTGTGTTGGAGGCAGAATATGTGGACAGAGGCCACTATTCTGTGGTTTTAGCTTCAACTTTTTCTGGTCATTGCATACAAAGACAAAAAAAAATTGCAGACAAAGCTATTTCTGTGTAAAACTGAGATATTTCTCTTTGTGTGGAGAATCAAACAAGAGCTTTAGCATAAAACTCAGCAGTGCTGTGCAGGAAGAAGTTTTATGTGATTAAATGGATGAATGCACAGTTATTTCTTTCTACTTGTGAAGATCTACCTGCCATAACCCTTTTGCCCTTTAGCTTTATGCCCACTTGTTCTTGTCTTCCTCTTCTATGCTTTTTTTTACCATTTTCTCTGAATGCTTCATTGGAGTCCTTGGAGGAGATAATTATTCTGGGCTGGCTCCCTGGGAGTTGCCTGTGGTCAGTGCAAGAGGGACAGAGGGACAGAGAGCTACAACTCAAGAGGGCAGATCCAGCAGGTCCTAAAATGTGTCCAAGAGAGGTGGCTGACTGGTCCTCTAAAGGTTTCTAGCATTCTTTTAATCAGAGGATGAAAGTTTAAGACAGCCCATTTTTATGCATATGAAGATGGTTCCCACTTGGACTGAGCAGTATGGGCATAAATAACCTGTCCCAAACTGGTGAAGTAATTCATCTGGGCTTTATCCAGTCTGAGATACAGAGATCTGGTTGTTATAGAAGCTGAGAAGAGCTTCAAAGAAGTTATTTCCCACTTAAATTTTTCAGTCAAACTATGGAGGCTTACAAATTAATAATTCCCAGATGGCATGAGAGCAGTTGCTAATAAAATTATGTTTTTTCTTCTTTCACCTCTGTAGATTTAAGTAAGACATGGATAGCCAGTTCAGACTGGGCATCTAACCTCTAAACTGACACAGTTAAATCAATTTTTCAATCATATGTCTAGCTGCAAGAAAGCTTGTAAGCTGATTTGGTGAGTCCCATATGCATAATGACTGCTGCTTTCTCACCCAGACAAAATCCATGACCATAGAATCATTGGATCATTTAGGTTGGAAAAGACTTCTGAGATCATCAAGTCCAACCATTAACCCAGCCCCACCTTGTTCACCAATAAACCATGATCACAAATGCCACATCCACATGCCTTTTGAACACTTCCAGGGATGGTGATTCCATCACCTCCTGGGCAGCCTTTTCCAATTCCTGATCACTCTTTCATTGAAAAAAAAATTTCCTAATATCCAATCTAAACCTTCTCTGGCACAGCTTGAGGCTGTTTAGTTTTGACTTTCCACTTGGAATAAGAAACCAATCTCCACAACCTCCTTTCAGGAGTCATTGAGAGAGAGAACATCCCAGTGAACTTCCTCTTTTCCAGGCCAAACAAGCACAGTCCTCATAAGACTCACTCTCTAGACTTTTCACCAGCTCCATTGCCCTTCTCTGGACTTGCTCCTGCACCTCAGTGTCCTTCCTGAACTGAGTGACCCAGAACTGGACACAGCATTCAAGGTGTGGCCTCTCCAGTGCTGACTACAGGGGTCCAATCACTGGTCTGGTCCTGCTGATCACACTGTTTCTGGCACAGAACATTGGCCTTTTTGGCTACCTGGGCACACGCTGGCTCATGTACAGCAGCTGTTGATCAGCACCCTTTGGTTGTTTTCTGCTGGGCCACTTTCCAGCCACTCTTCCCCCATTCTGTGGTGCTGCATGGTGTTATTGTGACCCAAATGCAGGACCTGGCACTTCACCTTATTGAGACTCATACAATTGGCTTCAGCCCACTGATCCAGCCTGTCCAGATCCTTCTGCAGATCCTTCTGCAGATCCTTCCTACTCTCCAGCAGATTGACACTTCCTCCCAACCTGGTGTTGTCTGGAAACTAACTGTCTTCAATACCCTCATCCAATTCATTGATAAAGATATTGAACAGGACTTTTCCCAAAACTGAGCCCTGGGGGGTCCCAAAACTGAGCCCTGGGGGGACCAAAATTGATTGGTCTGTGATGGGAGGCAAAGACTAACTGTGTGGAGAACTCAATGTTTTTTCAATACGTGCTCTCAAGCCTTAATGCAGTCCAACATTTTTGGCCTCTGTCCTACTGATGGGCAGGTAAGAAATTTCATGCCTTCCTGACATCAGTGGCTGAAGTGAAGTGGCTGCTGCCCTCTCCTGCCCTTCTATGCAGCACCTTATATATGTTGAGAACTGTGGCTGCACACAAGGAAAGCATTGCTGTTCACATAGCTTGGGCTCTGGCTGCTCTCTTCCAGTTAGTGTAGTTGTAAATGTCTTCATTATCTACATACTCTTATAGAAACTGCAGTAAAGAAATTCCTTCACAGAACAAGAGACCAGGGATGAAGGACTGAGCTGTTTTGTCTCATGTTTCTTCAGAGCTGGGGGTACTTGAGCTGTGAGAGCTTGAGCTGGAGAAAGCCCTGGAGATAAACTTCTGATCTTGCATGGGTTGGGATTGCTGGCTAAGAGATAGCGGACACCTCTGGCTGGAAAGTGCTCTCCTAAAGACTATTTCAGAATCTTAGGTTGTTACAAACTTTCCATTTACATTCCCTGCCTACAAAGTCTAACATATGAAACCTCTAAGCCTTGCATTAGTAATGCAGACCTGTGTATAGACTGGGTGCTAAAATTTTCATCCAGAATCTGCTTTGTCTTGTGTATTTTTAATAGCTCATTTACAAAATAAAAGTGGGGATATCAACTGAATTCCTTGGGTTTCTTTTTTCTTTTTATTTTATTATACAATTCAGATGGCTCCAAGACAATTAAAAGAAGACAGACAGAAAACTCCAGAAATTAACACTGCTGCAAATACCAATAGAGTCTTCAGTGAGTTCAACTGCGAGGCTCTTCAAGGCTCAGGCATATTCTCTTCTAAAATGTATATGTGAAAATATGCACATATTTCTTCCCTCCTTACCCAAGATAGTCACAGCATTGTTGCTTCCTTTTCCTTTGACCATTTTTACATAGTTCTCTTGAAATAAAGAAATCAGAAAAAAAAAAAAAAAAAAGAGAAAAAAGTAGAAAATAATATTGGTAAGGGCTCCTGTTCTGTCATCTGGGGATTATTAGTTTACAAACCCCCAACCTTTGACCTGGCATTTTTGCTGAAGTCTGAGTGAAGAACAAGCTCCCTTTGAAGCTCTCCACATCATGTCCCGAGGAATGCAGGATGGCCAGCGCTCTGACTGTTGAAAGCCTGGATGAGTTATTGTAGCAGGTTTCACTGGCTCAGGCGGGGGCAGGGCTCTTCCCCCTATGAACAATTAAGAGGGATCCATATAATCCATTTTTTTTTCTTTGTAAAAGCTGCCTATCTATTCTCAGTATTCATCAAGGAACCCTCCATGGAGACATGCAGGCACCCAGAGAGAGCATTTCAGCTGACACAATAGGATGTGCCTGGAGGTGATTATTTCTCTCTGCTGAGTGTGGAGGGAGACCATACAAATGATGTCTGATCAGACAAAATCAGCCAAAAAAAGATTCCAGTTTATAGACACAATTTGAAAGAAGGCCAAACCCTTATTTCTTCAGTGTTTGCAATACCTCTCTGTTATCCAGCACTTCCACACTCAGCACTCCAGACAAAGGACTTTGGGATTACTTCTCCAAAAAAAAAATAAAAATGCTCATCTGTGTATTTTTAGCCAAGCTTGGTATAAACCATTAAAAATATAATCTCAGGGTTTTTTTCATTCTTGTTCCAAATAAGCAAAGAAGGCTGAGGGAGTCTCATTTCTTTTCATTTGCAAAAAAAAAAACAACTGGTGAAACCTTGGTATTCCAAACAGAATTGCCAAGTTTCACAATTTCTGACACATTTCACAAGAATTCACATTACTTACAATTGTCTTGAAATCATCCAATATTCAAGACTTTTCTTTTTTGAAGAAGAGAAAATAGTGTTTTAACAATTATGATTACAGAGGAAAGGTAAAATATGCATACGACTGAAGTGCAGTTTAAAATGTAATAAATGTTAGAATAACCTATGTTAATTACATTAATATGTTTGGTCTGTTCTATTCCATTTTGCTCTGTTCAGCTTTACTCTATTCTACATATTTAAATTAAGACTCAGCCAGGAGGTAATGTGTACATGTTTTCAGAGCAAGGAATAAATTCAATAAAATAAGATCAAGGTCACAAGTGGGGCATAGAAAAACAATCATGAAGAAATGAATGTATTCCACAGGAAGTATGTAAGAGAAACAGCAGTTTCCAGTTGCTTCAATGTGTATCCTATATGCTACTTCAAGGACCTAAATTTTCCCAAAAATACAGATGTCAACAAGCATACTTTTCAGAGATATGAGCTTCATTCCTATGAGCTATTGCAGAGGTAAAAAGGTATTGAATAAAAACAATGAGCCCTATTGTTTGGAATAGCATTATCTTTTATAGTCACTTTATTACTGGAAAATTAAAAATTTATACTTGTTTTATTCTTTTCTAATTCGAAAAAGCACTAAATGCTTACTCTTTAACAAGGACCTAGCAAGTGTATCATACTCTTAAAAATCTGGAACTTACTGGGTGTGAAAGGAGAGTCCCTTTTTGGAAAGAAAACCGAGCATTTTGGAAAGAAAAAGAGTACTTTCCATTTGTCCCTGCTTTATTCTGAAAGGAATCCTAGTTGAAGGCACTATGAAGTTAAAAGACACAGGGGCAGTGGGCACAGGAGCCATGTGTGGTGGGACCAGCACAGCCCTGGATGAGGCTGGAGCGAGGTGTGCACACACAGCTCCGGTTGCTCCCTCGAGCCTGGGACACCACGCAGCTCTTCCCTCCCCACAGCTGCCCTCCCAAAAGCTGTCAGGTGGAATAAGGCTTCCAATTTGGAGCACATTCTGAATGACAAATCATCATATGTTTTACCCAGGAGACATCCCCAAACCAGACAGAAATTCCCTGTGTTGCACAAGACAACTTCACTAATGCACTGAGGCTGAAATGGAGACTGCAGCCAAATGTGGAAAAAGAGGAAAAAAGCTTTAAAGGAAGCACATTTGGGAGTACTAACAAATGATGCAGACATGACAATGAGTGCATTGTCATGAAAAGCTGAACACTTTTTAACCAATGGGGAAACTGGGAATAGTAGCAATATCCCAGAAGGCAAAAAACCTCCTTATCTACTAGGATTATTTGGTATTAATATAACCTTAATATAAAATCCAAACAAAAACTGAATAAAATGGTGACCTGTTATGTTTGTGCTTTTTGGGCAAATATGCAGTTCTTATCAGAAAGAGGGAAAAAGGCAGTAGCTTCAAAGACAGTGAGTTTTGTGGTAGGTAACAATAATATATTGATTTTTTTCTTGACCTTGGCCCTGTGACACAGTAGGTAGGAAAATGCATGAGAGAGTGAAATGTGTTGGCTGGGTTATGCTCTCTGCCATTATCACCATTCCTTTAAAAAGATAAAAGACATGAAAGACTCCTGTCTTTGTTTTACCATCAAATGAAGACTGATGATGGCTCCAAGGTATGATTTAGGTAATGTGGATGTGCTGTCTGGAAGTGATTCCGGAAGTGGAATTCATCCTACCTGACTTGAAATGCCATAAGAACATTGGCAGTACCTGGGTTGCTCACATATTCCTCTTTTCACAGTCAAAAAGACACTCATGGCATTTGGCTCTAGTAGCATGTAAAGAAACATATCTTTTGAAAGGAATTACCTATTTCCAGATGCATCTCACCTGTTTAGTCCTTTCTAGGTAAGACAGCAAGATGACAACTCAGATGCAAACATCTGCATCTGGTCAGATAAATGTGTGCATCTTATTGACTGAATTTCTAGTGTAATGTGGAAAAAATTGCATTGATGTCTGCAAAAAGATGAAAGGGTTTAGAAGATAACTGGAATTTTCAAATATGCCTACCTCATTTAAGAGGACACAAAGCAATTTACTGGAAAAAAGTCCTCCTTCTGGTATTAGGTATTCATAATGTTCTCAAATGTCTTATTTTTTGTGAATACAGATCATGTCAAGAAGAAACAAGTCAGTGGCTGTTGTGCTTCGGAATAGTTTATGCAATTTTTCTTTTCAAAAGTCTACCAATTCTTCTACAGGTATTTTGTTTGCTTGTTTGTTTGTTTGTTTGTTTGTTCCTGACTTGTTGCTTGATAGCTTTAATTTGTGATTATTTTCTCAATTTAAAACCTGGAATCCCAATGGAGCAGACAAATGGTTGGTGTAACGCATAGGTCAAGGCTGCATACATTGGATATGGTCTCTGAGTGTGGAATTTTTATTGTGACATAGAGAATGCAGTTCTGCTGCTGTGCCTGCCCTGAACTATTGGATGCAGATCCTGGTGTCCTTATTTGTCTTGTCACGCTTGTCACTGAAGCATTCCTGTCCTACACTGAGACTTCTTACAAGAGCAATGCACTTCTTTAAAATGTAACATTCATCATCAAAAAGTAATGTACTTCACACAGTTCTAAAGCAAGTCCCAAGAAATTTAGGCTACTTTTCTTCTCATCTTAAGACAGTTTTGTTTATATCTTCCCAATAAACTTTTTTGTATTATTCTTTACTTGATATGAGTGCACTAAGGAACAGATAAAAATCAATAAGGACTGGTTAGAGCATAACACTTAATAATATTAAAGCGTTAAAAGCAATGTAAGAAAGAATTTAAATGGAAGAGGCCAGGTGAAAAAGAAATAAAGTGCATCATGCACAGAAAATGTGTTTATTGGAGTAGTCCCAGGTCCAGATCAAAGGTATGGCAATAGTGGCTGGAAACCGTAAAGTGTTTTCAGTGTTGTAAATGTTTCACAAATCCATGTGGGGACATTTAGGATGTTCTTTTTCAGTGTCATATTAAAAGAGGAGAAAAAAAAAAAACAAACCCGAACCAAAAAACCTCAACATAGACTAGAAATTGTTAAACCTCTGATCAAGATTTCCTATGTCCTATAAAGTACTAGAAGACAGTTCTTTCAAGTAAAAATTCTGATGTGAAGAAAAAAAAGAAAAAGAAAAAGCTTGGAATAAATGGTGTCTGCTGAACAGCGGCCAAAAACTTCAGCAGGAGACTCGATATGAGAACTATGATCAATCTCAGATGGGTGCAGAGCAGATCAAAGGAAAAACAACTTCGAATCAAGAGCTTGTGTCTGTTCACTGTGACCTAGAATTGCCTTTGGCAGAGGGGAGAAAGAAGTCCAAAGCAAGAACCTGGGCATGCTGAAAAGGTTTCTGAGTAGGACATGGATAAGGCCTTAGCAGCTGTGTTGACTTTGGCTATGTGTTTATATGATAACTAGAAATTAATAAACCTGTCAAAAGAAAGGTTGGGGAAGACAAACTGAAAAGGTCTGGTGTTGAGGTTTATACTAAGCTGCCAAGGTCACTTTGGGCTACTGGAACCAAATGTTAGGGAAAGGGGACTTATTTCTGAAATATTTCTGTTTTAGCAATGGGCAAAAACATGGATGAGCAAGCCAGATGAAGGAAAATGACATGCTCCACCAAAGCATGAGAACCTGCACACATAGGAGATTGCCCCCATTCAGATATACCCCTTCCTGTTCCTTGGTACTGCCAGCATGGCCACAGCTTGGACCAGGGCTGTAGGAACTCATTTATGCAGCTATCTTGTAAATCACCATGTTAAATATTGCTGTTCCCAGACAAACATCAGACACAACCTGAAGGAATGTAAGCCTAGCTGCAATGGTTTTTACTATATTTTTGCAAGGTAGCTTTCCCATTTCCCATTCTCTCCTGTCTTTGACCACTTGCTCCTGTTCTTGATATCAAAATAAAAATATTTTTGCTTGCGAATTTTATCAGTTTATGTACCAAAATTTCTTCTTGGCCAAAACATCTCTTTTGTACTTATTGTCTACTGAAAGACAAAGACTATTGTGACCGAAACAAGGAGAGTCAAGTCAAGGCTACATAAATTATTGCTAGACATCGTTAGATTGAAGGTACTATTCTGTTTTGAAATCCAATACTTCATGGCTTTTCAGATATTAAGTCATCTCATCTAACTTGAGAGAGACTTCCAGGGGCAGTTTGTCACTTCAAAAAATAAGAATTTAGTACAGGTAGAAAAGCTGTGGGAGAGGAAGACAGACTTGTATAGTGCATCAATGGAATATAGATTAAACATAGCTAACAAGGTCAAAGAGTGAATTTTTTATTCAACTGACGTAGAGTGAAATGTATTATCCTGAAATGCTCAGCTACACCCCTCATGGATATTTTTCAGCAGTTTCATCCAGCTGCTCTCTGGAGCTAAGAAAAAAATCTGTGTGCTGAACTATTTGGAAACATTCTCTTGAAAAATCTCAACAAACATTTGAAAATCCAGTAAAATAAGTCATCTTTCACCTGAAAGTCTTCATATCTGATGAGTATTTGAAAACTAATACAAGGTATGGTTTCTCGGTAGTTCAGACTGGAGTTCTATCTGGTCTACAATCAAAAGTTGCATTTTTCAGACCAGGCACCTTCTTTGCACATTTGGTATTGCTATGACTAAATAGGCTGGGATTATCGTATTATTTTGCAGGAAGTTTAGGAAAAAAACAAAATTTTCCATGAAAGGACTCTCCGTTTCTGGCCAGCACTAACAGTATGAGCTCTATCACCAGTTATCATAAAGCTTGTCTGCCCAGTTTTCTGCTGGCTTATTTTGAGCTTTGACCTCATCTCCATTTCCTGCAAACACAGGCCAGCAGTCAGATGTCTGATACCACTCTGGTCTTGTATCTCTTTGCTTACAGCTTTATTTCAGTTATAAGGTCTATGTGCACATCTCAAGAGTTTTGAATTGACAGTAATCACCTTTTCATTTGTCTTCAGAACCCTGTGGAGATAAATTCACATTCACAAAATACTACCTTAACCGGCCTGAGCTAGTGGTTACTGAGCACAGTCACTATGCCAATATCTCAGCAGAGACCATAGAGGTTTGGCAACCAATTCAGCCACCAGAAGAGGCTAAGCCCCTGTTTGAGGAATAAAATCCTCACATTCATTAAGAAGCCTTAAAATGTAATTTTTTTAACCTCAAAATTATCTTGCTCAGCTCTGTTAGTTTCAGCAGTTAGGGGTGGACTGAGTTCAGAAGTAGCTATACCAAAACTCCACAGGAAAAAAACCACTCACATGAAATTCAGAGACAACTAATGTCAGGAAATCTTACAGTAATGTTTGTCCTATTAAGATATATGAACTCTCCAGTCAAAGAAGACAAAGTTCATGGAATGAAAAACATCCAAGCAATACTGTATTTTTGCCCTTTGGAAGTCCATCTATAGCCTCTGCATCTCCTATCCTTTAAAAAATAAAAATCAAGTTATACATAGTTTACTTTTCTACTGGTTTTGTGATTCTGTTAGTAATTAACAATATCTCTTTCAGAGAAAATCTTATTTGGATTTTGATGTATTAATTACCATGCAGAGCAACTTGCTAAGATTCAGTCTGATAACTCAGCACTCCGAAAAAGAGCTTTTTGGGGAGTAATGTCTACGAAAAGTATCTTTACCCTCTATTTTTCATATACCTTCTTTGCTTTCTGGCAGGCAAACATGTTAGTCAAAACAAACCTTGTAGGCTTGACAATGAAAGTCTCTCCAGATTCAACCAGCACTTTTTAATGGAGATTGTGCAAAAATTTGGTGTTCAAAAGTACAGCTTTTTTCTCCAACTACTTGGTCTGTTTCCAAGAGGTCTGTGGCAGGGGAACAACATTAGGTTCTGCAACGACATGCTCCCTCATGCAGTGTTTATACAGACCATCAGTCTTGGCTAGAAATTAATGTCTTTCGTACAAGAACACATTCCTTGAGTCTGTGCCTTTCCATTAATAAAACCAGAGCATCTCCACATGTACTGTACCTTTGAGTGAGATTCTTCTCTCCTGATTCTGGATAGTGACTGAAGATATCTGCACCTGAGAATACTGAAATGTCTTAAGCTTCATTTACAGTCAACAGAGAAATCATCTAGGGTGTGATTCATCTGGCTATTTGAGATTTCACAAAATGATGAATTGCACTTAGATGAACATCCTTCTTTCAATTGTCTGCAAAGTGAGCCTGGAATGTTTACCTGAGGTGTTATTATTACCCAGTGCTATGCTTGTATCATAAAAAGAGGGAAAGCAGTGTCTTGTTGGAATAATGCCTTATAAAGGTTGGTACTGGTACTCCAGGTCTCATAACTAATATTTCTGACTGTGATCTTTACATAGAGGGCTTGGTATTTCTGCTGCCTCATTTAACTTGTTTATTGGGTCACTTGTAAGAGCTTATCAGTTGCAATCCCTCTTTTTCTGACTACTGTTGGCCCAATTGTCCAAAACTGGATCTGATTCTGACCTTTCTTGACCTCTCATTAGGATTAGAGCTGGGCTCCAGCTTATCAGCAACAGCCTGAAACAATTTTAATCAGTGTTGACCCCCCCAGCCAAGCAAGCAACCCTATTAAAATTAATGAGATGGCAATTCTGTGAGAACAGGCAAGACTGACTGATGGGAAAGCTACCTGATGGCAGCAGAGTCTCTTGGCAAATCAGACACACTCAGGTGTCTTGTCAGCTTTGCACTCACTTTATTTTCCCACATGAGCCACCAGAAATAGACACTTCTGCTTCATTCCACCTAGCACTCACTTCCTCAGGGTGAACAACTGCCCAGAGCAATCCAGTCCTATTGCTCTCAAAGGACCATATAGGAATTATGCAGCTATGCCACAGCCATGTAATTCTGACAATCTGAAAGAACAATTTGTAGCACAGTGAGACATAGAGAAAATACTACAATAGGAGGTGGAATTTTCCTTATTCAACAAAAAAAATCAACAACATTTTTAAGCTGTGTATTTATAAAAGCAGAATGTTGATTGTTTATGTCTGTTGAAAGTTCACATTAAAAGTAGTATATCTGGTACTGAAGAATGTTTGTAAATATCCTGATGTAGCAGTGGTGTCTCTGGAGAACTGCATTTGAACACTATATTCTTCTACTTCTCCTCTGGTCAAGGTTGTTTTTTTTCAAAGCAGTGAGGGATTTCTTTTCTCTTGAGAAATAAGAAAATGAAAACTCATAGAAATTCAATCGGATAAAGAAGAAAAATTTAAGTGAAAATTGTTCAGATTCCCATAGGTGCTTCTCTGGCAGTTTCTTTAAAAATATAATTTGGAGGGATTTATTTTTGCGTGAAAAGGGAAGCTCCATCACCACATAGATGTGTTTTCTAACCATTTGGAAATGTTAGGGAATGGTCTACAGACCCCATGCATATACAGCCCAGATTTACTTGCTCTGTCATGTCTTCAATGGCTCAGTATTCCATCTCAAGGGGTATCCCACCAGATGAAAGAGGTAATTTTCAAAGAAGTATCTGAAAGATTCAGGTTCATTAACTGTTGGAGTGAGGTGGGTTAACTCCACTAAAACTAGCAGAAAATGCCTCACATGTTACTCCTGTCTAAATCAGAGCCTTTATTATCTAAAACTCCAGCACATACTGGATGTTGGAAGTTCATGTTTCTTGGCTGATGATAAGTGCCAGTGATTGGAGAATTCCTCTGGTTAGCATCAGGGACAAAGCTGGTGATCTCTGGTTTTCTTCAGCTCTAATCCTTTAGCTGGTCAGGAAAGCTATTTCAGAGAGCGTTAGAGAAGAATACACGGAAGGGGGACAGAGGCCTCTGTGCTATGCAGCTTTCACATCCTGAGGGAACAATCAGGTAGGCTGCAGGGGACCCTTGAAAGGGTGATATTCATAGCATAATTTTCAGAGCTTTCATGCAGGGGACTGACTCCATGGCAAACTAGTGAAGAGCTGGAGAAGTAGCTCAGAGCAAAAGCATTTTATGTTTCTTATCAAACACTTCAAGGTTATCAGAAATAGTCTCACACATTTGTGCTGTGGGGCTCCATTAAGTGAGATTCCTTCTCCAAAAACCCACACTGCCCACAAGTTTCTCTCAACAGCTTTTTTTCTGACATTATATGTAATTGCACATGACCTATAACTAGAGAGTGGTGTGGGTTTTTTTTTCCTTTTGTTTGGTTGTTTTTGTTTTGGTGTTTTTTTTTTTTTTATTTTAATTCAGTGAACAAAAGGGTTTGCCTTAAGTTTTTGAGATTCAGCATCTTACTTGCAGGGGCTGACAATAATATTTAAATTCTCTGTGGTTTGGGTTACCTTTATATTTTGTGCATAGGCAGCAGAAAAAGTGTGTGGGAGGAGGCAAAAATGCAGCTATGGGTTAGTTTTCAAATTTTAAATAAGCTGGAGCATATTTAGACAGCAGTACTTTCTACAATTATCTTAAAAAAGAAACTTTCTTAAATATTGTAGCAGGTTTTATATTATTTCTGCAAACTATAAAGAAAAATACCCAAGAACTCTGATGGATGCTGTGACCCTGCAAACTCCCTTACAACCATTACACAGGCAGTTCCACAGTCACGGAAAAAAGTATTCTTCAGTATTCCAGACTGAATATTTAGAAAGGTTCTACAGAGTATCACATTAAAAATATTGCAGCTCCATTTTTTTATGATCCATGGAATGAGCTGGAGCAACCAAGCTCAACCTTGATGACAGAAAGAACAGGATGGTAGAAGTCACTCCTGAGCATAACAGCCTGGGAAACTCCTGAGGAGCAGGCAATAAACAAGCAGAGTTGTGTTTCTGCAATCAGAAAAGATAACAGGACAGCTGTAGATAAACATGGAGGACCCAGGCAATCCTGCACAGCATCTAATAACAGTTTGCTTGCTGTACCTGGAGACAACAGAACTGTGTTCTGGAGGGATAAAACATGGAAGGGATGGAGGCAAAGGGCCACCAAAGGCAGTTTGCTCGATGTTTTATATAATCTCCTTCTTCTTTATGTCTTCCAAATCTGGGGTATTGAATTTCCTTCTTTCAGACAATCTGATACAATCTACCTATCATCCACATACTCTCCCTTTCAAAATTAAGACAACTAAAAGAAAGGAATACCCTGATCACTGGAGATGGGAAAGGGGAGGCCTCTGCTGTATAACTGATTTTGGCTTTGTATCAGACCTTTTTCGAGCCATCACAAGACTGAGGTATTGATACGGCCTATAAGCATGAATTCTCTGCTGTTGGAGACTGAGCAAAGTTGTTTTGTGAAGGAAAGTCTGCAAACAGCACTTGGTGACTGCTGTCATTAAATTGAGCATGGATGTGCAGAGCTTGCCGCACTGTGACTGGGACAAGGGACTGTGAGTGGCTGCCAAGTCACATGGCAGCAGCAGATTCCTCCTATGTCCCTTTTTTACCATTCAGTAAAGCCATAACTCAGGTGTAGATAAGAAACACTGCAGTGAAGTGTCAAACGAGAAAGCAGGATGCCAAGAGCAGAGAGCATATCGAATGTACCTGTCTATTTAAAGCTAGACCTGAGCCAGAGAGGTCAGTGAGACATTTCATGCCTAGTAATGTTTCTTCAGAAAAACCCTGCAACATGTCTTTTAACCTACAGGACTCACGGCACAGCTGACATTGGGAAAAGATATATGAATTTTTGACAAGGCATGCTCAAAGAGCTGTGAGAGCTGTGGGGTATTTGTGACAAGCTCCTTCCTGACTGCACCAAAAACTTTAGCACTGCAGCTCCTAGATACTTGCTTTGACAAAGAGAGTGAAGCAGAGTCCCATGATCACCCCATTAGTGCCTTTCCGAGCCAGGGCAAGACAGCTGAGATTCTGTCAGCATCTGTTGCACTGCCACTACAGGAGACTGCAGTGGTAATAAGAATCAAAGTTGGATATCTGAGAATACAGGAAAAGAAAGCACAGTATGGTTTAAAATCTTAACATCAGTTTGGCTGCTTGGTTCCGAACCAGTATGTGGGTGGATGCAGTCACAAGGGAAGGAGAGCATGCTAATCAACACTCTGCTGCTAGTAAATGTCAATAAAGGAAAACCAGAATATTGGTGTTGATTTTTGTGATAATCTCTTACTCTCTTCTTGAAATCACCAGTGTCCTGGAGATTTAATGTTCCTGAAACCTGGCATAATTCACTCTGATCTTTTAGAGTAAGATTAGGAGCGGAGAGAATGCATAAAAATAGTCTATGTTGATCTGTAATGTCATGTAGTCTTAGTGCTTTCAGTGTCTTAGGAAAAAATCAGTGTAAAATATTAAAAGTAGATTGAGTTTTTTGTTTCATTTTGGTTTTGTTTTTCTCCTTTTTTTAGTTTTAAGTGCACCAAGTGAAATCATAGTGTATTGGTTTGGCACAGCCTGCTTTTGGGTAGCAGGGGGCCACAAAGATGGCTCCTGTGAGAAGCTGCTGGAAGCTTCCACCATGTCCAGCAGAGCCAATGGCTGATGGCTCTGAAGATGGACATGCTGCTGGCCAAAACTGGCCCAATGAGAGAGCCTGGTAATGCCTCTGTGATGACATATTTAAGAAGAAAATCAAAACAAAGTCAAAAGGTTTTGGCTTCTAGTCAGAGAAGAGGAGGAGATGAGAACATGTGAGGGAAGCAGCATGGCAACACCAAGGTCAGTGTAGAAGGAGGGGTAGGAGATGCTCCAGGCGCCAGAGCTGAGATTCCTCTGCAGGCCATGGTCAGGCCATGGTGAAGCATCTGTGCCCCTGCAGCCCGTGGGGATCCACGGGGGATGCAGAGATCCGCCCACAGCCCATGGGGATCCATGGGGGATGCAGAGATCCACTCACAGCCCCTGGGGGAGGTGCCCAGGCTGGAGTGGGTGGGTGCCTGGAGGAGGCTGTGATCCAGTGGGAGACCTGGTGGAGAGAGGGGTCCTGCTCCCCCTCTGGAGCAGCCTGCCCTTGGAGGACTGCACCCCATGGGAAGAGAAGCCCATGTCAAAGCAGTTTTGGCAGGACTGTGTGCCCGTGAGAGGGTGTCACGCTGCAGCAGGTGTGGTTTGGCTGCTGCTCATGAGACAGGACCCGTGCCAGAGAAGTTAATGGAGAACTGTCTCCCATGGGAGGGACCCTGCAGCCTCACAGGGGAAGGATTCCTCTCCCTGAGCAGTGGAAGAAAATCTTGGTGATGAACTGACCAAACTCCTATGTCCTGTCTTCCTGAGCTGTTGGTGGAAGGAGGGGCTGGAGGAAAAAAAGGTATTTTAAAGACTTATTTTACCTCTCATTATCCTCCTCTGATTCTGTTAGCAATAAATTCACTTTGCAACTGAAGTTGAGCCTGTTTTGCCCTTGAAATATTTCTCCTGGTCCTTATCTCACTCATAAAGCCTTTGTTAATTTTTTTTTTAATTCTCTCCCTCTTTGCTGCCCAGCTGTGGTGTGGGGAGTGTCTGAGCAAGAGACTTTTGTGGGCCTGGCGTTGATCCACTGTCAAACCATGACACATAGCATATATCTCACTGAATTTTACTTCTGCTTTATGGTGTTTATGATTTTGGTGGCAATGCTGTTATTTGTATTGCAGTCTCAGCTCCAAATAGAATTTAAATTTCTTAGTTCAAAACTCAAACTTAGAAATTTGACATTAGTTATCTGTAAAGATGTCTTCAGCAGACAAGAGAAACACACTCAGTATCACCATTTCTCTGTCCTCTAAATGGTGACCTAATTGTAAAAGGATAACCAGATGCCCACTCCGAGCTGGGACCTTATGTTACCGCTTCACCTGAGATTGGCATCTATTCCCTTGGCCCAAAATACTGTTTTTTATAGAAGCCCTGATGTAAAATCAGACTCCAGAAGCTTCTTTTTCATACTGTTGAATCCTTTCTTTGTTTTTGTTTCTTTAGAATTTAGCTTCTTTAAGGTGTTTGTTCTTTCTCTGATTTTGTCATCTACTGTCACTCAGCATAGAAAATATTTTCTCCATGAAACAGTAAGGAGAGGTATTTTGTCTTCTTCCTTTCCCAACACACCCTAAAATCTGCTGTAAGTTCTGGCCTCCTGCCTCTTGTATAGGATTTAAGACTGACATGTCCTGACATGACAACCTGGAAAGTCCCAAAGCTGTAAAGGTTTGAGAAGTCAGTGATCACTCTTTACCCTTTACTCTTTATTCTTTACTCTTTACTCTTTACTCTTTATTCTTTACTCTTTACTCTTTAGGCAGGTAATTGCATTAGAAAAGGAAAGATGTAGAGAGATTTCTGCCCAGCAGTTGCTTTCCTGTGATGGCCAATTTTATGTGACTTCTGTATGTGATCATGACAGAGACACCTTCAGCCAGCCAACATGGTGGGACAGCTTCTCGAGGAATTGTGGGAGTGCTTCGTGCCTACACTCACATTGTATTCAAGACTCTTAATCAAAGAAGAATTTATCTTGATTAAAAACAAGTGTTTTGGAATCATAGGCAGTAACAAACAATTCAAACTCATGCTTGAGACCCAGAGCTAGAACAAAGAAAGTACAGTGAAAAAACGTTTATATAGTCTTGGATTCTTTCTTTTATTATTCAGCCTTTTGATTTTAAAAAAGACGTTGTTTTCTTAAAGTAAAAGGATTTTAGCACATGATGACATGATGACAGGATTTACCCTGACTGTACAGAACCTTTTATGAAAGATTTAGGTGCATGTTGCTAAAGGCTGAAGAAAACATGATCTTTTGAAAGCAAGTTGAACAGGAGGAATGCATCAAAGTTTTTGCAGTCTCCTTTAGTTTTCTATGCCAAGTCATTAGTTAAATTCACTTTTTTACTTTTGAAACTGAAGTTCCATATAATTTGAGACAATTTAACTCTCTTCAAGAACAATTATGTGCCATATGCAGCAAAATTCAGAGACAAAGAAATAGATTTTTAATGTCAATGAACTCTCATTTTATAAAGATTTGATCTTCAAAGTGATTTGCTTTGAAACAATGGGTCTTTATTAGCAATGACTGTTGATCACACAACATATATTTATAGAGCTGTACAGCATGTTGCAAAAGTGACCATATAACTATGGGATTGGTAGGGATTATAGTCCCTAGTTTGTTAGGTGAGGCAACTAAATCATAGAGGAGTGACTCATTCAATTTGACATACTACACAAAAATAAAGTTTGCCATAAGATTTTCTAATGTTCTAAATGTGAAGGATCAGTTATGTTAAAGGTAAGAAGCATTTTAATTCTCCCAAAAAAGAGTTAAGAAACTGGTCCCACTACCCATTAAAAATTATACAGTGTACATAAATTATTAAATCAACATGTAAACACCTAAAAACCCCAATGGTGTGGACCGTAGAACGGTAAGAATGGAAGAAAGACTGATTCATGTGGCATAAAATACTCAATGATATAAAATCCTACCTAGGACTTCTATAGAAAAAGGTCATGAGATTCCCCCAGAGACATTCAATCCATGAAATAGCCTCTGTCAAATAGGTACCTTTGGTCTGAATATGTTTTTTGAGTAAAGTTTTGCAAGTAGTCACCAAAAACTTCCTGTGCCCACAATGTTTATAACTATCTATTTTGAGAATCATTTCATAGCCATAATTGAAACAGTAGATGCAATCATTTCTAGGAAAGCATGTTCTTTGAAATAATATTGTACATATGAATATCTAAAGTGATAAAATAGAAAAGTTAGTAAACTATCAATACATTCAATAAATTGATGTTAAAAGGGTAACAAAAATAGTTGGCATTAAGGACTATAGGCAATTTATAAGCACAAGAAAAAGTACAAACTCAATGTCCCCAACGTATTAATGTTTTCCAGATGTTGAAGCTATGTCTTCGATGACTAGACAAATGTTAATTCCAACGCAAGTGGCCAACCAATGAAAGAATACAGAAGCCATCCTATTAAACCCAGCCAAACCATAGATGCAGTGCTGACAAGAACATATTTGCTCAGGGAGAATAAAAAAGCCTCAGAGGAAGAGGCAGGAGTTATGTCTCCCTTGTGGTAGGCACTGTATACCCTTGTAATAAAGAAGACTGTCTGCAACTCAGCAGTCTTATGTTTCATGCAGCTTGGCCGTACACAGTGAATAATAGCTTACTTCAGCCTTGTGAGGTTCCAATTTTATATTTTCTTGGAGATTTTAGAAAAAAATCACTGTCCATTTACCTGCTCATCTTAAGAGTTCTGAAGAAGCAAAAGAAAAATTATGCAATTTAATTTTTAAGTTTTGAAGACAGTTCATACAGATATCTTCTCAAACAGAACACATATCTGTAAGAGTACAAAATCACTGCAATGCACAGAGTTAACATATGTGAAGAGGGCCACAGTCCAGTTTCATCATACCTCCATTTTGCCAAGATCAAAAATCTTAAGATCAAACCAGTTATTTACTTCACACAGTACTTAATAAGAAATGTGAAATGTATTGCCATAGGATATTGTAGAAACTGGAGACAAATATGACCAGAAAGACAATGAATGAATTAATAAAAGAAAAGATATTTGTAACCGGGAACTGAGGGTAGGTCAAGATGGAAAGAAAGTGTATAATGCTTCAGGCCACTTGTGAGAAGATGGTTTTAGATGTCTGCCTTATGCATGGTACAGAGTGTGCTGAAGTGTGCATTCCTGTTTAATCACTGGAGACGCTTAAGTGACTTCAGAAGATTGTTCAAGTGCCTGAAAGTAAACTGTGCAAACCCATTGGGATAGATTTCATTAGCACAGAAGATCAATGTTTTTAATGTTCTATGCCCATGTGGCCAAATGGACGAGCAACAATTGAAAGGTCTTGATAAGAAAATCCTTTAAATTCCTTATTTCACCCTCCATGTACCTCACTCTCTAATAAGAAAGCGATATGAAAGTAGCCTTGGCCCTTTATCACAAAGTGCATGTGCTAGTGTTTTTATTCTGCAGCCCATGAAAGAGCCTGTAAAAATCAAACTCTTTAAAAATTGTGTTCATAATATAAAAATCTACATTCAGACTGACATTTTTGCATACAAAGACAATTTCAAACGTAGCTGCATTGCACTCCTCTGTTAAGACATGAACCTTCATATCCATTGTAGGAAAATGCATTTGCAACAATTTGCTTTTTGTAATAACTAATGATTTAGCTAAAGCCTAATATTGCCATGAGTTTCAGTTTAAATTATTCTTTCCTTTTTTGTTTTTAAAAAATATTAAGAATCTTTTATTCTTTCTGTGAGTGGTCAGAGTTTACAACTAGGTTTGAAGAAAATTTCCACTTTTTTTTGAGAAACACCTGCTTTTTCATTTAAAGAGCTCAAACTGTAGTCCAAGTTAATCAGCATATAGATTTGGACATCCAGATGTAGGGCATGTTAAATCACTGTGTTTTTTAAGTATACAGGAAATCCTTTTGCAGATGTTCAGTGCATATGGTACTTTTGAAGTTCAGTTTAGTTTTCTTTCTTCTCTTTCCCTCTCCCCCACACTTTCTCCCATACTTTTTGTTTGTATTGTTATATGCCACTTGGATGGCAATGCCAGGGACTTTTGAAGACCATTTCGATGCATAGGTGCACAGTTCTGCATCAGATTACAAAGCTTATCCAAGATATGTGCACAGAAGCAGTAGACACGCCACATGGCAGCGTCTTTCTTCTTTTCAGCATCCTTGTAGAGTAGCATAACCCAACAGAATGTAAAATGATTGCATGCCTACATTCAGCAGCTGAGTTCTGCTGTAAGTGTTGGTAACCTAGTGCAGTGTACATCTACCTCTGAGCTGGGTGTCTAACTCCGTGTTATAGTCCATGGTCAGGACTTGGCAGGACTCTTTCCACTCTAAAGCTGGCATCTAAAGTGCATAGAGTCAAGCCCACAAGATCTTTTTCTCGCCTTTGACTATGAATGGTGTAAACTCCAGAAGCTAGGTAACATGATTTACACCTCAATGTCCACATAAATTGGTACATTCTTTGAAACTGCCAAGTCAAGTTTTACTTGGTATGAACACATTAAAAAAAATGGTCCTGCATTACCTTGTTTTTATTTTATATTTTGTATTATTTATTTGGGTAATTCAATTTCTTTACTTGCCCTTAATTATGGGAAATAAAATGTTTTCCCCTTTTTTATTCCCTTTTTCATTTGGGTAAATGCATTTTTCAGGAGTGAGGAAGTAACCAAACCTAATTGTAAATTATGTAAATATTCAGAGTTATTTAACTACTCAGACTTTCACAATTAGTATTAAATTAATTATAGTTTCTCACTACTGAATTTTTCTGTATTTTAATATGTTTATGTGACATGATCCAAATAGGATGCTACATGGTCTTTACTGGGGAGTATTTACTGCAGTTCCCAGGGTACAAGTACTTTTACAAACACTGTAGTCTGTAAATGTTTCACAGACTGAATTTTTGTGAGATCACAGAGTAACTGATGATATAAAAGAAGCTGTAAGGTACTGCAGCCTTCAGTGCCGCTATATGAAATATGACACACACTTCATGTACTGTATATGAAACATATGCCTGTTCCACCGAGGAATTCAGAGCACAATGCTTTAGTGATAAACACCTGTTGCTAGTCTATTTAAAGTATGACTGTTGGTATCACAGAACCTGAATCCCTTTACCCTCAGGTAAGACTGTGACATGCTGCTATCTCCATTTTAGTGAACAGGCAGACAGCACAGCACAGGCTAGCAAAGTGAAATCCCAAGGCCAGAAGTGAAATTGAAGTTAATATGGGCACTGGAAAATTTGTAGACCATCAAACTTGTATCATACATAATCTGAAATTTACTTAATCTTTATATTCTTCTAAATCTCATTATAACCTTGCAATAATCTTAATATTTGGTACTGGTATTACATGCAAGATAAGGCTTACTACTTAAATTTAATGGTCATCACAAGGTATTCATAAAGGAGAAATTTAGAACTACTCATTTAAAAAAACACGTTTGCTTTGTATTATGGGGTTTAATATAAGAGGATATTGAAGACTATTAATAATGCTGTAAAAAGAATTAATCAGTTTGTATTAATCTGGACAGATTTGGTCAGGAATCCCTTTAGGAGTGAAAGGACAAAAAACTCACCTGCTTTGAGGGTGGTTGCTCAGTTTACCAGAAAAACTAGCTGAAATAGCAGAGGATCAGACTCTAATACAGGAGGGAGTGACTGAAATGTTAATGGTTAATAGCTCATACAATTAGCCATTTGCAAAAACAGCAGAGTGCTTTGCTGATGATGTTCAGGGTAACAGACCAGGCAGAGGGCGTGAGCAACAGAGGAGACAAATCAACCTTTAGCTACAAGTTGGGTTTTAAACCAGATAGGAAGAGGCTGATAAGAAGCAGATCCTGTGAGGTGTGGTAGTGCTTTGTATCATGCCAATGTCCCCCTTACACAAGTGGCTCAGGTGTAAAACTGTACCTTCACCCAGGAGAGATATTAGGGCATTCACACATAGGATGGAGGTGTTCATCCCTTCTCATGGGCATAACTTGCTCACCTACCTTGGTGTGAGAGGCAGCTGTTGTGTCTTAGAAGGTCTCATAAGCCATCAAAGACTCCCAAAGCACCCTCAGGCTCATTTCGGGGGCCTTCCACCAGAGGACTGAGTATGATCCACACACTGTGTTGCATCCCCAGGGGAGGTACTTGGGCATTCCCACATAAATCTAAGAGTATATTAACCCACTGAACCTGGAGTTTTGTGGGTGTCCCCCATCCCCAATGGATCAAGAGAGCAAACAACACTTTGACCAACAGACATCTAAACTGCAACAATCAAACCTTGTTGCTGGATCCATGGGTGGTGATATGTTTCTACTCCTATCCTTTCTTTTTCCTTCTTTTTCTCTTTCTTCTCCTATCTTCTTCTCAAAATATATTGTAATGCAGATTAAAAAATTACAGTCAATGTCTTGGTAAGTGCATTGTTGTGTGTGGATAAGTTGGCTAAGTTTAAGTTTTAACTTGAAGTTTGCCAAGTTAAATTTAGTGAAGTGCCTTACTTTGTTTAGATACTGTTTTAAAATTCCCTAAGTATCTTGTTCTGCCTTAATGTTCTTAAGTTTGTAAATAGAAGTCTGTTATTGAGCCTCCTGAGAATTTTGTTTGTCCTATGCATCACCCAGAGTGAATCAAACAAAAATACCCCTAAACCTTCCTCTAAATCTGCAGAGCAGACCCAGGCACAAAAACTCATTTGAACCTCCACATTTCCTGCCATTCGATGACTTTCCTTTTTAAACTCCTTAAATGAGATCTCTTGTTTGTCCTTTCTAGCTATTTATTTTTGTTTAAAAAGAGAAAATATTATATTTAAAAGTTGAAGGTGGGCTTCACTGTACTATCTTTTCTTGATTCCTTGTCTTACTCTCTTTGGCATCCTTTTCTTTAAGCCAGTATTTGTCTATTTCTCATTAACTCTTTCAATTTCATTAAATATCTTCTCCTTTTAATTCTCTGCATTACTCATTCTTTCAAAGCATTATATATCTGGAGGAGATGAAATATAATATAGCTTCAGTGAAGCTGTGCAGATTTGAAGAGGAGTTTGCAAAATTAGGAGAGTCGCATTCATAAAGAAAATCCAAGACAAGACATTTTTATTAAAAGCAAGCCTCTGGGATTTTTTTTTTTTTAATCCAGGAGAGAGAAGGATTTCTGGTAAAAATCAGAAGTCAAAGACTACAACTATTTAATTTTTTTAAGGTCAAAAATAAACAAAAATCTCCCAGAGACAAGCTCAAAACATTTTGACCTTATCCATTAGTGTAGCTTCTCAGCCTCATGTGTTATGAAGTGAAGCAGAGACTCCAGAGCAGGAGCTCCTGTGACAATCCACAAAGTCCTGTTCTTGCTGAGTGGTTAGAAATAGAGGATGGGGGATCTGAATAGTTTGAATGAGTCTGTTCCAGATTCTGTTTCTCATTTGCTATTATTCACTATTGAAGTGGTGCAAACTGGGAGAAAGCTTCTTAATGCAGTGTGATAGACATTGGAAGACCCTTTTTAGATCATTCTCCACAATCAAGGGACAGCAGAACCTTTTCTAATGTAAGCTAAAGGCAAGAGGCCAGCTGCAATAAAAACAGGGTCCAAGCCAAGTCTGAAAAGAATCAACTGAACGATCGTGCACCACTCAATTCTTGGATACTGCCCTTCTCATGCATATGAGTTGTGCTGATTCTCTGATCACAGCAGAGATCTGACCTATAATGATGCAGAATTTCCACACAAAATGTGTGATTATAAGACCTAATGGAACAAACTGCTGAGCAAAATCTGTTGCTCATGACACATATTCAAGAAGAGTGAAAAGAGGGCCCTTTATGTATCTGGGAGCAATTCAAAGGAAAATAATAAGAAACCTATGTGATAGACTTAAGATACAAAAATTGAAAGTTACTGTAAGAGAATGGAAACAAAAACCTTCAAATCTGTCAGATTTCACTTTTTTGTTATTTTTTGTTTGGTTTGCTTTTGGTTTTGTTGTTTCTGTTTAGTTTGTTAGTTTTGTTTTGTTTTGTTTTGTTTTTAGGAAAATTGTTTTTAAAAGGGGATATTCTAAACAATATTTGAAATACATCATGCATAAAAAATAATTGCACACATGCTTAGAAATCCAGCTGAATAGGCCCTGTTTAGGCAAAAGCCTATCCACCAACAGAGTAGTTCTTGCCTGAATAAAGCGTATTGGACTGACCCCTCCTGACTGACATATGGCAGGATGAATATCAAGATTAGGGCATCAACAAAGGAATAGCATTAGCAACATGCATGCCCGTGGGTGAATGTTTAAACTTTATTTTAGATGTTGTAGGGCCTTTTGCTTAGGCCTGCTTCTCCAGAAATTTTCCCATGGCATCTGTATCATGCCTGCTGTTCCTTTATGGCTATGATGCATGGCCTGGCATGTCTCAATTGACAAGAGGCACCTACCTTTGGGCTGAGGTTAGCAACTGATTTTTTTCTATAGCTCAGACATAATCACCTCAATTCACAGGTCTTAATCCCAGGCTGAATTCAGCCTCCACATTGTCCAGTACATCACTGGAAAAGAGCCACGGAGACATCACCTGTGTGTGTAGTTCTAACAAAATAAATCAAGCAAAAGAGCAGAAAAATAACTTACCAGTAAAGAAAGACAAGAAATAACCTGGGCAAATTGCACTAACCTAAAAAAAAAAAAAAAAAAAAAAAAAAAGAGGCAATGAGAGGACAGTGAGACAAAAGCATGAAGCAGAAAGAACATTTTGTTGATATTTTTTCCTAAACCACATATGAGAGAGCAATAGACTGGTGGAGCCACATGCTTCTGCTCTTGAAAGAAATGCAGTGGATGGAAGCTCAGCAAGAGTCAAAGGAAAACTGACCCTCTTGCCATCAGGCAGGAGGAGGGGAGTAGAAACAGGGGTCCCTGCTTGAGGTGGCAGGAGAATCCTTTTCCAACCTCCCTCCCTTCCTAGGTACCCTTATGGAGTCTCTATGAGGCTCTGGAACTCGAGGGTCAGAAAGGTCTACCTGGGAAGGTTGCCCAGAGCAAGACGGTCAAACACAGGGCTTACAGAAATGTCTGTTAAGAAAGAAGGGTAGTTGTAGGAGAATCCCTTCTGGGGGGAGCTGAGAGTTGTCTATGCCAACCAGACCCATTGCACAGGGAAGTCTGCTGCCTCCCTGGAGCTCAGGTAAGAGATACTTTTAGGAGACTCCCTGGGCTGACTTGGTTCTCTGATTATTACCCACTTCTGGTTGTCCAGGTCAGCAGGGATGAGGTTGAAGAGAGAAGTTGTAAGATGATTAGAAAGGATTCCGCAACACTGGGATGACTGGTTGGAGGGACAGGAGCACAGGTAATGTTTTCCTCAAACACTTCAGTAGCAGAGAAGAATGCTGAAATGAACAGGAGAACCCACCTGATAAATAGATGGCTTAAAGTCTGGTGTCATGGGTGGAATTTTGGCTTTTTCGATCAAGGATTGGTTTTCATGGCACCAGGCCTGCTGGAGGCAGATGGCATTCCCCAGTCTAACAGGGAAAAAAAGGAATCTAGCCCATGAGTTGTCAGCACTGCTTGAGAGGGCTTTAAACTAGGTTTGAAGGAGAAAGGGGCTAAGACCAGGAGATGAGCCTAGGGGTGACATGCCACTGTTGGGGGTGAAACCGATAGCCCAGCTGAAGTGCATCCACACCCATGCACACCCAGTATGGGAAACAAACAGGAGAAGCTGGAGACCATTGTGCAGTGGGAAAGGCAGGAAATAGTCACCATCATGGAAATGTGTGGGATGACTCGCATGACTGGAGTGCTGTAATGGATGGTTATAAGACCTCCAGGAGGGACAGGCATGAAAGGAGAGGCAGTGGGTTGGCTCTGTATGCTTGGGAGTATTTGAACTGTATAGAACTCCAGGATGGTGATGACAAGGTTGAGTGCCTATGGGTAAGGACCAGGGGAAAGGATAACAAGGTGCACATCCTCGTGGGAGTCTGTTAGAAAGTCCCAATCAGGATGAGGAGGCAGATAAAGTTTTATAATCATGCCATTTCACAGTTGCTAGCGCTGTTGTGGGACACTTTAACTTGCTGGATGTCTGCTAGAAACTCAGCAGGAAGGAAGCAATCTAGGAGATTCCTGAAGGGTGTGGAAGATTACTTCCTTACCTGCTGGTAAGCAAGTCTATGAGGACTGGTGTCCTGCTGGGCCTGCTGTTTACAAACAGAGAAGCGCCAGTGGGAGACCTGGTGGTCAGAGGCCATCTTGGGCTTAGGGACCATAAGATCATAGAGTTTTCAGTTCTTGGTGAAGTAAGGAAGGGGCTTGGACTTCTGGAGGGTGGACTGTGACCTACTTGGATACTGGTTCAGACTCCCTTGGGAAACAGCCTTTAAAAACAAAGGGGTCTAGCAAGGCTGGACATAATTTAAGATGGGAATCATATGTACAGGAACTGGTCATCCCTATGTGATGAAAGGTGAGCTGGCAGGGAAGGACTGGCCTGGCTGAACAGGGAACTCAGGAGAAAAAAATAGAGTTTATGATATTTTGAAGACAGGGCGGGCAACTGAGGAAGAATACAAGGATGCTGTTAAGTTATGTAGAGAGAAAATTAGAAAGGTGAAAGCTCAGCTAGAACTTAGTCTGGCCACTGCTGTGAAAGATAATAAAAAGTGTTTTTATAAATACATCAACCAAAAAAGAGGGTGAAGGAAAATCTCCCTCCTTTGTTGGATACACTGGGAAATGTTGTAACCCAGTATGGGGAAAAGACTGAGGTACTTCCTGCCTTCTTTATCTCAGTCTTTAACAGGAAGACAGGTTATCCTCAGGGCTGGTAGACAGGGATGGGGAGCAGAATAGACCCCCTGTAATTCAGAAGGATATAGATAGTGACCTAATGAGCCACTTAGACACTGAGAAATCTGTGGGGCCAGATGAGATCCACCTAAGGGTATTGAAGGAACTGGCAGAACAACTCACCAAGTCACTCTCTATCATTTATTGTCAGTCCTGGCTCCCTGGAGAGGTCCCAGATGACTAGAGGTTGGCAGAATCAGGAGGATCTGGGTAATTACAGGCCTCTCAGCCTGATCTTGGTGTGGGGAAGATTATGGAGCAGCTCATCCTGAGTGCCATCACATGGGACGTACAGGACAACCAGGGGATCAGGCCCAGCCACAGAGGTTTAGGAAAGGCTGGTCCTTTAGGAAAGGCTTGACCAAACAAATCTCCTTTTATGTGATCTACCTAGCGGATAAAGGGAAGGCTGTGGATGTTATTTACCTGGACTTAATAAAGCCTTCAATACAGTCTCAGGGCATTCTTCTTGAGAAACCTGCAGTCCATCGACAGCTGCATTCTTTGCTGGGTTAAAAACCAGGCCAAGACCAATTGCATGAGGTTCAATAAGGCAAAGTGACAGGTCCTGCACTTTGGTTGCAATAACTCCATGTATAGCTACAGCTTGGGGAAGACTGGCTGGAAAGCTGCTCAGTGGAAAAGGACCTGAGGGTGCTGGTTGACAGGCAGCTGAACATGAGTCCTAAGTGTGGTCAAGAAGGCTGATGGCATCCTGGCCAGTACCAAAAATAGTGCAGTCACCAGGGCTAGGGCCAGTGACCTGTACTCAGCACTGGTGAGGCCACAACCTCAAGTCCTGTGTCCACTTCTGGGCCCCTCACTACAAGTAAGACATTGAGGTCCTGGAGAGTGTCCAGAGGAGGACAGTGGAGCCAGTAAAGGGTCTGAAACACAAGTCCTCTGAGGAACAGCTGAGGGAGCTGAGGTTGTTTAGCCTGCAGAAAAGGAGACTCAGGGGTGACCTTATCACTCTACAACCACCCAAAAGGAGGTTAGAGCAAGATGGGGGTTGGGCTCTTCTCCCAGACAACTAGAGACAGGACAAGAAGAAACAGCTCAGGCCGTGCCAAGGAAGTTTAGATTAGATACTAGGAAAAATTTCTTCACTGGAACTGTGGATAATCATTGTAACTGCCCAGAGATGTGGTGGAGTCAGCATCCCTGGAAGTGTTCAAAAAATGACTGGATGTGACAGTGATATGATTTAGTTGACTCTAGTGTTTAGTCAAAGGTTGGGCTCAATGGTCTTAGAGGTCTTTTCTAATGATTGTATTCTATGATTTTATAATTTTACAAGTAAAACCTTCTGTGAAAATATAAAATAGATGAACTGAAGACCAAAAGACTTTCTCTCATATTTTCAATGTTTGGTATATCATATCTGCTATTTGGTTGTGTAGACAAGTCTGAAGACCAGGTGGCACTCATGATAAAATTTCACATAGCACTAAGTCCCTAGTTATTCATAAAAGGTCACAGAAACAAAGGTAGGTTGATTGAAGGAAAGTAACAGAGATATTAATGTAAGGAAGTGTGCAGGACAGATGCATGAATATTATTAGAAAAATTCATGGTGTGTCCCCATGGTGAAATGAGCAGCAGGTGCAGGGTTGCTGCAAGAGAAATTAAACAGGCAGTTTGAAAGGGCAGATAGATAGCATAGCCCTGGGACACATTCATTATAGCAGAGGAGATGTGAATGTTCCCTTACCACATGCAATTACACTCTGCTGATTTGAAAACAACTGATTTTATTGTGAAAAATAAAGTCATAAGTGGCCAGAGAGCCAAAAGAGCCCTTTTGAAAAATTCTGAGTACCTTTTTTTTATTAAATGGGAGCATCAGACAAGTTTGGAGGTATTAAACCAGGGCTTCAGGAAAGGCATTATTCTCAGCTTGTAGGACAGGAACAGTGGAGAGTTTTGGTTCAACAAAACTCCCAAAAGCCAGAGGAATTTTTTTTTTTCTTCATAGAAAACAGTCATTGAAAAGGACTAGGAAGATGTGGGTAACACTGGTACCTCTACAGAGCAAGTACTTCAGTATAAGTGTTTCTTAAATGTTTCCAACACGTTAATCCTATAAGGTGGTAAATGAAATCCTATTTTAATGAAGGCCAAATACTGCTCCCCAAGAGATAAACTGAGAATAAATTCACTGATCTCAGTGGAGCTAGTGCGGATTATACAATCGTGTCATGAAATGAAAGTACAGTTTGGCTCTTTCTCAGCTAAGCAAGGGAAATGTCAACTTTATAAATGAAACCAGCCGCATAGCAGCCTGGTTTCCCTTATCCAGCACAGACTCTGCTTTTAATTTCCATTTGTATTAAGGAAGTTTTATTTGGGTCATTAGGCATTTTTGTATTAGCACATCTGCCTTTGACTATAGAAACCAGTGATATGGCTTCCAAAACTAGCAGTGAAGGAAGAAAAAGGAAGATCAAGGAGAACAGCTTTAAAACACTGTAAAATGTGTTAGTTATTACTAATTATTTTAATCTATATATTAACTGGCTGAAAATACAAGATAAGTTGCAAGATTTTATAAATACATCAAAGACTTCTGGTTGCATCAAAAGGCATTCACATTCTTTATCTATTATGCTTTGGGCTTAAGGTTTCCTATTCAAACCAGTTGTCATTTTTTCTTTTGAAGAGCAGATGGTCTAAAAGAGCATTGATACTTCAAAAAGAATGTACCTTGTACATCAAGTAACACTTAGAAAAAGATTTGTCTTATGTTCCTCTCTCCATATTTTGTGGAAGAGAAACATGGAACTTGCTAATACTTTTTGTCAAAAACTCCATCACCATTATGTTAAATAGATAATGTCTCATGTTTTGCTCCCCTTCAGTCCATTCTATACTTGTTTGAGAAATAGGAAAAGTCTGTATTCACACTAAGTTGGACCGAGGAGCAAGACTTCATTACCCTTACACTAGTTTGTGTTGCTAAGCCTCACATTGTAGCTGTGGGGAACTTCACTGGTGTGAAGTCATACTGCACTTTTAGTTCTAGAATGATTGGTACACTGGAGGAGGTCTGAATCACCTGAAGCTGAAACCAAACCAGTGTTTTTGAGAAATTTCCCAGAAGATTTCAGTGAACTTTGAATCATTCCCTCAAATGCCTTGTAAATCAAGCAAAACAGAGAATTACATCTTAGAAATGTTACAAGATAAGGGTAAATGTGATGTTTTTATTCATCAGAGAATACTATAATGGCCATAGATTTTGGAATATAGAATTGCCAGGGAACATAACTAATGAGTGGGAGACAATAAGTGAGTAGAGAAAGTTATACGACTTTATATAAGTCATAAGTAAGTGCAGAGCAAACCAACCCAAAATTTGCCAAAAGGGCAATCCTTCTGAAGAAAGGTTGCTACAAAGATGGTGGGCCTAAGTCCTCTCAATTTAAGTTAAAACAGAGGGAAATGCCCACAGAGTTTGGATGTTAGAAAACCCTAGCAGGCAGGATGTATGAAAAATGTAGGAGGGCAGTACAGTGCTGGAACAAGTGCATGGAGACATTGTGGTAAATCCCTCTCCACGGGGATGTGACAATGCCAGGTCTAATTACTTACAGTGGCCCAGCTATTTGAGCTGAGTGCCTCCAAAGGCTTCCTCCAAACAGTGTTTTTCCAATTGCTTTGGTGACTGAAGGGCAGCATCTGCTCAGAATTACCATGTGTTTTCTTGGAATGAATCTTGCTTAAAGTATGGCAATACCTTGTTCACAATGAACATGAAAGGGCAGGTTGGGTGTACTGGGATGTGTTTGTAATCAATACCAACCTGCCACTTTATTGGCATTTTGTTCCGAATTATGTGTAGTAGAAAGCTTCCACTCCCAGTGTCCTTGACACCCATGGAGAGGTTTCAAAAGGCTTTTCAATTCCAGGAATTACACCTTTAAATACAGATGGGAACTGGTCTTCTAAGTGTTAGCAGTTTCTCTAGCCACCCATAACAGTGAATTTCCCACCTACTGTACTGATTATTCCAGAGAAATTGCTAATCCTAAGAGGGAAATGGCCATTAAAAGGAAGCATAGGTATTTCATATTTGTTATCACCTTTTATTTATGCCACTCCAACTTCTTATTAGAGTAGCTAGCTACCAGCTTTAACCCTCTGCAAGAGTTACCTCATTTTTTGCAGCTCTAGCCTAGAGCAGTCTGAATTATATTCAAAATATTCAAAACCTACAACATATCCAGTAATTAAAAAAAAAATTATTGAGAGACAAGATTACTGTGATTACTGTGAACACATAGTATAACCTAAATACTTCACTGAGTTAATTTCTTCTCTAAAATGATGCATACATTTCAGAAAAGCATGCAGTCTTGATTTTAAAATTGCTGCTGCTGTAGAAACTCACATGATTCTAAATAACCGTCCCAGAGTTCAACTATTGTGGTTAACTCACCTCTATTTTGTACTGTACTTATAATTTGATTTTATTTTTTTTCCTCTTGCTTTCAGTGTATTTTGTTATATCAAAGGTTGTCTCCGTGTAAACAATGTCTAAACATTTCTGCTTAGGTTGGTTTTCAAAGAATTCGTAAAAGCACATGGTAACAATATGATATTGTGTCTTATGTGCTTGAAATTATACAAATGCTTTAAACACTGAATAGGAAAGACAGTTCAGGTTTCTCTTCCCTCTATTATTGCAATTAAATGAAGATCAAACAAACTCGACTGAGAAAAGAAATACATAACAAAAAGCACAGCACATGTATAAAAACTCATTCCCATGAGTTTAAAATGACAGTAACACTGGCTGGCTCATTGTTAATTTATATCAAAGCAATATTTACATCAAAGGCATCTAGTGCAATTCAGTCTATTGGAGATCATAGTTTTGTCTGAATTATTTAACTCTACAAGTTTAGAAAGGGAGGATCCCAGAGGTACTTCTCTTCTGAATGATGAGCAGAGGTTTAACCTTGTGACTCATAGCAAGTTTAAAGCAGACTGTGTCCCCAGATCCCCACCTCTCACATTCCCACTCCCACTTGTTAGGAATAGCATGTGTAAATAGGAAGAAAGCAAATGAGCAAATTACTTCGTTTATGTTCCCACTAATGTATGAAAAGAGCTATGATTTGTCTTTATAAATGTATTAACCAAAGCAATCCCATGGTGGGGAAAAGTGTTATTTGGGTTAAAGAGCTTAGATAACCTGGTTGTAAAAGAGCTTATAGTGATAATTAGAACACTTCTAGACATTATTACAGTGAAGATCCATAATAACTTTCTACTTGGAGGTATTAAGACAAAAAAAAATCTAATTAGCTGAAAAATAGAGCTTGATCAATTATAAACCTATGGGGTTACATGATGTGACCTCCAGCAATGACAGAGGACTGAACTCATTGAAGTCTCTCTGCTGTTTTGATTCTTACTGGAATATTTCAATCCTTCTCAGTTGTTCTCCTGACTGTGAGAGAGGTTGCACCTTGTCTATTCGTGGTTTTGGAAGAAAACAAGACTGACAGTTTCACATGACATGTCAGTTCATTCCATCATGTTCCTCTCTGATTCAAGTCCTTCAAAGCAGTAACTCTATCATTCTCTTTCCACAGCAAAGTGTGCACTTCCTCAACAGTGGTGTGAGTCTCTAGAATTGTGTTCAATAGGTTGGTGTAAATCTGTAGGTGCATTTCTACTCTACCTCACCTCTTCTGCTGTTATGATGATCCTTTTGGGTCCCTTCCAACTCAGAATATTCTGTGATTCTATGATTCTGAAATAATTGCTCAAGATTAGCATAGATTTCTTTCAGTGATGATTTCCCCCACATTTTCCTGAGGGAAAGAGAAGTTGCCTTTCCTTTATTCCACTGCTATGGGTACACATATTCCATTTTGGCATGTTCAGAGTATGATATCTTATCACCTGTACTTCTTACCTTAGACAATAAGGCCAGCTGCCTGTCTGCAATTTCACTGGCTCAGGTGTCCTCCTGCAACAGAGCTCCTCTGAACCTCAAGGATCCCAAGGATCCCTGTGACCATGTGTTTTCATTGTATTGTCCTCCACAGGGTGTATCAAACATGTTAAGAGTGACACCAAAGACTCTGCAGCTGAGTCTGTGCTTGCAGAGGCAGACGCAGCAGACATGGCATTGACATTTTGTAGGTACTTTGGAATACCTCAGAGAAGATAATGCTTTCCAACCTGACAAAACTTTTGGCAAAGGACATAGACACAAAATATCCTGTGCCTCTTCTAAGTTTGCACATGTGAAAATGATAACCTGTGGCATATTTAGTCTCTTCTACCTAATTATATGGAGTCACACTGATTAATCTTCATGAAAACAAGCCCATGCTATAAAGGAGTGGCTGAAAAAAGCTTTATCCCTCATACTTTCCTTAATTTGAAGACACTGCAACTAAGAAATTTTGAAATAGGACAGAATAGGAATTTTGTCTTATATCTTAATGTATTTTAAATTGGGATGGATAAAATTACCCTGGAAAATGCTTTGAGCATGGTATCATTTAAATCTGCTATAAACAAGATCAGATAACTAGGTAGGAAAAAATTACCTGCATTCTGTAAAGTATTGTCTATAATCACTTATCATATTTTACTCCGTGAAATAATGGGATAGATCACCAAAACAGTAGATGAGCTGCATAAAGTAAAGCAACAATTTCTCTTTAGATGTTTGTGCCTTATTTTACTGCAAACTGCTTGGGGGTTTTCTGTTAGCCAACTCTAATTTCCTTCTCTGAGATTGTAGAATCCATTCATTTGAAGAGGACATAAGCCACCCTAGAGTCATGAAGTTGAAGAGGTTACAGAATTTAATCAGCTTGTTTACATTATTTATCTTTTTAATTTTTAACAGCCTACATCTTCTCTATCATTTTCCCAGGGCATTATGGCGGTAAAGCTTTTCCAAATGAAGCTGCCAAGCCTGAGTTTTCAAAAGTTTTCCCTTCACATTTCAGGATAAATTCCACTATGGTCTTACTGAGGACATTGCAGATTAAAAGAGGAACCATTTCAAGCTGTAAGATCTGTAATGGAAAAAGGCCTGAACTTGCTGTAGAGTTAGGATATATCCTTGGTTTTTTGGTTGGTCTGCGTGGGACATATCCCAGCCATCATCCTCCTGGTGCTTAGAGCTCCACTTTATGGAAGCCCCCTCCTCCCTGCTCCCTGCCTCTCCACAGAGTCCTCACGCCTTTCTTACCTCTTACCTTATTTCCTGCCGTAGCCCTCCTGGACAAGCAGTGACTGGGGCTGCCATGCAAGATTTGCCCTCGAGTCAAGGGGCCCAGGAGATACTGTTCTTCTTTTTCTTCCATACCTAACATAACCAACTCCCATGGCAGAGCAATTTTTGGGAGGACAGGCACAGGAGAGAACACACTCACAAGTGTGACATGTAGGGAGCTCACGGGAAAGGATAAAGAGCCCCTTTTTGGCTCCTAAAAGTATAACAAGAAACTAAGCAAAATAAACCAAGAAAGTGCTAGAGAAAGTCAGAGGAATTGTACTCCAAAAGTAGAATTCCAGTCACTGATGCAGAGATTTGGGACTTCACAGTGTGTAGCCCATGACTGGGCTAACGTCAAAACCACGACTGTTTGTGGAGTAACGACCATCTGAGGAGCAGCCTTCTAGTCCTTCAAGCTGTAAAAGCTGCAGATGTCAGGAGTATCTTAAAGGGAAATAGCCTTAAGAATGAAGTGTTTGGAGAAATCTTGTTGAGACATACCACACTGAAGATAAATCAATGCAATCATTCCTGGAAAGCCTGGCTGACAAATTTCCCTATCGCATAGTTTGTGGGGATAGCATAAAATGTTTCCTGCCTTACTGATGCAAACATTCCGGGTAATTTCAGTAAGACCCAGACTAAATTTTGGAATGAAAAAATAGGATTGAGCCAGGAGTTTCCTGGTGCTTATGAAAATCCCCCAGGAGTCAGAAGGAAAATTATAGCTGTATTAAGGTAGCCTAGAATGTGAGACATAATGCTTGATATGGACTTTTCAGGGGAATTTCAAAATTGATTCAAGAGGTTTCTTATTAGATTCACTCACTGCAGAGTGCGATTACTACAATACTGTAATGATTTTGGTTGGATAGGTTTTCCTCCATATTAAGAAAACAGCTTTCTAAAAGACAAAAATGACACATGAATGAATATGGCATACAGTAATTGAAAAATGATGTGTCTCAGTCTCCCATACATGAAGCTGATATGGCTAGATTTATTTACAAACTGTTTTAGGTCTTCAGCAGAGGTGATACAGTTGCTTATCACAGATAATAAATACATACTGAGAAGGAGTTTAGGTTCAGCTGCAAAACTACTGAACTTCTTGTGACAGCATGGCTCTTCTGGAAAGTTGCTGTGTCTTCCAGCCAGGGGTTTTGCTTTAGCAAAGGGGCCAGCTGCCATTTATCCCATTTAGGAAATGTGATTATCCATACTTATTGGAAGTATTTTTTGTAATGCTGAAAGTGTAATTCTTTCAGGACAAAACCACTGTTCACAAAAAGTTATCTGTTTTGAAGCAACCTGGTGCCTCTAAAATGCAAGTTGCCAAAAGTAGCTGGCAGTGAGCTGGATGTGGATGACAGCTGAGGGGAAATCTGGGAGGAGCTGGGCTCCGAAGAGGAAGCATGGAAAGAGAGCATCTGGTGGTTGGGAGCTGTGACCCAAGTCACTGTGAGCCATGCATAGGGAGACACTCCCCAGCACTTGCAGTCACATCCTTTCAAAGGAGATCAGCAATTCCTGTTATGAACTTCCTTCAGGGCTTCAGTAAACGCTGAGACTTTTCTTCTCATCCTGTTGAATAAACTGCAGAAACAGAAAATGTCTCAGGACCCCTTGGGAATGCTTGTTGGCTACCTAAGCACAGACACAAGATTAGATTATATAGCTGTGGATGTAGAGTCCTTGCTTGTATCAGTTTTATTTTATTGGTTACGTGTAAAGTTGTGTCATGCTGGTTGCTCAGCTGAAGCCGCACAGTAAGAATTAAAATAGAAAAGAATAGATGTAGCATTCAGGACACAGTGTCCAGAAGTAATTATTTTGGTCCAGTCAAAACATTACTTTTTTCTTTAGAAGTGAGGAGGAAAAAAGACAACGATTTTCCCCATGGTATCTTTCTGTGCTTCTGCTGCAACAATTAAGTTAATATATCACATCTACTGTGCATCCTGACAAGGGAGGGTAGTCGGGATCCTTACCCAACTCATCCAAGAGCAAGGCCTGAGATGTTTCTTTCTATAACCCTGCAAGCAAAGTCTTTATTATGGCTGAGGAGTGTGACCAGTACTTATACCCTAGACCTTTTCTTTATATCTGCAAGCAGTTAATATGGATTAGTTTTCTAGTTTCCCCATTCCAACAGCCATAATAGTCTTTGGTTTTTTTAATAGAATTCCTAACTTGGAGTCCAGTGATTAGTGTGTACCCCACTGGAATTTGTCTATACATCTAAGGCACCATCAGGCAAGAAAATGAGAACATAATCCAAAATTAATCAATGAAATGGAAAAGGGTCTGAAACTACTGTAATTTTTTTAGTAAGTTTGAATTTTGAAGATGAGACCATTTTTAGGCTTTCAAGTTACTAATTTTGACTTTTGGGGGAAAAAAAGAATCTAACCCTCCAAATAGTTTCAACCCAAGTGGAAAAAGAAATTTTTGGCTCACAGCTTCTAAAAGGATAATTCAGCCTAATCCAATCTTCAGGAGTAACTAAAATTGTGATGCCAAATTTCTGTTTCTAGCTCAAATTGTTTTCTTATGCCAAAAATGTGTCTTGACAAATTAAACTGCCTGAGGTTAAAATGTTTTCCCTGATTTACAATGTTTGGTTAAAAATGTATTTAGGCCAACGACAAGCAAAGCAGGGTGTAATTTAACTTGAAAAGAAGTTACTGTAATGCTGAAAACCTCTCTGAGAAACTTTGGATATATAAAAGATAAAGGGAAATGCTGTCAAACCAGAACTATCACAATGCCAGAGAGTAAAATAGTCTTAAACAATGTGCATATTTTGTGAGGTATTCTTTTTATAATTGACAGTGGAAATGTGTATACTTTGCAAATTCTAATCATGGCAAGTGCTGCAAGATCAGCAAAGGTTTATATATAACTTCATCTGCATAAAGCAATTGCAGTGAGCTCCAACCCATCTAAAATTAATGAATTTACAGATCAAACCCAGTATTTAAACACCTGTATTTAAGTGCCTACCCTACTCTCTGTATCTGAGTAAGATGTTAAAGTGTGTTAAACCCAGTATCTAGAATTTCTTTTCATCAGCTGAATAGCTCTTGAGGTCCAGGGAAGGGGAAAGGTCAGCTGCCTGAACAGACCTTTTGAGATGGTAAATATTTCCTCTACTTAGACATTTTCAATTATTCTACACAGCTTCAGCTGCTGCTGCAGAATATTATGGACTCAATCTGCCAGTCCCCAATGGTGACAGCCTTGGATGCCATGGGCCATCTCATTTGGCACTGACAGCCTGACTGTGGGTTAATGAGTCTCACCTTTTGTTTACTGGGGTTAGTAGAGGTTCAATCCAGTTGCATGAACAAAGGTGGGCTTAAAATAGGCTATTTCAGAGGACTCAGGATGTCAGGAGAATCTACTCAGGTACAACAAATGTGGGTCAGGCCTCAGGGGACAGCTGTGTTGTGCTGGCCAGGCAGCCAGCAGAGAGGCAGAATGTCTTACCTAGGTCATTTTAAAAGCACTGGGTGCTAAGCTGGGGCAACTGAATGGAGCTGTCAATTTTCATTAACTCTAACAGGAACACAAGAATCTGGAACTGAATTTCTGCCTGTATCTTGTGTTTAAGCTGGTTATCTAAACTCCCTCCATGATCAACAAAGAGAGATGTTCCCAGGGTCACTTGCCTTAGATGTTTATTTCAATGTGGAAGAAATCTTTCTGCAAAAAATCCTCACCCACTCGGTGTTGATTAAATGGGAGATCTATATGAAAGGCTGCATGAAAACAACAAAGGGGAGATGAGAAAAAATGCCAACTACATTGTGTATTATTTTTTCAGAATATCTTTTTATTAGTTCAGATAAGGTCTATTGAGTTCACTGGAAAATCTTTTAAGTTTTAATGAGAACCATTGTAGGTCCAAAGATACTTCAGGTCAATGAATTCAAAAGAGGCTTTATGCAATAAGACACCAGTCTTTTCTGCTTTTATAGCCCACCTATTTTAAGTGAAATACTTGGTGGGCCTGTATTTGCAATACAGTGAATTTCTGGGCAATTGCTACAGGACCATATTCAATACCTGAATAATTTTGTCTTTTATGTTCTTTTTGGGTTACCTAGAGATGAAACTGGACAGTTCCGTTCCTCTACGGTCATTCACTGTCATTATCAGAAAATGCAGGCACATGTAAACTCTCCTGTGTGAGCAGGTCAGTTCAGAATTGAGCCTCTGGTTATTGCTGCTGCCAAGCTATAGTAACCTTTTTTAAAATAAGATTAGTTCTTCCCTTAAAAGAATTTTCAGGAGAGAATCTGTGTTTCCACCTTCTGGAAACTGGAGGTTGGTATGGGGGGTGGTGTTTGTTTTTTGGATTTTTTAAACTGAGAAACACAGATAATTCTGTGACTGCTTCTGGACCACACTCTGATTACAGATCTTTGTAAGAGGTAAGAACCATAGCAGAAAATTAAAGGTGTTGTCTTTGTTTAATGATTTTTTTTTTTACACAGAAAAAAAATCCAAGAGAAAAAGCTGCTTGCTGTGGAAAATACCATCTCTGCCTCTCTCTCTAAAACATAGATCGAAAGATTGTTATTCCGGCTTTCTGGTATATGAGTAGCTGGACAGTTTAGGCTGAATATTGTCTTTTAGCTAAAACATACAGTTTCTAGGTGCCAGACAGCTAATAAAAGAAATTGACTTATACTGCTGTACTAAATTAAATTAATTTGCTGTGTTAACTAATTTTCCTCTGTACTCCAGATTTGATTGCTATGGATTTTCCCATAAAAATACTGAATACCATCTGTATTTTAGTACTAGTTCAGACTCATCCTGACTCAGCTGTGAAGAATTTTGCTGTCAGGAAGACCTCACACTATTTGATGAAATGTGTTCACAAAACACAGTACTTCAAGTGATTTCTAAGCATGCGCACTAGGCAAGAAGCACACATAGTTTAGATTTACATACATTTTTAATGTTATTTATCAGAAAGGGGTATAATATTATTTCACAGGGTAAGGACTTTCAGTGGATTTTAATAAGTTCAGTGGTACAATTTGCTGTGAAATTGAAATTGTTTCATGGCAAGGGCATAATCAGTGTGAGAATAAGACTGGGATTTGATAAAATATGAGTTTGAGGGAATAAATTGTACAGGGAGTTAGTAGTAGGGCCTGGCTAAAAATGAACATCTTAGCTTTACCTTTTAGGAAAAGTAGAATACTTAATTTTGGTTCAGAGCAGATTCATGTTTCGGCTAAAACTTCAGGCCTCCTTTTGATCCGTTTGAATATGACAAAGGACTTCCCTGGGTAAGACAAAAGCTGAAAATAAAACCTTCATTATTATTTACTTTCCCACAGTGATCACCCAGTAACCAGAGAAAGTGCCTTTGCAGGCTGTACAGTGTGCCAGGAGGACAGGACAGCCCGTCCCTGGCCGGGACCTCCTCGGGGAGCATCCATGGCAGAGGAACATTGGCCCTGAGCAGGTACTTTTCAGTGCAGTTACAGTATATCTCTTGGCAGCACATTTCACTGGGACCAATAACATTTAATGCCCAATGTGGAGAAAACCAGCAGCTGTGCAGCTGTGCTGTTATTTCCCCTCCCCTCTATGAGTTGTGCCTGCATTGGCTCAGTTCTGAAATCTCAGTTTGATATTCTGATGTGAAAGCAGAAACTGAACTGAATTGTGCCATGCTGAGAGGAAGAGGCACAGTGTGCCAGTTTGCCAGACTGCTGTGTTCTACCTCAGGGAACCTGCATTCTGCTTATAAAAATAGCCCCTAAATTTGTTTTAAACTTATATTTAGAAAACACTGCCCTTATGTAAGTCTTGACATTTTGCAAAACACACGTAACTGTGTTCGAGCCCCAAGCACTCTATTTTTGTCCTTGAAGGTTGGAATTCCAGTACTTGAAGAGCAAAGCCCCACCTCCATACCTGATACTTGGCAGTTTATCACTCCATTTTTCACTAGTCAATGCATACAAACGAAGACCTAGGGAAACCTTTTCAGGATGCTAATGGGGAACTCTCCGGTCTGGCGGTGCTAGCAGGGTGCAAGGCTAGAGCAGAAAAGGAGGAAATTAGTCTTTCACCCTGGGAAAGCATTGCCTACTGCTTTAAGGAGCCATCTAATCTCAGTAGCCTTTTAAAACAGTTTACATGAAAAGAAAAAAACCCAAAACCCAACAAACAGAGGGAAGAAAGGAAGAAAGAGATTTCTGTTGCAAATTGACAGGAATGGCTGTATTGAGTTTCTGCTGATAAAATCTCTCCACAGCAAAGAGTTACGAGGAACAAAGGAGGCTTTATGACTTTTTAGAGGGAGAGAAATGAAGACATAATGATGAGGCTGAATATGCAAGCAAACTTCTCCAAACCTACCCGAGTATTTGGGGATTTATAATTTATGTTTCTGCATAAGCAAAACATCTACCTGTTTTTTGGGTTTTTTTTCAGTTATTTTGGTGAAGTTTTTTTCTGTACGTGACTCAGCTATTTATGTCCAAAAGAGAGATTGTACTCTACAGTCAGAGATGACAGCAACTCACTGGGCTGTTTTAAATGTGAATTAAAAAATCTGGTTTACTGTACCAGCAGTATGTTAGCAAGTGCAAGTTAGTTTAAGATAGGCCATACAAAAAACATTTATATATAATAGTTCAAATGTTTGTCTTTCCTGTGATAGCAGTATGCAAAATGGAAAGCATTTGAGAAATCTCTGAAATAAAGAATAGATTTAATACCAATAGACTGCAGAGAAGAGAGAGAAACTTCTAGATGATCTTTTGGACATGAAATTAATATTCAATGGGAGATGGTAAAACCCTGAAGTTAAAAAAAATGCAAATCTAAAATGTCTTCCATCTTTCTGGAACCATTCAGGTCAGAGATATCGTAGAATTATGAATATTTGTCCACTGACACTTACTAGGTCAGTAAAGCAGTGACTATGATTTTATAAACTGCATAAAGGATAACACACAAAATCTGAGACCTTAATTCTTGATTATTATTTCCTAAAGCAGCGAGAATGCCAAAGAAATATGAGGAGAGGACTTAAAGCATTCAAAAAGGGACATAATGACCTGGGATATGTAAACTAGATGTTCTGCCCTCAAGAACATACAGAACCCACAATTCCACAACATGAAGTCTCTGGCAGCAATATTGGCTGCAGGTATTCTCATTACGATCTTTTCCTGATTTCACCTGCACAGTTTCTTGAAATCAACTGGGAAGCCAATCATTCCAACATAGTTAATGGACAGGTTTTAAGATTTGGTTGTTTTTTTGGGGTTGTGTTTGTTTGTTTGTTTAACTTCAGAAGAGCTGCACAAAGACTGAAGAGTGAGCTGCTACTACCAATTCACACTTTATTTTATGAAATCTATTAACTTGTATCTAAAAGCTTGACATAGCAAAGCTGGTGTCTTGTTGATGAGAGCAAAGACATTGAATGAAATGCATTAAAACTGGTAAAATTGGTAAAAGATAACTACCCAGAATCATTCTAAAGGTTTGAATGTCATCTTGGTCTCTTACCTTCAGTCAACCATTTTACATCCTTAAATATGCAATTCCAGTGCGTGCTTTTTCATCATTCACTGATAATAGTTCTGCATTTAACCAGCCAAATTACTTTTAAAAGGGAAGGTTTGCCTTCTTAATAGCTCCAAGGATTGGTGTGAGAACTTCAAAAGCTAATTTTATGCTTTCAAGAAAATTCCCAGCATATAAGAGTCTCCCTTGCCTACCAGATGTATTTCACTCATCAGAAATGTTTCTCTAGGCTGCTACCCTGAAAAACCAAACTGATCCATTGCATCTCAGAGCTTGTTGTTGCCTAGATGGTTTTGGGGTTCTGGGCATGACAAAACTGGATCAATAACCTATTTAGAAATGCTCCTTTGGAAAGCAAATTTCCTCAGATGGAACCAGACATCTTAAAGCCTTATCTAACATGAAAAATTTGCAACATAAATATTTTTTGTAATAATTGCAGGGATTAGAAAGTAATTATTATGTTTAAAGAGAAGTGCCTGGAGATAGATAAAACCCATGCCTATTGACTCTGGATTTTGGTAAGTTCTGTAAGGCTTTCCTACTGCTAAATTTCAACTAAAAGGCTGTTGGCTGTCAATAGAGATGCTTTTCTTCTAAATAGGGTAATGAACAGACACAAATTCCTTTTCATATATTTTGTTCCAAATGGAATGATCCATTGTTAAGGAGCTCTTCCCAGCTGGCGCTTATGATTAACAAACTTTATCCAGGTGTCAGCTTTACCACATCTTGAAACTGCTGACTGCCATTGGGGTCTAACTTCTCTTCTGTATGGAGATAATTTTAACTGTTTCTGGGTCAAGGTCGGGCAGAAGTCTTGCCTGTAAACATACCTATTTCCTGAAGATAAATAAAATATCCTCCTAATGATGCAGTACTTCTGAGTGCTACACAGCATTTTCAGAGAACTACTGGCTTTCTAGACATAAATTCAGTAACAACTTGTCTGTGTTATTTTTCAATAAACAATTAGGAGTTTATATTCTTTCCATGGCTGTGTATTTTTTTCATATCTATGTATTAATGTTACCCTCAGCATCTTCATTAATTGTCATATTTCCAATAGCCATTAATTCTGTACATGTCACAAATATCTTTTTAACGAGTTTCAAATTTAGTTTAGAGGTACACTGAAATATATACAAAAGTGCTTAATTTTGATGAATTAATCATTATTTATTGCAATAATTAACTCAGACAAATGTAAGAGAGAAGATGCAAATGCAGAAACCATGATAAATAGGTGGTATAGCATACAAGAGATACTAATTCAAACTCTGAAACAATGCAATTCAGATGTGAAATGGAGCAGAGCCAATGTATAGTAAGGAACAGATGGAACTGATGTATCTCAGAACAAATCATCATAGGAAACATTTGGAAATGATCAGGAAAAACAAACAAAGAGTTTGCCTTAAATCCTAGAGCTTGCTAATCACAAGTTATTGATCAAAAGAAGCTGGAAAACAGAACTATTGTGAACAAAAAATGGTAGACTCAGTCCAGATTATCAATAAAAATAATAAACAGAAAAAAGCTGTAGTACCTCTACACTCTGAAAATAGGTTTCTCTGAATAGCTCCTCTGGAGTATCTTGCTCGACTCTTTCACTGCGAAGATGTTCCAGGTCTTCACAGTACATTTCAGATTATATTCTGAAAGCCAAGCACCTCACATACATGTAACACCTTACATAACTTCCTGCTTTATGTCTTCACTGATACTAGCCCTACCTCTTCTGTGGTTCTCAGACAAGGATTTTCTGAATGATCCTGGAATGTACACAAAACTTGCATTTTATTTATTTATTTATTTAGCTTCAGTTGTATGTCACATTATTTTGGAAATCTGCATGTTTTTTGGATGCCCAGATGAAAGATACTAAAGGAATCTATTCAATAGAAGACATTTTACAAGAGCAAAGAAAGGTAGCTTTGAGTAACAACTATTTTAAGATTTATGTATCATTTATATAGTCAAGTCAAATAAAACAAATTAGGTCTCAGTTATTCCTTCATTTCTTTACCAAATTTATAGTTCCCACATGTGAAATTTGTCAGTCTTATGAGAGTAGCCAAAATAGCCCTAAGTACCTTGGGTTTAACTTGAATTTAAATGCTCTAATGTGCCTATTTTATATAGAAATAAAATCTCTTCAGGGTTGGTTTTTTATTTTTCTAATTTGACATATTTTTAATGTGTAGTATTTTAATCCATATACTTCAGATTTCTTTTCCTAATTTAGCTTTAGTAAAGTGGCAAGTATTAGTCTGTAAAACTTTATTGGAGAAAAAAAGGTCTAAGGAAAATATTTTCAGAAGCAAAGAAGTATGAAAAGTTTGAGATAGGTACCACAGTCTGGGCCAGACACTGTTGTCTTTATCACAGATTTGTTGTAATGGGAATGGAGGCAATGACATTTTAGATCACATCGACATTCACATGACCAGAATTCATTTCAGTTTACTTTCTAAGTTTACTATGAAGCTCAAGGTTGCACATCTGCCAGTGTTGTATTGTCATATAATGGAAGCAGTAAAAATGCAGTGAAGAAAACTACCTTGTGTCCAGCAGTTTGTTACGAGGATCCTGTGCTGGTGTAGCCTCTACAGCCCTGTAAGAACCATGTTTAGTAGCACTGAGCATTGAGGCACACAACTGAGAGAAAGATGAGTGGTTTTACTTGCTCCATCAATCAGATTGTTGTTCAAAACCACCACCTGTCAGGAGCAATAGGGTAGCTGTAGGTAGTTAATGTGGAAGGTGAAGGGTGTCTGATAAACACAGCTCTTTCACAGAAGAATGGAATAGTGTATTTGGGTCTGTATTTTTATACGCTTTTACTTTAGTACTAGTTTTGCTTATCTTCGTAAAAACTTTATTGGTCATAACAAGAAAAGGGACTGGGATTAGGGAATTTTTCAGCTGCATTTCAAGAATTTTCTCAACAAACATCTCCAAGAAACTGTTCCAGGGGAACTTTGGAAATATATTTATTTCCAGATAGTTCCTGTTTCTCCTGCTCTTCTTGGGCATTGCCAACAAGGAATGAGCTTAGAAAAGAAGAAATACAAAACTAATTTATAGGAGTTCAGGGAAAAAGACTTAGATATTCTAACAAAGGAAACTGTTCTAGAAATTATTTGTAAGAGTACTCCAAGCAGGGGAAATCCTCCTAAAATTCACTATAATGGATTTGTCCAACACATCCATTGTTATTGGAGGTGCTAGTTATACCTTCATCAATCAACTATGCAGAAGATAAGGAGACAAATGGAAAGAGTTTTTTGTACTGTTCTGCTTAAAAATCTGTATTAATAGATTTTTCATTGTAACTGTTTCTATTCTGTCTTGATATGGCATACATGAATAACATACATTATTTCTTTTAAGATTTCTGAGAGGGAAGGGAAATGTTGTCCAAAATATAGGGAAAAAATGCATTGCTACTGGCAATACTGGTCTCCAAATTATTTATCTGCATGTGGTACAGGCATTTAATTCAGAGAAACCTTTTCTGTGGTTACTGCATTCTCAGCCAGTAATTGGATTTTTTTCTCTGCTCTTTTATCTTTCTCCAGATTCCATCTAGTTATACTTCTAGAAATGCTGGAAAATTAGAGCATAACCCGTTATTATTCCTTCTACTTTCAACTAACTGTCAATCAAACTTCCCACACAATTCTCCCTGATCTTCCTCCTGCTCCCATAGAAAGGATTTGGCTTGTTAATTTTTTTTCCCCTGCAACATTGTTAAAACATGTCTGATTCCATCCCTTCAGCTTGCAATGACCACGATTGCAGTTGCAGGTCATGTTGAAGCATTCTTCTTCAAATGAAGAGTCATGGTGCTATTTCCCAGGTTTGCATTGGAAAAAACACTCTTATTCCAAACTAAATAAGACCATGCTACAATAGAATGCTTTGTCCACTAGATTTTCTCTTCCATCCTTATCTATAAAGAACTTTTTTTTTCAAATAGGAAACCTTATCTTTGCTTATTTTGATTCACAGTTCTATAAGTATAATTATACAAAAGCAAAACATTTCTTAATGCAGTAAAGCAGAATACTTATTTTTAGTGCTTTTTATTTTTAATGTTTTTTTCCTTGATTCTCGATGTCAGAATTATTGCCTGTTCATTGAGCAGTGAAATGCATAAAAAGTAAGACTTATCGCTGCCTGGTAGCAAGATACTTCTCTCCTACTGCTTCATGAGATAATGATTGCTTATTAAAAATGTCTACAATGGGAGGTGTCTGCATCTGAGGAGAAAGAGAGCTGGGGCACTCTGGTGGCTCAAGCAGACCCTTTGTTCCCAGGCTGTTAGAAAAGTAGATGTATGTGAAGTGGAAAATCCCCAGCTCTGCAATTCCCCGTGAGTTTATCTGAGAAAGCAAAGGCCTGCCTCAAGCTTCAGGTGAGGATGTGTGGCAGCAGCCCTGAGCACACAGTGGTGTCCATTCTCAGCAAGGAGGAGCTGATTTGCACAACCAAAGCTTCCCAGGGGATTTTCTCACGCACAGCCCACCTTCTGCGGGGTAGCACTGCTGGGTATCACCCTCTGTCCATGGACTGAAGAGGCAGAGGGTCACTTCTGTGGAAGCTACTGATGCCAAGGGACAGCAGGGAGCCCAGCAGGTCAGTGTGGCAGCCTGAGGCACTCAGAGCTGGCACAAAGGAAACCTTTGGAGAATAGATCAAGTGCTGATTTTTGTTATGCATTTCTGACAGAATTCCTCAGATACTATTCTGCAGCTTGCACAGGTGGAGGTTAGAGTCTGTGCCTGTGTAATAATGATGCTCTTAGAACATATCCAGACTTTGTTTTCCCTTATTCTTTGTTAGGAAACTGCTTGGAGGGGAACAACACTAAGTTGAAAGCTGAGCTCTTTTCTTAGAGAGCTGAGCACGTGCAGACAAGCACAATATTAACTGTAAAAAACTCTTTATGTCCATTACCATGAGAAAAATCTCCTTCCCATGTCTCTTTCAGGTTTCACCATTGCAATGGAAACCCAAGTCATGCAATACTAAAAAAATAAGGTACTATTCACCTAATATTCACCATGATGCGTCATTAAATACAGCATTACACTCCATCTCCAGACCTTAAAGTCTTCAACGAATTTGTAGTTTGTTGATTTTTTTTCTCATTGCAGAAAGAAGTTTATATTCCTGTTACTCTTTGGCTTAAAATGAAAAAAAGCACAAGCTTGTCTTTGCCCAGATTAGGACCACATTTTACCTCTGGCAGACCAACAGGCACCTATTTAAAAGTCAGCAGAAGCAGAAAATGAAACATCTCTGTCACTTCTCAATAACCACCAAATAAAAGCCTTAATATATTTTTTTTTCTTAACCTTTGATACAACTTGATATGTGCTGTTACTATCTCCTAATCTAAAGAGAATCTTTTACTTGCCCCATCGCTGTCACTTGGGAGAGGAGCTGCCACTGGGACACAGCAGTCTCTTCCAGGACCGTTGGAGAGCGACTCTGCTGTTTTATTTAACAGCCTTCCTGAGAGCAAAAGCTCAATTGCCACTGAGCACATGCTACCTACTGGTCTTGGCAGATTCTACCTAAGGCCACATGCCACCAGTGTAAGGAGAGGTGCTACAAGCAGAAGAGTATGCATGTGTCGATATGAAAAAATTGATTTTGAATAAAGGCAGACTCTAAACACAAAGCCAAAAGCATACAGACAGATAGTTTTACTGATGCAATGATTTTGATACAGGAAAATGTATGAGATTACACTTTTTTTTTTTTTGAAGTAAAAAATATGAGTGATAAATAAGAAATTATTATCAGGAATAAAACCCAGGTTCCCAGCTTGGGTACTGGGAACCTTTACCATGAAACAAAAAGAAGGATAGAAACTGTCATGCCCAATTAAAAGAGCCTCCTACTGCTTGTGTTTAATGTTAAAAAATTGTGATACACCCACAGGGAGACAGCTGTTAGATGCTCAGACATACTGTTGCTGACCTCAGTAGGAAAGGTTAACATGTAGCATGAACCTAAATATCATCAGTGTGCTTGTGATAATGAAAGCCACATGGCACAATCAATGCTTCAAGGAGGTTTAATTTTAATGAATGATCTGAAAGGCTCAGGACAGAGCCCTGAGGCTCACTGACACTCAGAGAACTTAAAACTGAAAAAAGCTTGATCAGCACTGGTACTGAAAGGGTGGTTATAGAGTAACCAAATCTCATTCCAGCCCACGGAGCTTCTCAGACAACAACTGTTGAAGTGATGCCAAAGGCAGCTGTTCAGCTGAACAAACCTGAAGAAAATCTGAGGAATGTCACTCAAGATCCTTGTTCCTTACAACAACTGTCCAAAAAATACAACTGCACCTTGTTATGTGCTAAACAACTGGTCAGTTTGAGACAGCATATGCTAAAGGATGTGTGGAAGAAAAGACCATAAAAAATAAGTGTAAATTTTAATGAACTATAGGAGATATTAAAGGCTTGGTTCCAGTCCTAATGCAAGCTTCATATGAATCCAGAATGACTCACTGAACTAATAAAACTGAGAGTTTTCAACATGGTTTCCTTCTCTAAGAGTTGAAACTCTTAAATTAGGTCCATTCAGCATGAATAAAAAAATCCTTTGCCACACTAACAATCAATTCCCTAGCTGTTGGTCCCTTACCTGACCAAAGCGCACATTACATTGTGTTACTGACAGACAATAAATGTATGGACATAGTAGTTCTGGTTTGAACTCTGTTGCAGACCCCCAGTAGGGACACTTCGGGTGTGTTTAGTTCTATGTAAAGAGTCGCGTAATTTAAGTCATGCACGTTGTGTTTCATTCCTGAATATTCAAAAGGTCAATAAACTTTTTCTTCTGCTGAGGCCTATGACTGTGCTGTTCAACTCTGTCACTAAGATTTTTTAAAGGCTCTGAGGTCAGTAGAAAGCAAGGCTGAGCTACACAACTTAGAAAGGGGTGTATAGGGTACAGTCATTTACAGATAAGGAAATGACTAATTTGACTGAACTTTAATTTCAGACATAATATTTTCTGTCAATGACTTTTAAAGATCATGACAAGCTGTAAGAAATTTGCTTCAGAAATACAATTTCAGTATTTCTGGTAGGATACAAGAATCTCTGTAAATCTCAGAATACCAAAGTAGAAAAAAAAAATAGTACAATGAGTCCTTGGTATACTGTTCACTAATTAACAACCATCCTGTTTTGGAGAACATAACAGGCAATTACAAATTCTGTGTTAGACTTGCCATATATATTTTCCATGGATAAATTTAATAGGTAAGATTTTTGTAAATTATTGGTGTTGTGCATCTGGTGTCTTTGTTCACTTGCTAATTAAGGTTTTGGGGCTTTTTTCCCTGAACACCTGAGAAAACACAGATGAGATATTTTTCTTACATTTGTAATTCAGTAAGGAGTCTTTCAGACAAAAAATCGTAGATAATAGCAATAAGAAATTTCACAGAGTTCTAATGTAACCTTAAATTCCTAGAATGTTCTCAGGAATATGCCAGTGGTGACTGGACTGGTAACACCTACTGTCTCATCATTACACCATTTGTACACCATTATAGTACATAATAAGAAACAAGCTATAAGAAAACCCTGCACTTTGGCTTTCCTGACTGCATGCCAGTACAGTTTCTACAGGAAAGGTGATGAGGGGTACCCTTCTTTCCAGGATCCAGTGGATAGGGTGCTCTCATTAGATGTGCCAGCTGCTCAAACAGGCAATACCTGTAATTCCAGAGCCTTCAGTTGGCTGTAGAAGCCACATAACCATTACTCTAGTTGTTCAAAGGAAGTAAATTATTTCAGGCACTAAATGCCATTTTCCCAGGACACCTATTACAGAAGCAGCTCCTTAGGCAAATACAGGCACTGATGCTCTGGCAGACAGGTCTGTCTTTGGCATCACAGTGCTGGCAGTGGCAAACCCCTGTCTGAAAGCCTAAAGTGTCCCCATACAGGGTCTAGGTCCCTTCAGGCCTCTAAATAAGCTCTGTAAATTTGACTCTGGGCTTTCAGGCACTGTGGTAACACCTGCCACATCACCGTGGGTCCCAAGCTGAATGCCTTACCGGTTGTTTCCTCACGTGCACAGCACACATGTGCATGTGCACGTATGTGTTATCACTTATTTGATCACTTATTTATATTCAAAAGTATCTTCAATATAACTACATTATTAACTTGCTCTTCATACATTTTGTATAGGCAAAAGAGCAAGGACAAGACTTGGAGCAGTGTTTCAAGGTTAGCTTGAGTCCATTTCTCTGTGAGCATACATAAAATATATGATGGCGTGACATAAAAATGTCAACAGTTTTAGACAGAGAGGTATGTCAGATGACCAGAGTGGAGACTGAACTAGCTATGAAGGACACGTGCAGCTAGCAAAGGCAGTCAAAAGACACAGCACTTGGTGCAGCAGATGGTGCAGAAGAGTGCAAGAGAGGAGGACAGAAGCCCTGTACATGTGCTTGGTGATGGTGCTGACATGGCACAAGGCACGGTCCCACCACTCATGGGATCAACTCCCCAGGCACAGCAGAGACCTTGACCCAGAGCCAGCTTCCACAGGAGGATGGAAGTCCAGAGCACTAAAGGGTGCCCTGTGTCTCCCTCTGGGGCCAGGGCAGAGGAAATTCTTACATGCAGCCCATGTGCATGGGGAAAGGCTCTAAGTCAACAGGGAAAGGAGCTGGGAGAAGATGTCAGCAGGATGCATGGCCTCAGGGATGATGAAGAAGAGGAGAAATGGTAGGCTGGCTTTTCTAAGCAAAAGAAACAGGGTGATGTGCATAAGATAGACTTTGTAATCCACAAATTGAGGCTCTGGAGTTCCATCTCAAACATATGCATGGAGATAAAGACATACCAGGAGGACAGCAAAAATATATCTACTATATAAATGAACAGAGAAGTGGATCAAAAAGTGGCTGAACTGTCAGACTCAGATGGTTGTGACCAGCAGCACACAGTCCAGCTGAAGGCTGGTCACAGGGTCTTGTGTGTCACAGGATCAGCCACACTTAGTGCAATCCCTGTTTAGTACTTCAATAGTGGCCTGCATGTTGGGAGGGAGTGCACTCAAAGCAAGTTTGCAGGTGCATGCCACAAAACTGGGAAAAGTGCCTAATATCCTAGATTGGTGTGCTGCCATTCAGGCATCCTTTTCAGGCGGGTTCAATGGGCAAGGGGTCACCACAAAGACCAGTGCAAAGTCCTGGGGAGGAATAACATCAGGCACTTGGAGGCCAACTGGCTGGGAAGGAGCTTGGAAGAAGAGGACCTGGGTGATCTGGTGAATATCAAGCTGACCACAAGCAGTGTGGCAAAGAAGCTAAACAGCATCCTGGGCAGCTGTAGGCAAAGTGTCACCACCAGGTAAAGGGAGATGATCCTTCACCTACACTCAGCCCTGGTGAGATACCTCTGGAATGGCAGGTTTTGTTTTGGGCTCCTCAGTATAAGGGATACATGGAGATTCTGGAGTGAGCCCAGCAAAGGGCCACAAATGTGACTAGGATTGGCATCTTCCATTTGAGGAATTCTTGAGAACTGGACTTAATGGTCTTAAAGGTCTTTTCCAACCAAAAACATTCCATGATTCTCTGATTTTATTCAGCTTGGAGACAAAAAAGCTTGGTGAATCTTTTCCTTATATGTAAATACCAGGTGGAGGAATAAAGAAGTAGGAGTCAGACTCTGCTTGGTGATGCCCAGTGACAAGACAAGAGGCAGTGGGCACAAGCTAGAACACAGGAAGTCTTGTATAAAGATAAGAAAATACTTTCTTCCTCTGGATGTCATCTGAGATTGGCACAGCTTGTCCAGAGAGGCTGTGGAGACATTCAAAATGTGACTGGACATGGCCTGGCAGACTCTGCTCTGAGCAGAATGGTTGGATAAGATGATTCCCAAAGCTCCGTTTCAAACACCACTGCTCTGATATACCTACTTAAGCCAGATGGAGCTATTTTTTAGAAATATGGTCATTAAAAAAGGGTCTGCAAGAAAGCCTTATAACACATGGCATTGATTTTGCACTTATCATACCTGTGTATGGTGATGTATGTGTTATTTTTTTGCACATATGGAAGTACCCATGCATAAATTGCTGCAAACAGGAAATACTGATATGCTCACAAATAATGCAAACACACAAAAATGTCTTTACACATTTATTAGCTAATTTCTTATCTTGAATTTGTAAATTGTCTAACAAAATGGAGCTCAAGCCTTCTTTGGTGTCACTTTCCAATGATAAATAAAAATATTTGCTAACAATAATGAAGGGTCATTCAACAAACTATACCTGATAATTATCTCTGGTGCAGCAGTCTTTTTTTTTTTTTTCCTAAAACTGAGTGATATTAAAAGGTGTATTTTTGCATATTAAACATCTTGTTCAGTGAGAGATTCCAGTCAATACCCCATACAGAGGTTAGGAAAAAAAAAAAAAGAAAAATATCTCATGCAATTTTTAAAGGATGCCAAGCAATCCAATCTCACTAGGAAGGGATTTCTCCACCAGCTAAGAAAGTATTCATTTTTGGGTCAGCTTCTCTGCAGCTGAGGGTTTTTAATATTTCAGCTGAGTTCATCAGGCGATGTGTTACTACAGTCTTTAACAATTACCAGAAGGAATGCAGGAACAGTCAAAGCATCTGTTTTCCAGCACTTACATACATAAGGGCTTCCTGAAAAACACAGGTATCTGGAGCCCTGAACTCTTTCTGCAGTACCTAGGAGAGAGAAGTAGAGACCATGGCTTTCTTTCCTCTCTGTATCCCATTTGCTATTTATTTGCAATTTCATCTCTTATATAGTATTTTTGGTTATAGCCTGTGCTCAGCTCATTTTATTTGCTTCTTCTGTATTGCAAGTACTTTTTTATTTCTTGCTTCTCCTTCCCATTGTCTCAACCTGTTTTAAAGCTAGGAACTAGCTAAACTTCTGATTTTTATCCAGTTCTGATGCAACATCTATAGATTTTTGACCATGACTTTGAAACCTTGCTGTGACCCTTCTCTTCCTGCCAGTGGAAGCGGTGATTCAGAAACAGATTGGAAGCTGCTCTCTGCCCAGGTATGTGTCCACAGTCTCTGTATGATGTCGAGACAGTTGCTGTAATTGGGGATCTCCAGCATAAGGAGCAACACAATAAAAAATGTACTTGGGGGGAAAAATGAATACTTAAAAACTTCCTTGAAAAAGGAGTCCTGTGGGATAACAGAACAAAGAGACAGAAGAAGAATGAAGAAAACGTCTGTGGAGACACGAGTGCCTGCAGGGACATGTTTTAAGGAGGAAGATATGTGAGTGGAGTAGGAACTAACAAAAAGAATTATTCCCATCTGCCTTTCATCTGGTGGTAAAGAAAGGTCGAAGATATATTCTTTGGCACATTGTTAGACAAAAAGTAACTCAAAATTAGAGGTGAAATTATGGCAGATTTACAACATAGTTATTAAAAAACTCAATCAAAGCTGTGAAGAGCCACAGGGTAACAAAGAAGGGCAGCCATTGCTGACAGCAGCTGGATTTACTTTTGGTATGCTGTAGAAAGAAATGCCTCTTGCTCCTGAGAACAAGGCAGATTTTTTTACTTCCTTGTGCCCTGTAGCTCAGCTCACTGGAAGAATTCAGGATTGCTTTGTAATAATTTAAATGAAGATCTCTGACTTGCTGCAAATGTCCTTTCAAAATAACAAAAAGGTGTAAAAGGTCAAGGAAATCTTAACAAAGCTTTGGAGTTAAAAGTGTAGTTTTAATTCCTTATGATGTCAATAATTTCTTCTGTAATTACAGGTGATAGAAAAATAAGGATGACTATCAGCTAAAGTTATCTAGAAGGCTAATTGTCTCCTGAAATCACACAAAGAAAACCATTTTGCATATTGCAAAATGCTGGCATGTTCTTTAGGCGTCCTGTCATTTGTTCTGATATCCCAACAATGTACCAGCCTAATTTGGTTTTGTTATGTTTTTAGATGCAAATATAAAAACAATGGACCAAGACTTTGGTCTTTCATGCTGAGGCTGGATTTATTTTTTGTTTTATGGCAATTTCTGCAGGATGTCCAAGGAAGCTGGGTGGAGAACAGCCCTGTTCCAGGGCTAATACTCCTGATCCAAGCTGCCCACGTGAACAGGCCCAGTTATCCTGTCAGAAGCAGGGTTCTTTGTGTGGTCCCAGGAAACACTGATTCCCAGCCCAATTCTTCATTCCTTCTGCAGCTCTTTAACCTCCAACACTCATTGCATGACTCCAAGCAAGGACTCAGAAGTCCTGACAGCCTTGGTATTGCCTTGCTACATAACCCACCACAAAATGGGGAGATCTCAGCTCTCTGAGTCTGCTCTCGTTCCTGAAGGTGAACACAGCTTTTGCTGGGAACACCAATGCCTTTCTGTGCACATTCCATAGCTGGCTGTTAGGACGATAACTATACACTTTTTCCCTTCCGATTTTTGGCAGTGTGCTAACTAGGGATACACCACATAGAAATGAGAAACTGTGGACTGTAGTGAGCTCATGCATGACACATCTGCGTAAAAGCTGTCTTTGTCCCTGAGATTCTGTCTATCATCTATCTGTCTGTCTTTATCTGACTGTATGTATGATCTGTATTTTCATTTCTCCTTAAGTATAGCATGACCAACAACCAGTAGAGACCAGTTACAACAGACATTCGAAGAACTGAATGTCCTTGAATTAAACCAAAGACCAACCTGCAGAGAACTCTCAACTTATTTTGCAGAAGAAGTAAACTAAATGTGACAGGAACTCAGAGGGGTAGAAAACTTTCAGTTGGTCTGGTAGGTATTAACCACCTCACTACCCCAGCATAATGAAACTCCATTAAACAAAATGAAACTCTAGAAGCCCCATGGATTATGTGAGCTGCCTTCTACAAAGCAGATTTGTATTCTCCCTGACTGTTGAAAAGCAGTGGAAACACTACTGTCTGCTGCTAATGGAAATTATCAACATCTCCTCCAAAGAAGCTTGTTTGTCAGGCTCCCTGAAAACAGGCCCCATTTCAAAAAGAATAAGGAAGTTAGAAAAGCCACATCCCACATTTCCCTGTCCCCAGTCTGGGAAAATTGATGAGTGGCAGGGAATGCAAAGCACATGACATCTGCCATCACACTTTGTAACTGGGATAACTTGGTCCTCCAGGAACTATGATATTATTGAGGACCATGACATCCTAAAGTTCCTATTGTTTGGCTTTCTGCAGCTTCAGAGCAGCAGAGCATGAGTTACAGAGTCACTACACCTGGAGTAATTGGCATTAGTGTGGTTTCAATTTTAATTACTTAACAAAAGTCAGTGATACATGATAGAAAACAGTCTTCCTGGCCTAAATGCTTTTTTTCAAAATATAAAGAGATAATTTGGGGTTGCAGAGGGGTATAAAATGATGTCAGGGCCACATAATGCTAATGATAATTTGACATAACCAGCACCATCCTAAGATTGCTTTTCTTTCAGAGAAATTTAGAGATTTAGAAAAATCTAGAGATTTAAATCTAGACATTTAGGAAAAGTCACTGAATCAGATTATCCATGCCAGACTTCAATACTGTTATCTGGATAAAACCCAGTAATTAGCTAAATAGCACTCTTCTGTTTATGAAGCTGGATAGAAGTAGATGTATTTGACATTTGTCTGGACAATTGATGTCAGCATACAAAATGCCTTATTTTAATCACCAGGAATGAAATTAATCCCTTCTATTTTAGGATGATTCAAAATAAAGTTGTGAGTTTAGCTAATCATCCAGACTCCTGTATTCTGTGGAGATTTATAGACATTCATGAAAGGTGATTCATTCCACCCTGGATATTCAGTAGCAGTTGGAATAATCACTCTTTAGAGGTGTCTGTCCTTTTCCCTTGGCTATAGCAGAAAGCTAAGTGCTAGTTTAGGCTAAATGATTAACATTTAATTGGAAGGCAAGATTAATCCCAGTTCATTTTAAAAATTCCCTGGCTACAACAGGCTTAATCCTGTCCCATGAATTTGGTAACGTACTTTACTGTTGCCTAGAGGTGGAAATGAAGTGTGTTTGAAGCTATGGAACAGAAAGACAGATTTCTGCCTAGTGCTAAATTACCCGAAACACGTTAACCCTTTATCCCAACTTTCTCCTGGGTTCCAGTTTGCAGAGATGATTGGTTTGAAACCTGGATTTTATTTTTCCGTGGTGACAATTACTGGGTCTTACAGAAATGCAAAGACAGCCAGGGCAAAGGCCCTAAGGGTCATGAGCCTTTTATTTCTTGGATTCCCTTACTCAGGGGCTTCATGTGGAAAAGGATGTTCCTGATGTGGATTTTCCTGCTTTTTCAGAGCATAAGTCTGAGACATTAAAGCCATGACCTATCTCGCAGAATTAGGATTAAATATTATCCTAGATTGAGACAAGACTTTAAAAATTATCAACCAGTCGGATGCCTGAACAAGAATATAATATGAAAATGGATGCATATCACTCCACTGTGGATATTCTCAGTTCAGTCAGACAGAAAAAGAGAAGGTTTTCTAACCAGGTGAAAGCCTGGGAGACAGTTGGGAAAGAATGTAAATAATTCTCTAATCTATCTTGTTGTTCACATTGTTTATAGATATGTTCTGCCACCGTGTGTCATTCACTGCACACCAATGGTGTGAGATGTTTTTACTCTAAGACCAATGAAATTAGTCCGCACGATGTTCTTTACTTATAGAGCGGTGCATTTGAAATAAATCAGAATTCATTCTCTTTGCCTTTGACTTGGAGTCTTCTCATTCCCGTCCTGCTCTACGGCGACACTCCACCTTCTGCTTCTAGCCTTTTCTTCCTTCCACTCTTCCCTTTCATTTTTAGCTCATGCACAATTCTCAGAGTACTTCAACAATTCCAAATTCCCTTCCAAATTCTTCTTCCAGTGAGAGTCCACTTTGATCATGATAATAAAATTAATTTTTCAATAGTAGTACATTAAATTGCATTGTGTAGTACTGCGTTTGGATCACAAACCTTCTTAATTTTCTTCTGCAAATCTGGTGCTTCCCACCGTCATTATGTAGCAGCAAAAGAAGTGAATCACTGACCCTTCCTAGGGGAGAGTCATATAACACAGCTTCAGGTTTCTATTACTGAGTTTTATAACAGTAATAAGGTAAGAATTTACTGCTGACCTGATATGCAGGAACAAAATCTTGCCACTTAATAAAGCTATCAAACATTCTGGATTTTTCCCATGTAAGAGATCAAAATTACAGCAATACCCAAATTTCCCTGGCACTAAAAGGTAGCATTTAATGCCATTATACAGAATCATATGGTTTCTCCATAGATTTTATAATACTGGAAGATACTGTGTCTGGAAAGTGGTTTTATTGCAATTTAATACATCCTAGATATTGCCATCAAAGATTAAATATCATTCTATCAACAGTGCTTGTAAGGGAAAAACACCTGCTGTCTATGCAGCAAAGGTTATTATATTTCCCTTTCACAGTAGACGTTTTCAGTCTTAACAATGGACTAGCTTCTTATAGTTGAGATTAAATCTGAGAATATGACAAGCAGAGCAAGGTGCTCCTCTGTTTATTGAATTATCTGGTGATTTAAACAGGAAGGGAAAAAGATAATTCTCCCCCCAAAGTTTGTTTTATTTTCCCCAGAAATCATATGTATAATGCCAAGTTCTAAAAACATTATTCTTCTAAAGATTTTTCCACTTCCATTTTTTCAGGTATACCTGTCTCTCCAAAAGAAGTAATTTTTAATTTGTCTAAATTTTGAATTTTGTGTTTTCACATGCAGCTGAAACTAGATTAATTAAAAGTGGAATTAAGGTAAGTCTTATTTTCCAAAACCATTGTTCTGTTACATTCATCACTGGAACAATTTCAATATAAAGATTCTCCTACTGAAACCTTTAAAACCACCTCCAACTGGCCCAGAGACACTATAAAAATTAAAAAAAAAAGAAAAAAAATATTAGCCTTCTTTAATTTAAACAACTTCACAATGAAAATTTTGAGATTCATAGTAACTAGTAGACATTTAAGAACAGTTATAATGTTCTAGCTGTTCATTGATCAGGAATCATGACAATCACATGCCTTTCTAGTTTTTAGCATTAAGCTATCCTCAAACAAACTTTGAATATTTTGTGAACATTTTTAATGCATTTTTCTTTAGCAATTTCCATTTTTTTTCAGGCACAAAAAAAAAAATAATTCTCTGAAACGGACTGTGAAGTCTTGTTGCCAGGACACTTAAATAAATGTGAGTTTTTTGAAATCTGTTTTATGAAGACTTAGCTTGTGTTAGACTTACATTGATGGATGAGATGTTAATTGGTTGAAGTATGGATGAACATATAGATAGAGAAGACCCACACTTTGGGAATGTCTTCTGTAAGCCTGCCTCAGCTGGAAAGTGCATGGCTCTGCTAGCATGGGAGTTACATTGCAAAAAAGCAAATGCAACTCACTGCTTGCACTTTGCCTCCTAACCTTGTACATTAACTTGGGAAAGTCTGGTGTTAACACAGCTCTACAGATTCCAGACCACAACTGGCTTGGATATGGCCAGATTAAAAACTGGGCTTTTGCCAAGGTGGACATACAGAAAAGAGAACATAATGATGGAACATAATGGTGCAATGGGTCCTTGCCACGCAGACGCTCCCGGCTAATGCTGATGGCAACACTTCGATGTCACTGGAGCTCATCCCACACGTGTGCAGCACGTGGGAGACCAGCCCGAGCTGTGGAGCTGCCAGAGCAGGAGCCTGGGTGCTGCTGCTGCTGCAGAGACAAGGGGCTGCAGAAGAGCCTTCCCTCAGGGCTCTCCAGGCTGTGAGCAGATGGGACAGCCAGCCTGGGATGTGGCTGCATCCTGAGCACAGCGTGGGGTGCAGAAAGGACGCTTTGCCTTTCTCAGGCACAGCGGCTGGTCCCCCAGTGAATGCAAATCCATCTCCTCGCCTGCAACGTGTGTAAAGCAGAGCAGCACCAATCCTCTGTGCACCTCCAGCCACTGCAGTAAGAGAGAGCTGGACTTAAATTAATAAATCACATGACAGAGATGGAGGAATCTGTCTATTCTGCTTTATCCTTCATGTATGATAAAAGCTGCCTGTTAGCTTCTTCTGTGTAAGTAAAAATAACTTCAGCTTTTTCTTTCTTTTTCCTTATGCATATTCTTTTCTGATTCTAAGATTCCCGATTTGCATCACAGTGCTATCCTAATTCCCAGTGGTATGAGATCATTTTCACATGTTCTTTTTCTTCCCAGATTAAGCTAGTGATTCATTGTATCCACTAAAGGCCTTTTCTAAACTCAGACCAGTATGAGAATCCCTTTTCTTTGCTCCCTGACTTTTAAAACTTGAGAGAGCACCAGTAATTCAAATGCAAGTAGCAGTGCTGGGAATGGTTTCTGACTCACATTAATTACTGGAGCAAAGGCAGTTAAACAGAGATACTGATAAGTCTACTCCAAGGAGTATATAGCAAAGGGAAAAGATTCTCCTCCTCCCTCCTTCTATATGTGAAAATAACTGTATTCTAAAAGGGCAGGAAAACACAAAAGAAAAAAAGGGCTTTTTTTTTCCTTTTAGCCTGAGCTTCAAGATGGTATGCCCAAGAGGGCCTACAAAAAACAGGGAACCAAAGTTCAGCTGTAGAATAAAACTGAACGAGCAGAGATTCCATTAGAGATTAAAATGACAAAATTAAGGTCAATTAATTTAGGTCAACCAAGGAATGACCCAGTTGTTAACTATGGGCCATTTTCCATGTTTCTAGAGTGTCTTGCTTGCTGCTCTGGAGAAGCCATGTCTCCCATAGATTCTTTAGTACATCTGCCAGTCCCTGTAGCTATCTCCCAAACTCTGGGGTTTCCCAAATGGCAATGGATGCCAATTCTTATGCACTAGTCACATACACGTGGGCATTTAAGTGTCTTAGTTTGGAACTGGACATCTCATAGAATATCTGTTTCCTCTTTCATCTCTCTGGAATCATGGGGTGACTTTTTTGTGGTTTACTTTGCATATAAAGCTGGAGAAAGCATTTAGCAATTATTGGAAAATGAATCACACCATTTTTTTAGAAACACAGTCATCATTGTCAGCCCTTTATGTGCCTTTTCTTGTAAAATAAATTGGCAAGAACCTAGAAAATAGCTTCAAAATGAGTGTAAGTTAATAGGCATTTGTCAAGAACAAATATACCTGACAAATTGTATTTCCTTCTACATCAGGGTAACCAGAACCAGGAAGAGCCAAGAGGCAGTACTTGTCATATAGTTAGTTCTCAATGAGGCTTCTGGCACTGTGACCTGTGGGCAATTTTACATACAAACAAGGGAAATGTTGCCAGACTGAAACTACCACAGCAGGTATAGGAGCTGCTGGGAAATCTCTGCTCAGAGAGAAGCTGTCAGTAAGTACATTGTCACAACAGTGGCACTGATGGGTATTTGTCAGAGAAAGAGAAGATCTGTCTCAGGCTTTACATTTTTCCATTAGCTCCCAGACACCTCAAAATGTGGAAGAGAGGATATGTTTATTATATTTGCAGCTGATGCAGACTGTAAATTCACTGCACCACAGGACTGAAAACAAACATGATCCTGATGAGGTGGGATTGAATCCACACACGTTCCTGACAAGGTGAAGACAGAGTGGAGGAACTCTCCTGAGTCCACAGGAGATGGCTGCAATGGCTGTGAGGGATATGCTATTCAACTTTGACGTGGTGTCATGAGAAAGGCAAGCACTATATTTGGGTTTGAAGACTTGAATGATTGTTTTTATCCTTTTGCTCTAAACAGCTGATAAAGTCTTGCACTGGATTTTGTATTCATTTTTGGACACCGCCCTTGTAGCAAAAGCCATGTAGGATGAATTAAAAAAAAATCCATAGGGAAGCAATACAAATGATGAGAAATCTTAAAAAACATGACTTATTAGAGAAGACTGAAAAAGACTAGGGACATTAAAGCTACAACAGAGAATAAAAAATGGGAGGGTGGAATAGGTCTTCAGGCACAGCAAGGAAGGCATTGCCTGATTGCCGTGTCTGGGAGCTGGAGGTTCAACACCCGCCCTGACAAGAGCAAGGATGCTACATTCAGCATTCCCAGCACTTGGGGCCTGGCCTAGCTCTCTTAGGAGAGCTGATGGGACATCAGAACAGGACTGCAGTAATTGTAGGCTGAGAGTTTACCTTGACTAAAGTGATCGTAAAGCATGCTAATTCAAGTAACAATTAACTACGCATGAAGTCATGCCTCTGCCCGGAGAGAACTGTCCAGTTTATAAATCCTGTATCACTGTTGGCTCTTGTTCTTTATATATTTTTATTTTTTCAGTAATAAAAGGTGAAGAAATCGGTGTGATTCTTCTAGAGTGAACTTGATGAGTAGTTCTGAGCAAGTTTAGATGGGTATCTCTGAGGCAAAGCTTTGGGAATGTGATGGAAAGCTGTCTTTCAGTTACAAGCTATTTTTTTAATACTGCTAACTGGAATTTATGACTCAGAGATAATCCCAAAACTATGTTGATTCAATAAGAGAGAAAAAAATTCTCTGAACTTCATTTCACTCATCTTTCCAACAGCACATTAATCCCAGTAAAATCCCTCTTTGTTCTCTCCTTATCTGTGCACCTTTGCAAATTTAGCTTTGCTGTTATTAACCCTGACTTCAATAGTTCTGCAGCACAAAATCATTTTGTTTCAGAATTGTTTCAGTTCCTATGAAATTATGTGGAGGAGAAAGCCTTTTTGAGAAGGGGTGAATGGCTTTGTTTCAGGCAGTCACCTTGATCTAATGTGAGGCTGGTAGCCCTTCCCTTCCCTTTGCCAGGGAGGCTGTTATCCTTGATTATAAAAAGTCAGAAATCCACCCATTGTGGCTGTTGTTTTTCCTCACTGTAGCCTTCACTATTTTCCTCAAGACTGCCTCTGGGATAAATTTCTGGAAACCTGCCTCCAGCTGGAAATGTCCTGTGAACTCCCTTCAATGGGAATTCCTTAGCAAGGATTCAGTTATTTGTCTATTGACAATTACCTTAAACTGAGATTAGGTAATGTTTAATTATCACTCCTGGTTTTGTTAAAATCTATTCTGCCCAAAATAAAATCACTACTGAAATTCACAGGTTTACTTAAGCAGAAATCAAGAGGTAGAGTTAACATTCTTTATTACAAAAATCAAGACACATTCATACAATCCAAAACTTGCTAATAAATTGTTATTTCTTTTCATATCCACAATTTCCTTAGCCCAGTAAAAGCAAATCACTGACAGATGGTCAAAGCACCATCTTTTATAACTCAAAAAATCTAGATTACACATTCATTTATATATATCCCACAATACATCTGTAGTATCTTATTCCAATAACTAAACATCAGTTCATTTACATGTACACAAATTCCATATTTTAACACCATTCAGAGCACAATAACTTCACAAAGATTTTGTCAAATGCCTTTTGGATTACAGTGACTGTGGTTACATTCACTAACTTCTTTGACAGTGACACCTCACCAATGCCTTGCAAAACTTCCTCATCCTCCAGCATCAAACATCTTCACCACCCTTCAGACACATTCCATTCCAGCAATTCAGCATAAAACCATCTGCCATGAATTTTAATCCCTTGATCAGTGCCTGCTTCCATGTAAAAGACAAATCATCACTGCTTGTGCCATATCAACCCACCAAGCTCCCAAACCAAGAGACCTCAGTACCTATCAAGTAACGTCATTTACCAAAAAACTTTGGCAGTTCCAACTAGAGACAGAAAAAAGTGTCTCCACATTCCTTACCATGCTGGTAGAAGAGCCCACATTTTATGAGGAGATAGGACTAATTCCATGCTTCTACGGATTGGGAAATACCTAAGGATGTAAGGCCTTGCTTGCACATAAATCAAGATTTTAGGCAGATAGAGATTTAGGCACCAGAAATGGAGGAACATTTTTGTTCAAGTAATTAAAATTAACAGAAGTAATGAGTCATGTTGCCACAACCTGTGAAAATGAGTTACAGTTTAAAAGCTGTCTCCATTTCCGTACTCACCAATGTTACAAATCGAACAGTAAGAAGACTCATTTTACAGAGGTTTTCCATTTTGTGCTATTTTTTGTTCCCAGTTCCTTCTTTCTTGACTTGTATTTCCGTTCCATTATTTTCTGATGCTCTTCCAGATCCAAGACCCCTAAGCTGTATGGGCCAGCGCAGGTTCACAAGTTATTCCCATATTCTCTGTGAATAGAAATGCTCACAAAGTCCCTCCAAAGCACACCAGGCTATCTCAGTCACCTTTCACCTTGACTTTAAACCCACTAACTCCCTCTGTGTCATGCCTTTTACAAAATATTTCTCCAGTTTGAGTGATTTTCTGACAGTTTTCCTTATTTGACCTTCCTGGACTGTTAATCCTTTCCCCAGCAGAAAGTGCTTCCTGTAGAAACTCTCACCTTTTATTTGAGAATTCTTTTCTATCAGCCTGAAGAGCATCAACAATCTTAACTTCAAAATTTCTCCAGCCTGAGTAATTTCCTTCCCTTTTATGAACAAGCTGTTAACAGTACTTTGCATGTGAAGGTTTTTTTTGACTGTGCACTCTATTAACCTGAAGAATGAAGCATACCTCACCACAGCATCATTAGATAAATACTCATGCTGTTTAGAAATAGATACAATATAGGGAGGTGAGTCTAAGTTAAAACCCTGGAAAAAAGGATATTTACATCCATCTACAGAATATTTTTTTCTTCTCATTTAGATTTTTCTGGAAGGTAACTATTCGAAACAATCTACAGTGAATATCAAAAGGCTTTCCAGTTATCCTTCAGAGAACCAGCCCCAGTTTCTTTGCAGAAGATGTAAATAAAAAACATAAAAAAACAAGTACTTTTGACCTCAGCATCTAACTTATATGTTAAAAGCCAGCACTTCTCAGCTATCTCTTATGCATTTCTTTTAACTTGTAACTGTTGGCTACTTCTCTGTTAGAGGAGTTTTGCTGAAGAGATCTTGGTTCCTTAACACAACCAAATCATTTGGCCCAGAAATGCTATTAATGTGTAGCATTTTTCAGCATTGGGTAAGCAAATCAATTTAGAATCTAAAATGTTTGTGCACAGGATCAGTGCAATAGAATGCATATGAGCACTTATAATCTCAAGCCAGTTTGTTTTGTAGTCAAATAAAAGTTTATTTATTCGTTGACGCTGCCTGAATGGCCATTTTACTGAAGCATTATTATAAATGTCTTTTGAAAAAATGGCTCAGTGGCTAGAACACTCCTTGATGAGAGAGATTTAATATGACTTTGACCTACAACATTTCACCTTATTTAAGAGGCAAAATGTAGGCTTCACTGCGGCCAGTGAAAAATTGCCCTCGTACTTCAGCATAATAAGGATTTTAAGACAGGAGCTGTCTATAAATTCTTGTATTATATCCAAAGAAATGGATTTACTCTGTAATCACCACTATAAAAATGTCAATATACCATTTGCTAAATATATAGAGTTATAGTCACTAGATCTGACTTTAGCTGTCTAAAAGACAGATATCAAATACACTCTAGCTGTCTGTGACTCCTCATATGAACAATGGTGAAAGTTTAGGCATGGAGTGAGATTCTCCCTGTTCTGACTTAGGTGGCTAGAATATCTGGAATGAACATTTGCAGGTGCTATTTGTTTCCCATTCCTTATGGAAGATGCCTAAAAAACATGCTTATGCCTAGGTGACTAATACTTGCTCATTTAGACTGAAGTGTGATTAATTTCATACACAAAACTTTGTCTCAAATCAGCAAGGTTTCTCTATTCCTCTTCCATCCCACAAAGTAACCTCCTTGATTTCTATAGACATAACTGTTCATAAAAGAGCTGACTGAATTTATTCTTGTACCAATTTTAACTTTTATTCAGAACTGTGACTCTCCTTTCCTGGGGCTATCCCTATAATAAATTTAAAAGTACAACCACTTTGTTACCTCCATTCAGACAGTAATGGCTACACTGCCACATTTACATCTCCCCTTATTACCTAAGCTCTTCCTTAGCTTTCCCTTAAGATGAGCCTTTATCTGATCCTGTGTTATTGAATATCATCTTTCTTTTAGACCAGAATTTTGCAGTCTTCCAGATGAGTGTCTACCAGACTTACTGCACTGTGGAAGCAATGTTTTCTGGTTTTACCTACCTAGGTGTATTTCCCAGGGACGTTCTTTCTGCCTTTAACTTCTATTTCTCTCTTTCACTGTCAGAGTTCCAGTCATGATAAATCCTCCACTTTGTTTCTGCTACTATCATAACAGTATTATTAATCTGCTACTGTTTTAATAGTAGCAGACAAAAATATGTCAGGTATGTCAGTTGTAACAAACAAAAGTTTTGCACACAGATGTTTTGTTGTATTTTCTTTGGTTTTTCTTTTCTTTGTTAGTTTTTGCATTTTCTTTGCTTTGACAATGAAGGTCAGTGCAATGGAATTTGACAATTTTTTCTTCCCATTTTTCAAACTTTTTGGAGAATGGGAAGAAAAATTGTGGGAAAATGACTTTTCACTCTTCAAATGAAATGAGGCGCTGCCTGCCCACAGGCACTGCCAAACCTGACATATAAGGAGGCAGCTTTCCATGCTTCCATGGAAACATGGAAAAATGTATCTATCCTCCTCATGCAGACCTTCCTATGAGGATGAATGGCAGTTAAAAATTTCCCTTTGATCATTTTGGACATGTCTTTAGAAAATGTGCCATCCTCATAGCCTGTCCTGCAGCAGATTTCCCTTTCCTTTCCTGACTATGGCAGAATGTGGAGAAGCTTCTTAAGAAATGTCTGGACCTTGTTACTGGAGCCAGTTCAGCCTCTCTTTCTGTGCAGTCAGGTTCTATCCCAGAGAAGCCTGCTTAAAACTTCATAGCATAATTCTGTTGCCACACAAGATGTGGCCCTCCTGTGCCTTTACTGCTCCTGCTATGAGAAATGTCAGGGAAGAATTAGCGATGAAGACCTTTGGGAGCTGGCTTGCTTCTCCTTATGCTTGTGGAAAATGGGAATAATTGGGACAGTGGGGGTACTGGGGTGAATTGTACCCATATACACCAACCAGACCCTCAGCATGATTTGCAGAGCTTTTGAATTCCAAAAATAGATAAAAGGTTGTCAGGACTTAGGGCTTCTCTTTGCACGAGAACCAGCACAAATACAGGTCCATGAAAATATTTTCTTTTCCCTATACCAAATAGCAGCTTTGTAGTTGATTGATCACTTTTTTTTTTTAATGCTGCATGTTTCTACTGGCACAGTTAAATACACATGAAGGCATTCATAACTTGATGAGTAACTGCCAGCCTTAAAACTAGCTAATGGCTTATGCAGACTTCAAGATTATTGAGAATGCTGTGCTTCTTCATATGAAATGTCTTCATCCTGAGAGATTTCCAAGTAACACTAATATGGAGCGGTGACTTCATAAAAATAGAAAGACAAATCATTCCTGTTTCATCCCTCCCATGGAAGGAAGTAGGAAAATATGAATTATTGATAGTGAATAAATAATTTTTTCTTCTCTTTTTGGATGTAATTCAAAGGTTTATCCCAATTTTCTCAATTTTTACATCTTTTAGAATTTACAGCATAACTCAGGGCACTTTCTTAATAATAAACCATATTTGTCTAAATATATGCAATGTACTAATTCTATGACTACACTGTTGGAAGAGAATCAGTATTATTCTATTCTGAACTCAATTTATACCTGTTCTGGGTTCTAAATTGTTCCTCATCTCCACTCTCTATCATAATCTGCTGACATTATATCAGCAATGTTTGTTTTTAAAAAATGTTTGTTTGACTAAAACCTAATATGTAAAAAAGCCCCAACATTTTCAACTCCAACTTTAACAGATGTTCAAGGAGCATGTGAATGTAAACTGATGGACAAATAGAGACAGAGGCCACAGTGACTAGACGAAATTAAAAGGATATGTGACTGATAAAGGAACAAATCTCTATTTGAACAAATCTCACACTTGCCACAGGGAGGACTTTTTTGCTATTCCATAAGGGAATAGAATCCCAATAGAATAAGGAATATAGACACATACTTCTAGGCTATGAACAAATGTTAGTGAGAACACACAATTTAATAATAACAAAAAGAACCCCCAACCCCCCAAGCTGACATTAATGAGGTTGAGTATATATATTAATGCTATTAAAGGGAGCTGGTTCCAGGGTTATCCTAAAATAATCTACTATCTCTCTGCTTGTGCTCCTTAATCAGGTCTCCTAGTGCTGTTTTAATTAGAGAGAAATGCTATTAAGCCCAGAATAATGAAACCAAATAATTCAGTAATTGTAGAAGAGTGACAGGTTTATCTGCATTCCTTCTTCAAACTATGCTTCAAAAATATTCTCAACAGTCAAGTTGCCATATTGCATTAGTATTTTGAATTCTCATTTAATTTCTTATGTACATCCTAAAAATGGTAATTTTAAAGAAAATAAAAAATAAAGCCAACTTTTTGAAACACACACTTCTTGCGTCTCCAATATTTAAAAATTAATAATGAGACTGAAAACAGAAAGAAAGGTGAAGGAATAGAAGAATATCAGAGAATCATTTTCCAAGTAAAATAAAAATGAGGGTGAAGTAAAAAATTGCTAATGAAAACTTTCCCATCCTGTCATGTAGCAGTTAGCTGTCATTTGTTACATTTCAGTGATCTAAACAACTGTAGCTGTTTTTTTCCTGTTCAATGACTATACAAAACACAAAACCTCCATTTGCTGCCTTTTAAAGGCTTGATTATAAACTATTATAAGGGTTCATCATTTTCAGGAATACTCCTAATTACTATCTGTCCATGTGTATTAACAAGAAATGAGGTGCTATTCCTTAAGAGGAAATATCTCCATGAATTCAAATAACTATATAAATTGGGACAGTTAAAGGAAGCAGACTTCTAAACTTTTTAGCTATTATCCCTTTTTAAATGGAAGTCCAATATCAATAGTCTTATGCTAGAGCATTATATCATAACTTGTGTATCTAAGATTTTTATAAAAGTAACACAGCACCTGCTAAGAGAATTGTTCTCACACTTGGAGGAAACAGCAAAGCATTGCCTGAACAATTCACCCAAGAAGAATGTTACTGAGCCATACATTTTAAAAGAACCAGACATTTTAAAACACACCTGTGCTGGCCTTGGGAAACAGCTCATGAGAAACTGCAGTTTTGCTAGCAGCTAAAGTGCTTTCTCCAAAGACATGATTTACTGGGAAGTCTGAGCTGTTCTCACAGGGGCTCCTGCTTCACTTGGGTTTGACTCTTTGGAAAGTGAAGATTCATGGGCTTGTACCTACCTCTGTGTAAATCAGGACTATCTCCTTTGAAGTCAGCAGATGTAAAAATCTGGGTGAATAAAGGAGGATCAAGGCCTGGGGCTGTCATCCCTGCCCTGCTGCTTTTATTCAGGTTAGGATTTCAAATATGTAATTGCAATATTATTTTTCCTGTCATTTGGGAATGTGGGTTGAGGCTGAGCCGGAACAAAAGGAGGAATCGGGGCAGGCTTGCTTTGCAGAGCTGCAGCACGGTGCCAAGGAAGGTAGTGGTGGCAGGTTTTCAGCTGCCCTGTCACTATGAGTGATCTCCCAGCAGTGCTCCAGGACTCCCTCTTTTGCTACTCCATTCCTCTCTCAGGCAGCAGTAATAATGCCACTGTTGATCACACTGTAGTAGAAGACTTTATGACTTCCTAATATATTGTTGTGCTTCTAAACCAGAGCTGCCTCAACATAGGTGGTTTTCTACCCCATATCTTTCCTATATCACCCTTGTGCAATATACGTGTCCTTCACCTTTAACTGGTATCATGATTTGTGCTGGAGTTCCTTGCTCAAAGCAGGAACTTTCCCACCTGGGAAAGTTACACACTTGGTCAACATCTTAAGCATCAGTCCTCATGTTGGAGGTGAGGCTGTAAAGGTTATGATTGCAGCTGAGGTGTTCAGCAACCTGCCAGAGGCACATAATGTGGCAGGGCTTGCTAAAATTGGTAACATGATGAATGATTGTATTATTTACAGTGTCATTAACTGGGCCTGTGTTGTAGATCAGAAAACCAATTAAAAAAATAAAGAAACAGAATATTCTACTCAAAGAGTAGAGTTAATGCAAAAGCCTATTTCAGAAGAAAACACTTGCACCTGCACTGTTCAACTCCCACATGAATGACAATTTAATCTGTTCTGGCACAGAGATTTGATTTATGTACACAGATGCCCTAAACGTCACAGTCCAAACTAAGAGTCTAGCCCACACTGGAAGCATTGCTAACATCATCGCTCTTTAGTCTCTTAATTTTTTACATTAAAATTGAATACTAAATCAAAACTTAAAATGCAAAGAGGGTTTCTTTAATTTCAGAAAGCATATTAAATACAAATAACTCAACATCAGCGCTTGGAAGTGAGCAGGACTTTCCTCAATGTGTAGAAAACAAACACATTGTGCTTGTTCCTATATGGGCAACCAGCTCAGTAAGACAGGAAAGTATTGTATTACATCCCTCTATCTCAAGACACGCTTCCACTATTGCAAAGAGCAGTATGTGAAAATACATCAGAAATGGTGTAACAGTTAAACTCCCAGCACATCACTCCATAAGCAACTTGCACGTTTTTGTTTTTCACCAGCTTCCCAAAGCTGCCTCACTGAAGGCCTCCAGGCCATGTGTGTCCTGGTCAGTTACTGAGGTACTGGTGTGCACTTCTTGTGTGGGTCAGCTCTTCACTCCTCCACCACAAACTAAAACAGCATTTCCAACTAATTGACTACTCTCAGTTTTGGTGACACAGATGAGAGCCACTAGCAATCCTCACTTTGTTTTGTTCCATGGGCTTATCTGAAAATTGTGCTGCTGCAGTTAAAAGCAGAATCTGCTAACTACTTGACATCTGTTTTATAAGAATAATTTAAAAAGAAATATTTACTGTATTATTAAATAATATTTTGACGGAATCTCCCACAGTTCTTCATGGTGCTATAAAGGCTGGCCATCTCAAAATGAACTGTTTAATGAGCTGACATCCTAATTTGTGCTCTCAATAGTGTCCTGTTGCGTTTTCTAATATGTAAAGAATATAGTGTTTGCAATTAAGACACAGGACTAAAACAGATGATGCACACTGGTGTTTCGTGACCTACTATTGCTAAAATAATGAAAAATGTGTTTTCACCTGTACTTGCAGATTTCCTGCTTTTCACAGTGTACCCAAACCTGAGAGATTTTTATGCTTCCTACCCTTGGGACCCTCTGCTAACTGAGAGTCTCTTTGTTGGGCAATTGAAAACTGGGATACCCAAAACTCATAAAAAATAAACTAATGGCAGAAAAAGCAGCAACTTTATTGCTCTCTGAAAGCCAACAATGGGAAAATACAGTAGACTGGAGACAGTATACTAAATAATTTATGACATATAGGCCATTTCAGAACGATTTTTTTCCCTATTAGGTGTGCATTAACACATAAAAGTCAAACACATGGAAAATCTTATCTGGTCTCAGAGAAAAATAGTCCCCCACCCTTCCATTTCCTCAAGCTCAACACTACTCTGAGCTGCTACTATCTTCTAAAGAGATTGTGCTATTGTTTGCTCTAATTCTGCTGAACCCTAAATTGGGTTTTAAGCACACTTTTGAAACATTCAATATACCAACACAGGCTTTATCTACCACTTTCATTGCTTGCATCTCAGCAGATTATTCCTCAAAAATCTGCATTTGTTAAACACACCATTATAAAATGTTACCTCATTCCTAGTCACAAAACTTTCAAAAAAAAAAAAAAAAGGGAAAAGTCCTCATCTAAGACTGCATGCTACATTAAAGTACCATATTTTATTTTTATACAAGGATTACTTGCTCCCCAAATTTCAATTCATTACTATGGACCATGCAAAATGCCACAGACCACAGAAGCTACATTTTCAAATGGAAGTTTTTATTGATTAATCAGGCATTGAATCAAGTATTGTAAAATAAACAGATTTTGTTTGTTAAAAAATGTCCAGAAGAATACTGTTCATAGCAAACTTGTTTCCTCATTGTCATACAGAATACGAAATTGTCCAAGAAACAAGCAAAAAAGGAACACCTGACTAATTACTGTCACTTTGTATGTGTATATATAGGCGTGTGTATACACAAATTACACACTATAGTTGTGCATATGCTGGTGTGTGTATACCCATACATATGTGTACATATATACACAAACACATATGCACACAGAGTACTGACTGAGTAAATAGGACATTGGAGAAATGTGGCTTAGCTCCAGATGAAGTATTCTGTGTTAAAATAAAGATGATACAGCAAGGTCTGTAGATAAAATATCATCCTTTTTCCATTGGCCAAAACCACAATCTGTCTTTAGACTCATGCTCTATCTTCACAATGAAAATATATGAAATCATTTGGGACCTCTCCAAATTCATGGTACTATTTCCATCCAGCTCAATCTCTGCCAACATTGTGTAACCAAACACTGAGCAGTGTTTTCAGTTTATCTACTACTGAAATCAGCTTCTAGATCTAATATTTCTTGCAAAAGAGAAGATACCCAACCTTGCTACATGTACTTTGGTAATTCACTCTTTACTTTTAGGCAGAAACTTGGCAATAACCCTAGAATAAAAGTCCTTTCTTCATGCATCCTTTTATCACTGCTTTGCATCAGACATCTTCTGTCAACTAATTTTCAAAATTTTCATACCATCTCAGCTATCTCCCAAACATCCTAGGCCAGATCATCTGGGCATTGTATATCAGATTGTACAAGTAGCATTGTACTCAGTTTTAAAACATAATGCTTGGGGACTGGTTTACTTTTTCATTTTTGAGGGTATATATTTCTTGATTATTAATGACACTATGATAAACACTGAGGTTCACTATATGTACACACTTTGCCTTTTTATGTCTACGTGGGAAAGATCAGTGGCTCCTACCTGTGAACTATGGGATGTTGCCCAGCTGAAAGCCATGGTATCAGCAATGTACTGCCAGATTTTTCTCCATTTATTTCAGCAATTAGCCGGGCATGTAAAGGGAAATCAAAGAAACATGGAAAGGCGTTTATTTTCTATTAAAAAAACCAACCAAACAGGCATGTATGTATTCTCCTCATCTTGTTCATAATTTTTTGATATAATCATAAGGCAAACTGTAGTGGAGCTTTATACCTGGAGAATCAGTATTTAAAAATTCTGAAGCTGAGCTTGGGACCATAACATTTTGGACCCATTACTGAACAAAGTGCATTAAGGCATCTTTTTCAAAAGACACCTAAAGCATGGTTATAAATTACTGAGCAATCTTTAAAGCTGATATTCAATTTATCTTCTTTCTACACAGGCAGATATTCACCACTTGCATAGTAAAAACAAAACACTGTAGGAAAACCATTCTTTTAAAGTTGCCATATGCCTCAATCATCTCCCAAAATGATAATTTATACATAAGCATTGCAATAATAATAGAAAGCTTTTATCTGTAAAGGGAAAGAGAAAAAAAAAATGCACCTGATTCAGCTCTGAGATAAAGTACATAGAACCTCTATTGCCTTCACTGAAGCTGTTCTACCAACACCAGGATGAACATAGGGTCTCCCTATGCAGATTTCTACTGCTGCTGAAAGCTTACTCTTTACTTTTCATTTGCAAAGTGAACTGTGCTTTCCCAAACAACCTGGGACAATGATTACTATGAGCAAACTCCAGCTGCAGTGTTTCTCCATACAGCACATGCAAAACAGATTTCCTTGCTTTGTTATAGACACTACACAGTGTATGACAATGAAACATTTGTATTTAATTTAAAACCAAAGGTAAAGTGGCGCATGTCTCACTTCCGAGTTGTTGGCTGGGCTTGCTATGTTGAACCTTGTAAAATCAGCAATAAGCATTCACATGTCTACCATCAGAACTGTGACATCTTCTATTACAATCAATCCTTAAATGATGCCGTGCTTTATCAAATTAGTCTACAGTCAGACCTTGGATTAACTGTTCTCCTCCAGTGCTGCTGATTCTCAGAGATGGTATCGGTCTTCCACATCCTTAATGATTCTATAATGTTTCCCAAAGACAAAAATGAAGCACTGGTAGATGGGAATATTGCCATCAATAAAATGAATCACCAGATGATTTATCCACTCACATTTCTAGGGGATACTCCACATGTTTTTTATGAACTGAGAGAGCATTGCCCTGTGAACAGAAGTAAATTAAACTTTATTCTTTTGCTGTGTTGGCGAGCTCCACTTCCTCGCTTGCTTATTTTTGTTCTTTTGGTCTGCACACTCCCATGTGCAGAGTAGAAATTGAGAGCTCTTGCACTCAACAAGGCTGGTAATGAGACCAGTAATGTTGGTACAAGTAAAACCTGCAGTATACTGACTTGTCCACTGTGCAGTTTTCATCTTTCCAATTTTCTTCTATTATCCACTGTAAAATAAAATTATTCAAAAGACTGATGAAACTTTAATTAACAGGACCACTAATGTGCAAAAAAACCCCTCCCCCAAAAAAACCAAGAAGTCATTTCCCAGGTGTCCATACTAGGCTTTCACTTTTCTCTTTTTTTTTCCATTTTTATAAATAATTTATAAATCTTCCTGTAAGAGATGAAATACAAAACCAACCAAACAAAACCAACAAAAAAAAAGAGTTCTAAGATATTATTAAAGCCACTTCTTGTCCTTCAGTACAAAATACACAGGAAGAGATTTTCTCTCCTTGTCAGTTTTGCCCAAAGTTGGCAGCATTGTCTGGGATGCCACATGGATCTGCCAGCTCTGGGTAAGGTCCTGGTGGCCCCGCCTGGCCGCCCTGGGAAGATGTGCTGTCCTACCTTTTGGCTTTTAGCAGTCACGCGAGCTGCTCGGAGGAGTCTAGGTGGTCAGGGATAGGCAAGCCAGTTATAATGGTCAAGCATTTATTCCACACTGTGAACGTGGGGCACACTGGCTGGCCAAATGTAATGTCAAAAGTGTAAAGGTGTAGGGAGTTCAAAGCATCATAAAAGGCAAGGGAACCGTTGTCGTAGTCCAGCAAAATCCCGACCCGCCGGAGGTGAGGCGCGGGCTCGATGGGGATTTCTTTGCTGTTGTGCCGCACCACCCACGTGTTATTGCAGCGGCAAAGCACCCAGGAGGCAGAATTCTTTCCAATCCACTCGTGCTTCGGTGCTGATTTGTAGGAAATACCAATAGCATACCTGCAAAACAAAAGAACATCTCAAGGAAACAAATGCTTCCTGCCATTTTGTCTCTCAGTGAAGTCAAATGTTAGCCCAGAGGACTCGCTGGAATGCCCCCGCCTCTTACTGCTGTGAGTTAAGCTCTAATTAAATGACGTTTCACCACAACATCTGCACAGGCTTAATTAATGCTTTTCTCTGTCTCTCTTTTAGGTTCAGAGGTCAGGGAAACTCATAGTATTATTTCTAGTTTGGAAGCTATGGCAATTTTTTTGAGGTCTTGCCTCTGGTATTGAAAAGGAAGATTGTTGAGTACTCAGCAACTCAGAATTTAAATCACTGGACCTCAAATTTCCATTTCCAACAGATGAATACAGAGGAATTCATTGATTTTAAAATACACTGCTATCTGTCAGCTAATCTGATCTCTCCTTGCTCCTTTAATACATGGCCCTGAAGAAGGAATGCAAGAGTAAACATCAAAGGACACATTAAACATCTTCCCCCCCACCCCATTTTGCCATTTTCAAATATATTTTGCCAGATGTTGGTGTGGTTTTCAGATTCAAATGAACATTTTTGAGACTGGGTTTCAAGCCAAGTTAAGCAACTGTAGTTGAAGACATTTGCTCTGCTAACCATAATTTATGGCAAGATGTGCAGTGCAGAAGGACTGTGAAAATATTCTCATTAAAGGATACTGAAGAAAAATACCTGATTTGTCATTTATAACAGAAATGTAAAAGTTTCTCGCGTTCTAGAGACACTGCAGTATTTGTTGGACATTCAGCCTACAGAGATTAATGTGCCATAAGGTTTTTTCCCCCATTCCTTAGCACTGGCACAGACAAACAGCATTTTACTTCTTTGAGACAGTGGGAAATACCTGAAGACCCCACTGATATTTCCACTCCATTAACTTTCATCATGATGTCTTTGAATACCAAAGGATAACATCTCTTCCACTGACTAAAGGCCCTCTGAAATACACCCCTGTATGACACAGAGGATCATTCAGAAGTGATCACATTTACAAAGTTATCCCTGTGTAAACAAGATGAAAATTTTCGATCCCTCCAATTAAAAAAAAAACTTAATACATACTGTATGTGGGTTCAAAAAAACAACCAACCACAGCTGTGGAGTAAAAGTCCTGTGAAGGCTGCTAAATACAAAGATGCATAATCTGACAGATTTATTTCTGGAGTCCAAAAGTGCTGGAAATTGGGAAACTCATCTGACAAACTATTTGAAAATACATGCTTGGCCTGCTCTTATACTGTCCCTGATGTCTCTGCTACCAGTTTCTGTCAGAGAAACTGTGCCAGCACCTGTGTGGTGGGAACTAGTGATTCTTTTCACATCTATTTTTATCTACATACCATGTGCTCCCGCTTATCACCACCTCCCAATAATGCCGCCCGCTGTCGATGAACACGTTGCCAGCTACTCCGTAGCTCCCTTGGCTCGTGAATCTCTCTGGTGTGTGACTCTTTTTGGATGATGTTTCATCTCGTTCCACTGTCAAGTTATCATGAGACACTTTTAATTTTCTATGAGCAGATTTGGGGTCCAGTTTAAACGGCTGACCTAGAGATGCAGAGACAAAGACAACAGAAGAATGGTTTGGCTTTGATTTTTAAAAGGAGAGTGGATTAGCAAGCCTCTAAGAAGCCCACAAGATTACATAACCATATTAATTTCCTCCTCTCAAGCATTCTTGGGACAGACTAACCTATTCTGCTCCCTGCAATAGCTAGTTTCTATTGCACTGTCAGTTTATTGTCAACTTCATTGTGCACTAACTTCCCCGTGTCGATAATCCCTGAAAAGAGCCCTGCATAACCATCATGTCCATTATCTCTGACCTAGAGGTAACCAGAATACTCTAATTCTTGCATGCAATTGAAACCAATATACATGCTAATAAAGGTCTGAGGGTTGCTTTTTTCACAGCATATTAGATTTAGAATAAATTGGGTTCTATTAATTCTCTAGGGGTAAAGCTCCATAATAACATCTTCATCATTCCTACAAAAAGTATGTTTTCAAATCCCAGAAAATGAGTTTGAAAATAAGAAGAACTAGACTTGTCTCTTTGTTCACTGACAGCTTTATTTGTAACAAGCACAGTCAACAATTCAGGATTGCTTTGGAAGGATGCCCATGTGGTGCTGGATACTGTGCATTAAAAAAAAGGAAGTGAACTGTAACTTGGTCCAAATAATATGGTGCAATAACATTACTCAGGCTGTTGCTCTTGGCAAGTATCTTTGGCTGTAGCACAAGGTTTGTAGGCAATAACAGGAAGCTTTTTGGTAAACCAAACCTTGTATATATATAAAGCCCACCACAATTCTGACAGGCTTGCTCATTGTGTCATTTACCTCCACCAAGAGACAACTAGAAAAGTACAACTCCATAAGTGGTCTCTTCTCTTCTTACTGTCTTTCATATCAAGGGGAAAAACATGTAATCGGAAGATTTGACGGCATGCACAGAAAATTTAAATTAGATCTCTCATGAAACCTGTGTGAGGCTCTGGTACATGTACTTAAAATAAGATGCAGATTGTTCAGGGTTATCTACTTTTGCAATGTGCATTTAGCTGCATATTATGACCAAACATAGAATAAACCCATTGCAGAGTAATTGGGGACTGTTTCTTACTACCTGACAGCAGTAACATAACCTCCTGCCCACCTTTCTGACTGCTTAGTAGCCTTTGTGTGCTGGAGCAGTATCTGAAGGATGTCTCTCTGTACTAAATTGTGTCTGGTCACATCACACAGGTTAATAGCAAACAGGAGGAAATCAGAAAGGTGTACATGCCATTCTCTTCAGACTCCTTCTTGCACTACTCACTATCCCTCTTCAAGCACCCTACCCTACAATAAACAGGTTTCAGAAGATGCACAAATCCCAGTGTTTTCTTTCCAGCCCTCAGAACTGCCCATGATGACTACATGACTGAAGGATTAGTTTGGGCAAGAGGAAAAAACAGCTGAAAACTAGACTTAAAATTGCTATTCTACATCTGCTAATAATTTGAGTAACCATTGTTTTTTTGAAGTGGGATCTCTGACTAGTCTACCACCTTGAACTCCACAAAAAAATGAGGGGGTTGAAGCTAAGAAGTTTTCCAATGCCCTAAAAAAGAGACAATTTTGGAGGCTAAAATTAGACTAGCAATTATCTTATGAAGAGTACACGAAAATAAAATGTTTTACTGCAAACATAAGAAAAGTTTTTTCTTTGTAGAGGAAAAAGAATAGAGAGGATATTAAAACAAAACCACAAAAGAGTATTTTCAACCATTTCACATATGATGGTTTCATTCCTATGTGATATTTCCAGTGACCAAACTACAGATATATCTCCCCCCCAAAAAAAACCCAACATATTTTCTGCACTACAGAAGACTAAGGCAATCTTGAATCATGTTAAATAGATCAGTCTCATTTTGGAAAGCACTTTAAAAGAGTTGAACTTCTCTGTCCTCTTGTATTTTCTAAAGATCAGCCTTATAAAGGAAGGCCAGAAAGGAGAAGACTCTGTGTATCCTGATCTCGTGTTACTCACTGTTTGTCTTGAGCTTGCCAGGCTCGCTGCTGCGGCTGCCAGCCTGATTAATGGCCTTGACAATGAAGATGTACTTCGTGCCACTCTGTAACCCGTGCACCGTGTAGTGGTTTTGTTTGATATTAGGAACAATCATCCAGCTGTCGGCTGAGTTGCATAAACCTGCAATTTTGAACAGAGCACATCAGTCATAGCACATGAAACACTTTGTAACAGAGGGACATTTAGAGCATTCCCAGGCACCCAACGACCAATATGAACTTTGCTTCTGTACCTTTTAAAGTGCTGTTACATTTACTGAGCCACTACTTAAAGCCACTAATTCATTTTATCAACCCATAGCCAAGGTACCTTTTAAATTCTTGCTATGTGAAGTGAACCATAAAAAGTGGGTATTTAAGAAATAGCTCAGTGGAGACACTAGAAGTCTGAGATTTTTCACATCCAAGCACAAGGCATTCTTTATTGCTTAAGAACTGGAAGATTATGGAGATCCCATCAATCTACTGTTTGGATTAATGAACTCAGTATAAACCTCAGAAAACGAATGTGAGCAGTAAAGCCAGGAGGGCTGGGGAGGCACCTTTGCTGACAGTCCCCAGGTATGCATTCTTCAGAACCTGAAGCAAATCATGGGAGGCCAAACAGGGTAGAGCATGGGCTTCAGAGAAACCTTTGGCTCTTGCTCTTCAGACTTTGCCAGAAAGTAATCTAAGCCAGTAAATTTAATGGATGCAACTTTTTGATTTATGTCCTCATACTGAAATGCCAGCTGGGAAAGAGCTGGAATATTTTCCATTTATAAACCTTTTTGGTTTATATTTGGTTTACATTTGATGCCTACCACAGAAGTATAGCACACAGGAAGCAAGTAAAATAAGGCAGTACCAATATCATAAACAAACCAGGAAAATACCCCATTAAAATGAACTTTTTATTCTTCATAAGTTTTTCCTACTGTGATATAAACACAATGGCAGTCAATCACCCATACATACAGTTCCATCACTGCATATTTGGAATAGATCCTGGTCTAATGGATTCCCCAGCCTCTTACTGTAGATGTTTACATAAAGAAAAAAAATTAACATTTATGAAGAGTATATCTATTCACAACATTTCCTATGGTTTTACAGCCAGAAATAGATAGATGCAAGTGGAAGTGTATGCATGTGTGCGCATATATAAGGCTGGAAAATGTAACAGAGAAAGGCTAACAGATAACTTCTTGGCCTCTGACTTTACTGGGCGTAGAACACATTATGGAAGCTGTTGTTATTTACAGACAGCTTTCAGCTTTTAACTAATATTCTACCAGGAAATCACTCATGAAGACAATCTTTCAGAACTCAGTAGTAATTCAGCTCTGCATATCAGACAGTATGGAAACTTTATGTAAAACAAAATTTAAAGGCTACTGGTTACAAAACCTGAAAGAAACGGATCTGTGATACATGTTTGCAGACTCACAGACTATTCATGGCCATACTGTGAGATTCCTTCCTAATGTGATATGTGCTTTTCATAACAAAAGATCATTAGAAAAAAAATTAAGTTTCAAATTTCAATCTACGTATTATGAAGTTTGTATCTCAAAATTATCTTACAGTACAAAGCATTTTTGAGAGCAGGCATAACAGATTCATCCTGCTGTGCAAATAGGTAACTGTGGGACAGTTTCAGGTTGGATTCATACTATCTTGTAACGAAGAGCTACAATACCTAACCTATTTTTCTGTACTCTGAGGAAAGGCAGAAGTCAGTAAGTAGTTTCTTTCCCTTCCCCAGTTGTGAATATCCTACCAACCACAAATGCCTCACTTTTCTTGTCCACAGAGGAAGCCTAGGTGATAAAGATAGGTGAGATTTCAAATATCAGGTATCTAAAATGATGTGAGATGAGTCACCTATCTGGAAGTTATATCTATACATTTATTAATACATATATATATATATATATACACATATATATATACATATATATATATACATACACACACACACACACACACACACATATATATATATATATATATATACACACATATATATATATATATATATATAATTGCATAGAACAATTATCTGCCTTCCTCATGAAGAAAAAGACCCCTACTTTATACCCCATGGTAACCTCAACTGGGGCCAGCACTTGTAGTGAACTGCTTAAAGCAACATCCGTCCATGTCTTCTCTCACTGAGCCATACACACCAAATTATATTTATTTTTTTAGGCTGTGTGTGAATGGGTTTCCTATGAGGAAGAAAGAAAAGAAAGGAAGCAGCTTCCTGACATAAAATATTTCATTGACTGCTCAGAGGAAATCACATCTTTTCCCAATTTGCCACAGATATTAATTGCACACTTCTGTACCTGAACTGCCACATTGATTTTGCATTGAGACCATCCCTTACTGGACTCATAGGTGCTATTGCAAAATAAATTAAAGTATTAATTAAATTAAATATTATTATATTTAATAAATAAGAAAAAATGAAGCTTTGGATTTAAAAGGATTTCAATATGATCGAGTCTTTAACTAAGATGCCTCTGATGGGATACCAAATAACATATGACAATAAGAGGGATGGATACAGACAGTGGTCCTAGAAGTGTCTTCTCCAACCACAACCACACTTTGAAAGCAAGTTCTGTGGTATGTATAAGCCATATATAAACTGATCATTATGCAGTCACAGAAATGCCCAGAGATTTGCTTACTCATCTAGAAACTAGTTTTGTATTATTCACTACAACTCTCTAATGGCCACATTTTTAAGATTTTCATTACACTTTTTACAATATCCTCCAGAAGCTGATTGCTCCTTAAAAAAGTATAAAATTTTGATCCAAGTAGTATACAAAGGCCAGTAAAGGTATTGTTGCATCGCTATGGGTCTCCTCATTGGGCATGTGGATTTATACCTACCCAATAATCACTGAAGGCCTTACCTACCCTAAACACTTTTTTCTAACAGAAAACTCCTGTTAGACCTGACTCATGTTCTAGAGGAAACCTCTATCCTCTTCGATGACAGAATACATCTTAGGTTTCTTTTCTTTGTCCTTCCACTCTTAGGCTTCCCAGACTACTGATGTGCAATAAATGCTGGATGTGCAGTGTCTGACTTGGTTACTTCGCTCAAGAAACCTTGCTGTCTTAAAAAGTTCAGCTCTTGCCTATGCACCAAAGGGCTCGATGATCTTGTGCTTTCTGACTGTAAGCTCTTTGCTAACAGGCTTTAAACTGTACTTTGATTCAAAAATCCTGGGAATGAAGTATTGATGATGCCAAACTACAAGTCCAAACTCCTTCAAAAGGGAGAATAGTTACTTGTGGCAGCCAAGTTAAGCATTTACGTATGAAAGAATAATTTGTCACTGCATCAAAGGAATTTGTCTCCAGTTATGCCCTGTCAGGACAGCCTTTCTTCTCTGAATACAAAAGAATATGATTAAGGAAGTTCAGGGAAATGAACAAGCAGCCTGATCACACTGGCATCCAGGGGAAGTGTTTGCCCTCTCAGTTCCCTGCCGGTGGCAGCAGGTGAAGTGGAAAAGTACACATCTCCTCACTGGTGCAACAGCAGGAGCCAAGGGTCTCCTATTGTACCCACTCCTAATCCAGGCTGCATTCAGGTTTCTTGTTTCAAAAACCCAGGGCTTTTTACAGGGTTATGCAGATGGTAAAACAATGTATTTTAAAACTGTAGCCTACAAAAATGTAGAGAATTTAAATTACATCCTGGAATGGTGCAGTGAGCACAGTGATGTCCATACAGGATGTGTGAGTTTTCAAAACAAGTTTCTCAGAGTCTGGAGGTCATAATTTGTAAAGCTATTTCCCTGGTGTTGGCTGTTGATGCACTTTAAAAAACAGATGGGAAAAATCCCAAGGTATAAATCCTCCTAAAATTTACACTGATAGATTTTAATAAAATATATTTTCTTGAAAACTGGAAAAGGAGAACAAAAGTCATGGTAAGGTCATTTACTCTCTTGAGTACTTTAATTATTGTAAAATGTTTTATTTAAATAAATAATTACCAATTCAAATTGGTAGAGCAAATAAGGTAGGTGAAAGTAACAGATCTCCACCCCCACTCTTCATTCCCATCTGAAAAAAAATATATGTAGGATTTCTGAAAAACACATTGAATTTTTTAAGAAATACAGTCTTTTTATACTTTTAATGATGCAGAAGTTTTCTGGTTTTATCCCAAATTTGCTTTTGTGCTATTAAAAATTCTCACTAAAATCTCTAGTAGAAATCTGAAGACTGTAAGGAATCTGCTTTTATTAAAATAAAACTTCCACAAGTCTAGAATATTAAAAAAATTATTTAGTGAATCATAAATTCACTATTTTTCATGGAAGCTTGGGCTCCTAATTGTCTTAGGTTCTTCCAAAAACTTTTAACCTCTCTCAAAGGAAGATAAGTCCTATAACAGTGAAAGGGTTCTGACAGTAGTACACTGTATCCTTCATGTAGTGATTTTTTAGAAATTAGACTGTATAACTAATTATCCCTGATTTCTTTTACGTGGTAAGAGAGAATGATTTGCTGCTTTTTATCAAGAAGGGAGAGATGTATTTTTCCTGAAGAATCTTCTATCAGAGCTAGAGAAAAATTTGAACCATCCTGAAACACACTATAACAAATCCACGATGTTAAAAAAGGGCATACTCAATGAATACTTCAAAATCTATTGAAATGGGGTAATGAAATTATAATGCATGTTAGTTAGCTCGTGACAAAGTAATTTTAAAAGCTTTTACCGTATTCAGATTGCAGGTGATTAGCTGCCTCTCAGAAATGCAAATGTACAAATGGTAAAACTCTGAGAACAACTGCTTTAGAAAAAGCCTACTTGATCTAAAGTTCTGTATTGCTCTTATGCACAGAATAGGTCTGCCAAGCATTCAATAGCCAAGAAGTTTGGCCACATTTGGAAATAATCTTTCCTGTATGAAATAGAATTCAAATGAAATACTCTATTTGGACCTTGGCCATCAAATATTAACTTTCCAATTTTTCAGTTAATAAAAAAGAATATAGTTGATTATGTTGGATAGAAAATGTACTAAAAAAACATAGTATTGCTTGTTTTTGTTACTGAATTCTTCACAATCTCTGGATGATATATGCCTCTAGTGGGGGAAATGTACTGTGAGTGGAGAGTGCAGTCAGGCTGGCTATGTGGTTTAAGAAACAGATTCCAAAATAACAGCCTCCATTAGCACGGTAGGTGGGTATGTATGCAAAGTGATTCCTATTGCCTCGAGGGAAAAAGCTTGTTGGTTTAATGCAGTACTCGAGCTACTCCCTGGTGACTAATTTGTAGCTAAAAAACCATGGAACTGGAGTCAATCTATGAGCTTGTTTACATTATCTGCTACATGCAACACACAATACCAATGGAAATTTTTGGGATGTGACGGAGAAATAAAAAATACAGTTATGTGCAACAGCATGCATATACCATAAATATGAGGAAATTATTGCTAACCCAAAGGCTAAAACAGGATTTAAAAACAACCAAAACACAAAGCTATCTTCAGTTCATCAAAACTTGAAGGCTGCAGTGCAGCACCTGTTCATGCCACTTACAGTGAGAGCAGCTCTCTGTGTTCAACAGCACTACCAAGGTACACTGTGATAGTCTGAGAACAGCCTTGGAAGGTCATTTCTAACAGATGTGATATTAAATCCTTCTGCAGGATCAAGAATAGAATGTAACAAAATGAATAAACATTTAGGCAGTGTTCTGAGGATGGGATTGACAGGGCAAGAAGACAAGGTCTCAAGTTGTACCAGAGGAGGTTTAGATTGGATATTAGGAAAAATTTCTTCATGGAAAGGCTGGTCAAGCATTGGAACAGACTGTCCAGGGAAGTGGTGGTGTCACCATTCCTGGAGGGATTCAAAAGTCATATGGTTGTGACATTTCGGGCCATGTTTTAGTGGTGGACGTGGCAGTGTTAAGTTAATGGATGGACTCAATGATCTTAGGGGTCTTTTCCAACCTAAGTGGTCCTATGGTTCTATGATGTAAGTGGGTAAATCTCCAATACCAGTGTAATTTGGAATTACCTAGGAGAGTCTCATATTTTAGAAACCCAGGCAGATTTGTAACATGTTGACAGGAAGATCACAATTGGAGGGGTTCAAGTTTATATTAAATAATGGTATTTTTTAAAAAAGGCTTTACAATATTTATAAAGGCCTTTCACATATACTTACACATGCACTTATTTAATTTGGGTTAACATAATAGTTTTCAATTAAACCAGGATATTTGCATAAGAACTGGCTCTGTTAAAAAAAAAACAGTGTTCATTTGTTTTATCTTCAAATTCTTAATTACCTATTTTTGCAAGATGATAGTATGGAAGTTCAGATTGCATACTGAGCACTTCATGCTATGCTTGAAAATTATATTGCATCCCTGAAAACAGACTTATTGATATGTTTTTCAGATCAAAGCTTTCACCTCCACATGGGAAACCTACATTACAGCCTAAAAAAAGAAATACCTTGTTATTTATTCACTAGTAAGCAAGGAGTAAAATCCCACATCCCAAGGCTGTGGAAATGACACACCTTTTGTTGCTGCCATGTTCATACATAATGCAAATAATCGACTTGCACAGCATAAAGCCATAGATAAAAATGGACTGGAAAACAAGCAACACTGGCTTATCATTGTTGTCTCTGCTTGGTAGTGATTAATCAGGGAAGGTTTTCCTTTCTTATCTACCTTGCTTCAATTTATGAAAAATTACTATTAGACTTTTTTATTATCCAGCTTGCTCAGATGTAGAAGCATGTGTTGAAGTTTATTTGGTCTTTCCAACAGCCCTAAATTTTGCAGTGTGTTCTTCAAAATCAGACTCTTAAGGGAAATACTAAATGGAGGTTTTGACAAAACATTCATCAAATTTTCAATAATCTGTCTTCTTTTTTCAGTCAGTCCTGAATATTATAATACATTCACAGTATGCTACTTAAAAAAAGGTGTTAAGGTGCCAGCACATGAATCTTCAGATGTCCTTTCAGATGGCTTGGAAAATAAACCCCTGCTCAGTGATGGAGCAGATGAGGTGCACACAGTAAAAGAGGAGTCAGTGGGAGAGTTTGGCTCAGTACTCAAACTTGGTATAGACCATAACATTTTTCCACTGACATAAAGCATGTAAACATGTCCACAGCACTAACTTTCATCAAAGTATCACAACAAATTTTCTTCTTACAAAATATTTTTACAAGAAGAAAAACATTTCTGCCCTGTCTCACAACTAAGCCTATCTAGCTCAGTGCGTGGCCGGGGTATTTGATGGTGGGGAAAGATGGGGGTGTACAAAGGTTTCAAGGAACAGGGAAAACACACACTGATCATTTCTCACCTTGCCTTCCCAGGCATCAACAGCTCTGGGACTTACAGAGCAACTTCATTGCACTGCATTGCCCTCAGTGTATTTTTCTTGCACGATCTGTCCAGGCATCTCTTGAACTCAAAATCACACCAAACCCCTGTGGCGATGAGTTCCCTATCTAAATATGTGTTGACTTGAACCAACTCCACATTTTGATTGATTTGGCTCATTTCAGAATCCTTGTTTAATAAAACAAGTATGTGTCAGCTAGTGGCATTCCCATTAAATATACAGTGACCAGGAAGAAGTTGAATGACTTCTCCAAATTCATAGTCAATGACCCCAATGATTGTAGAACACTTAATCCAGAAATGTTGACTTCCTTAGCAAAGATTAGACAATATATTTTTTTCTGTGAGGAGTAGTTATTTAACAATAAAGCACTCCAAAATCTAATTAAGTAAATTTGGCCATTAAAGAAAGTCACAGACTCAAAACATAGAGTGCACTCATGAAAAATATGCTATAATACAAAATAGACAATGTTTGTTAATCTCATTTTAAGTAAAACCAAGTTAACTTATAAATTGTTGTTCCACCGATGTTTTTTGACTTAGCCTGTAGTTCACTGAGACCTATGCTTTGTAGCCTTGAAGACAATAAAAATCAGAGGGAAGGACTTAATCTGTATTTCAGACAAAGGTCCAGCTATCAAGTTTATATAAATGACAGTGGTGCTGCAGTCCTAACTAATGACCAGTTCAATACAGGCTCCCATGTGAACACTGCCTGACTAGTGCAAACAGTGGAACTGAGGTCTTTGAACTTGCTACATCTGTAAAAAGGGACTTGGGATGCCTTTAAAATCATTATTGGTTTGGATTGAAAATTTTGGCTTTAAATCATTCTAGAATATAATTTTTCCTTTTGTTCTTGACATGGGAGTGTATTTATCTTTAAAGATACTTGGTTTTCACAGAAACCATAAAGGAACAAGAAAAGAGAAGGTTTATACTCACTAACAACATTGGCTTGTCCAGTGAAGATGGTATACTGCAGCTCATAAGAAACCACACTGAACTCATCATCTGATGTCCAGTGCACAGTAATGGTATCATAGGAGGCTGTACAGAGCTCTTCTCGAATGGTGGGTGGGTTGGGAGCTGTGAGATACAACACAGGAGGCATAATCAGTGAAGTATTTCCCCTCTCCCCTGAGATTAGGGGATGTAGTTGATGTACGAGATTGTAGAGACATCATCCAACAGACTTTTCAACAACTTTCGCTAATTCCAGTACTAACTTTGATTATCAATTAACTGTTAGGAAGGAATTCTTAATAACAACATAACCACCTAGGAACTCCAGATTTTGAAAATATTTTGTATTAAAGTAGCTTTAGTTCCAGATGCCATAGAACAAGTGACGTATCTGTGGTCACCTTAGATGAATATAATGACAAGTTACTTTTTCTGAGATTGTTCTGATAATTTCACCAAACTTTTCAAAACTGCATTGAAGCATATCAAGAGGGAGGGTCAACACTCTTCACTGTTGACTTGAAAGCAGTGTTTTCCCAGCCTATCTTACCAGAGATTGCCATAAATGGTATTGTGGCGGTGCATCCTTCCTGGCCCCGCTCTAGGCTGCACTATGATCTGTCATTCATTAGCAACAACTATTTTAAAAATATAATTTTGGGGAAGTTCCAAACACTCATACTTTCATGCTCAATTTTCTCCTCTCTCCATTTTTATTGATCTCCTAGCTATCCTTTCTAACTTAGATACATATAATTTCTGCTGGTTATAAAATTCACATTTTCCAGCATTAAAAAAAGAGTTCTTATCATAACATAATGACTGTAGGAATATTACAAGCAAATGGTCACCCAGGAACCCTCTGTCTCTCTTTTTTTCTAATCAACAGGCAAAATTTCTGTGTAGCAATATATACAATCTTATCCCATATGAACACATGAGTTTGTTTTAAAGACCTATTTAAAGAAGTGAAACTTTAAGCAAATTACTGGGGTCTAAATTTTCCTGTTTGCAATCTTTAAAAAGCCAAACACCTAAATTACAAAAAAAGAGTCTCTCTTCCTGAGGGATCTTCCTGCGGGATTGTCCTGCGTGCTTGTCTCAGTGGGAGCTTCATTCCAAATCATCTTCCCTACAAGCCACATCATGAAAAGAAAAATTACAAATCTTTGTGCTTTAATAGTATTTCTCCCAGCTGTCACAGAGTGAAGAAGGAGGGCACTCAAGCTGAAACAACCAAATTATGTCTGTATTAAAGGAAATGAAGGCAACTATGAATGTTTGTGGTTTTGTTTTTGGTTTTGTTTTTGGTTTGGTTTTTTTTTTTTTTTTTGTTTGTTTGTTTGTTTTTTTTTATCAGCTCTTTAACCTCTGACAGCCACAAATAATAGCCTCAAAAAAGTCCCTCTGAAGGAATTCCACCTTCACTTTTGCAAGATCTTATTTTTATGAAACATCTATTTTTTTCCATCAATAATTTTTATAGATCATAAAACTGATGGCTTACTGATGTATGTTTCCAAGGATTAGAGTGCAAACAGGTTCTTAAGAAGCCTCTTTTAACCATGGGGCTTAAGGAAAAGTTCAAATGTGTTTCATGATATGACCATGATTTGTGATGCTCTAAATATTGAATCACAGAAGCCTACCAATTTTTTTTTTTTTTAACTTGACAGAGAAACCCTTGGGACAGAAGAGTATTAATGAAAAGAAATACAAATAAACTCAAGTAAGAACAGATACCTGTGAGAAGAATATAATCAAAATGTGGGGAAAAAAAAGGGTCCACAGTTTTCTGAAAAGATTAATGGTAATATCAGCTATGTTCCAAAAATGTATCCTGTTGAACAGTCACTGGAGGTTTTATTTTTTTTTTATTCCTAGCTGGGGCTTCATTTCAATATTTTGCCTGTTCTTCAAAGGCCAAACAAAAACTGGAACAAGTGTTAAGAACAAATACACAAGTAGATAAATTTTTATTTGTCTGATGTTGTTCAACTAAGGTTTTCTTCTATCATCTCCTAACAGCAAGGAGATGACAGAAGTACCTAACAGCAAAACATTTTGCTTGAGAAATGTACTTGTTATTATTTCAACACAGAAAATAAATATTAATTTATGGAAAACAAAAATTACTGATGGTTTAATTAATTGCAAACTGCATTTCAATAACACCCAAGCATCTTCAACTTTTTTGAAAATGGCATCCTAAGTTTGCTCTTCGTGTGCACACCTGGCCTTATAGCTGGAAATCTACAGGCCTTCATGTAATGAAAACGTCTGAAAGAGATTTTACCTAAGAAAGGCATATTTTCCCTGGCTCTTGTGATTAACCCACACTCACCTGAGACTATACTGCATGAATTCAGCTCTTTGGCAGCATTCATTTCATAAACCATTCAGAATAAAACAAATACACCTGCTTCTCCTACAGAAAGGCAGGCAACTCTACATTCAGATGCTTTGTTATGACAAAATAATGTAGCTGTCCGACTGCCAAATTCATCATTCCACAGCACATTCTCCTTTCAAGAGTGTAAATTTGTAATGCAATTAAAGGGATTGACCTCAACCAGTTAGCTTCATTCAGTATTGCCTTTGGTAATGTGTGATGTGGTGAATTATTGAATTCACCAGTCCCGTTACAGAGCTCTGTGCCATGGGAAACTTCCTCAAAGACTCCAGTGATCTCAAGGCTGCACCAGCAGGTTCCCCTTCCTGACTGGGGAGTACTTCACCACTGCTCCAGAGGGGAAGCCCAGCATGCTTCCAGCACAGCAGTGGAAGACACAATGCACTTCTCCATACAGGATCAGAGCACATATCTGGGCGTGGTAACTGCTTCAGACACTTAGAGTTTCATTTACCAGCTTTTGTGAATCAACACTCTCTCACAAGACAGAAAAATCATTGCTGAAGGCTGTTTTACTTCATTTTAGCTCAAAACTGAGTAAATACACTTAAAAAGTCATTAACCACACCTAAAATGCCTGAAAGGCACTAATATTAGAAATGCAGTTTCTTAAATTTGCTCTCAGGAGTAAGTGATCTCACAAGCATAACTACTCCCTTTCAACCCATTTAGTTTAAGGCACCTTCCTTTCTGCGTCATCTGCATGGCTTTTGCTCTGAAGCAGAACTCATGGCTCACAAGGTCTGCACACCTGAAGGACACTTTAGGGACTCTGCCACCTCTCCCTGTTGAATTCCAGCATTAATGCAGTGTCTTCTGGGTGTCTGTTGAGATACTATCTAAATTCTCTCAGCACAAGGTCACAGAGATCGACTAAAACAAGCTCAAATTAATTTTGTTTGCTCAGTTTCTCTTTCCCTGATGTCATGCAGTGACGGACTTTGTAAAGATTCCTTATGGATTTTGATACTGACTATCAAGATCTAAAAGAAGATCTAAGCAATCTGCTTGAATTAATGGTGCTAGAAATATCCTTATTGCTGGTGTGACCACGAGGGAGTTGCACAAGATACTCTGAACCTCTCTTTTAGATATTCATTACTGAGTCCATTTTGTATCATGACACTGAACTGAATCAGCATGGAGGAATTTGGAAGGCACAGTTACATCGGATGTAGATACAAATTTTATGTATTATTAACCTGTCATGTGTGAGTTAGTACCAAGGGCTTGATCATACATACAAACCATCTCAACCTAGTCTTTGGGCAGACAAGGACTGCTCAAAACCAACAGAATGAGAAGAGATTACAGGAGCATTGTCTGGAATTGGTCTTTGATCTTTCAGTGCTGAAAGAGTTAAGCAGTAACACAAGTTGTCAAGAGTTTCCAGAACAAAGTTTTTTCTGTGTAAAAAAATTGCTGGCATATGCTAGGCAATACGTATTTCTTTGTGCAGTCATAGGTGAAGTGATGGATGAAAAAAACTTATCATTGTTTCAGATAGGATTTCTGAGGTAGGGCAAATTGCAAGGTCAAAGAATGGATGCTCCTGCAATTGATTTCAAAGTATTAGGACACAAACCAAGCATTTTTGATTCACAATGGACAAAAGTCCTTATGACAGTAATACTGTGCAGAGAGTTTGCAAGTTATATCTATTGCCTAGATCTAGCTACATACATGTCTAGAGAAAGATGGTTTCCAGATGAAGAGCTTGAGCAACTGTTAAGATAAGAATGCTTTCAAAAGACATCATGGCTATATATACAGAGAATAGAACAGTCAGATGAAGATTAAAAATATTGTTTTAATATACTGAGCTTGATATCTCAATGTCTGGCTGGCAACTTTCAAAAAGATATCAGAGATTTTATTTGGATAGCAGAAGCTTTGGACAGACATCTATGTAAATTATAAGCACAAACTAGTTAAATTTATTTCTTCAGGAAAGAAGTAGCCCAGGAAGAAAGAAAGATAGGGTTGGGGATATGGAGGATGAAGAAGATCTGACAAATATTATAGTGGCAAGAACCAAAGAAGAAAAAAATCTCCAGGAGACAGCCAAGGTAATTGTTTCAAAAACAACTGACAGCAGAGATAATGAAGCTGGAATTTAGGTTTTGACATTTTGTTCAGAAGCAGTACAGATGACAGTCATAAGGTAGGCTTCTTCACTTAATTTACAGCGTAGATCTATGGCTAGGATGTACAAATGGTCTTTGTTTTACTTAACTGTGAAATGTGATAAAAGTGAATCCTAATTCACTCTGTCACACAGTGTTCAGTTTATGATCTATGAAAATTCCATGCACCAATCTGAAAGGAGTAATATAAAGGTTTCTCTGGAGTTTCTGGACAACAGTAGAGAATAATCAAATACATTTTACTCTTGGGATTATATATATATATATATGTATATATATATATATACCTATATCTCATGTATAACTATTTACATAAATGTATTTTAACTGTCTGCATAGGTTGCATTTTATGCTCAGATAATTTGGACATGTGCTTTGCATTTTGCCACTGCAGCCATATGCTATTTATTAATGTGAAGAAAAGCCAGTTAGAACTGTTTTTCACTGGGCATCAGGGGCAAGGATAAAAATGGTTTGTTAGGAAAAAACCTGCTAAAATGCTTGCAAGTAATGGATGCAAGTTTCCTCAGAATGCATTGTGAGCAAATTTTAAGACTGTGGATGAGTTATGAGAAAGGCAGAGAAGGAGCTGTGTAAATGACACAGTCATCATGATGGATCACAGAAAATATCTTTGTAGCAAGACAACCCTTCATTTTGGTACTGATATAACCTTGGTTTTCTGCAGTATACAGCAATTAAGTTGATAATATTGACATATGATGTACAAAGGGGAGAAGACCTGAGGGATGCAGAAACAGACTGCTAGACAAAATTAACCTCATATAACTTCACAGATCTAAACTACAGCTATCTGCATTTGAATAGGTACATCTATCCCCTGTTTGGAGACAACTGGGAGAAATAGGGAACTCCAGAATGGAGTCAAGTGCCCCAATATATGTGCCTCAAAATGAAATGGTTATTTCTATTCTTTGGCCATAAAGGAAGATGAGACTGATTATTTAAGAGGTCAATTGCTAGATTAGGGTGAATGAGTCTGTTTTTAGTTTTAATCCTTCATTTCCTTAGATTTTTATAAATTTGGGGTGAAGGCTGAACATCATGGCAAAATTCCTGCCGATTTAGAGAGAGGCAGACAACATAACATTTCACTGGTACTATATAAGAAGCTGAAATTACTCTTATCACATTATTGTTGTGTTTTATTTACTTGAGGATGTGTTAGACACTGTTTGTATTAATCTGTCACACAGTGATAAAGAAATTCCTTGCAGATATTTCTCTTTTAGATATGGCAAGAATCCCACAGCTCCAGCAGGCAAGAGTGCTGCTGCCCTGTGCATGCACCCAGTCTTGTGCTCTGCTATTCATAGAATCACAGAATCAGAGAATACTTTGGATTGGGAGGAACCTTTAAAGTTCATCTGGCCCAATCTCCAGGCAGTGAACAGGGACAGGTTGCTCAGAGTTCTGTCCAACTTGATGTTGAATGTTTCCAGGGATGGGACCTATACAGCCTCTCTGGCAACCTTTTCCAATGTCTCACCACCTTCATTTTAAAGATTTTTCCTTATATTACCCTCCTTTGGTTTAGATCCATTACCCCATGTCCTTTCTCAACAGACACTACTAAAATGTTTTAAGTGCAGAAAGACCACATTGAGGCCTCCTTGGATCCCTCTCATCTGCAGGCTGAACAACCTTAACTCTCTCAGCCTTTCCTCTGAAGAAAATCCAGAAGCCAGTCCTCTGCTTGGAAAAGATAGTGGTTGGCAATGAGGAGACTGCACCCTCACATTCTCCTGAACTCACACAAGCATATCCTCTGAAAACTGGGACACGTGAATGGACCCAGGAAGTGTTTTCCAATGCTTTTCTAAAAGTGCTTTGTGCCTTTTATTGCAAATTCTTGCTGCTAACAGCAGATGCCTAAAGACCCTGCAAAATAAAAACCTACCCCATCTCTTCTGTTTTCAATTGAGCTGGAATGAATTGTTCTAATTCTGGCATTGAAATCAAAACACCCTAAATTACAGTAATTTGTTTCTCTTTGTGAGTCATTGTACACTCTGAGACTACACATTACTCAGGCTTTCAGTAAGGGTCTAATCCTGTGGGCTTCCTCAGGCCAAAGATCTGTTAGGTGAGGTGTGGCTCTGCTGAGTGGAGAACCCACCCCACAGCCTGGCTCAGAGCACACCACAGGCTCTCTAGCTCCAGACACAGCCAGATCCTCCAGTTCTGTGGCGGGGGAAATGTACAGCATCACTGACATGAGAAAACATCTTTCAGTGCTGAGCCTATGATGTTGATTGCTTGAACAGCTTCTGATTGCTCATGGGAACTCTGCCAGGCAGCAATCTGCTGCAGCAAGGAGGCAGCCCCAAGGGAGAGGGTAACACCTGGAGCATCCATCTCCTGGGAAATAGGGTTTGGTCCCTGCTCTCCCTCCTCTGGCTGCTACAGGCTGAGCTCCAGCTGTTCTTTCACTTCACTTTGCTGCAGTGGCTTTTAATAATTTCTTACACTTACTTCCTCACACTCTGGTGGTGAAGAATGCAAGGACAGGAGGTGGGAAATGCATCCCAGTTGTTTGAAGCACCCAATGCTTCCTGGAGTGTTCTGTGGCTGTTGGATTCAGGATTAAGAGGGAGTGTTATTTGGTTTATGTAGCAATGTTTTGGAAGTGGCTGGGCTGCAAGGGTTATTGCTGTCAGGAAAGATCAGGAGCTGACTCAGTATCAGACACAGACAGCTCTAAGATACACCTGCCACTGTCCAAAGCTGAGCCCACCACTGGTGCTGATAGTGTCTCTGTGATAGCATTTTAAAGAAAGAGGAAGAAAGGCTATGCAGCAGTGGGGGCAGAGAGGAGTAAGAAAATGTGATAGAAACATTCCTGCAGATGTCAAGATTGGTGAAGAAGTGGTGAAGAGGCGCCCCAGGTGCTGGAGCAGAAATTCCCCTGCAGCCTGTGGTGAAGGCTATGGTGATGCAGCTGTTTCCCTGTAGCCCACAGAAGACTATGGTGAAGGAGGTATCCACCTGCAGGACATCTCCTCCGTGGAGGACCCACACTGGAGCAGGTTGATATGCCCTGGAGGAAGCTGCAGCCTGCAGAGAGAGTACCACACAGGAGAAAGGCTTCTTACAGGAATTGTGGCCCATGGAGGACTCCCACTGCAGCAGTCCACTCCTGAAGAACTCATCTGACAGAAAGGACCCACTGTGGAGCAGTTGTTGGAGAATGACACCCTGTGGGAAGGGCCCATGTTGGAGAAGTTCATGAAGAGCTGCATTCTGTGGGAGAAAACCCATGGTTTCTGTAGGGGAAGGGCACCAGGAAGGAGTGGCAGAGATGATGTGTGATGAACTGACCACAGCCTCCATTCTTCTTTCCCATGAGCCATTTGGTGGGGAGCAGGCAGAAGAGCTGGGAGTGAAATTGAGCCCAAGAAGGATGGAGTGGGGAAAAGTTTTTTGTTAGATTTATTTTTATTTCTCAGTGTCCTAGTTTTACAATTAATTTGCAATAAATTACATTAATCTTCCCCAAGCTGAGTCTGTTTTGCCTGTAGCACTAATTCTTGAGTGATCTCCTTGTCCTTATCTCAACCCATGAGTTTTTCATCTTATTTTCTCCCCTTACTGAGGAGATGAAGTGAGAGTGGCTTGGTGAGCACCTGGCAATCAGCCAAAGTTACAACCAAAAGGGAGAACTGAAAAAAATCCTATCACTACTATTTTATGAGGAATATGTAATAGTAGCACCTCAAGAAAAAAAAAAAAAAAAGTACCTGTAAGGTAATCAAGGCATTCCAACAATTTCTTCTCCCTGGTAAAATCAAGTGCGAAAGTATCAAAAGTATCGTTGAGATTAATTTCAGGAATTAGAACCTGGGAGGATGCAGTTGCCATGGAAACTCTGTAATGAAAAGAAAAATGTCTTTTAGCACTCAAGACACAATGACTTATATCAAAGTGGACTTGATCAATATGGTTGTTATAGCTTCTCAAAAAGCTTGATAAAAGCTTATATACGTATTTTACTTATATGGTTTAAGTTACAAACTTCTGCCACTTTTATTTTTGACAGCAAGATCTCCAATAATTTTTTTTACTGAGCTTAGGCTTATCATGCAGTATCAGATAAGATTTTAACAAAATATTGGCAAAGCAATATCCCTTGAATTCTTCTTTTTAATCATCCACTGAACCAAAGAAGAAAGAGCTCTATAATTAGCTGTGTTTAAGCAATTTTGACAGATGCTGCATCTCTCCCAACCCTTGTTTTCCCAAGCAGTTTCTTGCTCCAGGCATGCCTTGGCACTGCTGTCCCAAGGGCTTGGTGCAGTCCCCACAGCTCCTCAGCAGTTCACCACAGCACGCTGCTGTTAACTTCAAAAGGCACAGGAGGGAGATGAAACAAATAGATGTCAGCATGGTTTATTTTAAAAAGCTTTTCCCTACAAAGCTTGTGTGCATACTTAAATTTCCTCCAAAATGGAAAAGTTTCCTCACCTACATTCACATTTTCTCTGACCAGATGTACTAATATAAAGAGATGAACTTTCACAAGAAAAATGCCATCAGGAAGCATTTTCCAGACCATTCAGCCTAGTTTCTCCAAATGCATATTTTTTGAGAGCTGGATACTGGATGTGTTTACAGAAAATTTGACTGGTTTAAGGAGAGAGATCACTAAACCTTATGCTATACAACAGAAACTGTGGCAAATGTTTCAGTTTGGAGATAAACAGACAACTATGCATGAAATCTTTGCCTGTTATCTGTCATTTATGACACGCCTGATCAAAATATTTGATTGCTTTAATTTAAAATTTTCCCATATTATTCTTTTCTGTAGACTGGACTGAAATGACTTCAGGATGAATGCTTACTAAGGACTATTTTTTCTTTTTTTTTTTGAGCTGAGGAGGTTTCCTGGTCAATATTCTTGTTATATAGTTATCAGCATTGTTTCTCTTGCAGCTGCGGGTGCAGAACTTAGTTTAAAGTAGATCCTAGGACATTTATTTTTTTATTTTGTATCAGCAGGCCTTCTTTTTGGACTGTTTTAGGGGATATGCAAAAGGTGCTCTGTGTTTGATGTGTTACAGTCAGTTTTTGGTGAGATCAACCATTCAAAATTTCACACACCATGTCACCATATTAGGTTCAGAGAATTGAATTTTGTCTTGTAATTCTGCTTACTGTTGACACTGTAAACACTGACACTGTACTTGATTGGAAGGGATTTTTCTAGGATAAATGCATTTCACCCACTGTAAATAATGCACAACTTAATCATCAGAGTGAATGTAATGACTTTGCTTGTGCAGTTACCTGTTGTGCTTACAACAGAAAATATTTTACTGCAATTACTTTGAAATGTGTGGATGAAGAAATGCAACAAGCATGATTTCAGGAGACTTCTTTAGCTGCTGGAGCTCAGAGCCCTGGTGAGACTATTACATGAGCAGTCTAAAAGCAAACAAAATGTTACTCACCACAGGAGAACTAAGAGAGTTACTTGTGAGAAATAATTTATTAATTCTATTTAGTCTCTTTTTCCATTTGCAATTTGTCTGCAAGCACTTGGTATCTTTTTTACCCTTGGTTTTATTCACTGCTTGGAATGATTCTCTGATTTTCAGGGTGTTACAGCCATCTCATTACAGACAGCAATCTTTGATAGCCAAGAATTAAGTTTGATTGGGCACATATGTCAGCTTGTCTCATTCCTGCTCCCCCAGTGTCTCTCCTGTGGTTGTATTTATGAGGCAATTGTTCATGCTTACAAGTTCAAAATGGAGCTTCTCTGAATATTCTGTGGTAGGCCATTAGAAAGCCCTGTGTCTCCACAAGTTTCTGCCCTACTGCTGCTTCTGTTGAATACTGAAAAAAAGGGCAGACTCCCAATTTCAGCTTTTGATACTCGTTGTAGTTTTACTACTGGCTTCAACTGGGATGCCACAATGTTCCTTGGTGGCAGAATATAAACCACAGTCTGAGAGACAACATATAACCCACTGTCTTACCTGGCCTTGTCTTTTTCAACTGATTATCATTTCTCTAACTCTGTAATGGGCAACCCAGTGTTGCTAGCTTATTTATAAAACATAATTAGCTTTGATGAAGACTGATGCAGTACACCAGAGTAAGGGAAAGACTTAAAAAATGAGTAATAGGAGCAGGGAATTTCATGTTTTGGATTTGTGGAAATTGGCTGGAAAATGTGAAGATATAATGTGAACCCAGAAATAAAAAAAATAACTATTAAAAAAAAGCTATTAAAAAATTAAAAGTAGCATACTTTTGATGTCTTTCTTTGTTGTCCATATTCTCCTTTCTTGAAACTTTTAAAATTAAAAAAAAAAATTCTGATTGCTAAACAGCTGATATTCCAGCAGAATATTTTTTCAGCAGAAAGTCCTACTGAAACTCAGTGGGTATGTTTCAGCATTCATAGCATTGCACTGAAAACCAGACCAAATTTTCTGATAGCATGGTCCTTGTCGTTGAGATCCTTGATATATCTAGCATGCTGAAGATGAGCCAGAATCCTGAAAAGAGCAGAAATTCCCTGCACCCGGGGGCCCAACACAACAATTGATGTAACTTCCAAACCTCCTGGACTGTTGAATCTCCATCCTTTCAAGATTCATGGTGCAGGTTCACAAAGTTACAAATTTCATTATCTTGTAGCTTTCTATTTTGTGAAGAATATGAATCCATTAAGACCATTCCCAGTTTCTTCTAAGGAATGTACTGACTGCCTGATTTCTTTCTCAAACTCAGAATTTTTAATGAAGTAGGATTTCAGCCATAAACCCATTTTTAAAGTGTGCTTAACATCAGACATCTGCTTGGCAGCCATTCTAACTCTTTCACTTGTGCATGTTGTTATTATTGTAACTCTTAATTTGCACCCTTTTTTGACTGCTCCTCTTCTCAAAGGAATGTTTTGATTTAGCATCACAGTAAGGTTCTTCCCAATATGGTATAGCATGAAGTAGCATTTTGGGGGAATATGTCAACTACCCCCCTGTCTTTGACCACATCTCTGATGTGACAAGACAGTACAGCAACTATGGCAACCCATCTGCTTTAAAGTGAGTTTTTTCTTTTTATTGAGAGGAATATCTCCTTTACCTTTCAGTGATATTTTTAGCTGTTTGCAGGAAGCGAGCGTGATCATTCTCTTTCAGTGACTGCTCAGCCTGAGAGATGAGGGATGTCGAGCGCTCAATGCACTGTTTGCAGTTCGCAATCTGCTGAGCCAGTTTTCTCAACCTCACCACCTTGAGTGGAAACACAGGAAAGCAGTCATGTCTCTAAGGTCACAAATCATGGTTGTGTTTGCAATTCAGAGGTAAAGCTGGACAAAGGAGGAGTTAAGATAAATGGCTTTGGTGACAAGCTTTGTGGTGAACTCCATCTAGCCATGTAACATTTTAATAAGGGACAGGCACAGCCTTTCTGCCTGAATATTTTCCACATGGAAAACAACAGGGGGGAGCCAAAACAAGCACAGCTGGCCTATTTTCCAGCAGAAGGAACGTCATTTCCTGGTAATTTCTGCTTACATGATAACTAAGGTCTATTTAGATAACCGTTTCCCTGAAATTATGAGATCTGTGTTAAAGGCTACTTATAGACTAACTACTTTTTTTATTAATTGATTTTCATAAAAAGAAAAAAACTGAAAATAAAAGTTAACAGAAAAAGACTGTTCAATTCTGTTAACAATACATGCCTGACCTCATTACGTGCTTTAAGTAAAATAGGGTGTTTTCTTGTTGGATATTTTTAACTGGACAAAAGCACAGTAGTGCTGGAGAGCTGATTATTATTACTGCAAACATATGTGCCGGAGATAAACGCAGTAGATGTAACTGTAATCATTAGCAAAAAGGTTAGGGAAGGGCACAGTCCTCCATTTAAAGACAATGTTGGCTAACAAAACTTTCAGGAACTACAATAGTTCCTGAAAGGTCTGGGAGTCCTTCCCTTTGTTATCACATCAGGATCATAGTTTGAACTGCAGTAAGAAATAGGAAGGAAATTAAATAACTCTGGAGTTTAGAAAGGCACATTAAGACCAAGTTACATGCAAAATGAGGGAACTAACAACAAAGTCAGTTGGCAGAAATGTCCAAATTTATAATCAAGATAGCATTCCCAATCTCAGGGCACAGGCTATGAAGTTGCTGATTTGACTTTCAGATATATTTGCATCCTAAGCAGTGATGAGGCTATCTTAGTGCAGCTATCTGACAACAGAAACAAGTAGGAAAATAAACATTTTTTAAAAACTTTCCAAAAAATATACTGACCAAATGATTTGTGTCACGTGATATTTGTAGCTATTTAAAGACAGAAACAGCAAAGAGAAGAAAATGCTGGGAATGCATAGATTTTGGTAATGCTAATGATTTGATCAGCTTCTAGCACGAACTAATGCCACAATGTTTCCTGTAACTGTGCATTTGCAGAGATTACAATTCACTCTACACCAGCCTAACCAGGGAAAGGTTCACTGCAGTGTTAAAAAGTTAATCTCTTTATTTACTAATCAATTAACAAGCAAACAGTGAACTGAAGTAAATGTTAACTTATGAGTTTTTTGCAGTAGAAGTCATGTCATGACTTGTGATGTCTATATATGAACTATATTTTTCACTTGATTGATTCTTTCTTTTATCTTCAAGAAGAAGATGAAAAATTGAAAAAGGAAGAGTCTCTTCTCAGTCCCCACCCACTTCTGCAATTGTAGGAATGACATCTGCTCTAGGATTATTTTACCTAGTTGATATTTGCTTCTTCCCTGTTACATATTCTGTGGGATTTTATAGGGTTTGGGTGATAGGTGATGTTAAGTGTGGGGCTGCACAGGGTGTTCAGACTTGTGTGTAACTGAAGCTGCAGGCTTGCAGGCACTGCTAGAGCTTAGTATGTGTCTCCAGCTCTGTAGCCACACCTACAGTCTTATACAGAAATTTGTCATGCTCTACCTTCCAGAAAGACTCTTCCATAGGCCCTTTTAAAGGAAGATACACTGGGCAGAACTTCCTATGGCTTTTCACATGGATCTCTTGAGACCTTGAAATCTTTCAACATATATCACATTAGAGTCAAAGCATTCCAGACCTTGACTGGACCTCCACTGATATAACTTTCAGCTCAACAAAATATAACAAAGAATGGGGACAGATTCTGATAATAGCTCTATTCAAATAAATTTGGAGTCAATTGTATCACAAATCTTCCATGCTAATGGAAATTAGAACACATTTTTGCAAGCAGCAGAGTTTTTAAAAGCAATGTGTATATTGCACAAATTCAGATGAATGGTGAGTTTTCTACTTCATTGGTAGCATAACTGGTCTCTCTGCATAGAGGAAAGGAGTTGAAACAAAAATGAAGGCCATTTATTTCATTTGAAGGTAATTACATTTTGTTAACAGCACGAGGAAATTCAGGTTTTTTCACACAGTGTACAGGACCTGTGGTTTCAAACGTGTTTAAGTTAGCCCTTGCCTACAGACTTTTCATTTCAAGTTAATTGGAATATCTTGACATCCACATGAACCATTTAACCTGCTCTTGACTTTATTTCTTTCTGGATCTTTTCCCACATAAGAAGAATGAATATCTGACTTAGTTTAGAAGTTAAGCAGTAAACACCTTGTACCTAGAAAACAAAAACATTAATTCAGCTCTAATGTATTTCTGAGTTAACAGTTAGCTAGCAAAATATGTTGAAACTTCAGTATCAAAGATTTTTCCTGCTCAATGTGTTTGCTACTAATAATCATGGAACTTTGGGAATAGAAATGCACACCTAATTTAATTTCTTTCACACTTTTTAATATCGTTTTTTGTAAATAAGTTAAGACTTCATATTCTCAGGAATGACAATGACTGGAACAAAATTTTATGTGATAGTATTTGAATAAAAATTTAAAGTACCTAGGAAAAAAAAAAAAGAAGATAATTGTGAGACATGATTCTATATGCTGTGACATTTTGTGAAAGTATTCCCCCATTCCACTTTGAGGGAAATACTCTCAGGCACTTAACAGAGTGAAAGAAACATTAAATGGACATAATTTGTCATTTACTGATCATGACAAAATTTCTGGTTTTATCCTTAAAATCCATAATCACCTGTAGTAAGAGAAATACAAAATAAACAGTTGAAGTCTAGAGTACTAGTCTTCAAGGATTTAATCCTTCTTTACATGAAAGTATCAGTCAGTAGCCAAGAACTACATAAGGACTTTTACAAATTTCTACCAAATATATCTGCAGTCAAAAAAGCTGCAATCAAAAGGAAAAAGTGTTGACCTACTTGTGATCTAAAGAAAAAAAAGCATTTACCTTTCCTTCTTTGATTTTGGTTCCAATTATTTGCCGTCTTTGCTGGATTATTTCAATGAGTTGGTCACATTCTTCCATCAGCTTGGTTTCTTGACGGGATGCATTTACCTATGAAGCAAAACCTTATGATTAGCAAAGCTGTTTTTGACATTTTCCTTTTCCATATTCAAATTTTAAAACTGCATTTTCTAAAATATTTGGTTTGGCAATTTTTTCCTCCTTTCTGTGCATAATCTATGTTATTTTCAGTCCCCTCTTTTGGATTTTGTGAAGTACTGAATTGAGTCTCAATGTATTGTTTGCAGGAGGCAGGACTTGCAAATAGATAATCAGGTGTTTCTAACTCAAGTGAGAAAAATCTGCTTTGGTGAGTATTGAGTGGTGTCAGCTCTAACACACACCAGTGAGAAGCGAGGTCTCTTCAGGAGGTGCTTCACACATCACAGTTTGCAGCCATACAAAGCTCTGCAGTGAACACCAGTGTGCTTAAGGGCACAAGTGCTGGATCAGAGAGTCCATCTGGTGCAGCATCCCCTCTCACTGCTGCTAGTGCCAGCATCTGATAGCAAAGAATGCCAGGAAGCAGTCCCAACATGTATGATGACTCCCATGAGTGCTTTCTCATCCTCCAACCATTTGTAGCTCAGTCTTCTTGAACCAGACATAATTTATACATCATTACTAATATTCAGAAGAATTAAAAAACATGGATTTATTTAGTCTCTCCTTCAAATCCTGGAAACCTTAGGAATCTGCATCATTCTATAGAAATGAGCACCAAAGCTTAACTCACAGTGAAGTGAATAACTGGATCCTTTTAGGAAAATTTGAAACTATCTTCTTCCAGCTGCATTTAATGCTCCTAAGTAATTTTACTGGAAAGGGCAGTGAACTACTGATACCATATATCCACATATTGGTTCCGGAAAGACTGAAGTTATCAAAGATCCACATGACAATACTGAGACGTGTGTTGACTGTCTAAATTATTCCTGCTTTGCCTCAGCAACGAATCAGATAGAAAAGAGTGTGCTCATGTAGTTTTCTAGAGATATATGAGCAAATGAAATTTTTTTAGTGCAAAAACCCTCACAAACATTAGCTTTCTGTAGAAAGTGCTAACTTTTGTTAAAGAAAACAAAACAAAACAACCCCCCCCCCCAAAAAAAAAAAAAACAAAACCCAAAAAACAAAAACCTTGTAGTAGGAAAGTTTGGATTTTCAGATGAATATGTTCTGTTTCCAAAGGAGACTGATTTTTTTCAGTGCAAAGTCAACATGCTATATACAACCAGAAGAAAGTACTTCCCCTCCAGCAGTTGCATGTTTTGCTTACATATATGTGTAAAGAGTCAGAGAAAAAGCTAAAAAGTTCTAATGTCTATAATAAAAAAAAAAAAGAAAGAACTTATTTCAGAGCTATGTTTCCATTTGCACTTTGCTAAAAGAGGGTAAGAAGGTAAAGCAGCTTTCAGCCCTGGCTAATTGCCTCCACAGCCATGTCATCTTTTCCACTGGGATAATAAGAGTAAGTGGGGAACAACAACAGGGATTACTTTCAGGTGAGAAGTAACTATATTGCAGTTCGATGAGCCTCATGATTCTGCATCACTATTCTTTTCTTTCCTTCCAACAATGTGTTTAAACATGCATTTACCTGTAAGCATATTATGGTGCTCATTAAGCTTAAGAAAATATTTATGTGTCTAAATTTGGACCAGAACCAATTTTACAAATAACCTTCTTATGTGAAATACACAGTATCCTCCAGGCAAAGAGAGGACTTGTTTATAAAGACCTGCTTTCATCAAGGTTTTGGATTATCTTTCTCAAATCTTCATAAAATTAAAGTTTGTTTGCACATTTTTGAAGCTTAATTATTAATTAAGGCATCAAGATTATAAAGAGAGAATATATTTGTTTCTGGAAGGGGTCAGATGTGACCTCAAGTGCTGGTGAAGATGTAGAAGGTATTCCTATTATGCTGGGTTAGGTACCCATGGTTCTCCTTACATTTGCTGTTTGCTCTGCCTGGTTTCTCACTACAGTCAATGAGGAGAGACAGCACGAAACAGCCCACCCAAAGCCTCTAGCAGTGCCACTGCCTCTCCACTGAGAGCTCAGGTGACCTAGAAAAGTTAGTCATTTTGCACTGTCCCTCCTATTCCCTTTGTTCCTGTTGTCCCAGTACCTCAGCTGCATCATAGATCTTACTTTGGCATGAAACTCTGCAGAGCTGCTTTCAACAAGCTGTACCATGCACTGGTTTCGCAGCCCTGATTTCAGTTTCACTACTGGATTGAAATTCCACCGAGGAGCAGGAAAACCTACACAGGCTCAGGCCGGGGCAGTGATCACATCCACTGCATGTGGGCACAGCTCCTGTGTCAATACCAAGGTCGGCTCACACCACAGCCAACTTTAGCACTTAATTACAGTAACACTTTTGGCGCTTAATTATGGTAACACTTGACGGGATTCTTGAGTAGCTTCCACTCAAAGTGTTACTTCTAGCACCACTTACATCACCAATTTGCTTTGTCAAGAAACCTAATTAATTTTTGGGATAACTGTCATGAAACATAAAGTTAAAGGAAGGTTAAGTCAACATTGTTTCATTTAATACTCTGGTTGATTTGAATAATAATGTATTAATTGGATCTTAACCTAAAAAGCTCTAGACTAAGAAAAAACAAAATGCTTGGAAAAAAACCTCTGGATTTCTTAACTCACTGACTGCAGACTTCTCTTTTTCTTTGAATTCTGAAAAGTATACTCTTTTTTAAACACCATTTGAAGACATTTCCAACTTTATAGCTTGGACAAGCTTATTAAAAATGAAAATAATATTCTAAAATTATATGATACGTCTGAGCTTTATATGAAAAAAATCCCTCAACATTTAATCTAGGGGCTTTTCTCAAGCTGAAACACTCCTTAATCATATTTTCAGCCCCTAAAGCCTCTGATTCAATAATAACTTTATAATTGAGCACATGCCTAATTTTAAGTGCACTACATTAGCTGTGGCCCTAAAGGGACTATTTGTGAGATTACCATTAAATATTATTTACTTGTATGTTCCCGAGGAGTCATATATCAGACCAGAGAGCCACAGGCACGGATCAGGGCTCCACTGTACAGGTGCTACAAAAATAACAGAATAAGGCTTTTCCTTCTGCTTGTGTCCTTTGACAAACAGCGACCTTGACAATAACTTCCAGCTGGGCTGGCCAAGGAATGTGAGTTCTGTCTGGTGAAAATATTTGAGGTTTTACATTCTACATTTTTTCCACATTAAAAACCAAGCCCTCTTTCCAAGGAGTTTGTTAAAAGAGACTGATAGCCGCCTTATAAAGTCTGGTGACTGTGTCACACACTTTGTGAAAGTCTCCAAATCATAGAGAGAGCTGACTTCAGTCTGGGCTCCCTCCACCTAAGATGAAGGTTGATTCTTTATTCTGAGGTATCTATTTTCTGAGGGTTTATGCTAGACTTGGTGACATATTTCTATGGAAATTTTCACTATTAATACAATTAGTTTTGGCATCAACCAGTTCCTTAAACATCCATGTCCAGAAATACTTTGAACCTAAAGCTTTCTGTTTTACTGGTATAATTTTTATAATTTTTTCTCCAAGCCAGAGTTAAAATTGACTATAAGGCCTTATGATTTAGCAAGAACTATGACATCTACAAAGAAGAAGAAGGACAGATTCTAGTTCTCCTGCTTTTGTGGGGAATTTTTTCCCATTTCTGTAACAAACACAGACCTCAAATAGTTTACTGAAAAAACCCAACTGTTGCATCGCTCTGGGGAATCGGTTTCCCCCCCACCCCAGAGACCCCTGTAGCTGTAACCATATTAGTTTAACCCTTCCTTCCTTTATGGACCCAATTGGCTGGGAGCCAATTGGCTCTTCCTGAACAGGGGTCTAGATAATACCCTGTTCCTTCCTGGTTCGCTCTCTTTCCCTCTTCCTCCCATGGAATAAACGTCTGGGACCACATCAGGGGTTAGAGCCTCTTTTGGAATCTTTTGCATTAACCCTGAAATATTTCCCCCCAAAGCTCTCTCAGATCTGGGCTAGCCTTGTAACTCCAGGGGGCTGTGGGGTTAAGTATTTCACCCAACAACCTTACAAATTCCAGGTTTCTTTCCAGGTTTTCCAGTTGTATGGATAGGGATTGTTGCCCTTTGCCTCAGGAAGTAGGTGTAGTTAAAAAAAGAAGAGAAATAGCAGTTCCTCAGATGTCTGGGAGATGGAAACAACAAGCCCTCTCAGCCCAAAGGGGAGAGCAGGCCAGCTGTTTCCAGCTCCACAAGCTGAGAACTGATTTGGAAAGTGTTCTGCTCTCTGTGGAGGATTCCTAGGCTTTCATCTTCAGAGACCTGAGTTAAATTGCAGCTTAGCTCGTAAGAAAATGAATGTGGTGGTTTCCAAGTCCCCAGCAGATGTTTGGGAAATCACAAAACTACAGAATAGCTAGAGATTTGAGGTTACAGTGGACCTTCTATGGTTAATTTAAAGGCAAACAGAATCAGAGGACAGAATTCATACTCATGAAAACTTCCTCAACTAATATACTGAAGCAAAGGATATTTTTAGTGTCTCAGAAGGTTTTCCCTTGCAATAGCAAAACTCTTCCTCTGAGATTCCTTATAGGTGAGGCAATTCTCTCCACAAGTGGAAATCTTCATGTGAGTTTTTGGCAAATAACAAGGAATTAAGACTTAAATTAGAGGGGATCTGCTTTTTTAAGGCTATGCTTGCTGTGATAAATTCATCAAAACCAGAACAATTTTTATTTCCTAGTCATCAGTTGATTATGCAAAATGGAAGAAAGTAGGTTATGGAAAGAATCTGATCTTTGGAAATTGAGGTATAAATTTGAGTTTCAGCTTCATGATTTAAAATGGTTTCAATTTCTTAAAAAAAAGAAATTCTTTGCAGCTGTGGCTGTACAGGTAAAAAAGAGGTATGAATTTTTCTTTATGTGTTTGAGTTGATAGTTATAGAATGACTATATACTATTGCTATAGAATGACTATAGATTACTGTATACAACAATTACTGTATACTTAAAAGAAGATAAAAATATCAGAAAAGTAAATTGAATGATTCCGCTCAAAACCTGTTGCATCATTGCCACATACTTCACTTTAGATTTGAGCCTGAATTTCTTCCTGCACTAAACCCAGAAACTGAGATTAAAAAAACCTAACATTTTTACATATAATGGCCAATACCTATTTGCTCTAGGAAAACTTTCTTCATTGTTATGTAGATGTGGAATTTTCTTGGATTAGAGTCCCTAGATGAATTAAAGGATTATGCTCTTCTAAAGAGAGAGGCCTGTTTATTTTACTCCATGTTGTGAAGTGAGTAACTTTTCTTCATAGAGCCAGAGTACATTGAAGCATTATTTTAACATCATCCCTATATAATTTATTTGATTAATGGAAATACAAAGGATAATCATTAATGCATATTTATGAAAAAAATTCTTCCCTTTCTTTTTACAGCCATGGGAGTCATGGATTCAAGCTTCCTTTATTTCATATCCCTGTTTGATGCTATGGGTTGTTCCATTTAGTCTTCTACAGAGCAAAAGCAAAACTCTTGGAAAATAACTTTTTCAGTTTTTCCCTAGTCTAAGCGTAAATCTGATTTTATCTGCGAAGACAAACTGTGTCTTTGGAAATACGTGATATTAATCAGCTTGCCATCTGAATATAAAATTTTTAGTTTGAAATAGTGCAAAAAAAAAAGGTCATCTTCCATTTCAAGTGTGCCAGAATCTTTGTTTTTGTTTGCATTCCACATCTATCTCTAACCAGGAGACCCGTGTTTAGAGGCAGTCTTAGAGAAGGTTAAACAATGGTCAGTGCAAAAATATGCCATCTTACTCTGGCTACATAGGAATTTTGTGAATGAAGGATCGATTAAACCAGGACAGCTAAACCACTTTGGGTCTGGCAGATAAGATTATCTGCCCCAATTCTGACTAAAAGTAAACCTTTCTTAGAAGATTTTACTTACTAAAATATTATTTTAAAGTTTTTTGTCCCACTGTGCTTTGAAGCACATTATTGAGAAACTAACCAGCAAGACACCTAGATATCCTCTAGTGACATTTACAATCTCATCCTACAACAAAAAAAACCCCAGATTTTCATGGGAAAAAAAATTATAGGAATCTCATTATTTTCACTCTCTTTTTTTACACTTTATGTTAGACCTTTCTTTAAACTTAAATAATGAAAATACTTTTAATTTGAACAGTATTTAGTTATTTATTGTTTTTACTTTGTTTTTCCTTCTGACATTAAGCCTTTGTTCCATATTGAGCAAAATATTCCACATCATGTGTTCCATGTAGCATAGGAAAACAAAAACTATCAAATAATCACTGAAGTTCAAAGGACTGCCCATCCTTTCATGATGTTGAAACCAGTGCACTTGTAAACAATAGCTCAATACTTAAAACTGTCATCCAAGATCCTGGGTCTTTAGCCTAGTGTTTAACATGCTCACATGAGGACCAGTGCCTTTGGTCTCCCTGCTTCTCTAGTTGCTCTTTAGCTGTTTATGTTAGGCAGAAAAAGGAGGAATTCAAGAGTATTTTGTTCCCATAATGATAAACAACTCAGAGACAGAAGGTTCCATAAATTGACAACATTTTGACTGAAAAGTTACTGTCTCTGATAGCAGACACAAAATATTACCTGCTGCATTAATTAACCAGTTAATAGTTAATAATGAAATAAGCTCCATTCACTAGTCTAAGGTCAAAGTCTTGCAAGAATATCAGTCTATTAAAAATCTGAACATCTGGATATGAGAGAAAGGGAGAGGTGGAGCGAATCAGGACTGGCCACCTTAGCAGGCAGTGAATAGCTCTGCTATTAGTTTATATATAATCTGTGCAACCTCTTACCATAACTACAACTCCAATTTACAGAAGGTACAAAACAGTTTTAGGTGCAACAAGATATTGAGCACAGGCTTAATCTGTACATAAAATGTATGCATAAATGCTGCAGTTCCATATTTGTATAGGACCAATTATACATTTAATTAGTAATTTTTGAAATAAATTTAATAATTCTTTAGGGAAATAGTATTTTACTACTAGGCTACAGCTTACTAAGCATGCAACTTAGGATATCCTTGAATGAATATTCTGTATCACTGTATGCTATGCAGCCTGTTTTGACAGTTTTCATTTCTGAAGTTTCTCTTTTCAGATGCTGCATAAATTTAAGACTCTGAGTAAAGCTTACCTGAGATTTCCATTGAATGAAATCAGCTTTTATGAGAGTGGAATTAAAAGAAGAATGAAAGTAATTAGAAGTCAAAATATTTAATCAAAACAATGTTAATAGAGAGTCTCTTGTACCTTCTCTCATTAGAAACTGTCTTAGAAAAAACAAATGCTGTAAACTCCATCTTAATGTTTTACATATGGGATTAGGTTTACTATTAGTATCTTACTGAAAGTGAGAACTTCTAATTTCCTTCAACTCATATTTTTCTGTCTATTTCAAAAATAAAAAAATACCATTTTCTTTTAGCACTTAAATATAGCAAATAAATGTAGCTGCTGAATAAACATCTTCACAAAAATGGAAGATAGCAGGGCAGAGGAAAGAGCAAATTTCTGTGGAGTTCCTTTCCAAGTTATTTGCCAAGTTATCACACATATTCCACAGTGATGGTAAACACTTGTCTAACCCATTGCTCCTTTCCTAGAAAAAAAATCCCCAGAAAAGTAGATTCCTTATTCCAAAGACTTGGTATTACTCTGAAGGCCATTTACTGCAGTTCAGACACCAGGATTTAAATACAGACTTTCTAACTAAATTTTTCAATTGAGAACTTCTCAGTTTACTTGAGTTTTGACAAAAATAATCCCAAATCTCAAGGAGTGAGTACCATGAAAAATTGTGAAAACAGAGTAGTCACTGTTTTTTATAGTGACAGACAAAGCCTCTTTATTTTTCAAAGGTCCTTTGAGAATTGTATTGACAGCTGAGTTTTGATTTTGCTGTCTCTCAAGTAACAGAAATGCCATACAAAAATTGATGGAGACATTTTGTTGCAAAATTTGAAGGAGCTATCTTGTCACTGAAGTCTTACTAGAACCTCTGCATTCCATTATTATTAAATTTTCCTGTTTGGCTCATTTCCTTTTTATCAGCCATGCAAAACAATAGCAACAGCAGAATTTTCTAGGTGCTGCCATATTCTCTTCATTGGTTTTGCACTACTGATTTACACTGAAATAGAAAATGTATCTGATAAGTGTGAGTGCTGAGTATTTGTGCCAGTGAAATAAAGGTTCTTTCAATGAACTACTTTTTATTCAGGTGATTATATAACATGACTATAAAAAACACCATTTGACACTCACAAACCCAATTTTTGACTGAGAACTTTACACTGAGATTCTGCCTGCTGCAGATCTTAAGAAGTGAGCTAGAAACTGAGCATTTCTATTATGTACAAAGAGCAGAGGATGCAGCACTTTGAGGGTTACACAACTAGAGGAAAACGCCTCCTCTTTAGGCAACCCAAAATTATTTTACAGTGTTGTCCAGAATCTGCTTCCTATGACGTTTGATGAATTCAAAACAAAACAAAACAAAGAGAAAGACTGAGATACAGATGCTATAAAGCTGTCTGCAAGCAAAACCTATTTCCTTTCTCCTCCCCTCCTAGATAATTGCTCCAATTTCTCTTCCAGCTGAGTTTAGATTATGTTTCTAACAGATGAGAAGCTTTATAGTATTGATGCTATAACAGACATTTAATCATGCATTTCCTAGAAGAGATGAGAAAAAAATCCAAAAACAAAACTAAAATTGCTTAGAAACAAAGGAACTGGCATAAGAGGCTCATACTCAAACTTGCGCCTTACGTCAATGAAGGCCGTGGTCTAAAAGGCTTCTACAGAAACCTCACACAGTCAGAGTGGAAATTATGACAAAGAAGCAAATTTTCTGTGCCACAGCACCCTGTCAGTCAGAGAAACCTGTAACACTAAAAGCAGGGGGAGAACCTAAACACTGACAGCATTATATCCTCCCCTGATTCAGCTAAGAAGGGGCTAAATCCCGAGCTGCACACAGCTGGAAGAGGCCCAGCCAGCAGAGCGGCGTGCAGCCGCCATCAGCTTGCATGAGGCAGGCGTGCCGGGGAGGGTGGCAGGGCCGCAGCGCCCACAGGCAGGGCCACACAGCGCCAGAGGCCACGCTGGGGCCCTCCAGCACCCAGTGCACCTGGAGGAGGGCTGGCGCGGCCTCAGGGGTGCTGTCACCCTGGGGTTCACCTACAGGGCCGTATCCTGGGCCTGTCAATCCCAATTTTACAGCACTGTCTTTGGAAGGCTTCTACAAGGCCCCTGCAGAAAATTTAAAGATAAAATTACCCAAGAGAGTTTTCAACGCTCTTAAAAAAGTTTTCTACAGATCCTATCGGAAGTGTGAATGCTGTGAGCTAGGACTACAAAGAATTACATATCCAAGTAGTAGTCATTTCTATTCCCTTCTCTCAGTTCGTGGAGAAAGCTCTGTTTTCTGCTATGAATCAGTTTATCCTTTCATGCAGCCCACCCTGCTGTCCCAGGGGAGGCAGCCACAGGTGGAGTGAGCCCAGAGCTGCCTCAGCAGGGCCAGCCCTGCACGCTGCCCCGGGCGGGAGCGTGCTCTGCACAACGCAGCCAGGCCAGAAGTATGAGCTTGTAGACTTGCCATGGTCTGTAAGGAAGGAAAACAAAGCTTTCCTGATTAACAGCCTTCTGGGTTTCTGCAAAACCAAGTAATGACAGACAGGATTACAGGAGGAAGGGAGGGAGAGTGGAAAGACAGAAAAATAAAATGAAAAACATGTTAGAGATGTGTCCGAAAGATGAGTAGAACAAGTGTGTCAGTGTGCTCCTAAACAGAAAGATTTGGGTCAGAAAAGAGTGTTATAATCTCAAGCAATAACCTTTCAGGGTGTGGTTCCCTTTGAGAAAATGGAATTTTAAAAATTGTTGCCATAAGCAAATAAGCTAATCCATGTTAGGCATGAAAGCAGACATTGAGATACTAAAATTGTTATTATTACTATTGTAATATTTAATATTATCTCATATTATATAATAATTTTATATTATATGATATAATTATATAATAAGTATGACATTAAACTAATAGATAATATTAGTTTAATGTTATATCTTACTTAAAGCAGTAAAGAATAAAGGTATGGCTTGATTTATTCACAAAGATTTTCTTGCTGTTATGACCAGAATCACCCATAGGAATGCAAGACTGGAAGTGAACTTCTTGAGGCTCCCATGATCAGGTTCTCCATCAGGATAAATCCTCTCATAAATTGATAAACTCCATCTAAAAATAGGCAAGATTTATGTCTCCATTGCTGTGATGAGAGGCCAAACCAGATACCCCTCCCCAGTGGCTGGAAGGCCTCCAGCTTCCAGATTATCAACATTGCTGATCAGTCCTTGTGTGCTCGTGGGAGAAAAAATGAAAAGAAGTGTTTCAGAAAAGAATAAGCATTTGTTTTAAAACAGAGAGTTTGGGATTTGGCCTTTGCTCTGGATGAAAGTACAGCTGAGAAGGATGCATGGCTGGATCACTAATCTGCCATAAACCTGGTTCCTGGGAAGCCATTGACTGCTCACTTGAGATGAGAAACAGTGGCTTTGTGACAACATTTGGTTTGGCTAGCAAGGATTAATTTATTCAAAACACACAGAGCCTGTTTGTTGTTCAGTTTTGGAAACACCAGCTTCTGCTCCATATCAAACCAAAAAAGATATTCCTTTTTCATTTTCATGTAACATTGAATTTTTTGGCTTAAGACGTGATAAAGGCTTAAAAAATGTTACTGTTTATAGCTACAAATAAATGTTAGTGAGCATGACTTTTAAAAGTTTATCTCTATGAGAGTAAAGTCTTGGTAACTTTAATACAAGGAATAATAATAATTTCCTTCCTTTCCTTATTTCTCAAAGTTCAAACTGTATCTGAAACTGAAAGCTTATTTCCTTTTTTTTTTTTTTTAACCAGTTTTAAAGCCCCCAGAATCTAAATCAAAATTATTTCAAATTAGGTAAGGAAAATCAAGGTAGGTAACAAAATTCTTTAAATTTACTAGTATGTTTTTATAGGTTTACAAATTATGTACAATGTATTTTGCATTATTACCTGTAATATAATATATCTAGTCATGAAAAAGAAAGCATTTGCTGTAAAACTAACTTCCTGTTCAGTTTCAGCATTTCAGTGAGTTCATATGTCAAAACTAATATAGTTATTGGAAACTTTTCCTTATATTTTGTAATTGTGAATTTGCATTGTTAATGTTTTAGCCAATATATTGTTTAATTTTTAATTCAGGTTTCTGTCTTGGGTTGAATTTCTCTCCTGAACAAGCAACAAGCAAGAAGAAAAAGAGTGTACTGACTTTTCAAAAATCTATCTAAGCCACAGTTTCTCCAATGCTGGAGATATGCACATCATAGCTGAAATTTTCACAGGGCTCTGAGAAAGAGAGATAACTTCAAAGTTTACTTCCCCATCCCCACTTGCTCAATTTCCAGCACAGCCGAGGTCCAAGGTTTTGACTGAAACTCATTTCTTAATATTTAGCTAATTTAAATGCTAATTAGACTAATTTGATGAATAAAACATGGTAGGAATTCATTAACAAGTATGTTGCGATTGCTTTATGTCTACAGAGAAATTTTCTAAAACAGGACTCCAGGGACAGTAGCGCATCTGTTACCAGTTGAACAAGTTGGATTCTTTGTAACACTAAACTTATAGCTGGTAATATATTGCAGAACTGCAGAGAAGATGGAGGAGCAATTTTACAGTTTTCAGATCGAACACATCTTGGACACAGGCCACCAGTGAAGAAGAGGCCTTATGCTGTCCTGAGCCCATCTGCTTCGTGGGCTTTGCTCAGAGTTTTAGATGCAGAGGAAGAAACCGTGCCTTGTCTCTGTCTCTCAATATCATTCCAATTCAATGCCATTCCAGCTGTTCTGCCTGGCGTTATTGGTGCCTATATAAAGGAATTAAACCATTCACCTAATGTCTTATACTGTGGGTAGATTTCTATGGTTTTATTTAACTCTGTGAAGTCGGTGAGGCTCTAGAGAAGTGGAGCAGATATAAACAAAGATAAGATGATCTCTTTGGAAGAATAGGGGGTTGTTTGGCTTTGGTTGGTTGTTGGGTTGGGTTTGTTTCTTTTTTTGTTTGTTTGTTTGCTTTGCCTTTTTTGGGTGAACATTTTTTCACCTTTTCTGGGGGGAAAAGTATAGGTTCAGATCCCACCCTGCTAAAGAATTTTTTTGACACTGAGAGAAGAATATGTAAGTGAAGCAACTAAAAGGCCTTTAAGGACCTGTCTTCTTTGGAAGATAAATATATTTCATGTATGACATTTGAGTACAGATATGTATTTAGATAGTTACTTATGACTAAAAAAAAAAAGAAAATGAAAACAAAACCAGTGGTAAACAGAAACCTAAATGAGGTTGGGAATCTGGGTTTTCCTATTTTTTTGTCTTCATTTTCCACCTGTAAATATTCCTCTATCTCACAAAGGACCCAGGAAGACAAATGTTACAGGTAGTAAGTGATGTGTTCAAGGATAGTAGCAGTGGAGGCCATAGCAACCCACCATAATTAAAACAGGACAGAAAGGAATGTAAAGGAGGTTATCTATATTGAGAGGTTATCTATATTGAGAATACCACTTATCAGTGAAAAAGTGTTAAATCAGTTTACCATTATTTAAATTAATTTCTTCACTTGTTTGTTTAGTTTTATTTTTTTTTTGTTGGGGTTTTGTTTGTTTTTTTTTGTTCAAATGTTTGCTCCTGGATGCTAGAAACGAATGCAATTAAGTTTATAAGAATTTCTAATGGAGGCCATACTCACTTCTACATGTTGACAGGTCTGAATGAGTTTTGCCAGAAGAGTTTCCAGTTCAGTGTTCCTCTTAATAAGGTTGGTGAGGTTACTCTCCAAATTTTGCTGTAAAAACAAATGAAAAAAAAAATTCAAAGAATTTAATACTTTGGTGAATATTTGAAAAATCGAATTACACAGGTATGAACATGAGACTTTCATATTGATATGTTCCATTACATGTTTGATTAGATTAGATGTTTTGTCTTTGCAAGACAAGAGAGCAAATAAGTTCAAGAAAAGAGTGAATTCTGGCAAATAGGTTTTGTAAGGACCTAATAATAATTAGATTAAGCATCAGGAGGAAAAAACTGAGTAAGGAGAAGACCAGAAAAGGCAAGAATATTTCTCCAAAATAAATATTTATTTTAACTGAGAACATTTTTGACTCGTTATTTCCTGCTTTCAATCTAACATCTGAATTTAAAACCCTGCTGCTAACTGAGGTATCAGAAGTGGTCAGTACTTTTTTCTTAGGATTTGAAGTACTGGGGAGCTTTTGACTGATTTGATTTTATTCCCTACTTCAGTAGAGTTATATTTTTTAATAAATAATTCAAAAGAAAAACATCTTTTCTATGGATAAGAATGAAATACCTGCTCACAAACTTTGCCTTCACTAACTGTTCTTAAGCAAGAACTTGTGGCATGTTTCTGTGTTTATCAACTGATTATGGCTGCCATAAATATCTGCAACCGTGGTAATACAAAGACCTTTCCAGCTCACAGATCTGAGGCTGCATCCTGGCTCCCTGCAATTGCATGGGAGATTGAGATCTAGCAATAAATGTTTCAGCCTTCCTTCTCCTCCCTGCATCCACAGGAGAGGTACCCAAGCACATGAGGAGCAGGTTTGTGACAGCTCTGACCCACTCCCTGCAGTTACTGAACAGGAATACCAGAAGTGAGTCCTGTGCTTTTCTCCTGACAAGGGCTGCAAGTGTCTCTGCAGAACTTTCATTAATTTCAACCCTCCTCATCTTTTATTAATGACCTTCTTTTCTTCACACTACTACTTTTCCTCTGGTGTATCTATTCTATCAGTTCAGCCCCTGCAGCTACCATTAACTTACCTGACTTCCCCAACTCCCACCTCCATACCCACATTTAGAGTGTGTGTGTGTTTTCTGGTGTTGTTATTCCCTGCCTATTTCATGCTGTTTAAAACACCTTGTTCTTTGCTCTCCCCTTCTGCAGCCATGCAGTTTCCTTCCCGTTTTTGCATGTGGCTACAAACAAATGAAGATGGCAGTATTTAATTGTTGAATGATACACTCTTTGGCATATACCAGGGTTGAAGCTGTAAGCACTGGAGAGGCAGGCAGTTCTGTTCCACCAAAGAAAACACAACATTTTGGTGGCTTTTATGTATATGACCCTTCCAAGAAGCGTGATGAGTGCTTGAAGTACATAATTTTGGCATTTTCTTCCCAGCAGAGCCATGCATATTGTGTATGACAAGCTCTGACTGTAAAAATACCTTCTACACTACATTTATTTCATAGCCCATTAAAACAAAGAGTAACAAGAACAGGCATCTTTACCAAACTGTTTGTGCTGGATCTTACATTTCCATAAGCCATACTGTGAACAATCTTAATTGCAAAGGCATGTTGGCTGTGCTGTCAGATGTCCCTTTGCAGGACTGAGACTCACATGCAAAGTCAAAATATCATATATAGTTACAATATCAGATAACTTTTGCCTTCAATAAACAGTTCCTTAAGATGATTCAAATGAGCAAATATGCTTGAAATTGTATTTATAAAACTTTCTAATCTTATACATTAATGTTTTACATGTTTTAATATTTTACACTAAAATGTTTCAATGAAAATTGTGTATTCTTGATTGAGGTTATCTAATACATAAAAAATACTAGCAGTTCGCACCTATATATACAATGAAGAAAAAATATATTCAAAACGGTTGTGGAACACTGCAATGATTTCAAATAACTGAAGGTTATTTCTCTTCAACTTCCATTAATACATGAAGAGTCAGCATTTTACTCTGAAACAGAAATGTATTGACCCATAGATTTTATATAGATTACTATATGCATGATATTTCCAAAATCATCTGGATATAATAATCTATATTAATGTGTATATATATATATATATATACACATATATACATATATATCTATATATATGCATGATATTTCCAAAATCATCTGGATATAATAATCTATATTAATGTATATATATATATATATATATATATATATACACATATATATATATATATCTATATCTATATATATCTATATCTATATATATATATATGGGATGAAGAACAAAATCTTAGAATAAGTTTCCTATCCAGTGGCTATAAATATAAACCCATATATATTATTGTGGCTTCACACAGGTCTCTTGATATCTTCTGCATTTCCTGCTGTGAAAATCAAAGAAAACTATGAAACAAGTGAGTTGCCTTAGAAAAATAGGAGTTAATCCATTCCCATGCTCTATCTCCTTGAACTGTGTAATTTTCAATATGGGAAGCCTGGAATTTTGCTTCCATGTAGTTTGGTATGCAAGAGATTGGGGTTTCTTTTTTAAGTCAAGGATAATCAGAATTTTGTTAATTTTTTGTTGAAGAACATCAGTTTCTATTAATGCTTTACTAGATGACAGAACCTGGTGGCTGCTGTCTGAAATTAATGTCAATCTTTCCAGTTTCACTAGGGCAGTACTGAATGGCAGCTCTTAAAAGTGGCCTGATATGAAAGTTTTAAAGCTGATAAAACTTGATCAATTCCTGCAGTATGTTTACTCAGATTTTCTCTTGGCAGTATCTTCCTCTAGTATTTTTCCCTATTATTTTCTCAGACAGACCACGGAGCCACTTTAGCTACCATGTGATAGTAAAGTTGCAGACTTTGAGCTCTGCCTTCTTTCTTTACTCCATGTAGGGGGACACAGAAAAGGCCTGAACATTTAAATTTCAGAAACAGATGTTTGCTCAGAGGCTTTCCAAAGTGTTGCAACCTCATTTCTCATCCACACCAGAAACCTCCCCACTTGCGTAAGACAACGCTGCCAGATTTGGAGGTCCGGCCAACTTGGAAAATTAACTTAGTTGTTGTAGACCAGAATTCCTGGGAGAGTGAGTTTTAGCCAGGATTGAAATCTGAAGAAAGTTTGCTCTCACATGATGAGTACACGTGAAATTGAGTAGCACAGTAACCTGATTCCAAGTACCTTCCTTTTTCCCACCTAATCTTCTACTGCTGTTCTGTTGGGCAAACCAAATTACAATTGTATTTTTGGTAATGCTCTAGGTAAATCACAATTTCTTAAACATTTGCACCTTCCTTTTCCTATCTTTTCTTGTCAGTTGCTAATTTTCGCTGTTATCTGCCTATTAAAAATGGCTCTTAGAAATTCTGGTGGTATTTTTTTTATAGAAGCACAATAGTTGCTCTGTATTTGCTCTGTGGGCAGGCTTCACGTATGTTAACTCAGTAGATGCAAACTGCTCTCCAAAAGCAAAAGCAAGGCTGAATGCTTCCTAACTTACTAATGTAGATCCAGCCCAAGATCTTGACATTCCATGCATGCTTTGAAACTGTTTTTGCAACAGTATAAAGTGAAAAGAATGCTTACTGTCCATTTAGCATGGTCTGACAATTATACAACATAAATATTCCTATAATCTTGGGATAAATCCAAGTAGATGAAACCACAGACATGTAATTGAAAAGGACAGTAAAGGATGATGTTTCATTTTGACTCTGCATGCCTATAAAATTATATGATCCAGGGACAGGAGTCTAAGCTGGGAAAATTAATGCCAAAAACTAGGGGAAGGCAACTCAGTATTGATGACATTTTTTAAGCTGCTGTCTAGCTCATGAACACATTGCTGCTGAAGTCATGATCATGTTGCAGCAACGATTGCGTGAGGCTTGTGGCCTGATTGAAGTTGGAGGTCAGACTAGATGATCATAATGGTCTCTTCTAGTCTTTAAATCTATCAGTCTATGAAAACCAAATGTGAACCCATGCCCTTTGCCAAATTACCAGTCTCACGCAAAGCATTGCTTGTCTAAAATAAGAAGGTAGCATAAACAGATAATCCTAAGCTACTATAAGAGTTGGAAATGCTGTCAAAATAAATTAATGTAAGCTTCTAAATAAATTAATGTACATTTCTAAAGAAGAGAAATGCTGAGTTGTGTGCTCCTGCCTTACATCACAGCAGACAAAATAAAAGCATTCCCAAGAGCATCTTCTCAGAGACATTTTCCATAGAAAATGTCCATTTAAAAAGACAAAAAAAAAACCAGATAGCTATCAGGTACAATGAAATTTTCAAGTCCTTTTGAAGTAAAGCAACTGTATTTTTCTTATTAAAAATTCTATTCTTTCTCCCAGTGGCAAATATAAGCAGTCATTTGAATTTTCCACTCACTGCTTACTGGAAAGCTTTGGGAACTGATACACTGAAATTGCTGTATGCGCTAAGACATGCACTATAGGATAGAATATGTAACAATAGTCCTGATCACCACTTATATCAAATCCACCACGACCAAAGCGTCAGCAAGCATTCACTGCAGTTTGCATTTCCTTTGATTCTAGTGTAGAACTGACCAGAGTAAAGCACATTTTGAGGCTATCTCCTGGTTTATAGAAAACAAGTTTGGATAGTTGAACTCAAGTTTAGTAATTACATACGTTTCTTGAGAACCACTGCACCCCTCCCATCACCTCTTTACAAACAGTCAAAATGAAACAGTTTATACATTTCCAGACTGAGTTAGTCAAAGTGTGTAACTGAAAGCCACACAGCTATAGATGAAAAATAAAACATCACAAAGCAGAAGTGTGATTGCAGTTCTAACTTACTCAAGCCAGCAGGGAGGGAAAGCAGGGTGGTGTTGACATGGCACATCAATCTTTAGTACTTGCAGGCTGGTTAGAGATCATAAATATACTCCCTGTCACTAACACAGTCCATGCAAACACATCTTCATTGAAATGTTTTCCTCCGAATTCAAAGGCATTATGCTGCATGTGCTCCAGTTATATTTTCACCTTATAGTGACATACCCCATGAACTAGTCCTGTTGACTCCAGGACTTGTGTCTAACCTATTAAAAAAGTTGCCAGTCAAATCCAGAATAAATGCCAGAATATCAACCATGGTTTTGAGACAGGTTTGGGGTATATGTGAGCTTCATTTGGTGTTCTTTATTTAAATGGACATGCCAGGTGCACATGGAAAAACTTAAGCTAATTTTTATTCTATGTACTTGTTCTGAAACAGATGACTACTCTTCTGTAGCATTCATGTGATCAACTCTGTATTTCTCCAGCCAGGGAATAGTAACGCTTTAATAGGAATGATTGACCTCAAGTCTCAGATGTGCAGAGCCTGACAACTGCACTCCACATTCCTATGTGTAAAGAAATAAGAGCTATGATGTTGATAGACTCCTGGGAACTAGGATTTTTACCTCATGTGATTATAGTATATCACAAGGAAAGACCCATGAGATACTGCACTGTTAATTAATTGTCCAGGAATATTTTTATTAAAAGTGCAATGAAAATATCTGCATGGGAAACCATTATGACTCCAGTGATGTTAACTAAGTTGAGTATTGAATATTTCCATATTTCATAGGAATGCCACAATTTTTCATTAATCTCTATTTAACACGGGACATTGTGGAAATTGAAGGAAATCCAAGCACTTCAAATTCTTGACCACATAAAATCTTTATTAACTGAGGAAGCAGTATTCTAGGGAGAACCTCCAATTACATTCTCGTGTCTCTGCAAAGCCATGCCCTCAAATATACCAGGGGTTCCTGCCATTTGTAAGTGCAGTTCTGCCCTTTTGTTTAACTACACTAATCTGTCTTGCGAGTTGCTCTTCAGACTTCCTCTACAGCTTCTTCTCTTTTGGAGAAAGAGAAATTTCATACCTGGGACCTCAGACGAAAAAGAACAGGACAAGAGCTATATATATATCACCCTATAGCAAAAGTTTTCCATTGATGCGTACTATAAGTTTGGAAAGGAAACAATTAATATACTTAAAACCTATTTGCCCTTAGCAGGGACCATGTTTATACAGAATACAGGTCAATGAAACTTTCATTGCATACTTATTTTCATAGTTATTTTGTTATTGTAACAGAAGGACATATAAAATGAAGTGAAAATAGCATTTTCTCTTAAATGGAGGCATTCAAACTTGTTAAAAGAATTCTGTTCCAGTTTAGATAGTGACAAAACTGACTGACTGACTAGATAGGACAAGTTGGGATTTTTTTTTTTTTTCAATTAAGCTATTAGAAGATAACCAAATGTTAACTTGGTTTGGGATCTGGGCTTTTTTTTTTTTTTCTTTTTTAAGGAGTCATTAATCAAAGAAGGATAAGAATAATAATCAGGAATCAAGGATCAAGAAGGAACATATTTAGCAACTTACCACATTAAAAACACAGTTTGGACTGATATGTGAGTTAATAAAGGTTTGAGAAAGTGTAAAAATATATTTGAGGCCACAATATATTAGACCTTTTTTTCCTGCCTCAATGCAGAAGTCAAACTGGAAGCTGAAGTGTTAAAAGAGCAAAACAAATACCAGACTCTCTGAATTTAATGCATGTCATTAAAGACTCATTGTGTCGAGCTAGAGGGCTTATAAACTCATTCTTTTCCCCATGGGCTAATCCAGTGCAATGAAGGGGGTTAAGGACAACTTGAACTATTGCACAGCTGTCCTGCAGCACCCTAGCTAAATGTACTTCCAGCCTCCTAGGACATGGAATGTATTTAAAACCAGGAGTTCAACACAAGCTCCTGCCCACGAGATGCATAATGTAATCCTGCCCAAGAAAGATCTGGGAAGTATTCATTCCAAAACCTGAAATTCTAAGTTTTCCACCTAACTAGTGACAGGCATCTATACAAAAACAAACCAAAAATATTATCTAAAGAACTAAAATTTATGCAGTGTTATTAAAGTCTGGGTTTCTACAGATGTCTGCCTAAACATTTCTGAAAGTTGTATTTATTTAAGAGGTTTTATTGTGGAAAAAAAATCTGGGTTTAATCAGTCAATACATATTACTGCATTTTGCGGTTGAAAAATTCCATCTTATCTAAGCAGGTATGTATAGAAACAATTCGGTATTATGCAAAGCTAGCAGGTTAGAAAGGGCAGCTAGAGAGGTAAGAAATGGAGAAGGTCAATGTGGTGATTTGGTCTGCATTAGGAAACAATGGTGGAACTGTCACAAGCCAAATTCAGATCTTTCTGCTGGCCTGTAATAAAGCTGACACTTGAGGCAGCGGCACCCTTCTGCATTTGTTTCTCAGTATAGCAAACAGCACATTGAAGGATATTTATTGACTGCCCTCATGAGGATATTAATTGTCCATCCAGAGAATGAAGCTGTGCGTCCATCTCCTGGCATGGCTAGAAGGTCTGGCACACCCAGGACTCACACTGGCCTTGTCTGCTGCTAGGCAGCCAGCGTGTAGCAGCTGGGCTAACACAGAACACCAGCAGCTCCAGTTCAAGAAAAGGGAGGGGCTGTCTGGGCAGTTCCACTGTAGGGAGGAAACAGGTGCATCAGTGAACACGACATACTCCCAGCTGTTACCCCAGAGCACATTAGGAGCCATACAGGCACCACTGGTAAACCCAAGGAAAGCCAGAGAACTGTTCCTCTTTTGGTAAATGCTGATCCCACTGTCATGGTGCATGAGGCAAGTGTCACCAAACCAGCTAAGCCCGAGTTCTGGCATAGGGTGAAGTATACTAATCAAAGCACCACTTACAATTGTGTCTTATGGGGGTTTGTTTCTTGTGTTTATGAACCCTCTGAAATTTTGCCAAGAAGTACACCATCAGCTAATTATGACCCTCTGGAGCACTCTGATTTTTCCTCGCTGAAGTAATTGATGGCTCTACCTTTTCCTTGCAGTGAATATACCATATACCATACCTTGCAGACTGCATACCATAAAAAAGCTGGCATCTGTCCATTTTGGTGCTCATTCTGTCACATGCTCAATGCCTTGCTGCCCATGGTTAGAGCTTGCTCTAGACAGAAGTGTAAATCTCTCCATTTTCTTTTCCTCATTTGCTCTATTTCCTATTCAGCAAACTAAAACCATCTACTAGATTGAGTAAATGTCCTGAAGGAAGTTTAGGGAACTTGAGTTTCCCACAGTTTTCAAGTTTCGATTTAAGTTCAACTTTTTTGAATAGAAGGCTTAAACATTCATCTAAAATACTTGTCAAGCTGACCAGATAGTATAATTTTTTCAGTATTTTTCTATACAAAGCTTTTGACCAAGCACCAGGCCTCACATTTAGGAGTTACTAAAATACTTATCTTTATGTCTTGGACTGGTTACCTAGAACAGAAGCTAGACAGAGATAGAAAATAGAGTGGGTATTTATTAAAGGCCTTCAATAGATACACCTTGAGCAGTGCAAAAGCCTTGCAGAGGCTACACCCAAGATGGACAATGGTCATAAGTTTTTCAGGTTTTTTTTTCTTTTTTTTTTCTTTTTTTTTTTTTAACAGCAGCTTTGCTGTATCTTTGTAAAGAGACACAAGAGATTAAGAAGAATAAAAAGGATCTAATAATATATTAAAAGACTTTTTCTATTGTTATTTAAATTATAGAAAATATCTAGAAAAAATAAAAGCAACCAGAACAGATTCCTTGATAGCACCTGTTTATATTATTCATGCACCTGAAGCATTTATAATGTGTAAAATATTCATTTCACAATAAATATTGTAAAACTGCCTCCTTTACTATTATTTTAAATGTAGTTCTCTGTAAGGAATATGATGTGCATTGGGTTGTCTGCAGTACATACATATTTAGAAAAAAATACGCTGTCTAAAATGGAAATGCCACATTTACAAGGGACAATATTGTTTGTTCAGAATTTGCCATTACTTTATTCTCTAACTCTAACTAGACTCTATTCTAGGTACCCAGTCCAAGGCATCAATCTTTGGCTCAAATTTCAGGTACAGAGATGTTATTATATTTAAATCTTTGACTTTATAATTTGCTATGGATAAAACCAGATAGCAACATTAAATACTCTTAGTAGAATTACATACTTAGGGACTTAAAATAATATGATGGTGGTGAGCTGAGCTTAAACTAAATAGGGAGTATAAATTGCAAAGTACAGATCATAACTTGGAAGTAGATTTTGTTTCATATTCCTGTCATAGTCAGGTTAAATTTCTGTTCTGACCTGCATAGTCTTTATTGACAATACTTCCTCAGAGATCAACTCAAGATTTCAAATTCACTAAACACCACTATTACCACCAAAAAGACCAACCCACCCCAAAACTAAAAGAGGCAAAAATTAAACCAAAACTGCAACAAACTCCTCATGAGTTTTAGCTGGAAACCTAAAGTTCTGAGTATATTTTAAATACTGATCCATTAGAAAAATAACCATGACAAATCCAGCACCTAATGTTCCCTTGCATTTTGCAACTGATAAATGAAAGAAAAACATACCAAGAAGACACTCAGCAGGCAGAAGGATCATCCTCTCTCATTAATGTACAATGTTAAAGGCTTTTCCTTCCCTTACCTCATCAGTGCATCCAACTCCATTCCCAGACATCCTGATCTCCATCACTACTCCGACTTCCAAAACATGCTCATAATTTTGCTCCATTTTTTCTGGTCATGCTGTGACCTGTCCAGCTGCTGCTACAACATGCCACTCACCTCCTGCTAGACTTTATGAACCTGAGTTGAACTCACTTTTTGGCTATTCCTTTGCTGGTAGAGTATGGTGACCAGAATTTCTGGGAGGAAAGTCTGAAAGTAATGTGGATGCTCAAGAAAATCCTCAGGGGGTGAGGGATGCATGCTGCAGACAGCAGAACAGCCAAAGAAATAACTCCTTCCCCTGCTAAGATACTGTTTTTCACTCCATAATGGAGTGCACTTTCACAAAGAAGTGAAATCAATTCAGTGATAATCCAACCATCATTTGAGAGGCCAGTAAAGGAGGGACGCATTAATTTTTCAGCAGTCCTTGCTAATATATATGGAATGATTAAAAAATCAAACCAGCCAGAAGCAAACATTCCATGTGGAAGCCACAGCAGACTTGCCTGTTCATTTACCTCAGCTTTGCAGATGACCACAGATGTGTTTCACTTTACTAATGTGAATTAATCAATTTGTATAAACTAATGAGTTGTTCGTGTTAGTATGAACAATTGCATGAGGAGACTTCAAAGCAGTGAGTTTTGGCTCAAGCAGGTATTTTTGCAAGTACTCTTGTAGTATTTTTTTACTGTGCTCCTATAATCACTTGCAGCATGCCCGACCATAAAGTGTAACTCAAGCTGTTCTACTTCATTGATAATTGAGATCCCATGACTATGTACTAAACAATTTTTTCTATTTTTTATTTCTGATTACACACAGTTTGAAAAGTAAAACTGAAATAAAACTTCTGTGAGTTAAGAATTAGTGGATTGTGTCAGAATATTTGTGATATCACCACAGAACTCTGGTTCCACAAAACATTTTAAAAATACATTAAAAATAAATCTTCTGCTGTAATTTGCAAGGTGATAGATCATATCATATGAAATCAAAGGATGTTTTTAGGAAAAAAAGTGCAAGTACAAGCCCAGATATGTGCACCTGTAAGATTTCAAACTCACAAACACAGGTCTGTTTCAATTCATAAAACATTGTTTTGTACTCTTCTGAGTTAGAACTTTGCTTTTTTGGCATTTCAGATTTTCACCTGAAAGGCAAAACACAAAGGAAAAGACTGTGTGTTCTCTAGGAGAACTGAACAATCAATAACAACTCTACATCTTCTAACAGGAAAAGACTTTGAACATTTTACTGATGAAATAAGGATGAGATTCTTTGTTTATGGCCTTAATATTAAGCATACAAATTTGCCCTAGTAAATTTAGTAAATCTGTTGTCAGAAAAGAGAGCATTTAATCCTCAGAAAATGAAAGAAATTTATAAGGGCATATATATACTAGATTTCAATAAATGCTCAATTAAGAACAAAATTCTTATTATTAATAGAGAATAAAACACTTGAATCCACAGTCCGTTTTCTATAAGAACAGCAAGTGACAGGTATAGCCCAACCTTTCTTTAACATCTTAAAAAATTCAGATGAATCATCATAATTTTCACAGACCACTTTCCTGGTACCTCTTCTTCCTCCAAAATGCCAAATGCAAAAACGATGGTCCTCTAGAAGTGTGAGTAATGAAGCAAATGCCAGATTCTGCACCTAGGACAGGGCAACCCACGTTGTGTGCACAGACTGGGGAATGAGAAGCTGGAGATCAGAGCCATGAAAAGGGACCTGGGGGTTCTGGTTGATGACGAGTTGAACTTGAGTCAGCAGTGCCCTGGCAGCCAGGGGGCCCGCCCTGTCCAGGGAGGCATCAGGCACAGCATGGCCAGCTGGGCAAGGGAGGGGATTGTCCTGCTCTGCTCTGAGCTGGGGCGGCCTCACCTCGAGTGCTGGGGGCAGTTTTGGGTGCCACAATGTCAAAAACCCTTCAAGCTATTGGAGGCTTTCGAAGGAGGACCATGAGGATGGTGAAGGGCCTTGAGGGGAAGCCATATGAAGAGCAGCTGAGGACCAGCAGCAGGCTGGTCTGTTCAGCCTGGAGAAGAGGAGGCTGAGAAGCGACGTCATTGTGGTCATCAACATCCTCATGAGGGGAAGCAGAGGGGCAGGTACCAATCTCTTCACTCTCATGACCAGTGACAGCCCTCAAGGAAGCAGCATGAAGCTGGGTCAGGAGAGGTTTAGTTTGGATATCAGTAAAAGGTTTTTCACCCAGAGGGTGATTGGTCCATGGAACGGGCTCTCCAGGGAAGTGGTCACAACACCAAGTTTGACAGAGATCAACAACTATTTGAACGATGCTCTCAGGCACATACATGGTGGGATTGTTGGAGTGTCCTGTGCAGAGCCAGAGTAAGACTCAAGGATCATTTTGAGTCCCTTCCAACTCAGCATATTCTATGATTTTATGACCTTTGAATGATTTACAAAGAATCTTAGAATGGTTCATCTTATGCATTCTAGCATACCTAAACTAAGGATGCAAAACTGAGCTAGTCTTCCATGGCCTGCTGATCATCTTTACATCAGGTGGGATAACAGCAGTAAAATGTAGAAAGAGCTTGCCTGAGCCCTCTCATACAGCTTTGCTTATTTTTCTGTAAACATTGTAAACATAATATTACAGGCATTCAGGTAACGAAAAATAAATTACTTTACATTTTTCTGAAAAGACTAGCAATTTAGAGAGAAGTGCAAATCCAATTATTCCTAGAGAGAGAGGGAGATCTTAACATTTCATTTGACACATTTACATAATGTGCAAATTTATAACGACTTCCTCCAGACAAATTATTCATTTAATTTATGACAGCCTTTGAAGTTTTGCCTATTATCAAGGGTACCAAACTTTTTCTGCTGAAAACATGAGTCAATGCTGATTATATAAGCATACTTTTCATGGCACTTTGGGAAGATATTAAAACTGAAAAACACATGGAAGTCTCAACTTGAGGCCTTCAATTAATTCAGTTTGAGTTTGATCTCAGACAAAGTTTTCTTTGGAGAAAAGATATGAACTTTATTTACCCAGTATATTATTTCACATCTGTATTTTCTACATCCATTGTAGAGAGTTGAGCCTACAGACTTTGTGAGAATACCTTCTCTTTAGCCATACAAAGCATACATAAAAAAGCATACATCTATACAGGAGCTCATACATGCTCTGTAAAGTGAAATGAATGAATAATGCAATGTGCAAGGGGTGCAGAGAGAGAACAGAGTATTCTCTGGTGTTTCTGCTCATGTTCATCAATAATATTTTGAGGTCACACAATACTGATTGAGTGCTGAGCCTGATTTCATGTACAACAACTTTTTAATTTCCTCCTTTTTTCATTGACTGAAGTAAGATCTCTTCTCCCTGGATAAGTGAAGGCTCAAGGGGCCTCATAGAATATCTCCATACTTAAAGGGCATCTACAAACAGACAGTCTCTTCACAAGCAGCCACACAGAGAAGATAAGGAGCAATGGGTATAAGTTGCACTGGGACACATTTCACCTCAATGTAAAAAAGACATGTTTAACAGTGGTAACAATCATTTACTAAAATAGCCTCCCCAGGGACAAGGGAGAGTCCTCATCACTGGAAGTCTTCAAGATGCAGTTGGACAGATAGTCTGCATAGTCATCTGGGCTCTCTTTTACATGAAAGGTTGAAACAGATCATCTTGGGAAGTCCCTTCCAAAGCGTGGTGCTCTACAACTGAAGATTTATTTACCACTCTTATTAGTTAAAAATCTGTATCTATAACTGATTCATTCTTTTAAGTATGGCCCTCTGTGGATGTACGTGGACATGCGTGTACATATGGATGTGTTTTAGCAAACCCTCCAATGAAATCAACCTACGGGTTAGATTGGCCTCTCATTCCAGCTTGCTGAGCTTCATGGCTGCATTTTGAGCTGATTTGCCCAGTCTGGAACTATGTCAATTATGCAACTGTTCCCTGATTTTGACATTACAGTGCCATTAACAAAGTGAGTTACGTAGAGGAGAGGAGAACTGACATCTCTCTAATTCCTACTGGCCTGGTCCACACTTTCCTGCATCTCCAGATGCTTGGAAAACAAAGCCTGGCAAGACTTGCAAACCCTCAGGATGTCAAGCTTTCCCAGAGTGAAGGCTTTTGACTCCTTAGTTCTGCACATGAGCTGGTTCACCCCAAGCACAAACATACAAGTCTGTGAGATGGCCAAGAAATAATTGTGTAAATAGCTGAGGAGGGGCCAGGAGAACCATGCCCTATATTGTGTTTGTAACTATGTCAAGAGAGACTCTACTCTTTAAATTGCTGTTACACTCTGATAGGAAAAAGAAGTTGGTTTTGGTAAGCCTTTCACCTTGTTGTAACTATTTATGCAGAAGATGGGACATACATTTTGGAAATTACATCTTCTAGATAATATTATTGAATATTGAAATGACAGTTCCATTAGCGTCCATATTTTTCATTTGTTTCTGCCAGAGTGGTTCCTATTGAATATATAAAACTAGCTTTTACCCATGATTTTTGTAATTAATACGGAACTTATTTTACTTTATAATTCAATATCTCTGTTTTCTTTGTTTTCATAATAATGTATTTGTTCCTGAAGTTAACAGTGATGCAAATCTTCCAAAGCCTTTGTTTCCATAGTAACCACCTTACTTCAAGATAAAGAACCAAATCACATGCCAAATACATGAGGCCCTAAAATGCTTTAAATTACTTATTAAACTAATTTTTTAAAAAACTGATAAAACAAAATTTAATAGAGATAAAAGAGTAATAATGCTTACTTTGTTCTTTCCTTATATGAATTTCAATTACTTTTACAAGAGAAAAACATCCTGATCCTTATTTTATAGATTATTCAATTTCCCTAAAATCAAATGCCTTTAATCAAAGATGCACTAAAGGCTATTCTAGTTTTCCTACTGAGTCAATGGGCTTTGAATGAGAGCCATCAGAAACCAGTAAAGTTAAGAAGGCCCCTTCCACTATGGATACTAAATGCTGGTAAAATTTTTGTTCAGGAAAGTAATCTGAGTGCTCAAGATAATGATTATTACTCATATGTTAGAATGGTATCATCTATTTCTCAAACAATCTATACATGGTTACTGAAGAAAGCAAAATCAAAGATTCCTAGGTTTGACATAACAGGTATGTTGCCCTTACCACAGTCTATTGACGTGCTCAAAATGAAAACTTACTGGATGAACGTTCTGAATTCAAACTTCTAAAACTAGCCCCTTAGAAACATGTTACAAAAAAAGAAAAACTACAACAAACCAAACCAAACCCAAAAAAACCTGCCTTGCTTCTGAATGTAATTTTGAAACTGCATGTCTAAAAAAATAAGTTTTCAATATTTCTTGATGAGTTTGTCCAGACCTTTAAGGTTGTCCATTCTCATTATTAAATATGTGCTGCAGTATGTCTCCACTGTATGACACTAGCTGCTGGGTGCTTTTCAAGGTAAATAGAAATCTGCTTTGTTTCATCTTGCAGAGTTCCCTAAAGGTAACCTCAGAAATGTCTTAGGTACAAATGAAATTTGTACATCAAAAATGCTTTTGAGACTCAGGGTCAAAAAACTAGCACGAAAATCGAATGCGAATGAAAGAAAGAAAAGGGAAATGAAAGAAAAGGGAATCACAGTAAAAGCAGTGGATTTCACAACTTGGTGATTTTTCTTTAAGCAAACTCTGTATTTTGGAAAACAGCTGTTAACCCTGACAACTGCAGAAAAGGCCCCACAGATCCTGTGGACAAGGAACTGACCATGTGCTCTCACAGCAAAGGTGGCTGTTGATGCCTTGAAGGTGTTTAAATGATGAAGAAGTTGCACAAAGGGGCTGTGAGTTTCTATCCTTGAAGACAGTCAAAATAGTCACTAGGCAACCTGCCCTCATTGTGAAAGGGGCTGCTGACTAGATAACGTCCAGAGGTCTCTTTCAAACTAAATTACTCTAATTCTGTAATTAAGACACTTATTTTTATAAATCATAAATATCACTGACATTGTGAAATTCTATAGATAATTAGTTGAGTCATAAATAATTTTTATATAAAGATTTTAATGAAATATATTTTTAAAACCTGAGTTTATCATATATGACTTATAGCACAAGTACAATGTTTTGTACATTTGACTGCACTATTCAAAGTATATTGTAAACCATGAGTGAATAATATGGATACCTAGCTTTCCTATTACCTTAATTTAATCTATTCTTTGACTTTTTATCTTCTGCATGATGTCAAGCTGCAGTGAATAAAATTATTTTTGGGTAGTGTACAGTTAAAGAAACATTACACTTTTTCTGCTTCACCTGGAATCTTCAACAAAGAATAAGACTGTAATTTATTAAGGGGTGCATTCAGTTTTCAGTGCACCTGTGAGAGATTAAAAAAAAGGGAACAGTAATTGCAAGGCATCTTCAGCCTTACCTGTTTAATGAACTCCACTAAATAGAAAAATCTGATTTATTTCCCATCATTCAGAATTAGTTGAGAATTTTAACCAGTGGTGGAAGAACTGCCACTCTTTTTTTGGGACTTAGTCTGCCAGCACATGGCATCAGACAGTAGTGGTACAGTGCTCCTGGGCTGAGCTAACGGGGATGAGTTTCAAAGACCTTTAAATTAAAAACCCATTAATGGAGAGGACAGATTCAGACTTGCTTTTAACTGCTTTTAACATTTACTTGCTTGATATGAAAGCTGTAGGGCAAAAGGAAGATAAAGCCCTAAAAAGTGTGTGGATTTCTTTACACAGAAGTACAAAAGAAATTAACATAATTTAGTCCTATACAGTGTTAGAAAACTGTAAAGACAGAACCACCTACATGAATTACAATGCTTATGTAAAACTCATTCCTACTTGTCAGTTTTCCTTGAATAGCCTGGCTGCCCTGGTTTTCTCTTCCCTGTTAAATTGTGCCTTTTTTTTTTTGTTTTTCACAGTCAAAAATGGTACTTAGCTGAAGTGAAATCCTTAAATCTTTTGAGGGTATACAGTATGGGTCTCCTAATTAGGACATCCAGTAGAAACAGTAGAATTTAAAAAAAGACTGGAGAAAGGGGAAAGAAATACTACATCATGGTTTGTACTGAAATAACGCCCCAATTAAATAAAAATACAAGCTAGAAATTACACGGCCTTCATTTTTCCCTAGAGGTTTTGCATAAGGCTAAATGCATTTTCAGTTTAGTCCCCCAGATTTTAAAAAATGGTGTGCTATTATGCATCAGAGCTGTAATTAGTCATTTTGATAATAACAATGGAGTTTATAATTTCACACCAGGCTGATCATCACTTGAAACCATTTATTTCAGCTCAGTACATCCCCTGTTAATTGGAATGTTTTGCTAGTGGTGTGTTCCCATTAAGATACAGTCTTGTCATTATGGCCATTAGGCTTGACCTCTTCCCTTGAATCCAGCCCAGGAAACAACCATCTGGAATCCATGCATGTGGATAGCTGGATTCAGATACACCAACAGCGACTGAGCTGTTCCTCTGTGAGTTATAGGTGAAATAAAAGAATTAGTATGCAAAATGTTGTGGTCTCTCTTGCACGAGGTCAGATTCTGCAATTACCGTGGTCAAACCTGGCCTTAGAAAGCAGAGAATTTATAATGTCTGCCTCCAGCAAGTTTTTAAAAGTAGTTTTGCTATACACAAAGGGATAAATCCAGCCATTAGTTGAATGTTAGGAATCAGATAATTTTGAGAGATGTAGCTCAGCTTACAACTTATCCTCAACTATTTAGAACATTCATACTTTTTAAAGCTATTGCTCATATCAGCAGGGATTGTAGTTGCATCTACGATCATGCATATTTGACATTTCCCATTATTAGCTCCTTATTTCACATACTGCAATGTCAAACTTCAGTTATATCAGATTAAATTTTCCAGTTGCAGTATTTCCATACCCTGATTTTATTTAATTTTCATGTTTATAGAAATGTCAGATAAAAGCACCAGCTTGTCACAAAACAAGAAAATATGCTGCCATCAGTGATAAAAAGTCATGTTCTGCTGCTTCAGTGCTTTGAAATCTGGACTTAAATTTGGCAGGAGAGGTTTTTGTGCCAGGTGTATGCCTTTTTGCCTTTAGCTGCCAGTCCTTCCAAATTCAAACAAGATCTGAAAAAAACTGTACATCACAATTTTGTAACTAAAAATTCTGAAGACTGACAACATTAGCTGAGCTCCAGACTCCCAGCTGACCAGATGGGATGTGTGCTATCATGGTACAGGTCAGGGCTACTCAAACTTGCCTACAATATCCTTGTAATGACTTCTCCCACCTGATGACCTAAGGCAGTGTTATATTCCAGATCTAAAAGCAGAGTTTGTCTCTCCTTGCCCCCAGTTCCCCTCCCTTGAGAACACACTTGTTAATGGAGAGAAGTTCAACTGAAAATTAAAATGGAACAAGCGCTGTAAATTAGAAACAGAGAAAGGAGTGTGACAAATAGATGGAATTAGGTAGACTAGCAATGGATAAAAAATGCTCCTGGTGAGGCTAGAGGAGGTGCTGGGAAGAAATGGGGATAGAAAACTGGAAAAACAGAGAGAGCAAAGAGTCATTATTATAAAAGGGTGCTGAGACTGGGAGATGGGTGAGCTGGAAGCCTCTCTGGAAGTACAACCAGATGAGATCCTCAAATGAGAGAGTAAAATAACAAGGTAGATACTGCAAATGACAACCCCAGGAACAAAAAAGGGGCAGAGATGGTGTAAGATAAGGTATGGGAAGAAACAGCAGAAGAAGGACCAAAGAAAAGTCAGCATAGTGAGATGAAAATATACAAATGGGAATTACTGTGCTGGGTAAACAGCTGGGAAAATAAAGCCTTGCAGGGTAGAACCACTAGGGCAAGAGACCAGAGAGGGCAGAGTCCTGCGCAGAACAGTGGTCTGTGGGATGGCAGGGGCTTACCGAATATAGTTGAGCATCCATGGAGGTCCGAGCAGTCTGGGAACCAAAGGAAAAGGTTCAGAATAAATACAGATGTAGAAGCAGGAAAACAGTAATCTGGGGACATAGATGCTGAGCATATACTGGAAAACTGGAAAAGGATCTGAGCAGGCAAGGAAACTGAGACTGGGTGTCAGGAAAGAGGAAGACCAAGTCTAAGGAAGGAAGATGGAAGTTAGAAATTAGACTGTCAGAGGAAAAGGCCTCTAGGTGAATAATTTAGCAGGACTTTGTGTGGGTTTATTTTACAGGGAAAATGTCTGCACCAGATAACTTTCTAATAAATCTCAAATGATCCTTATGATATCAGCTAGATTTTCCCATTTAGTAAAACTTTTCCGTCTGCCAGCAGATGTGTAATCATATATTACAACAGAATCACATAAATGAGACCAGCAGAGACAACTGGTCCCTCACCAGAGAGTCTGGTTTTATTGTTTCTCACAAATCTTTTTTGTGGCCTTGGGAATATTTCTTACATGCAAAATGTGAGAAGTAAAAACCAGAAATGGTCCAATGGTTGTCTTTGGAATTGCTGCTCTTTTGTAGGCACTTAAAAAGGCAAACATCAAAAGATCCTTTACTCTTCTAAATTATCAACTTGTGATTTCTATGAGTTTTGCTATTGATTTGATGTAGGTAGGATTTCACCCCTTCATTGTTTGTAAAGGAAATTGAAATAAAGCACTTGTTCTCCCAATCCAGATTTGAATTAACAAAAGACTGCAAAGTCAATGTGAGTGTTTGGGTTTTCATTTGCTAAGGATACCTCAGTGTAAGGAACAAGACTTTGATCTCTTTTGTAGTTTTTTTTTTTCTTTTCTTTTCTGACATTACCAATCAAAGAAGAAGTTAAAGTGGTTTCATTTCCCATATACAATCATTTCAAAAATGTGTTTTCTCACTTTTATGGTTTAACCCCAGCTGTCGTCTAAGTACCAGCAGCCAGGTTGGACAGGAGCTCAAGGATCATGTGGTCCAAAATTTCCTGGCAAAAGCACAGTCTAGACAAGATGGTCCAGCACCCTGACCTGCAGAATCTTAAAACTGTCCAACACTGAGGAGTCCAACACCACTTCCTGAGGAGATTATTCCAATTGCTGATTGTGAAAAATTTTCCTTTCATGTCTAGTCAGAATCTCCCCAGTAGTAATTGTACCCATTACCCCTCATTTTTCCATTGTACTGCTTGTAAAAAGAAGTCTCTATCCTCTTTGTAGTCACCTTTTAAATACTGAAACATGATGATAAGGTCTGCCCTAAGCCTTCTTTTCACAAGGCTAAACAAACCCACTAGCTGGAGTGAAATCCTTAATTCTTTTGAGGATATACAGTATGGGTCTCCTAATTAGCACATCCGATAGAAAATAAATTTTAAAAAAGACTGGAGAAAGAGTAAAGAAACTCCTTGTTTTAGACTAAGAACTACTTAGCAACAACAAGTCATCAGTGTGTTATCAACATCATTCTCACATTAAATCCAAACTGTAGCACAGTACCAGCCTGACTCTGCCAGCTGGCTTTAGAGTTATTTTAGTATTTAACACTTGTCATATGTAAAAGGTGAAATGTTCTCTTCCAATACTTTTATTCAGTGCTAGCCATTTCTCTTCCAGTTCAAGGAATAAGTCATTATCTGGAAGAAAAACTGTTTTTGAAAGCAAAACTCATATGCCTGACTTAACCCACACAGAGAAATCCCAGCAAATCCCAAATCTCTTGTGAAAAAAATACTTACACATAGCAAGATTTACCACATTTCTTTAAAAGATTCTGAAAATGGCATAGTGCATATGGCATAGTGAGCATGCTTTTGAAAGCAACAGGTTTACTATGTTACTTTCTTATTAGTCTTAAGGAAGAAACATTCCTGACTGGTATTATCCAGAACAGAAAAAAATGAAGAAATCACTATGAGAGCTGCATTATTTTGAGCATAGACTGGTAGGAAAAAAACCCTGCAGAGCAAGTTTTTCATGTAAGTTATTTCTTGACTTTTATTCCCAGGAGTGATGTTTATTCTATAGCCTTTGCGACTTCACATCACTATTTCAGTAATTTCATCTATAAAAGAAAAAGAAAATAAATATTGGCTTAACTCTTTTTCATAAGACAGTACAAAACTGGCCTCAGGGCAGTACCCAGAAGCTTTCCACAGTCCCCCTTCATGTACTGGGACTTGCTGGTTTTCCTGGGGTGGGAACAGGCACCACAAATGTCCTGGCAGCCTTTACATGTTAATTCTTCCCATTAAATGGGACTGGTTATATACAAATAATACAAACAACACTGAATATTAGGAGTCCTGTAGTCTCTAATATGATACTGTCACTTTCTAGCTGTAGTGACAAGGGCAGTTTAAGAAATATGGGTTTTCCCTTCCCACTACTCTAATTCTACTGGCACCACTCTGTGCAGCTACACTGTAAGCCAGGTGTGGGTTAAACCTCTGGAACAAAGTAGGGAATAAGAATTATCCTTTAAACATGTATAAGAGATCTAGTTTGCAACATCTCCACAGACCCTTGTAGCAGAAAAACGGAGGAGTTGATGAGCTGTGGCAGAGTGGGAAGAGCGAGGTGCTGAAGGGTCAGAAGTTGCCAGGTGGTCTCCAAGCCAAGGGCAGCATCTCCTGGATTCACTACAAGGTAATCCTTACTCACTAAGTCCCTTTAGCACTTTAAAATACACTTATATAGATCACTATTTTCACTGATGTTGTGATATTAAAAGGAGAGAAATTTACTAACAAAAAATGAAAACTCAGCACTTGATACAACATGCGATGATAAAACAAAAACAAAAAAAAAGGGAGGGAAGAGAGCAACTGTAGAACTGCTGCCAGTTTTCAGGAAATCTCATGCCAAGGTGTGTGATCATATCTCTTTGTTCAAACATTATTCAATGTGCAAAACAGCCAGTCAACTCCAGATGCAAATTAATGTTACTTACTCATCACATCTGATAATTTAGTAATGTTCTATTTATTTGTTTTGAACTGGCATGATGATTTCTGCTATGAATCTCTTTCTTCCCTTCTATTTTAAAATTATGTATATGGCCAAAAGGTTTGCTCTACTTCAAATAAAAAATACTCTCATTTACGGAAACCACTTATTTCACATGAAAGCTGGGAGTGTATTCATTATGGGATGAGTATATACTTGTGTTCAGGAAACTGAATTATAAATGCAGGTTTCCTTACCTGGCCTGCCATGGCACTACAGAGTGATACTGCCACAGCTCCTGAATTCTCAGCAAGTTCTGGACTCCAGGGAGGGGTTAGTTCCTTGGTGAGAAAGAAATTAATTGATACAGATAGAGTTTATGGCATCCTTGCATCTTTTATTTACGGTAGATGCAATTTTAAAGAGAAGAATTAGATAGCTAAATCAGTTTGTGGTATGTGACTCAGAGACTGGTTCTGAAATTCCAGAAAAGACTCCCTCAATTTAAAAATCCACAGTTTTTCAGAGTAGAGGAAGGACTCTATTTAAGCTCATTTCTCCAGACAGAGAAAAACTCAGCTTTATCTGCCTTACATTTTTTTTTTTCCTTCTTTTTTGGCAGCTAGTGACTTAATTTCAAAAGTTATTAAAATAACTTCAGAACATGCTATTGTTAAAAGGGTCATTCTTGCTCTCAGCCTTTCATCAGCACTACAGCATGTGGGGCATATAGCCAAGTACATCAAAATATTAATCTTACTGAAAGCAAATCCTTCTCCAAGGTGCGTGATTGTAGCAGCCAGCACCAGTGAGGAGGTGGATAACAAGCTATCATGAAGCAAGTAGTGAAATAGAACCATCTTTCCTATTAATGAGGTCTCAAATTACCTGAAATTACTCACAAAACTTCTCTAAGTGACAATTTCCTCAGAAGTTTCTAGAGCCCACACTATTTTCTTTAGGCTTATGACTGTTGAAAGTCTTGCCTCTGAAAACTAAGCAGCTCTTACTCTGAAATGTTAATGTTTAGTTTTTCCAGATGCCTTGGATTTGAAGGACACATTTCCAAGGCATGGATTAAACAACTAAGAAACCCAAACAAAACAAAAACATAAACTAAAAGCCCATTGGAAAAAGTAAAGGGTAAGTTAAATTTCAGGTACTATTTTATTTGCATGGTATTATTTCTGGATAAGCAAACTACAGCTGTAGAATGATGAGTATCCTCAGAACACCTGGCTCTTGAAGTACTGGGTAATTGGAAAAAAATAACTGTGTAGAATTGTACTGGTGAAAAAAGGAAGAGGAAGGAGTGATAAAGTAGTTTTTTAGCATTCTAGAGGGAGATAATATACTGTGGATAGTGGAGAAAACCATTGTTTCCAATAGGGTTTCATTTAAATTCAACCTTCTCTCTCACTTTGACCTGACTGCCTATAATACCTCCATGCAGCTATCTTCCACATCCACAATAGCTGCAAACTGAATGTCTAACTTTAAAGAAACAGAAGTCTTATATATGCTGAAGTCCTACAAATTTCATTCAAATTTCTTGCTGAATGGGGGAGTGAGAGCTCTGTTACTGATCTGGTTGAGGAGGAAAACCATGGTGTGAATTGAGCTAACTCAGGGCCTCCTGAAGCACCCATGTACGCTGGACACCTCCCCTGTGCTGCCCAGCTGCTTGCCCAGCTGGTAGCCTATGCAAAGGAGAGGGATTGAAGACATCCACAGGTTTTCAAGAAAGCATAGCAAGGAAGGAAAACTGAACCCACGGAGCATGAGAAGAAACTGGATTTATTCAGAGGCAATGGAGGAAAAAGCTGCTCTGTTTGTAGCTTTGTTGGCCCTGCTGCCCATACAGCTTACTTTGTAATGCACCTGCCACTTTTCCAGAGAATCCAGCCTGGACTGGGGCTGGGTTATGAACACCAGCAAAGGAGTTAACCTCTGGCCACAGGATAAGTAAAAGAAAAGAATAAATTCTTGTCTAAATTCCTGAGCATCAAACTGCTCTCAAGGAAGAAAGTGTGGTATTGAGCCCAGATGGAAAGTGTGGTAGTAAATACTGGTTGTATCCCAAAAATACTGCAGGGTGCCACTATAAATAATTGCATAGTACACCAAAAATAGATAGTACACCAAAATAGATATGATACTTTATGCTATGCATTATTATAGGGCATACTGCATTGCAATATTGCAATATGCTACTGCAGTATCACTAGCTGCAACAGGATAAGTAAAAGCACAGTTTATCACAGATTATAGAAAACTGAGTGAATGCAGCTTTATATTTTTATCACATTTTTGTATTAGCACAGTTTCACACTCATATTTGCAATATTTGTGTGCCTGTCAAATTTGGGAAACGAGTCTAAATTAATGACAAAGTTCTAAATTATCAAAACAATGAATTTTCTATCTATGGACCAGCAGATTTCCTCTAAGCACTTTAAAGAAGGTTCACAAGAACTGTTCTCTCCTAGAGAGCTGTTCTTTATCTAACTCCTTTCAAACTATAATGCCAAGCACTCAGCAAATTCATCAAATCTTTGTAGGGAGACTTTGCCATTAATGATGCTTGTGCCCCGTTTTTACATTGCGGGTAGGAAAGTCTTTTTGTTGCCTCTTGGAATGGGTCAGAGGACTTAGGCTAGAATTCATCAAGCTGGATAAGCATGTGCTCACTCTTAAATTCCTTCATAATTATAAGAACTGTTACTCAGCACCAGGAATCCATCTGAACTACACTACTCTACAACATGCAAAATCCAAAAAAATAAGTGCAGAAAGCAAATAAGCAGTCAGGTAATCAATTAATATGCTAATTATCAACACATAAGAAAGGACCAAACTCTAAATTTTGAGCCTGCTAATGCCCCCTTCCTTCTTCAGTGGATGAGACATTTATCTGTAAATGAAATGTCGCTAGTGAATAACTGTGAAATTAAAAGAAAGTTATGGTAATTAAAAGCAGAGCTGAGCACTGAAATATTTCCTCCAGGGACACTTATTCATATACTGCCATTTTAAAATGTTAGAGAATTTAAGTTAAAACATAAATAGTGATAATTATCCATAGCTCACTGATGATTAATTGATTACTGATGAGTGATAGTTGGTTAAAATTAAACTAATTTATCAACTTTATATATAAATATTATAGAGCATGCTTTTAAAACCATAATTCATTATTAGAGAACTGTCCCAAATATTTATAAGCCAAAAAACCATGAAACTAACATTTAGAATTTTTCCCTGAAGCTTTTAATACTTACTATGCTGTTATATGGTGGATCCAAAGCTGAAATGAGTCTTTAGTTTTGAAATACCTGTGATAAAGCAACTGATTTATAAGAAAATTAAGTGACATACTGCATTCTTTCCTCTGTCTCCTGCTACAGAATGGTATCCCAAATCGGAAGTCTGCTCTGCTAGATACTGTATGAATACAAGACAAAAATGTAGTCTCACCCCGAAAGTATCTAAACATTTCAAACAAAGACTCTAGCATTAAAAGACCAAAAATGGATGCCATCTTTTATTATAGTTATTTTTCATTTCCTTGACATATGACATTATAAAAAAGCAAAAATTCAGACTTCACGGCTTTAGAAGTGCTGTCTTTGAGCCTGAATTGACCTTGCCCTGAAACATTGAGCATTTTTCTAGGTAAGAGAATGAAATATGAAAAATGGATATTTATTTGGAAAATGGCAGCACTGAGACAATGACAAGGGAGAAGCAGCTGTAAAGTATCACCATATAGGCTGCTCAAAGGAATCCTAGGAAGCTGAAACTCAGGGAACATCAAAACAGAAAGATACTAAAGTGATGCCAAATTAACATGGCTGAACCAATACCTGGGACACGCAATTTTGACAGTAGTACCTTGGACAATGAGGAACAAAATGAGCTGAGAATCAAATCAATTGGCAGGCAAGAGTAGGAGCCTATATGGGGAATGATCAGCTTAGACACAAGCAAGAACTTGAGCATGTGAGCACCTGTATGAGAAAATGAAAGGCTGAAGATATTAAAAAGTCAGCCTGTCTGAAAATATTGTTTTAGATAAACACAAACATATTCATATGCAGATATATAAAAATATATCTACCTGTGCATGTCTGTATATATACAGACACATACTCTTGTCAGTGTCAGGTCAGAAATATCTTGACAAAATGAAAAAACCTCTGTGAATGTCCCATTCTATGGATGCCCATCCTTTCAAGTGTTCAAGGCCAGGTTGGACAGGGTACTGAGGAGCCTGATCTAATTGGGAGGCATCCCTGCCCATGGTGGGGTCAGAGGGTTAGGTACTTTCAAACTCAAGCCCTCTTGTGATTCCATGAAAGCAGATTGTTCAGCCCATGTGACTGCCTATTTTTCTGCAGATTCTAGTAATTTGTATTTTTGTTCCAAGCTGTGTTTGTTTCTCCCCAGCTCTTTTGCCTTCAGACCTTTTTCCTGACTGATCTCAACTGCAATAAGCTAAAGCCAAGCATGCTGATGAGAAGTACAGCCTGAGTGTATAGGATGCTGAGATATGGCTCTCAGGGAGAGACATCAAGCCTCCCAAATGCCAGTAAAGTTCATAGTGTCAAAAATTAAAAAAATTAGTTCCTTAGATGCACATTCTTTGAGGGGAAATCTTAAGGAGACAGATGGGACAAGGAAATAGTTGTCATTACTGAGGAAGGAAGCCCATGTGGTTTAAAGAACAAAAGAAAGTGTGGGAGCACAGGGAGGCAAATGAGTATGAGAGAAACCACTCATGTTGGCTGAATGTATTCTAGCAAACAGTGAATGAAGACTGTAGAGCTTAATAAGAATGATGGTAGAAAGGTAAATGAATTAACTGAGTACACTGGTCAGAAACTTCATAAGATAAGCAAAAAGTAGGCTTTAGCTTTTACATTTTCTATTGGCCCCAAGATGACTCTTTGTTACATGTAGCTATATATACAAGGACATATACTTTCTTTCCTGAACTGCAGAGCAACTTTTTTATCATGTATGAATATAGTAGTGTGAGAGATCCGTGTTCCACCTGTGATTTAATTATTTATAAATAGTTATAGATTGAGCACATAGTGTTCAAAACATATACTTGAACTTTGACATCCCATGTTGCTGATTGGAACCAGTTTCCTTCAATGTCAGTTAAGAGTCCACCTATAACAGGAGCATGCAGTTCCATAGTCCTTCACAAAATGCCCCCTTATATATATGTTCACTTACAGAAACAGTTGGGAACTTCCAACAAAGAGTTCTCCCTAATCATTACTGAAGAATACAAAGGTTAATCTGGATATCCTTTTCGCTTTCTCTCAAGAAATTTCTGGCTTTCTGCAGAAATTTTATTAGAAATGGACCATACCTGTAGAAAAAAAAATGTAACTACCAGCAATAAAAAAAAACTGCAATAGAAAGTTCATGTTCAAATTTCTAGTTGTCCTTGCTTCCAGTCACATACAGGATCCTATCACCTTGACATCTACAGATGTCTGTAATAACAGTTCTGTAAAGATAGGTAAGGTTCACCTTTGGACTCTTTTCTTTGCAGCACAGATTGGAATGCATTAATTAAGAAAAAATAAATCAGCCAAAAAACCACAAGTTGTCTCCATTTGAAAGTTTACACTGGAATGGAAATTGAATCTTTGTGACCTAATACTGTGTTTAAGTGACAGGAGATTCAGTTACAGGGTCTGAAATAATAAAAAAAAAACTGCTGAAGTGAATTGCAGCATTAAAAGTGGATCTGTGCCCAGGCATCAGACTATATTTCATTTAAAGGTTTTGGGTTTTTGTTTTTAAGGGTTTTTTGGGAGTTTTTTTTAGGTTGAAAAATGGAATAGTAGAAGATAATTAATTGAATATTAAGAGTAAGAATGGAGGAACACTATCCAATTTTATTTCACTCAGTCTTAGCTTTGTTTCAAATAAAGTAATTTAATAATGAATTCCTATTATAATATAAATAATTATTGTTTCCAATGCTTATCTCATGTTCTTTATGAAAATAAAAGAATACAAAATTACTATCATTATCTCCTGATGTTTTTGGCTCTTGATCAAAGATGAACCTGATCTGATCTGCCTGTGCCCTATCCTGAGATTTTCTACTGGGAGTTGCAGTGTAGAATTCATCGTTTGTAAAGTTTCAGGTTGCTCTTTTTGCTCTAGTATGGCATAATGCTTTGTCAAACTTCTAAGATATTTCTATCTAACATAATGAAAAATAAAGCATTTGTTGAACTTCGCTGTTTGAAATAAACAGTGAACCCTTTGGAATAAAACAGTGATCCAAATCTGAAACCTAGACAGGAATTCAGATTTTTTTTTTTTCATTTACTTGAGGCAGCATTGTTTACTAGCTAGAATATCAGCACAATACTTGTACTTAACAGAAGAAAAAAAACCCTGGGTTCCACCTCAAGATTTGGCAACCTCTGTGGATGAGACAAACACAATGAATGCTTTCTCTCTTGCTTTAAACTAAGGATACAGTCACAAAAACTGTGGGAGTAGATATGGTTTTGAAGTTCTTCAAGGAGAGAGCACAAAAGAAGCAATGAAAGAACATTTGTGGTGGTTCTGCAGTGTCACATTGCTTTCGCTTCACACTGTGGTTTTCTTTCAAGTTCCAGCAAAGCTCTTCTCTCACGCTGCCTAAGTTCTGCTAGCACCTTAATTGAAAAGTTTAGATAGAGAATATAGCTTAAAAAGTTCCAAAATAAAATCAAGAAATCGTGGCTGTAGCTGTCATAATATCCAAAGTAATTTTCCCTCTCCAAAATTCTCCAAGAATAATGCTAACCAGAGTGAAAGAGTTCATTTTCAGGTACAATCCACGAAGCAGTACAAATCCTGTATCATCTCTGTGATCTCTGCTGAAAGTTTTGATGGTGACTTACAGGAATAAATAGTCACAGCTAGAATTAACAGGCTGCATCTCTGGTTTTCAGGTTGTTTATAAATTTGAGACATGCTACACTCCTACTTTGCAAGGATGAATTACAAGACGTGAAAATGCTACCTGTAATACTGTAAAGGGAACCTGGTCCAGACAATTATTAAGACTCACTAGGTGAGTCTTAATTTTTTTTTTATTTAAACTTAGTATACCAAGAAATTTAAACAATGAAAAAATAGACTCTTGTCTTTTTCATTTTTCATGTAAATATGTCCTCCTTAATGCAGCCCTCTACTTAAAAGAGTATGTTCTTTTCTTCCTAACATGTAAAAGTAGGTTTGCCATGTGGAAGAAAATATGCCAAAGAGAAAGACATGCTTTCAGTTTGTTGTTTCTTGTACTGCGGTCAAAAGTTCTGGTTGGAGACATTCCTGGAAAATATTATTTTTTAACACTTCTGTTTATTGCTTTGAAATGGTAGCCCTGGACTTTAACCCATCAATCTTCATATGATTGATCCTTACTCCTGCAAGTAGTACAGCTGGACAGAGAAACAGATCACTAGGTACCATATATTTCCATTACATGGTGCTGATAAACTATATTGTTTTTAACAATTCCTGCCTCTTCCTTCTTAAAAGCTTTGACACAACATATTCAGTCTTCAAGAGTTCCATTCTAAATAGTACCACAAAACACAGGATAACTTTTATTTGCAAGCAACATAAATTGAGCTGCAGTGATCTCTTCCAGGTGGGGGTTCCATCACAGTTTTCCCACCTCGTGGAACCTAATCATACTGAAGGGTCACGTTATCCATAAGTGCTGAAAAAACAGCTTCCCATTATCCCTATCCCAGGGCAACAAACAGATAAATATCACAAATTATCCAATGCATGTATGAAAGGAGTTTATTTTCTGAACATATAACCTTTTTTTAATGATGTCTTGAATTAACTTTAATGCTGATAGTTTTCACACTGTACAAGCTCAGTATAAAATTATATGTGAATTAATTATGAACTTATCAAATAAATACTGCAACAACATCTTTAGAAGTCTCAAAGCAGATATCTTCTACATTACAGAATGATGTTCATAGAATCACAGAGTGGTTTGAAGGGACCTTGTTCAATCCTCCCTGCCATGGGCATGGATGTCTTCCACTAGACCATGCTGCTCAAAGCCCAGCCTGGCTTTGAACACTTCCAGCAATGCAGCATCCACGATTTCTGTGGGCAACAACTTCCAGTGTCTCATCAACCTCATGCAGAAGAACTTTTTCCTAATGTCTGAGCTAAACGTACTCTCAGTTTAAAGCCATTTCCCTTTGTCTTATCACTACAAACCCTGGTAAAAAGTCCCTCTCCATTAGGTACTGGAAGGCTGCTGTAAGGTCTACCCAGATCTTTCTCTTCTCCAGGCTGAACAGCCCCAGTTCTCTCAGCCTGTCTGCATAGTTGAGGTGCTCCAGCCCTCTGATCATTTTTGTGATCCCCTCTGGACCCACTCCAGCTGCTTCTGGCCGGTAGCAATGTGAAACAACAGCAGCAGATATTAGTCAGTGGGCTGTATGAGGGTTGGCAGTCTGTCAGTGACACCTGTGACACAAATCCTGGTAAGCAGCACCTCTCTCTTGAGCACATGGGTGCCTCCCTGTGTACCTGGCAGAAGAGTCACCCACTGCTCTCACCAGTCCCCTTTTCTCAGCTGTACAGGTTGTTACACAGGGAGCAGATGGAGTTGCCTTACTCAGTTCCAGCAGCAATCCTGATCTGACAGGTCTTTCCTCTTCATTCTCCAGAGCAGTGAAGTGGTTCTGTGATGGCACTTCAGCCTTCAGGGGAAGTGTCATCCTTCTGCAGGTCCTTGCCTGTCCAAACTTCCATTCTTCCTCATTACTACCCTCCTCTCTCTGTGTGCTGGTAGGGGAGTTTGGCTGTGGGTCCCCTGCAGACTGTGCTTGGAACCAGCTCCCTAATTTCTTCTCCATTTTCTGCAGCTCACTTACCAACCTCAAAAACATAGGGTACAGATACTGCAATCTCCACTAAAAACTGATGATAAAAACTGGATGGTACTGGATGGCACTGGATGGAGGTTATAGACAAAGTACAAAAATCCAGGGTGGTATTAACTCTGATTCCCTAAACATAACCCACAGCATTTACAGTAAGATTTAATTTGGTGATTTTGGATATTTTTTTTTAGGTTAACAAAAGTAATTTGAAAGTTTCTTGTTAAATTTCATGTCTATATTCCCTGAGTTCTTCAGTGGATTTCAGAGATCTAAACACATTTTACACCCAGAGATACCTTACAGACTGAAATGTGTACTGAGTTGAGCTAGATGTCTCCTGCTGTAATCTTAGGGCCAAAACAGCACAGAAAGTGTGGTACTGTCAGTGAATTAACTTTAGATTTGACCTACAGAGGCAGGTTTCTATGGGGTAATGTTAAGTAATTCACTATAGGCTCATTGAATCCTGAGGTCTCTTGCAAACAAAGCTGTCAAATTGCAAAGGTGCTTTGTGAAATCACCTATTGTACATCAGACACCGAACTGAGACTCCAGTTTTCATCCTCTGCCAGGTTCTCAGACATGAACAGCTCATGTTTAACTTCACTAAAGACCCTTTTTTTGACATCAGGACAGACTGCAGATTGTTACTGAAAGTAAAAGGTTTACAATACTTCTATTAGACATTACTGCTAGCCTGGGGATCTTTAGCTCTTGAGTGCCACGAAAAAAATATGGCAAATACACAAAACCATTCTACATAATGACAGTTCCACATCTTGTAAGAAAAAGGGCATTCTGCTAAAGGGCAAGTTCCTGCTCCCATTTAAGTGAACAGCACAATTTCCATGAGCAAGACTAGGGCCTTTACACAGCTTTTATTTACCTTTTCTTTTCATATGTATTTTGTAGTCTGATTTTCATTCTCTCTTCTCTTCTCTTCCTCTCTTCTATATTTTTTTACAAATTAACTAAGCAAAACATAAGTCCTGAAATACTTTTAAATTACAGTATCACTAATTAATATATAGGCCTTAAAAATAAACAGTCCTTCACTTCAGACAAATAGCAAGTTACAATGCTCAGAGAGATCAGCAGGACCATGAAACCTGGTGTTTTCCAGATAAAAGGTCAATAAATAACTAATATGCCCACCAAATATCTGCCTCAGAAGCATCTTATTATTACACTTATTATATCTTATTATTATACCTTATTATATCTTATTATTAAGCATCTGTATTAGAACCAGCAATTTCTGAAGCAATTACTCTCCTTTCACATGAAAATTTAAAGTAAAAAATGCATTAGGATGCTCAAAATAAATGTATAAATATATACTGTAAGAGTTAAAGTACTTGAGTATCTTTATCTTAACTCAGGAGGAAAGAATACTGTCTCAGAAGGAAAAAAAAAAAAACTTTTAAAGAGACATCAATCCTTTTTCTTTAAAGTAGACACTAACTATATTGTGTCTCTTATCACTCAGTGACCAAATATAAGAAGTCATTCCAGAAATTCAAATTCCTACTGAAATAGTGTTGCATGAATTGGAAACATTAGAATGAAGACAGGATATATTTTCCAACTCTTTTCACCATATCTTGCTAGGCTACTAGTTTATGAATAAAATAAAAAGAATGAAATGGAGAAATAAAGAATGAAACAAAGATCAAATGCACATTATCCTAGTGACAGAATTCCTTGCACCACACACTGATATGCTTGCAGGGCATTTATATAAATTATTTCCTACTATAAATTATTTCCTACTAGAATCATTTCCTCAACAGGGCTAGTTTTTCTAGCCCTGCAAGGACACAGTGTTAAGTCATTAAGTCAGTCAGCAGAAGTAAAATGGACCATTTTTACTATGCAAAAAAACCTCAGTGCAAAGTTGCTGATGGTTTTGTTTCCACCTATGTGTATCTAATGTGGACAATCCAGGGTGCCAGGAGTTTGGGTTAAGTAGAAGAGTTGTTGCTAGGCAAAATTTCCTGGTGTAAAAGCTCTGAACAGTGGCTGTATATTCAATAAATCTGAAAAATTGAAGGTATAGAGTATTTCTGGGGCTGCAAAGGCCATGTGGGGCACTGTGTGACCTTTGCCAGGGACCTTCTGAAGGCTTATTACACAGCTGAAATGGAATATATAATACAGTTCATGCTCAGGAAAACTAAGATGTCCTGACAGCATCAGAATTCCCATGCACAGGTGAAGCTCTTACCCAGCATGCACATGCCTGGGTAGTGACTGTTGGAAATCCCAAAGATGTTTAGGGTTCCAGATGAAGAGCAGCCGAATTCATGCAATGCTCAGATTTTCCAGTTCATGTAATACTATTTCAGTAGGAACTTGAATTTCTAGAATGACTTATCATATCTCGTCACTGAGTTATAAGAGACATAATATGGCTAGTGTCTACATAAAGCACATGAGCCATTAGAGTTACCATCTGGAAATTCTGGCTTTAAAATTTTGCACAGTCCAGGAGAGGATTCACCGCAGAAAATGTGAGTATATGGGAGCTTTTTATTACAAACTTGTCAGGGCTTAGAATGTGAAAAAGATGTCATAATCATGACATCTGATGAACTTCAGTTAGCCAGAATCAGAGAATCACAGTAGGGTCCTTGAGCCCTTCTCACCCACGAAATGCACTTGAGCAGAATGGACAAAGCTAATAGAAAATGTTTTTATGATCTGATGCAGAGTTGACGCAGAAAAAGTGCATTATTAGTATACAAGCTAGATTCAGATGAAAAGCTGAGTAAAAATTAATACTGTAGCTTGCTCACCAGTAAGAAATTCTATTTACATTAGTAAGGTGATGTTTTGCAGAAATGGATAAATGCCATCCCCTATCTACTAGAATATCAGTATCTCATGAAAAGTGTTAACTTACAACAGAAGATCCCTCACTGGGAATGGCCCCTTGGCTCACATGCAATAACTATTGAATACAAAATTTCATATTGCCCATGCTAACTTTATTCTTTATTTCAAAATCGAAATTTTGCCACTGTAAATTTCTACTTAAACAAGAAAAAAACACAGAAAATGACATTTTAGACAGGAGTCCTTGTAGAAATTTAATTCCATTTCTTCTCAGAAAGAGAGTCTTATTATGAGAACAGTTAGTATAAATGAAGATAAATCGACCAAAACTTTGAACTTATCAGAAACACAATTTTTTTCATACTGCTTATTATTTGGATAATTTTAATTTCCAGGACTTTACTCTATGGTCTGGTGTTCAGACCACTAGGCTTCTTGATTTTAGCTACAACAAATATGAAAACACAGAGGAGAGGAGCACTCTTTTGGCATTTGGCAGGTTCTTAAGCTATCAAAAACCAGTGGTTGGGAATCAGCCCTTTCCTGAGGCATCACTGTACTTACTGCCATTTCTTGATTGTTCTGAAAACCTTGGCATCCAAAAATCTCTTTCTCCTCTACCATGTTGAGGCACCTGGTATTGTGTTCCACAGGACTTGGCAGCATCTCTCCTGGTCCCTTCTGCTGTTTAACTGCATGCTGCCCCGTGGTGTCTGAATCTGTCACACATCAGATTGCATGGCACACTTCCAGTGGAGAAGCCTTTGAGCAATTCAGATCTTCTTTAGTGTGTGGTTCACAAACAACAGAAGCCCTTCAGAGTTCTGAGGCTGAAATAATGCTCACAGGGATGAGTTGCTAATAGACTTTCCTAATGCCTGTAGTACAAACCAGGCAAGAGCAGCCATGCGCTTCTCTAAAGAAAACCTGCCTTACATGAACTTATGTAACACTGCTGTGTTGCTGGTGGTGTTAAAAAAAATAACAATTAAATATTTCCTTCTTCTTCCTCCAGTTACTATTAATTTGTAGTGCCAAAATGTAGAATTCAAATATCAGAGTGATAACTGAAGCAAACACTAAAAAAGCTGAGAGAACAGCACAAAGTTATTTTCTGCAAACTCTGTGGGAAGCTTCTAAACCTGAGATTTAACCTTAGGATTTGCAAAATTACACAAAAATGATTTAAATAGCTCTGCTTAAGGAAGTTGGCCCACTAGTGTTGCGACTAAATTACAGTTGGTCAGTTGATTAAAGACAGTGTTATCCAGAAAAGACTGGATTTGGGGACCACAAAAATCCAGTCACAGCAGCTGGGCCAGCATGGGCCAAACTTTGACCATTGCTCTTTAGTAATAAGTGTCCTTATTAATGATCTTTGAATTTCAACAGCTGGGATCAGATGGAGCACAAGCAAAAGCAAGCTATGGATATGAGGAAACAAAGATGGAATGTTGCAAAGATATTACAGTGATCAAAACTGGACTGACCGCAAATCCCAAACCAGGCTGCAAGAACAAAAGAGCATTTTAATGGGTGGAAATTATTCGTAATATATTATTCTCCTCACATAATAAAGAGGAAATCTCTTTTTTCCCTTTTACTGTTGTCTTATATATTGGATTGAAACACTTCCTTCTGGTCCTCTCTGCCAAATCTCAGTATCAGAGGAAATATCAGCTCACTGTTGTTACTATATAAATTAGTTGAACTTCATCTAAGACCAGTCTGTAGAACTACTGTGCCAAAAAGGAAAGAAAAAACCTGTATTCTCTTAACTCACTACATCTCTGTTTTAAATGAACCTGTAGAGCAAATGAGATTCATTTGGAGAATATAAAGGACTATAAAGAGCTAAATAAAGCAGTACAGAGAAAGCAGCCTCTGCAGGTATCTAAGCTCCACATGGGCCAGACACAGTCACTGTCATACCGGATATTACCTGATTCTGCACTACGTAAGGCTGTGACTGTAATTGATTTTCTGGGTCAGCAGCCAAACTGAAATACTAGAAACGAAACATGGCTGTTTCTTTGGTCCCTGCTCTAGACTTAGAAAAGAACAAACTTGACCTGGAGTTCCCATTTCTCTGGTAGAGAATCCAGGCTCTATGGACAACCAAGCCAGGAGGGAAAGGTGGACAATGATGCATCTCCTGTCAATGTTGTGTCAGCAGCAGTGTGAGCGCCAAGGCTGTGTGCTTCCAGGGACTTCATGGGCCACAGCTCAGACAGCAGCTGAGAACCCCAGAGCCCACCACCTCGGGCTGGCTGGGCTCAAGGGATGGGGCCAGAAACAAGGAGAGCTCGCTTCAAATTTCCTCCAACTTTCTCCTCAGAGACATTGTCCTATTGTAGAGGGAGGTGTTGTTTCCAAGACCCTCATGATGAGATTAAAAACCAAACTCCATAATCCCTGAGTTACTGGGTAAAAGAGGGGCAACGAGATTAGAGTTTATCTCCAGGCTACTTTTTCTTTACCTCAAACAAATTCTACCATTCTACTAAGAAGTGGAAACAGCTTTAGGATCAAAACTCCATTTGTGATGAATTTGCAGTCACAAAAAATGTTACCCAACTCTATTGGCTAAATTGCAGGATAAGGCCAGTCTGATCTTTCCATTAAGCTTTACAGCAGCCAAATAATCTGACCAAAGCTGAAGTCATCAACAAGTAATTTAAAAAAAAATCACAGTGAAGTTGTTAAGCAACTGCTACAACATTTTTGGGGGTATGGCACAGGATAGAGGCACTTAATTGTCTCCAGCAATGATGAAGGTATTGCATATGAAATCCAGGATAACTTTAAAGCTTATTGTGAGCTGAGAAAACTTGGCAACAAATTATTTCAGCCTCTCAGTAATGTTGCCAGCACTCTGTCATTTGACAAACCTCAAAGAAGACTTGTAAATTTGTTTTTTTAGATCTGATATAGCTTTGGGTTTGCAAAGCTTCATAACTTCATAAACAAATGAAACTCATGAAATCTATGACAAATCTACAAACCCTACCCTGTCTATTTCTCTTTAACTTCTCTTTGTAGCAGCTCAAACTCCGGAGACATCAGTCAAACTCCTACTGACATCAGTCAGTAGACATAAGTCTACTGTTAAAGTAGATTTATGTTTCTGGAACACTCACATGAGGTCAAATGCTACCTCTAATAACTATTTTCTATTTCCACACAAAAGAATGTTTATTGATCAATACTGAGCAATAGAAGGATACAGCAGGCTCATATTTTCTTCAAGTCCAAAACCACTGCTTTTCTCCAAGTAGATACATATAATAGGAATTCCCACCTAACTTTGAACTATTTCCTCTTGTATTTTTAATGTTATTTCTACATCAAAGTTGTTAAGTTGTTCTGGGAACTTTACTATTGAACATCTTGATCTTTAATCTCAACATTTCTTTTCTATCTTTAGCAAATTATTTATTTTGGTTTTCATCAAAACTCTGAAATTTCTCTGTTTGTCCCTTTCCCCAAGCCCCTTTTCCAATTAGTTCTGCTGGCAGCTGTTGCTTCTGCAAATTTGCCAGTAACTGCTATGCACAAAGGAATATAAAAGAAGGAAAAAAAAGAAGAAATAAAACAACCTCCCCAGCCCCTCCCCCCCCCCCAAAAAAGAAGAAGAAGAAGAAAGAAAAAAAAAAAAAAAGAAAAAGAAGTTAATGCGAAGGACTCTGTTGGCTTCATCTGATCAGCCATCCCTGAGCTGAAGTGTTAGCTAACTCCTTTAGGGACATGTAATGTTAAATATTGATGGATATCCAATTATGAAGCCATAATAATGAATTGGAAACACAACCCCATGAGATTTGCTTAGCCTATAAAGGAACACAAACATTGTTGTTAAACTAAAGTATGCTCTAAGCTGCAATATTTTATGCAAGCTTGATTAGAATGGGCATACTAAGGTTTATTAAGCATAAAGTTTTAAAGGCTCAGATTTGGCCAAAATGCAAATTTCTTTCTCCTGAAATTAGAATATAATTTGCTTTCACTTTTAAAACAAATTAGAAACACAGTCTGCATTTTTATGAGACTGGGTGACCCCGGTTTTCGTTTTAGTTCTGTAATCACAAAAATGATTGTAGCAGTCACTCCATCACAACTCTGAGCGCTTGAATGGCAGTTTCTTTGGTCTTGAACAGCCTTAGCAAGGACAATGGTGTGCTCATCACGGAAGTTTTTACAGTCGTTTGAGTTGTGTTGAATTGCCCTGTGCCAGCCCGGGTCCTGACAGCTCTGGGAAACTCATCATGCAAGAGGCCAACATTGCTGCTTTCCCCCAGATGGAGGAGGTGGCTGCAGTTGCAGTCAAGCATCCACACACCCCTGACAGAAGAGGAGGGGCAATGTTCCAATGTTTTTGTAAGGGAGCAGGCAGGGAGGACGAGTCAGCTCTGGGCATGAGGCCCCAGATCTACCCCTGCCTGATCAGGGGTTGTGACTCTTCTGACCCTGATGGTAGCAAAGCTGTGGCTCCTGCAGACTCCCTGTGGTGGGCCCTCTTTCCTTGTCGACCTTGTCACTGCAGAGAGTGGTGGGGAATTTTTCTGATGTAATATATTCAAGTTTTCTCATCCTGTCCTCCCCTTGCCATCCCAACAGGCTTTCCAGCATGGCTTGGATTAGCCTTAAGTTCTTGTGGTTTCTTGTTTCAGATTTTGGTCTGGCCATTTGTCACTCTGGTTCTGTTTCTCCTCTCTCTGTTCTTAGAATGACAGAACACAGGATCACCTCTTTGGATAAGACTATAAATGCTTCACTGTCAAATTGCCAGTAATGAGTCTTTGCCAAATTTATACTCTAAAATTCCCCAAGCAGCAATTTAATTACATTATTTTGGATACAGCACCATAGCAGCTGCATTCATTTGATGAGAATTCATTATGGTTTATGGTGAAAACAATGGCAAATTAGCTCTGATGTGTTTTGGAATTTGCTCTTTATTTAGTTTAGAATAACCCTGTTTTAGTGAGCATGACTCCCAAGCTCATTTGATCCTGCAGTCTGTGAGAAAGTGGTAAAGCTCTGACAAAAGATTTTAAAAATCAGATATATCTACACCTGTTGCAGCTCAGCTGTTGAACTCCTTCTGGTTTGTGGTTAAAAGGGAGTTACCAGACAGATCCATTCAACTATGTTTCAAAGAATATTACAGGACTGTTTCCAGTCATGTGTATAAATCAAAATAAATACATAAATAAAAAATCTTCAGTCTTGCCCATATTTTTCATTGATGAATCTTTTCTGCAGAAAAGTATTATATCCCTACCAGAAATCTAGTATGGGTTCTCAAGGAAATTGAAACCAAATGACTTCTACAACTACTTCCAAGCTCAAACTTAAGCCAGCTTTGTGAAGTATTTGTTTAACATTTTTTAAACTCTCTGGAGGATTTATAAGTTAGGAAGTGACATTAAGCCTAATCATAGGGCAAAATACACAGCTACAGTGTAAAAACCTTCTAAGATCAAATTTGTTCTCCTACCACTATTCTAAATGAAAGCCGCAGCTTCACACTAGAAGCTTTACCAGAATGCCAACATCATGTGAAGGGCATAACTTCTGCATGAAATTTTTGTACTGAAAGAAGTCTTTCTATAGATTAGTTATAGTACCACTTTTGTACCTCTGGTCTATTTTGATTTGTTTCTTGATACTGGTAATTTTAATGGTAAAAATAATTTTTGGCCACTTAAGAACACAAGGAAAAAGAAATTTTGCCTTTTCAGCTTTCTTAAAATTCTGTCATATTTGTACATCTTAACCAGTCTGTGCTGATAAAGGGAACAACCCTTAACAGAGCTGGACATAGAAAAGTTGCTGTGTCCCCTCTTGTTATACTCTGTTAAGGTCTGTAGGTGGAATTGCTTCTCCTTCCTTAGGATAATATTTAAAGTTCATTCAATCACTTTCCTTCCTGTCCTAATCTGTCATATCCTTGTCTTTACTTTGTATCACAACAGACTAAATCTGACCCATCATTGCATAATTTCAACTTGCTAGACACCCAGGAAATTATTCACCTATTATACAGAGTTGTGGGGTTTTTTTTGCTCCTGAGAGCTGGCATAGCTAGGGTGGGATTGAGCAGGCAGGGTATGGAAGGAGGTAGGGATGAAATGCTACAGGAAGGGGAAAATGGTGGATGCACCAAAACCAGCAATTAAATTGTTATAGGTGCTGGGAAATTGTATTTAAGGGACCTAATCTGTGCATATACTATCAGCATCTAGGGCAGCAGTCTCCCTAGAGTACACTTGTGCAGTCCATGGAGACTTCTGGGTGCCTGAAGAGGGAGAAAATGGACCAGCCTCAGTGCTCCCACCTCCGGTGTGCCTGCTCCCCTGCACTGTTGGGGCTGCTCATGGCCAGCAGAAAATGCAGGGAATCAGTTCACCAAAGGGCTGCACAGCTACTGAAGCTCCTCCATTGGGATGACAGCAGCATGCACAGAAGACAGGGAGAACAACATAATCAGAAAGAATAGTTTTTGGTTTGTTAAATGAAGCAGGCTTGTTAAATGAATTCAGTTATCCCATAATATACCTTCAGTGCTAAGAATATTATTAACAAAAATCCTAAGCTGCCAATGATAAGTAATAAACAAACAAACAAACAAGAAATAATAATATTAAAATCCCATAAGATTTGTTGAAGCAATGTGGGATTTTGGTGGTCTGCCTGAGGCCAGAATTTGATATATACCATAAACATAATATAATGCAAAAATAGTAATAGAGACACATTTTTAAGACTGAACAGGACACCTTTTGCTTCCACTACCAAAGTGATAGTGCTTCGCAGCACTACAAAAGAATTACCTGACTTCTGAATCTTAAACAAGAATAGTGAAATTATGTATGTAAAGTATTAGAAAACAAAACACCAAAGCTTCAAATCTCTTCTCTTGTATGTGGCATGCCCAGTATAAAACAGCTTCCTGTTACGAAAGCACTTAGCTTCTTTAGGGTTTATGACAGATTTTCCCTATGAATTTTTCTGTAGAAATAGTGACTCAGAGGGAGCAGCCTGGAGCCACACAGCTTCCACGACTGGATATTTATTTGCCTGACCTTGCAGACCTCCTCGGGAAGGAAATGGGCTCCTCCAAGGAAAACACGTGACAGCAGATTCAGCCTGTTCTGCAAGCAGGACTCATTCATTGAGGCACTCCAGTCTGGAACCTCAGGATGAACCATGTCTACAGCATGTCAGAAAAAAACCCCAAACCAAACTACATGAACAAACAAGTATTCCCCTCTTTACCTTCTGTTGTTTTCTTCCTTAACATGACAGTTTCATTGCAAACTATAATCAGAGTCATTACAAAATAAGCTTTCCCACATATGAATTTGTAACTTGTGACAATCATTTACCTGTAACACAACAATATACTTGTACCCCTATACTGCAAACACTCAACTCTGCACACATTAGGTGCAAAAACTAGACTAAAATAAATTCCTAATTTATTCAAAATTATTTTAATATTGTGCACATTAAAATCTGAAGCCTTCACTGTTGAAATGAAGTATTATGAGATTTAATAGTAGAACTCCAAATTGGTTTTATTTGCTGAGTTTTATTTGTTTTATTTTTTCTAAAGTGTAGTAATTACTTATTTGATAGAAAAATTACATTGCTTCAAGTGAGAGTATACTAAATTATTTAGGCAGAGCAAGAACCCATTTAAAACGACTCAAAATTCAGAATTCATTTAAATGTTTCTCATTTTTTCAGAAAAATGTTTCAGTAGCTTTTCATTCTCTTTACTCAACCTCTTCTAACAAAAGACATTACCAGAAAATTATTAACCTAAAAAGGTAGTTTTACTCAGAGTAATTCACTACATGTTTAGACAAAGGTTTTCAACTAGTATAAATATGAACAAAGCTGGAAGTAATCAAGGAAATTAATGGGGTAAAAAAGGTTCCTCTGATAATATTCTTACCCAAAAAGAACTGCAGAAATTAATTGCATTCTGTCTGCATAGGAATTTCAGTGCATCAAAATTTCAGAGGTGTGTGTCTACCAAGTCTGAAAAGAAAGCTAATTCAGCAGAGGTAAAAAAAGTGCAAAAACCACAAAAAGGCTTAATGGTGCTGCTCTATTTGGTGGATTTGACTGGAAAGGTCAGTTTTTTCCCAAGAATGATCATAAGCAATGCTCAAAAGAGGGTGAAAACATTTTTGTATGGCTAATGCCCTTTCCCCCACAAGCTTCAGCATATTTTTGAAGGCTGTAATCGAAGGCAGGGGAAAGAACAATGTTTGCCCATAGTTAAGGGCACAGGCAAGAAAAGACTGAATAATCATATAAATTCACGAAAATTTTGCATGAGCTCAGCAGGCATCTCATGGGTCCTTTTGGTAAGTGGGCACCTTATTGACCCTTGGGCTGAAGAAGGGCCTCAATGCAGGAGCTCTCTCACACAACAGATTTTCCAATGTCGTTGAAATGAATTCTATTTTAAAAAGAGATGAGTTGTAACCCTCAGTGCCAACGTTCCAACAGCAGGCCCTTACTCACAAAGCAAGTGCAGCTCACCCCTGCCAAGATGAAGAGCACCCTGTGCAATGGGAGAGTCCCAGCACTGGTGGGGCCATCCTGGAGTGACCCAGTGCCCCAGGAGCCATCTACCTACACAGGGAAGCAGGAATGATCATATGGTCACCAGGAGATCCATGGCTGCTGCAAAAACACAGGAGCTTTCACTACCAAGCATTCACTTCTATCCTTCTCTTACTTATCTGTACATATATTTTCCCCCTTTTATAGTTTCCAGACTATAGCCCAGTTTGTTACAATGGGAAAGGTATTGAAAAAAATCTATTTTGGATTGGGAATTTTAAAGTTTTTTTTTTTTTTTTTAATGGCATTCAGATATTATTTGCAGTATTTTAACAGTTACTTAAATTATTACTGTGAAGGGATTTCTTGCATGCATGTGGTCCAAGTCTTTGGACAAGAAATAAAATATGTTAAATACCTATTCAGATGAACCTTCATTCATACACTGATCAGAATTTTCTCTTCTCTTTAGTAACTTATTAATAGGATACCAATTACTCAAATTCAGTTTGAATGAGTTATAATCTCCATATGCTGTTGGCTTAATTTGGAAATAAGTTTTGCACATGCTGTCATTAGCTATAGCTTAATGAATCTGCTTAATGTTTCTGCCACAAGACGCACGTTTGAACAGTTGCTCATCTTTAATCTCTTTCAAAGTTTGACAGTATCCTAACAAATAACAAAACTCAGGTTTACAGTCTCAAATTTCAGAATAGTCAGGATATCTCCAAAAATGCAGATGCATTTCTGGGGAAAGGCTACTGAAGCGTGGGAACCTATGGAAATTCCAGCTGGTCTTAGAGCAAAGCACTGGATGCTTACCAAGGGAATATTAACCTGTATAATACAGGTCCAACACAGAAATACAGCTTCTTCTTTTTTACTTCCTCACAGGAAGTTTTTATTTCTCCAGTAGTTAATGAAAGATAATGTGTTTTCTATTTTACTTTTGCTAATTTTAACTATCAACCAGATCTACGTGTAGAAAATTTCTCTGACATTCAAACACATTACAATCTTGAATGGACATTATTATTCACGGACAGCATGACATCTCCATCACCATGACCTGCATGGGGTAAACAGGAGAGTTTGAAAAGTCTTATGTTGTGCTGTACATGTGTGGATAGTTCAAAAGAAAAGAGAAAAACTGGATCATTTTAACTGGGGAAGCACTTATTTTTTTCTTCATCTGCTTCAAATTAGCCATTGTCTTACTCAACTCTGATACTCTGAGTATGTAAAGAAATCTTTCAGTACTATCTGCTATCAGAGATGTTCCAGTTAATTTGTAGTCAAACATGTTAGTGTTTAACTTCTGAGGCAGAAATAGAAGTTTAATACCTATAACTTAAGTACTTCAAACTGTGCATGAATTACTGGTAGAATTACAGTAAACATTTTGAAAAATGCTGTAGTGCTTAGTGTTTTAGGCATACCACTGAACAAAAGGTATCTGAACAATCCCATCCTGATATAAGACATGGGCTTCAGGAACTCTACCCCCCAGCCCCTCATTCCCATCCCTTCACTCAGCCTAAGAGCAGATTGATGCTCCCATCTTCCCCTGTCCTGGTATTAGCAATGATTTATCACCCATAACTGGTGAGCCTACAGTAAACAATGGTGAAAGAAATGATTAATGCAGTATGGCACTAGGAAGTAATTGCATCAAAAAGGCTACACATTTTGCTATTTATTGTAATGAGCTGATATATAATTTGCATTAAAGATCTCTTCTCATTGTACAATGATTTTATTTTCCTTTCCTTTTGAAGAAACATTCAAAAATAATTTGATAGCAAAACCAAAATTTCACTAATAAATTAAAGCTGAAACACTTATAAGACAGAAGAGAATTTTTATCTCATAGGATATAAGAGATTCTCTCGTATTTTGGATTTTTTTTTTTCAATTTAGGGTGTGTAGATTTCAGTCAATTGAGAGTACTGTTATAGCAGTAACTAACATCAGTTTCAACATCAGAAGTAATTTATTAGACTGGCATATAAGGAGGGACATATAGAGCCAGAAACTGGAGTGGCACCTCTTCTCTTGGATGAAGAGCAGAAGAATCCAGGCTTTTCAACATAAGGACACAGGGAGGTGGGGCTATTGTATTTCAAACATTCTTTTAATCTTGGCCATTACATGTTGCAAACAGCTTACTTGAATATTATTGTGACCATAAAAAATGTCTATATACCTGTCATGCTTGCTGTTGTTTTTTGTTCTAAGGAATGAATATTCCTTGCAGCTGGGATTATATCTCAAGTACATGTACAAACCCTTATATTATAGGACTTTCTGTTTTAATTGAGTCTTTGGCTATTACCATAGTAAAAATAAGTAAATTAATTTCTATACTTGATAGATGTAGTTGGCAGAGAAGATAGTATAGGGGAACTGTCTAAAAGTCACAAATAAACAGAGATTTTCCTTTTCTTTTGCTTTTTTTTTTTTTTTTTGATTAAAAAAACCCTCACCTGTCATGTAAATCTGAAACTTTATATAGTATATTATTCCATCAAATTATCCTTGACTTCCCAACTTCCAGCATTTGATTTCTGCAGCCACTCTTCTCTTGGCCACTAAAAGGCTATGAAGAAAGGGTGTGGGGTAATTTAGAAGACCATTCTGGATATCACAACTAATTGAACAGATAAATAACAGAGGAAAAAATTAGCCATATGCACTTTAGCTACTTTTCTCATCTGTGCTGAATTTGATTTCTCTCACAATATAAAATATAATTATAGGATCATACTGCTACTTTATGTTAATATGGTCAACGTATTTTAAGGAATCTAAAACTGCAAATTTTTAAAAAATAAGACTGAGACTATATTTAGACAGGAAACTTTCAATTCTCAAGAAATGAAAAGTTTGTGAGCATGGAAAAAATCCCAAAGCACTACACCCTCTTGATTTCAGTTGAACTGACAGAACTCTGTTCATGTAATAAACATAAAAATATAAATAGCCCAAAAATTCTGGAAGTGTGATAGTAATAATTGAGATGAGCAGAGGAAAACATTTCTACATAACCATATGACTGTCTATGGACTCATTGCTTTTGTCTTTTTCTGACCCTCTCTGATTTTCAGTGGTCCGAATCTCAGGGAGCTCTTGCAGAGAAGTCACAGTGCATGTGCAAACACAGGGGCTAGTAGGGGGCACAGAATTTTCTAAATTTTGAAAGTGCAGTCCTAGCTACTATAAAGAATCACATCTTGGTCACTGGGAGCAGCTGAAAACAGATTATTCACCTTTAATGGAGGGGATCTGTAAGGTACAAAAGCAACCCAAAGGCACAGTCTTTCAAGCACATTTGTCTGAAACACTGGAATAACCCTGTCCCTGTAGATGCACCCCTTCCACCCTTGTAAACTGAGATATTGCATAGGACCAACATGCCACACAAAGAAGAAATATGTGAAAAAGTAATACTACTACTCCAGTCTGTAGAAATTAAAAAAGAAAAGGCTATCAAAAATCAATCCTGCTGGCACCATCAAGGCTAATCATCAAGAAAGTCTCTGATATATATTACATGTTTATTAGCTAATCAAGATATTCTAAGCATCCTACTGGTGAAAACAATGTACTTTCAACTAAGCATTACTGAAGTAAGTGTTTTCAGAAGGTGTAAGAATAACTCAGTATAGTCACACTATGATAAAATTAACTTTGTCTTTGCTCCTGTTTTAATTTTCACTGGCTTGAGACAACTCGAAAATAGAATTGTGAGAGCAACATTATAAATGAGATGTGAAAGCTGTGAAGGACAGGGATCCCCTTGCCTCAGGTTCCTGTTGTGGGTCTTTTCTCTCATGGGCAAAAATATCCTCCAAGCCAAAGAAAACACTTCTTGCTTGGACAGTCAAGGGACGCCCACAGAGACGGGAGTGTGGATGACTGGTTTTGGGGAGACGTAAATACAGATGGGAGAGAAAGAGAGCACAGTCTTATCACCCATATCAAGCTTTGAGTCCAAAATGTGCTTTAGCAACCCAACATGGCTTTCCAGTCCATGACCTTCTGCAGGAGTTTGCCTTGCCATGGACTATTCAGGCTTTCCAAATTAGGCATCATTTCTGTTATAAGCCCTATGTAAGGTTCCCAGTGCTAATGGCACATACAAGTATTGTTGTTTTCATAGGAAGTGTACATTTTACTGAAGAAAGAGGGTGAAAGTAAAACATAACAGCCCAAAATTGGAAGGAATATACTGGGATCATTGTTAAATTTTTGTGTCTTTAAAGATCAGAAAAAGTTATAAAAAAAGAGGCAATGAAAATTATTCAACATAAGATGGAAAGCTAAAATGCTTTAGTTCTCCATGTCCATCTCATACTCCTATAATTTTGTGTCATTACTGGTCAGAGTTAAAATAATTTGGATTTCTCTTCATGGAGCAATTTAATGTAATAAATTAAATCTTGAAAAAAATCTGAATGATGAGTGTTCTGCAGTGTTTCTTTGGGAGACATTTACATCCAGATTTTGGGGTTTTTTCCTGTTTAAAGTCTATTACTAACAACCTTCATATTTGTCTGAAAATATATTTGCTGCCATATTATTTTAAAAAATATTTTCATTCAAATGAGCTTATGCTTTACAGTAAGTTCAGAATATACATACCCGGAGACACACATTTATACCCTTCACACCTCTCAATGCCACTGAAGACTGTGTGCTTTAGCCTACTGTCCATGCTGAGTGGTTTTTAGCCTTTAGCCCCCAACTAATGTTGTCATTCCCTGGTAAAGTACTAAAACAATTTACTGACTATTTCTATTTATCAGTTATAACAAAATGCACTGTTAATCTAAAACCCTTAAATATACTACTTTTGAAGACAACTTCTTTGTTACTTTTCCTGCTATCAATACCATCTTTGTTACTCTGGTATGCAGACTACATTTCCTAAACCCATGCCCAAAGTTCTAAAACAGTTTTTTGGTTTGCCTTTATACTCATCTACTTGTTCAATATCCACATTTATCACTTTTTTATTTACTTTTTCTACACAAATCTTCATTCCAAGGGAGTATCTGTCATGAGTTGTAGTCCACCAACAACATTCAAGCATTGTACTATCTAAAAACACATAAGAAATGAAAGGTCATTACAATACACCAGTTTATAGCTTGAACATGTTATCTGAACAGTTTGGACCTAAACCATGGAAAAGTGTGACAATATATTTTATTTAACTTCTAGTCTGGCTTCCCTGGAAACCGGGATCATGAGGACAAAGATAATAATGCTGTACTATTCACAATTTTGTTTAATTCTTTCATTTTTCCTGAACAGATTAAGCCTTCAACACCATCATTTCCACTAAAATTGAAGGAAATAAGTAATATGTTGCTAATTATTAAATTTTTAAAAATTAAATTTTTAAAAAATGACTTATAAAATTTAAGGAACTTGAGAAGATAAAGCCCCCTAATCTCATAGTACTTCGAACTATTGTAAAATCAGAGTTCATTATCCCGAGTCATATACATGAAGAACTTCAAAATGTGTCTAAAATAAACACATACACACACTCTCCCCTGATAAAAGACTAATTTTGGTATTCTGTATTAATACTTTCTGTTATCCTTCTAAACTCTGAAAAGAAATACCAAATGGAGGAAAAAGACAAAGCAGATAACACTGGGCTAATGAGAGAATTTTCTAAAGTCTGCCTTAGTAATTATATTTCAATGTTATAAAATAAGTGTGGATGGAAAACTGTTGTAGTAAAAGAGCTTATTCCTACATCAATCCTCTTCCATGCAAAATCTTCATATTTTTGGATTTTTGCAAATACTAAAGCATAGCCAGTTAGTTATATTTTTGCTTCTATTTCTGGGTTAAATAATTAAGTAATATCAAATAATATTCCATAATAATCACTGTGACCATTCATCATTTTAATTTCATAAAAAATTTGTACACTGAAATATCTATCAAGCAGTATCTAATCTAATAATAATAATACAATAATAATATCAAGCTGCATCTAATCTAATAATAATGAAAGTCCATGAGCTGTACACTTTGCCAGGTTGGATATGATGTCCTAATTCTATATTAAACTTGCAGAACTGGCACTACTCTCAATCTGTTATGAACAATGTAAAGAAAGGTGCCATTTATCTAAATGTTTAATAACACGTATCACCATTGCACTGACATACTATGTCTTTATATATTGATGCTGAATTGATTTTTGTCTTTTTGCTGTTATATACTCTCTCTATTCTTTACATATATTTTTGTAGCTCTGTAGCCAATTACTGTATTCATAGCTAGCACTTTGTGCACTCTATTAGGGAGAAAGACAGAATAAATTCCCCAATGGCTCCAAGCCCTGGGGGTCAAAGTTTAGATTCTCTGGGAAGCCAAGGCTGAAACCAGCTCTCCGAGACATTTTTATAAACAAAGTTTAGTTCCTATCTAAGGTGGGGAGGAATTCAGAAAAGGGTAGAACCAGGGAAGGATTACCTCATCACTTACGTCTCTAACTGGGGATTCTTGTCAGTTATGCTAATTTGCTAAACACATAAAAATTGTATGCACTCTATGTTACTTGTGCATCTTCAATGCTTTCAATCTGGCAAATTGTGCACCTGTAGATCTACAGAGCCTTAAAGAGGTAACCCCTTTTATCACCTGACTGGGTCTGGCTTGTGCTTTTAGGACAAGCAAAAAGGCATCAGTAGCAGTTGAATTTTATTAAAATAGCTTGCAGTAAATAGAAAGTTATTAAAGTTAAGAGTATGCAGAGAAACTATAAATTTAGATATGAAAATATTCAACTACTAAAAAGGATATATGCATAGAATTGTAAAAATAGAAAACAAGTAAATCTATTGATATATAATTTTTATATATATGAGACTTTTTACTTTGATTATATTTTTACTGACCTACACATATATATGAAACTACATTTTTATTTAAAACACAGGCATATGTGTGTTTCTTTAAATTCAAGTTTCTACATATTCCTTAAGTTAAACATTACTGAAAATTATCCATATTTCTATGCTAGACAAATCTACATAGACATAAATGCCAACATTTATATTATGCAATATTAGTACTGGTTTTATATACTGACACAAGCACTAAATACAAGCATAGGACATATATAGATATATATTTACGTATATATGTGCATGACATATTTATATGAAAGTCCAGAAAACAATGTTCCTGGATTGTCAAGCCCGCTGTTGTAGGAATACATATTTTAAAATTCTGGATTTTTATAATATCACAATATATAAATTAATTATCAAGCTGAGATTACAAAATAATGCCATATAAAAATAATTGGAAAGTTTTAACACATATTTTTCCAGAATCTTTGCAAAGTTACTTAAACGTGAGAAGTTTTTCAATCGATAATGTGCATATAGCAGGGAAGCAGATATATTTTTGGATTCCATTTCTAGTAGCTGTGGACATGACAAAGTCTCCTACCTTTTTTCTGAAAAAAAATGTATGTATGTATGTATGTATGTTCTTTTTATTACAACAAGACAAAAAAGTGAAGAATCAATATCAAAATTAGCCATAAATATTTTCTTTGAGATAATATGGTGTGGTAAGCACAGGCTTTTATTCTTTCTATATTTAAAACCTTGGTTGTTTTTGCTGCTCAAAATTATTTTGATCACAATTTTGATCACCACATCATAAATCTTGTGTATTACCAGTATATTTCCTGTTCTCAGTTTTGGTCATGGTTTATTGCTTTTCCCATTACTAATATGCATCTGTTTATGATCAACTCTAAAAAGAAAAATAAAAACCAAAGCGCATCTATAAGCACTAGACCAACAGTGAGCATGAAGGTGCTATTGTGGCTGTGCAGTTAAGCAAGAAAGGATTGCTCCTGAAGGAACACAAATGCCCTCAATTCCCCCTGCCCCAGTACAGGTTGAGAAATAGAAGCACCTCTCAGGGCTGGAGAGATCGCTGCCAAAGGAAAGCACTTTCTCATTTTGAGATATCCGCTATTCTTACACTCGCTGTTAAACACACTTAAGTGTAGATGCCTCTGCTGGACAAATGTACAGAACTCCTAATTAAGGAGTTTCATTTTTGCCACAAAAGGAGCTAGATTGTAATGGAATCTTTTGTCCGATGCTTGATGAGGGGTGAGATATTGTATAAACCACTAGCAACACCACTGCGAGAAAACATAAGTAATTAGCATAGCTGAACACCCAGAACAGCACCAGCTGCTGTTGTTAGTACCAGCAGTGTGTCAATTTAAAAAGAAAAATCAAAAGAAAGAGTCACCTTAAGTGGATTTGCTTTTCTTTTTGAAAGGTAACATTAACCACACATTTTTAACTGATCCACTATAGTATTGGCTATCTCATTCTTTTTTTTTATTTTTTTAGATGGGTGTAGCCTATATATCAAATACCACATATACTAAAAAGTCACAGCAGCAAAATAGCAAGCAACAACCCATTTTCTTAAGTGGGGATTTTAAAATCCATTTTAGTATTTAATTTGCATGGGGTAGGTGCACATTACCTGTAAGTTAATAAAGATCATCTGCAATCTCATGTCTCATATTATGTTACAGAAAGACCGGTGATTCAGGAGGTCATATCACTCTTAAGGACGAGGAGGAAGAGGTCTGAATGTGAAAATGGACATGAAATTTTTGACCATGAGCTACCAAATGCTGGTGGAACTGGTATCGCTCCTACTTCTGAGATATAAATGCCAATCTACAGAACTGAAAATCTCATTTTCTAAGACTGCTTTGTAAACCAGAACTAATTCCTGTGATGGGAGAGGTAACAAGAAAAAGAAAGACATTACTTTCAGATTACCTCCTTGTGAACAGAGAATGGATGCTGGATCTGCATGGAAACCACTTAGACTAATGTTCCTGCACCAGAGCGTAAATGTGTCATATATGTGGCATAATTGGCATGACTGATGTCATCACTGGCATTAGCAACATGAAATAGGCTGCTTCATGACTAAGATGATAGGAACAGGATTTCACATGGACTAACAATTGTGTGTATAAAGGTCTTTTATACAGTTTGGGTACAAAGAAATTCTTCATCTCAAAAAGATCATATAAGTAATATAAATAATGCTAGGATTTGTCAGTCTGAGACAAGAGTTATTTGGTTCAAGTCTACACTAACCATTAAATTAGTACTTTAATTAGTCTTCAAGGTGGCTGATGTAAAGAACTTTAGTAGGCTTAGAACATCAGTTGCCCTACTTTTAGGTTAGCTAAGTTGGGTGACATCCAATGTGAATGTTATTTGTCTTTTTGAGCTTCAGAGCTTGCTTAGTCATCTTTGCATAGAAAAGACACAGATCATGCAAAAAATACATTCATTTTCTTCCTATTGATAGTATTGAGTCAAAGATCACAAGGGAGAAGACAGTCCTTTTAAAGTCTTCTTTCAAGACTTGCATTATCTATGTACAACACGACCAAGAAATGTTTACTCTTTTTTTTTCACATCATCAAAAATATGCTTATCCAGTATGTAATGCTGAAGGTCTTTCATGCTAAGTAGTGTATTCCTACTGGTATAAAGTTGGTAATCAATACATTGTTATGTCACTAAATATTAGCACCTGTTGAGGATGTAAACTCTCTGGATTAATAAAAAAGCACTGTAAATCCAGGTGGCTATTCACCTTCATGGCCCATGTTAATGTTATCAACAACAAAACTATTAAAATAACAAATTAGTTCAGAAGAAAGGAAAGCAAAAATAACAACTCTTTGGTAAATAAAAAAGTTTTAAGAGATGAAAGGAAGTTATCAGGTCCATGTAAATTGTCTTTCATTATGTTAATATCAGTATGATGTGAATGTTTGCATAGCATAGAGCAAAACCTGCACAGAATGTGTGCAGATTTCACCAGCGAGCACCTAAAGTTATCATAGACATGAGTGCAGCCACATACTTTAATCTGAAAGTATTTAAGTTAGTTAAACCTATAATTCACTGTCTTTTCCACGCTCAAAATTCTGTTTGGGAAGGCTGGCAGATAAACCTTGCTCTCCATGCTTGTGGTTTCTGGATTGCAGTCCATGTTTAAAAACTTCACCCACAGCTGCACACAGGCACATGCAGACCATCCGGAGGGAGTGGGTGGAGGAAAGTGGGGGATGCCTAATTCCTGCCTTGGCTCTACAACAGCACAGGAATCGGCATGAGAGATGTGTACACCCAGGTGGGTGTGAGGTCACCTGCCCTGGCCTCAATGTTCAGCAGGAGCTCTACCTCTGCTGGCAGCCTGGAGAGCCTCCAGAGCACCCTGACACCTGGCTGCCCACTGCCACCTTGCCCAGGGTGTTCCTACAGAGGGCCAAGCTGTGGGAGCCTCCCAGCTACCTCGCAGGAGATGTTCCAGAAGCTTGCAGAACCGTGGGAATGCTGCAAGATCAGAAACAATTTTGGCTTTGTTTCTAGGATTGCACTGCCTGCGAGCCTGGTGGGAGGCAGCGCGGGAGGAGCAGAGCCAGCGTTTGGCTTCCCTGGCTGGATGGGCAGCAGGCATCCCTGAAGCCAGCACAGATAAATGCATCTCCTGTTCGTGGTGATGTGAAGGGCTTTTCACAATGAAAGCAACTTAATGAAAAATGATCAACAGCAAAGTGTGTGCAAAGAATGCATGATATTTCAGTCTGCATATGTGTAGTCAGCGTGAAACCTTGCCAGCTGCAGGTAGGTAAGAAAATTCACCTGAACAATACTTGACACTGCATATTCCTTATGGTAGCTTTAGAGAAACCCAAACACAAGTGAGGAACTTTTTCTTAAGTAAGATCTGGTACCTTTTAAATGGTGAGCAAACACACATACAGATCTGTATGTGTATCTCATATGATTAGAGATCGCACACCTGCCTTTCCCAACTACTGCCGGAATGAGTACTTTAGCATGCAACCAAAGGGTATTTTCCTTCCCCACCACACACGGCTTGGCTAAAACAACTGATAGGTAACACTGACCTTTAGCTTGTCATAGCGGTCGCTTAAAGCTGCCACCTGATGATCACGGTGTCGCCCGACCAGTTTACACAAGGCACAAATTAACTGGTCATCAGTCACACAGTACATGTTAACTTTCTCGTCCTCATGCTCCAAGCACATTAATCCCCTGATGTGAGAGTCTGGGATAGGCTCGATGAGACGGTGGCCAGTGAATGGCTTCTTATTGGGGTGAGTGGCTTTCAGGCACTCCTCGCAATAGGACACCTCGCAGGTAACGCAGGTTTTCACTGCCTCCTGGGCAGGGTCCTGGTCGCAGAACTGGCAGAGGACCTTCTCGCAGGACGACATGCTGTTGTTATCAAACGCCCGCTCCCGGCGGGTCTCGCTGGGGGAATTGGGCCCACTGACCGAGGCTTTCTGAAACCTGTCGATGATGTTCTGCAGGGTGACGTTGCGCTTGAGCCCGTCTAGACCGCGCTGGCTGAGGGTGATGACATAGCGGCAGGTCGGGCACTGGAAGGCGGTGATAGACTCCACCGGCTCGTTGGTGGCGCAGTGGGAGACCAGGATGCGGTGTGCGCAGTTGAAGCAGAGGCTGTGAGCGCAAGGCAGCAGCAGCGGGTCTTCAAACAGCTCCAGACAGATAGGGCAGGTCAGTTCTGACTCCAGTGTTTCCATCTTCAGGCAAAGCTTTCCTGTGGCGTCAGCGAAATCCAGGGAAGCTGATCAGCTATCTGGAAACACATGTAAAATTCGATTAGGCAAGAGAAAACATGAGGGGTCAGCCATGGGGGGTTGTCAACTTTCGCCACTGCTTCCTGGTCTATCAACCCCCCATGCTGGGTGGGAGAGCAATCAAAAGTTTTGAACCTGCACATACACACATCAAGGTATTTAAACTGTTTTCCGCCCCCCCCCCCCCGCCCCCACCTTCTGTTCATTTAAGAATGAAAAAACCCAAATGTTCTCCATTATTTTCTCTTTCCTTTCTCTTTCATGAAACCAAGGAAAACGGCAGATGTGTCTCTGCATTATTAAAACCCAATATGATGAACTTCAAAAATCTATTACAGCAAAATTAGATTTCTTTTGCAGATGCTGCTTTTGGCTTCACTCATCTATTAGTAAAACTTTAAAAAAAAAAATCCTTCAATTTTGCATGGCATTGTGCAAGGATTAGTCCAGAGTACTATAACTGATAAATTTAAAATCTCTATTAACATTGAGTTATTTTATCAGATTGAAATTTTCACCTGCTACTATAGCAATAGCACAGCATTTAGACTACATGTCTGTGTTTATTTTTGTAAATATATATACATGGATTTAAACACATGGAATAGTGTTTCTAGCACATTATATCCTACATATATTTCAATAACACATGCAGCTGTATTTATGTGCACCTATATTTTTTATTTTAGTTATATATACCTGTATACATATGCCAAAAAGTATATCATATACAAGTTTGTAGTAAGATAATATAACCACAGGAGCACACAGTGTTGTAACTGAAATGCCTAAATGAAGATTAATTAGGTACATGCCAAACAGTAGCTTAGCCCAAATTAGTGATGACCCCAACCTCTAATACAAGAAAAGCTTCTAGACAGTATGACAGTGAAATGTGTAATTTGCTTAGGAGGAGTTTGTGTAAGTATCTACTTTTGTATGAGTACTCTCTACCGCTAAAACATACAAGGTATGGCTTGCTTTAGTGACCTTATTAAACCCCTGAAGTGGATTTGGACTAGAATCAACAATTTTTGAATGGAGGACATGGGATTTTCTGGAGAAGGCAGCGGTACACCCCCATCAGAGATCAACTGAAACTTAATTTTTCTTCTTTTCCTGTGCTCAGTGTTACAGAGAATGGTTTTGAAAGAGTCGCCCTACGCGACTCTCCCTGCCTAAGCTCCCGTCAAGGGCCTGTCACTGCTGCAAGCAGACAGGTCAGTGAAGCAGAAGCAAAAGCTATGCTTCACACTCACAGAGCTGTACCTCTTCACAGTACAATCTATTTAAGCTTTGTTGCTCATAACTGAGGTTGGCTTCAGATGGCACAGCTGCATCATCTTTACACTGTAAAGTCATTGTTCAGTTGTGTGAACTCTTGACTCCTCCCCTGACCAGGGAAAAAGACAGAAGGACAAGAATCCCCCACAAACAAACCTTGATTCATTAAGGGTGAGAAAAGCTCAGGGCTCATTAGCAGCCTTGGGAACCAAGCAGGCTTGAATCTTCTGTACTTCATGACAATTAGTGTGGGGAGCATGGTGGCAGTGACAGGAATGCTACCTATAACCCCAACATGAACCAAAGCAAAAAGGAAAGTTCAGCTAACAGAGGCAAGGTTCAGACTTCACCATTGGTATTTAGTCCTCCTTGCTGTGTGGGAAGAGCAGCAAGGCGTCTTTTCCAGAGGTATGCCTAGAAATGAGGATACTTTGCCTCTTTGCACTAATGCGTCCTTTTAGTCTGCCAAGAAATCTGAGCATTTAAAAAATGCACTGACCCCATCACAAAATTTGCTTTCCTGTATCTTCCCTGATGATGATCTTTTTTGAAATAAAGTTCAGTTTGCCAAAGACTAATTCATTTATAGCTATCCATCAGCTGCCATTATTGCACGGTGCATCTGGTCAAAATTAAATGTCTGGAAATTTAATATAAGCAGGAAGAAAACTTCCCCTCTCAGCCATAGCCATACAGCACAGAAGAGATTAAAGCCTTTTCTGCAAATGAAGACCAGTTTGTCTTTCCTCCTCTTCACTCTCTGTCTTACAGAAGTCCCAGAAGATCTAAATCTCATTCACATTGTTTGAATCCGTTCCACACCACAACTGTCTACCTCATCATCCTCGTATCCTGCAAGCTGAATACTGCACTGGAAAAGGGAGAAGGGGATTTGGGTTTGGCAGGAGACAATGTTTAAAAAGACAAACTAATAATTTCTCATCTATTGGCAGCCCTGTGAAAACCTGCCAGCCTTTAAGGTTTGCTTCTCAGGACCACGTTCAGAATACAGGGCTTGCTTCTATGATAATCTTTCTGTACAAAATTCCTTCTCCTCCTCCATGTGCCAAACACTTTCATTCATTCAGTTTCCTTCCTAAAGCACCTTTTTTATAAGCAAAGGCTTTTTTATGGTACTCATATAAAAGAGATGTATAGATAAACAGCTAGAAGCAGCAGAAAAACATTTGCATCACTGCCTCATAGAAAGATGCTTGAATCACCATCAGGGCTCTACACAAACACCACCATCTCAACTGATGACTAACTCTAATCTATCTGACCTGAATGAGCAGCAGCTGAGCCCTAACTAATGCTATTCAGTATGAGCAAGGGTGCCAAAATCTGATCTCAGACTGTAAACGTCTTGGAATAAGAACCGATCTTCCAAGGTAAACAAAGCTGAGCACACTGATAGAAACCAAAAAAAAATACATTTCCCCATTTTCTTTTGCAATTGCAAATAAGTCAAAACAGAGCACATCTAGGACTGAATAATGAATCCTTTGAGAGCTGCTCACCAAAGACAGGCTGCATTTTCTGGACAATCAAATGATTAATCCACTGAATTTCTGCTTTCACTTTTAAGTAGGTGCCTAAAGTACAGATCAGTGTGCTGATGATCCAGCTACAAAGTCTTTCAAACTCACTGGCCCTTGCCTTAAGGTTTCATATCGAGTTTGGGTTTTTCTTTCTTCCTTGAGAATGGTAGAGAACCCTTAGCTACAGAAAACTGGAAGATTAGGCAAAAACACAATATGCATTGTTTATGGATGCATATGGTTGTATGCCATATTCAACCTAGCTCAAATATTGAGATGCATATAGCCTCCAGATGCAGAAAGGAATGAAGGATTTTCAAGTGCACAATTTCCTATTTGCAAAAATATGGAATTACTGGCAGAAAATTATATTACCAAAATGTCACTGAAATGGCAAGAGTTATTTTTCTACCCACAGGAGGCAATTTTAAGAACAGATATCAAAATAAAAGAGATTGTCAAAACAAATGTCATTTAAACAACAAAAATATACTTAAGTAACTTTGAATTTGTGATATCTCCCCAGGCACATAATGATTAGTTAGGCAGTATATTGTAAACATGCGCTAAATAAAATCCCAACATCAATCTAGTTCATTGCAAGATTCTACTAACATTAGTGGAATTAGTATCTCTGTACCTCTGCTTACAAACATGACATATTTTGTAGGTGACATTAACACCTTCATTTGCCAAGACATAGCCCAGCAGCAACTGGGATAACAGATTTAGGAAGGGAAAAAACATTATTGCAGAGAAGCAATTGCAGCCAGAGAAGAAAAGAGTATGTGAGAGAAACAGCCCGGCAGTGAATAAGGAGAGGGAGGAGGTGCTCCAGGTGCAGATATCCCGGCAACTGGAAAGGAATAAGATGAATGTGTCTTTAGAAACAGATGGTGTGAATCTGCTTGTAGATAGGGCCCAGGGACTTGTAGGTAGGGAAGTAACAGGAGAAGTCATGAGTTTCAGAAAATGCTACTAATTGATATGGAAAGCTGCTCAGCCAATGTCGTGCTAAATTTCTGAACTTTGAGAAGAACAAAGATTTAATAGAGCTATGTTATTCAAAGGGGGTGTGTGTGTTTGTGTACGCACATTAAGCAGAACATATAATAGGTGAATTGGGAAGTCTGCACCTTCCAAGTGCCTTAGCCAATGAGGAAAGGTGATGTGGCCAGGAAAATTGGGCTGAAAAGGAGGCTGTGTCCTCCAACAATTTGAGAGACCCCATGGAGAAATTCCCTGTGGCCTTTGTTCATGAATAAAGTTACAGGACACTTCTGTCTCGTTTCTGGACATAAACCTCTGGCAACTTGAATTTTTCCACACAAACCCATGGTGAAAACCACAATGAGGCAAACTGTCCCTCTGCAGCCGTTCATGGTGGAGCTGGGATCCACCTGCAGCCCTTGCAGGACTTCATGCCAGAACAGGTGAATGCTAGAAGGAGACTGTGACCCTGTGGGAAGCCTGTGCTGCAGCAGATGCCTGGCAGGATTTGTGACCCTGTGAGGGACTCGTGTTGGAACAGCCTGTTCCTGAAGGACTGCACATTGTGGAAGGGACCCACACTGGAGAGTTTATGAAGAACTACATGCTGTGGGAAAGACTCGTGTTGCAAAAGTTCTTGTAGGAACTGCTGTCTCCTATGCGATGGACTCCACACCAGAGCAGGTGAAGAGTGTGAAGAGTCCTCCATCTGAGGAGGATGGAGTGGCAAAACTAATGTGTGATGTACTGACTGCAACCCCCATTACCATCTTCCACTGCTGCTAGGGAGAACAAGGCAGAAAGATCAGAAGTGAAATTAAGCCTGGGAAGAAGGGGTGGAGGAGAAGGTATTTTATTTCCCATTATCTAATTCTGATTTCATTGGTAAAAAGTTAAATTAATTTTCCCAAGTTGCTTCTGTTTTGCCTATGACAGTAACTGGCGAGTGATCTCTCCACATCCTTACCTTGACCCATCTGCCTTTCATTGTATTTATTCTCCCTTGCTCAGCTGAGGAGGGGAGTAACAGAGCAGCTTTGGTCAGCACTTGGCATCCAGCCAGGGTCAACTCACCACAAGTACTAAACTACACTTATAAATGAACGTGTCAAAAATTCTAGTATATTGAGATCACTTTTGGTCAGTAAAACACTACAGAATTCTCCCCACACTGAATAAATCCCTAGCAACTACAATAAAGTTAGCAGGCAATGTTTTAGCATGCCACACAGTGTCTCCTGCTCTTCTTCTATTCCAGTTGGTCCTATAACCTTCGGGACAGGTGAGAACAGAATCTACCAGGAGTGGAAAAGCAGAGAAAACCATGTCCTACAAAACTTCACTATCTACTTTTGTAAAGGTGGAGCTCATGGCATGAATAAAGCTGTTTTATTTCAATTGTAGTGAATTCAATCCTGTTGTAGAAGGAAGAAGCTGTAGGCCATTCTAGAAATTTTAAGCATCTTACTAACAAGTAGCACTGGGCAAAAGAGTGAAAATTGTGACCTGTTCCAAAATTCCTTGAAAATTCTCTCTGGTAGAATCACAGTTTGCAGTGGTTTGGTAAATTATAGCCAAAATATGCCTAAGCAGGCTTGAATAGCATTTTTCCTAGCCATGTTTTCTAACAATTTACTGTGTTAAGACTACTATGGAATGGCTGCTACAGTAAGGCCATTTCAGTCCTGGTCCTTCAAACTCATATGCAGGATGGACATAAGACCACTGGCTAATTTAAAGATTGAACACCTGAAGACTAAGTATTTTTGATAAAAACACTTGGCAACTTTTTCAGATAGAAAATGAAATTTATTAAAATGTCATTATATGAATATGAAAAGAAACATAATACAAAATATAAGTATGTAAGTATGAAATGCAATAAAATGAGTTATGCTTACATGCATATGTCTATACATGTATGTATCCTAGGTTTATAGTACAAGGGGAATTGCAGTCAGCAGCCACACTATTCCTGAGTAAACTATGGAATGCTTAAGCAGGTTACTACCATAATACAGAGCTGCTGTTTTCAAAGTCACAACATTTTTCTGTTAAGTGCACAATAAAAGTAAATTTTTTTTTGTTCTTGTCATAAACCTTCTACATGCTATTAAAAAACCCCAGCTTTCAATTTCTTCTGTTAATAGTGGGAAAAAAAATAATTTTTCCATTTTCTATAGTTTTCTAGGATATACACAAAATAGTCTGGGGAACAACTTTTTGTTTCAACAAGTGAATGTGATTGTTCCACAGCCCATTCAATCAACATTTCAAATGCAATCAAACCAATGAACTCCTGCATAGCCTAGGTGGTCCCTAGTCCATTACAGTTTTTTACCTTCTGCAGCACAGCTAGTGAGATATTCATGTAAATAGTGGTTTGTGTCAGTAGTGCAAAAAGAACTAACATTCCAACATCAGATTTTTTAGAAATATTTAATGGAAACTTCTGTAGCAGTAAAGAAAGCAAGCTGCACACACCCCGAAGCAAGCAAATACTTGTTTTCCCACTGGCTTTTGTCAAAGCAGTGAGAATTAATAAATATTCAAAGGATACATCTGTTCAACAGCTCCTGATATGCAAAAACAAATTATCAGCGTGAAAGAAAATTACTAGTTCATCCTATTAATACATTTTCATTGACAGAAGAATGATCATCTGCCTTGTCTAGAAGTTACATGCAGTGTTTTCATAATGTTGAGATAGTTGTTTGCAATATTTAAATTATATCAATACAGGAAAAGCACACCTGCTATGCTGTTTGCAGTGTTATAAAACCTTGACAATGTCCCTTTCTGGTTGAAACATATGCTAGTAGGAGATTATATTTTTGAAAAGATGAATCCTGTTATGTTATTCAGTGAGACAAGAACATCTCACAGAATTAAGGTTTTTGGCATGAGATCATATGTTCCTGCTCATGGGAGATAAAACAATAACTAAGGTTCAAAAACTAACAGACTACAAAAAAGTCTTGTCCTGTAAATCCCATAGCAATCAATAAGTTGCTGATTTAATATTATATATAGTAATATATTAGATATAATATTATATGTGCACATAAACCTATACTACTATGCACTTGGAATGCTTTTTGGTCTTTATTTTTCATTTTCTTGCAACTCCTGTATCTTTACATTCTTTAGATATAAGATTTAATATTTCCTCAAATTTCTTCAGGGGAAGGAAAGCAATTTATTGTTTAATCTTTAGCACATGTGAATCAGCACTGACCTCCAATTAAATTTATGGTTGAGGGTCTGTTCGAAAAATCTCCTTAACTAAATTCACACTCTTCATTTGAGAAAATGGTATTTATCCAGGGGTATATCATTGCTGTACAGAAACAAATACCAAGTTCATGTCTTGGTCTGATACTGGCAACATGGAAAACAACAACTGGAGCAACCTCAAAAACTTACCAAAGGGGACAAATTGCTATGTACCACACCATTCTTTTTTCCTCACTCATTTCAAGGTAACAGCTTCCTCAGTATAAATGCCACTCCACAACAAAAGGAAGGTAAAATAATTTTACCCACTAAGCCCACCAGTTTTCATAAGTCTTTGGTTGCAGAGTAGAGCTGGAAATCTCACACATTTCCCCAGCATGGGTAATGCCTTGGTGGCACAGTACACTGTGATTTTTAACACAGACTATACAGCAACAGAAATACTCAGAAATTATGTGTTCCAACACATTGCTTCTAACACAGATGTTAGTGCAGCTTGGAAACTCTGTATCTGAAAAGCTCCTGCAAGTTTTCAGAGGTGGCAAAAAGAAATGATTGTATTCTCTTCCCACCAAGTTGTTCTATGAATTCCTTCCCCACACCTAAGTAAAGGGAACCATGGATTCTAAAGCTCACAATCACTGTCTTTACCTAGATAATCACATTTTAATTTCCCACAGAAGGATAGCCTGCTATTCTTATGCTTTGTTATCTGAGACACATCTTTCTTATCTGGGTCTGCTTTCTTAACAGAGAGAGCATATAAAATAACAGCAATCATTCCCAGGAATTGGAGCAGATATAAAGATAAGGCCTCAACCTACCACATAGGGCCTTGAATTTAAACTACCTGCAAGATATATTTTTGATGAACTAAAGCTCCTTATACTTATAATCACATTACAAAATACACTGTGTTAACCTCTCACTGTCCTGTTCCCTGGTCCTTATATGCAATCTTCAAAAAAAACCAAAAAAAAAAAAAACAAACAAAACCAAAACCAAAAAAACCCCAAAAAAAACCCCCACAAAAATCACCCTGCTGTCTAACACTGAAGAGCTCCTTCTAATTTATGCCTGCTGTACACTGAAGTCCCTAATATCATTGATGTATTTAAAATTCAAGATTTTAATCAGGTCATTAGAAGGGGAAATTAACTTTGAACCATGGGAAGATGGAAGATATGGAGCAAATCATATCTGTGCTCTGGAGGTTATCTGTTTTAGATCCCTGACAGAAACCTCTCACCAGTGGAGGAAGCACCCAACACAGGCTTCCTGGGTCTGAAAATAATAAAATGGGAATCAGCAGGAGGACTACTCCGTTAGGAAGGAGAATCTTCACCCAGGCCCTTGCCAGACCCTGAGTCCTGCTCTGAGAGGAGTGGGGACATTTCCTGTGTTACTGTTGTCACTGGGGCCACCATGATCACGTTTCTGCCACCACAGCTTGGGGTACCAGGCTCCTGTTCACCATTAGCAGAATGATTTTTAGGAGCATTCTTCAGCTTGGTAGACCAGAACAGAAATCTGCAAGTACCTGTTTAGCAAATCACTAAGTGAAAAAATATAAGAATGCAGTCCTTCTCTCTTGCTGCATAGTGGTTCCTAAATGCAAGTGGTGGCTTTCATCTGAACAGGTCTCTATAGGGTCCCTTGGAAATCAATGGAAATAAATAGCCATCTCTAAAGCCATCTGATTTAGAATATATGAGATTTTCTTTAGTATTAAGTGATCTGTGTTTTCTAAATCTGTTTATTTTATTCCAGGTAATAAAAGGAAATTAAGAATCTAAGAAATTAAGACTACATCAACTAACAAGTAACTCTTTCCAGTGCTCTTGAGCTTTAAGAAGAGATAATAGAGAATCTAACATCTATTATTTTTTTATTCTTATGTACTCAATGATCACTTGTTTAGCCAAATTTGCTTCCAATAAATATCTTCAAATATGCTTAATTTCTATTGTTCTCTAGTTAAAAATCCAAGAGGAAACACAGAAAACTGAGTTGAGTTGCAGGAGAATGATCCCAGAGTGTCTTTCCAGCTGACACCACTGAGCAGGGATTTTTCTGGATTTCTGAGTTACTGTATTGATACCAATTGGCATCTCAAATAAAAGGCTTTTAATGTTATTCACAAAATAGTTTAGTAGCTTTTAAGAGAGAATGGAAAGAGAAAACAATAGCTTAATAATTATATCCTTTTAGATGTTCTTCATCAAAAAAGCCTCACAGTTTATCTCAAAAAAAATGGAACAAAATTATACATTTCCTGTCAGCTGTCAAGCAGGTCAGTGTTACTGTAATAACTAGAGTAGCACTTCAGAAAGAGTTACTGATATGTATCTGCATGGCTTCCAGCTTTTTCTTCCAGCAGCTTCGTAAATACCTACTTACAAACATCACTGAATGTCATCTTATCCTCGGAAAACTGTTTTTCTTTAAATACTTTACTGGGAAAATCGCACCATGATTCTGTACCTATGAGCTATACATGCTGATGATTCTCCTAAATGTATGCTGCATTTTGTAGGCTTTTGTGGATATAGAATTTGCATACAAATAACCGTAGTGATCAGACCATCAGTCTGAACATGCTGGTGCCAAACGCACATGCTTTGAAAAAACATCACCTCTCAGCCATCATACTTGAAACATTTCACTGCTTTAGGTTATGTAACTTCATCATTTACAAATGAATAAATGGAAATTTAAAGACTTTGTACAAGGATGAAGCAGGCATCAGGGAATAATTGTATTTTTAATTTTTTTCTGATGTAAACATGTATCTCAGCCTTCATCTGTTATTTGAAAAACAGAATTATAATGTTCCAGATGTTGTTAATACTATGCAGATGCAAATGCCTCTTTATCTCTCTAACTGGTTTTATGACAACTAACAAGACAATAAGTCCTTGTTTGAAAACAGAAGATGAAAAATGTTCCATTTTTTCCAGACTTTCCAGTACCAAAAAGATAATTAATCACAGCAACAGAGCAAACCTCAACTCCTCCCTAGACTGCTAAACACATTATAAAATACTTCCTAAATTACTTGCAATGGCAAGCGTACACATATGCATCTGTTCCACTCCCACAAAGCCACCCAGCCGCATACCCACCGCTGGATCCTGCCCTACATCTTCTGTGGGAAACATTGCTGCGGAGACGGGGACCACGCTGACCCTTCAGAAACCAGCAACCCAGCTGGGACAGGCAGTAGACCCCACCACTGTCCCAGCAATCCTGTGGCAGCACTGACTGCGTCTGCAACTGCAAGACAGTTGTGGCTGAAACACAACAGGAAAATCTCCCCTACAATTGCAGGAAAACCCGCTCCACCTAACTGCCTCCGCCAGGATCCGTGCTCCTGAGGCCAGCCCTTCGTGCTGCATCCACAGCAAAACACCTCCTCTCCCTCCCAAGAACCAGCCCTGGTGGGGTGAAGGCAGGAAAAAATGGATCTTCTTGCAGAGCATCCCAGCAAGGCACCAAGGGCTGTGGTGGGACAGTGCTGACCCATGGCTTGGGGGCTGGCAGCACCCAGTCCTGTAAAGGGAGGCTGGCTTGGACTGGCCAAACCTGCCACGCTTAAAAGGAACATTTCCACATTTTCTGTGTTCCAGAACGGCAGAACTCTGCACGACAGACTTGTGGCAAACAATAACTTGTTTTTTACTGCTTTCTCCAAATATTATTCAAAATTATAACAGTGCAAAGTCTAGTGGGAGTTTGCTAAAAGTGGGGACAATTTGAGAGAGTACAGCACCTGTGTGAAAGTCTTCTCTTCCTACAAACACCACAGAGACCCTACTGTTTCGAGATTCACCAGATGAAACACAAGATGATAGCAGTTGCTTCATTTTATTTTTTTTTTTAATTTTACCTTAATTTGTATGTAAGCAGCAAACTGCAACAGGAGGCTGGAAATGCTTTACCAAAGTGCCTGGGAGGAATCCTGAGTCACACCAGACATTTGGTCTCCAACAAAGGTGTTAAAAAATCACACAAAGTGGAAACAGCAGGAAAGAATTGCTTCCTTGTGTTCTCCGTTTTTCATGTTGCAATGCCCTCTTTTATACAACGGTAACACAACAAAGTGAAACAAAACATACCTCAGACATCTGAGTATAAGATTGCAAACCCACACTTGTCTTAGGCTTTTCTTCCATGGAAGAGCCTGCACTTTGTTCTTTTGAAGCAATAAACAACTGTTGTGATTATTTAATTTCCTATTCATTTCATTTCCTTGAAACAATAGACCAGAGACCTCATACAAATGCACGTTCTTCATAAGGTTTTTAAAGCTTTTTGCTGGGAACGTCTATTAACTTGTGGGTGGAATAGCAGCTTCTAAAAGGCAAACTGAGCATGCAGAAAGAAAGACAGATGTACAGAGAGATTACGATTATTAGAACCCTTTTCCATGATATTAAATGTCCATGGATAACCTACAGTCAAGTCATAAGCAGCCCAGTAGGAGCCACAGCACAAGTCCTAGGCAGAAGAATTTTAGATTCCTCAACACATATCTTGTCATTGATCTTTCATTAAACAGCATCATGTAGTTACTTTGGACTGTCTGCCCAGCTATGCTGGCTTACACTCATCCAGATGCATTTGTGATCAACTAGCTCAAATGATTCTTGATTCTATGATTATCAGATGCTGTCCTGCTGCTCTCTTTGTCCACATTATATTTATTCTGCCTCTTCATGCCCTTTGCTTGCAGACAACCAGCCACAGTCTGAAGAAGTTTCAATGAACAATTTTTTTTTATATTTAAATCTTCTTAATCAGTCATAAAAGTGACACCAATCATAAAAGTCACACCAATTCAAATAATCTCAATTTTGCTGATACATCTGCCTTTACTCCTCCATGAGTTTTACTTCATTTTGAGGGTAACACTGCATCTGTTACAACAGACAGCACAGAGATATTTCATAATTACAGCTGAGTATCTCTATGTGATGATTTGTTAGCAAGGGCTACAGAATACTTTCACTGCTTATGCATTTGTATACACATGTATACAAGTGAATAATTATGAGTTCAAACCATGGGCTCAAAGTTGTACTTGTGTCACTCGTGATGCCAGCTTGTTTGAGTTCAAAAACCTTACCTTAAGATAATGAAGTCATCTAACAAATATCCTCTGCCACACATTAATCTCCCTTCTTCCACTTTTGAACTAAAGTGTGAGCTATAAAATAGATATCTTCTAGCCTTTCTCCTCTTCAATATCTATTGAAATTCACGAAAACCTCAGTAGAAGTGTCTTTAGACATGGAGCTGGATTCTCATATAGCAGAACGGCTGAGATACATGACTGAATATAATAAAATTACCACAGTTTAACAAGATAACATCTCTAGTTCTCAGAGCCAACACAGCTGTGCACTTGCATTCTTATGATATCCACCAAGAGCTTTGGAAACAAAAGTTATTTCAGATTTCAGTACCAATAGCTCCTTTCTGCTGAAACTTACCACCTTCATCACATAATCAGATTAAGTGCTCGTGTGTTTCTTTGTATGGTATAAACTACAAAAAATGATTGCTTAAGGTGTGTATGGTTGCAGTAAGTTACAGCAGTGAAAAGAAGTGGGCAGCTTGTGAGAGTAATTTCTTACACTATGTCAAAATACTCACTAGATATCAACTGGCAACGTCCCTAGCTAAAACATGATGTGAAGAAATTCAGTCTAAGACTCTGATCTAATACATTACTAGAGAGATAAGTTATTGTATCTAAATTAAATATAGCTTAAGGCTCAGAGAGGTTAATGCAAATCTGTCTATTGACCCTCTGTAAAATTATTCTTTCATCATATATGGGTTCTAAAAACATGTATTTCTGATGCCAGAGTCTCCAAACTATGTCTGTTTGTTTTGCAGCCACTGTTTCTGCCAAATTCAGTCAGCTCTTCATGGCAGAGGTTTGATCGGTGTGATCCTGTTGTTTAGGGAAGCATCAAGTATCATACTTTGCATTCTGCACGCCTCACAGCTTTACAGTTACAGTGGTATTCTGGTTACAGTGCTCCTGGCAATCAAGAAACAAAGCACCTTAGGAGCTGAAGCAGATCAACAGTAGGACAGAAGCAAGCAAGTGCCCAGTTAGGTTACAAGAAATCCTATTTCCAGAAAATATTCAAAGTGCTAGAAAAAGACAATACCCGGACTGACTGGGAGAAGCAATTTAGATGGGGCACAAAATTATAATCCAACATTAATCCTGAAATTCACCAGCCCACAAGCATCCAGCACAGCTTTTTGCTGGGTTCCATTGTGTCGCTTGTAAGTCAGGCATATATATTTTCATAAAAACAGTTGGGCTTGAGAACTGGTCCATGTGGTTCTTAAGAAAGCTAAAAAGTAAGATTTTTTCCCTTGCTAGTTTGCAGTTACAAAATGTCATTTTTACTGCCTTGCCTTCTGCCCTCAAAAGAGAATTCTCTATGCCACTCCTTCAATGTGCGGAACAGAAATACAATCTTTCTTTTACAGTTCATTTTCTGTGCAATTTTATCTTATTTTGATGGACAGGGAACATAAATTTTTAGATTGGTAGGTGCTGCTGCCGGGCACTTATTCCAAACAATCAGTCCACTGTCTTCAGAAAGCAGACACCATAGTGTAATATAATGGATCATATTGAAACTGTAATATCAACAAATGGAAAAAATATATTAATGTCTGCAGTTTGTAACTTTTCCACAGGCAAGAACAATCACATAAATTACTTGTTCTATGTAGCTAATCATAGTATTCAATGATTAAGAACATCAACAACAGTGGATTGGTTAAAAATAGTATCTCCCCAGTCTTTCCTCTCTTGCCATATGGTCAGTCAGCACAGAGGGGCTGATCCAAATGACATTAGAAACTCATGTTTTTCTGAACAGGGCCAGAGGAAGAGCAGCCTCATTGCTGTTCTTAACAGCATGTCTGAGATGTAGGGTTTTCCTGCTCCAGGCAAATATCTTCAGTACATTTCTGACTAGCACATCCTCTGCTCAACCCAAGTGAAGGAAGTGGAGAAAATGCAGATGCCCCTCCCTTCAAGTCAGTATCTGCACCTTGCAATTCTCTTTGCACACTAAGGACATAAAAGGAAAAAAAAGGCAGTCTGGCTTTTTGGAAAAATTAAGAAATATGTCACCAAGAGTGATTCATGTGATACAATTTGAGCAATTTCTTAGTATGAAACTGTTTCATATGAATGCTAAGTGCTAATTCTCCCTCAAATAGTTGTTTAATATTAATTGCTCTTTGAGCTTTAAACCTCCTCTGGTCTCATTGATGGAACTCTTAAGACATTGATGGGTCACTGTATGCAGGTATGCCATTTTCCCCTAGTGCTTCATTTGTATCTAAATATCATTTCAATTTGAACCAATAAGCCATACTATAAATGACCCACCATTAAGGCTCTTTAGAGAAAGGCAAAACTATAATTCCAACAGCAGCATGGGATTCTAAAATACTTTATGCAGTACTGAAGGTGAAATATTTAGTACTTGATTCATATTTGAATAGATTATAAATTGCTCTATCAAATATCATATTTTTCCAAATTAAACAAAAGCCTATCTTTCTAAACTTCAAAGTAAGCCACAAACAAAAAAAATCCCCTTGCTTAGAATGTACAGCAGCTGCTTATAAATGTGGGGGTAGGTGAGGCAGCGAAAGGGAAAAAGAAAAGCTACTTCCACTACTACACAGAACTTGCTTTTAGCAATTCCTTGTGATCAATGAAGCCCTCTGCTCAGTGCTGCATTTTGGATTTTGGAACTGCTCTGTTCTAAATTGTTAGATGAACAACACAGTATCTAATTTGTGAATTTGAATTCTAGTCTGAACCCCTGAATCATTGAGGGAATGATCAGAGCAGGAGCATGAAAACATCGATTGAATCTGACTATCAAAATAAGATTTGAAGAATATCAGTGTGCAAGGACATGTTTAAAAACAGAGTGGTGGGGGGGGGGGAAAACTAACCCAGTCAAAAGCACAGGAACTTGATCCTTTTTAATGTTTTCTCCTGCAGCATATCCAAAAGGATTGATTACCCTTTCAATCTCATCACATGGAAAAGGTTTTGTATTGAAAAGATAAGAAAATGTTTTTTTTTTCCTTTGTTGTTAACTGCTTTTTAGCAGTATGATGGCAAAACAAACTTGAGCTGACATTTGGTAAATGTGAAGCCTGAGGTTTTTAAACACAACTTCTGAAGTCTAAGTCCCTTCTACAGTATTTGAAAAGACAATTAACCCTAAATTGTGGAGAGGATATTGGGATCTAAAATCTAGGCAGCTTTAAAACTTTGGAAGGTTTAGAGATCAGTCTTAATTTTGAGGCTCTTGGCTACATCTAAATCCTCCACTGTTTTATATTTTAAAAATTATGGGGTTTTTAGCATAACAGATTAGTCTCTTTAGTGGAGATGCTTTACAAAGAGGATGTCTGATTATGATTTCCCTCTATGTGATTCGATTCTGAAAACTGGGATAAAGACTTCACTTTAACGAACTTGACAAACACTGCCTGAATCTGTTCATGCTTTTATACCATGGCCACAGGAAACTGCATTAGAGAAGAAATTTAAATTTGTTTTCTTAAGCATTGAAATATAGCCCTTAGTATTATGGGAAGATTATGTGGTATTCATGAGTAGTAGTATGACTCTACAGTTTCAGTAATTACAAGTGTATTTTAACCTCACATTCAGCTCCCACTTTTGCTGAAACTTCAATTCTGTTTCCAACCAGAACCATAGTTCAACAGCTTTCTTCTGAAGGGAACATCTTGCTGCCAACAGTAGTGGCAGTTGCTCTGCAGACGCTAAGAGATAGCATCAGATACAAGAATTCCTTGGGAATGCTAAATAAAGTTAAGAACATAGACAAATACTTAGAGGATTAGAACCAAATAAGTTTATGCTAACGAAATAATCTTTGTTCCTGAGGGTATTGTCTATTTTCTTCCAGTGATATTCATATATTAACTCTACCAGGATAATTTAAAAGAAATGAGGAACATTAACAAATTAAAATGAATAGCCTTGAAAAGTATTAGTAAAAGAAAGCTGTGCCTTTTAATAATGAACACTAACTTATGAAAAACAAAGCAAAGAAAAAAAAACAGCAAAGTAAAACAAAACAAAGGAAAACATTGAGAACTCAAATCCTTACTTATCAGCACAGGGCCTGTTAAGTGAATTAATTGCCTTTTAGATTTTCAAAAACCTCAGGATAGAGACCCTTGATATGCAGAGAAACATATATACCCTTTTGTTATTTTTCTAATAGTTTGTCAAGTGAAGAGATATAACCTTTTACAAATGCAAGTGTGCAAAAGAAAAATATTCTGGATATTCAATGTTCTCAATGGAAAACAAATTGCTTAAAGCATAATAATTATATACTTAGTCTACAAATAGTTAAAAGATTAATTCTTGTAACATCACATAAGATGAATTTAAATGCAGACCATCAGAGACTGCTAAAGAAAACATCTCCACAAAGGCAGGCCTTGCCAATTATGCTTGATTTATGGGTTTATTCAGGTTTTTTTGATTCTCCAATGAAATATAAATCACTGTAACTCATTATGTACTATTTTTGTTGCACTAATTACCTGTTCATCTGATTTCTCTTCCATTCAAAGCCAAAATGGTTTGAATTCGTAAACCAATATGGATTGCAAAGAGCATTCTTACAAAGTTCAAGTTTTAATTAATGAGCCACAAGAGCCAGGAACACTTGTTAAACAAATATTTCTAATTAATCCCATCAATTACTCTCCCTCTAAGTACTCATGATCTGCAAGAAATTAAATAAGCACCAAGTCCTGGACAACACAGCAATCACTTTTTTCCTATTTATTATTAAATCTCTAACTATCTGGCACCTTTCCTTTTGTGTCATACACTACTCCTTATTTTCTTGTCAGTGTCTTCTTCAGGGTGGTGCACCTGCATCTAGACAAAAATAAGCACAACTGACTGTCAAATTTCAGATTACGGACTCATGCAAGTATTCTTTCCCCTCACCCTGAAAGAAGTGTCTGTCACTCAAGTTGTAGACTCTTGAGAGCTCCTGCAGTACTCAGGAGTACTACTATCACTATAGACCATGTCATGGAATTTTCCCCAAAAGTAATGCTGACAAATAGATGAAGAAAGGATATAGTTTTTGTTAGAAAGAATATATTTCTGTTTTTTCAAAAGAATCTCCTGCTACTGTAACTTATCATAAAATACAATGTAAATTACAACTAAAAGCATGATAAGAAACCATGCTTTTGTAGTCAAGCAAGAGAAAAGGAAAAAGCTTAAATAAAAGCAAAGTCTAGCAGGTAAACCAAAGAACAAAGGCCCCCATACTGACTCAAGAAAAAACCCAAACCAGATGGCTATTAAGCAGTAGCAATATCTTTAGGGAGGAATTTTTATGAAACTTCCAGGTCTTGAGCATGACATTTTTCAGCCTATAAGGAATGGCAAAGTCCTTTAACTGGTAGGGGTGTTATACTTCAAGTTGCTGTTAATGAACAGGTCATCACACAGCCAATATGTTTTAAAAGCTAAAGTTCCTTCAAGACTGGTATTAACATACCACAGAATAGCAGTTGAGAATAATGCATATTGCAGGCATTAAAATTTAATCTCCTTGAACCTGAGATTTTTAATACAGATATATCATTTCGTAGGGAGCAGTCACACCAGATTAACAAAATGTTCTCTCCACAGTTGCCGTGGAAAGGCTATGTCCCATAGAAGATGGGTGAGGTAAAAGAAAACTGAGGAACAAGACTGATCCTCTCCCAGGAATACCCACTCTGATGCAGTGGAACAGCCATCCACATGCCCATCTTCCCTTAGTTACTCCTTTGAAAACCTTTTTTATACTTTAGTCCTTTATAACATGCCATTGCAGGGAGATCCACTGTCAATTTTAAGTTTCAGACTTGCTGAGCAATAATTTCACCCCCCTCACCAAACAAAAACTACCAAAAAACCCTCCACTCAAAAAACTCATTGCTATTAGTGCTTTACATAGTGAAGATTCAAAGAATTGGGATCTTGATTCTATGCTTTTCATATTTATTGCAAATTCTATTTTCCATTCTAGGTAACATTTATTTGCCACAACTATCATCAATTTATCCTACCCAGTTCTCTTTAGAGCAAGTAGACAAAGCACAAGTCCCTTGAAAACAAAGTTACTGGGCTGTTTTCAGTTACCGGTAGAGATGGCTGTTATGCTCTGCAATTTTCCTCTCCGCTTGTCAATCCTGTATATATTATCAGCTCAGGAATGCAATAACTTCTTTTCTTCTCTTTTCCTTTCCTGCCTTCTTCATCTAATTAATGCCAACCAGAATAAATGTGTCTTTGTGAACTAGTCAGACGTAGTAGTGGCTGCTCTGGGTAGCAGCTCCAGGTGGCAGTTTGTGCCCCTCCAGATTTCACAAAGCAACAAAACAGGTTCAGCAACATCTGACATCTGAGTATGACTTGGGGAGAAAAGAGAGGAGGGGGAAAAAAAGACAGACAAGACAGGCAAAACAACCAACCTTTGGATTACTTTGCACTAATGTCTATGAATCTGTTATAAATTCAAGAATATGATGATTTTTGTTTAACAAAAAGAGTAATTCAGGGGTTTTTTTTCTATAAAAAGCAAAAGGAATCTACTCAAAAGCTTGAATAATGGACATAGTGCACTTATTAAACAGCAGCCAGCCTACAGAGACTTCTTTTCTAGGAAACCAATCTGGCTGGCAGCTAACTCTCCCTGACAGGAGACACACTGTATTAGTCTTAAAACCACATACCCTTATAGGTGGATGGATATAAGGACATAAATGCTACATTTTCTAACTACCTTTGTTTCCTGCTGGATCAATCTAATGGTATGTTCTGCCTGCATTTGTCCTACATTAAAAAAATTCCCCTAAAAGAACATGAACACTCATCACCTCCGTTCCAGCAACAAGAAACGATGAAAAGGTGCTGTATTACTTGAGATGCTGGAGAAAAGAAGTAGCTACAATATGCCAGAAAGGACAGTTTGCTGCCACTGGAAGTTAGAGTAGATCAGTTATATCCCATGAGACTGATGTATTAAGGGCTCTTCTCCTGCACTGAGTTTTGCAGTTGTTTTCTACCCCTTCCAGTTTCTTTGTCAGCACAGAGATCCACACCCAAAATGGTGTCAGAATCATCATCTGCCTGGGAGTCACACCTGGAATAGAAATCCATTATTTGATCCATTCACTCCATGATTAGATTTCTTGAAGCTTCTTTTTCTACTTTCAGTTAGGAAAACACAACTTCAGTCATGTCTAATGCCACAGACAGGATGAGCCAGATTAGCATGAGATGACTATATTGTCAAGAAACCAGTCTGAGAAAGGGCAAATGGGACAAGGGGCTGGCCAAATGGGGTAGGCTGGTGGCCTGTGTCAAAGAACAGATAGCTAAGTTCCTCTAGACATGACAGAACAAAATCTTATTTTTAACCATTAAAAAGCTAGACAAAATTTTAGCCACCTCCATAAGGTTCTGCCTAGAAAATTGAGCGAAACAGGCACTACAGTCTGGAATGGGACAAACCTGCCTTGGGGCATAGGTCTCCAAAATAGGTAGGATGAATGTGTCTTTATTGGTAACCATTTCTTCCACTCATAACTCAGAGAAAAGCAGTACAGCCAGGATGCTCTGGGTTCTTGACCATCAGACAGCTAAACCAGCCTTCTCTGGAAGAGCTGGGAGTGTGTAAAGGCAGTGAACACACAGCTCATATCCAGTTTATATCACTTCCTTCAAATCCTTCTCAGGGTTCCTGAATTACCATCAGGAAAGGATAATCCAGCATTTCTTCAAGACTTTCAGGCCAGACCTACTGAAGACAAGCAGAAAAGTACAGAACTTGTTTCAACATATATTTCCTCTTTCTGCTAGTCCTACAAATGCACTTGGAAGACTTCCAGTGCAGTGGTGATGGGAAATTCCATCTCAATGACATAAAAATACCCCCACAAGCCAGAGCAAGAAATTAAGTCTGTTTTCACTCTCTTTCTTTACCCAATTTTAAACAACATATAAAATACCAGTTAAAGCTGCTCTCATTTCCAGCTCATCAGAACCAAGCCTTAGAAAAAACCTCATAGAAACCACTACTATTTTTTTTGCTTGTCTTTCAACTCAAGTCAGCAACATTGCATATGTGAAAGGGTCATATATGTACAACTCATTTATGGTATTTTCTGAACTGTTTTCCTTCCCTAAACTATATACAACTCTAGAAAATAAAGATGAGCATAAATCCCTGACGAGAAACATGGCAGAGCTCCTGTATAAAAGACATAAACAAGATGTGGAAAATGAGGTAGTAACAACAGAGCCTGTCAATCTTCCAACTCATATTGGGGTGTCTATAATTCAATGAAACAACATGATTTTTAAAGCAGGGGGAAGGCCAGATTCAGAAGTATTATTCTGAGAAAGATGCTGTGTAAAAAGCAACTTTTGCAGTCCTAGATATGTAGGATACAGAATCACAGAATTGGTTGGAAAATCTGAGATCATTGAGTCCAACCCATGACCCAAGACCACCTTGTCCACTAGACCCAGGCACTGAGTCTTAAACATCTCCTGGGAGGGTGACTCCACCCCTACCTGGGCAGCCTATTCCAATGCCCAATTACCCTTTCTGTGAAAACTTTATTCCTAATGTCCCACCCAAACCTCCCCTAGTGTGGCTAAAGACTGTTGTGGCTCAAGTGCAGGACCCAGCTCTTCATCTTGTTGAACCTCATACCATTGGCCTCAGCCCAGCAATCCAGGAGCCTGTCTAGATCTCTCTGTAGAGCTTTTCCATCCTCCAGCAGATCAACGCCTTGCCCAACAAAGTGTCGTCTGCAAACTGACTGAGGGTGGCCTCAATCCCCTCATCCAGGTCATTGATACATATATCAAAACTGTCCCCAGTACTGAGCCCTAGGAAATGTCACTGGTGATTGTCCCCCAGCTGGATGAACTCCATTCACCACCACTCTCTGGGATGGTCATCCAGACATTTTTTTCACCTAGAGGAGAGTGTACCTGTCCATGCCATGGGCGGCCAGGTTCTCCAGGAGGATACTGTGGGAAACAGTGTCAAAGCTTTGACACTGAAGTCTAGGTAAACAGCATCCACAGCCTTTCCCTCACCCACAAGGCAGATCACCTTGTCATAGAAGGAGATTGGGTTGGTCAAGCAGGACCTGCCTTTCCTAAACCCATGCTGGCTGGTCCAGATCCCCCAGTTGTCCTGTACATGCCACATGATGGCACTCGAGATGATCTGCTCCACTTGGTGCTCCACTGGTACCAAGGTCACACTGGCATTACCCTCTTCACTCAGGAAGCTGAGTGCACTAGACATTCAATGAGATACTTTCTGTAAAATAGAAACCAAAATATTTTCCTCACATTAATATGGATGAGATGTGTAGAAACCCTTAGAGATGAAATATTTTAGCAACCATGCATGGATTCAAAAGGCAGCAGCACAGCCATCAGTTACTTAAATGTTTTATGTTGAAAGAAATTTTAATGCTACCCTCATTGACTCTTTTTTTTAGGTAACAAGAGAACAAGTGTTTTTTCTCCACATTGATTTTTTTAAAGTAATTTTGGTGTAATTGTATACAAACAAATCTACACAATAAACAAGGAAATAATATAGCAATATATATCAGAATTACCAAAATATATCAGAATTACCAGCAGAGAAGATGGGGAAAAGTACTTGTTTCTCCATATTCACATTCAAGAATAAGTTATTCTGTTACCAGTGCTAATCTCTTTTGACATAAAGAGCCTGCTTTAAAAACGACACTCAGCATCTAAGGAGACAGATTAAAAAGTCTACCAAGTGGTTCACCAGGAGCCCTGCTATCACTGGTAAGGTTATTATTTCAGGATAAATCCTGTCTCATTTACAAACTTCCTTCCCCTTCTCCTCCCCCAGGGCTGACTTTTGATTTCACAATCATGTTTTCTCTTTAGAGTAGTGATAGGGGGGAGCTCTTTTGTGAGGAACTCGGAAATTGTGATTGTAAGACTGGCTGAGCTTACTGAAGGAAGCTTTGTTCTCTCCTTTTCCTTCCTCCTGGGGCAAGCTGAGTTTTTCCCTCTTCTCCCTTGCTTTCCCCTCCTTCTTTTTGAAATTCAGCTCATCAAACATCAGCCATACATTCACAAACCCTCCTCTTCTCCACCCCCTTAACTCCCCACCCACAACCTGGCACATCAACACCCAGAAGCACTTGCCTGAATGGGTGATTTTTAATCACTATCTTGAATGGCAGCACAGGGATTAAGCTATGGTGCATTTGAATAGTAGCTTTAAAACACCTTAGCCCCCTGAAGTACTAAACTCTTAAACCTTTTTCTTGTGCTATGTCTAGCCTGTATCTTGCAAAAATCTATACTGACAGGTGCAATGCATAGTTTTTGATCTGCAGATTATTACAGGAATAGAATTAACTGGCACATCATTTTAAAAAACTACAACTGACCCTTCTGTTCAGAATGCAATAACGCAGAATGAGAAACTACCCTTTAATAAAGAAAGCCTTTGCTGTTTCCTTTATTACTTAAGACAACATTTTGGCTTATTCCTAGATCAACTGATAGTAATTATTTATTTTATTGCTGCAGATCTTTATACTACCCTACCATCTCCATTACAGATTTGGAAGGGATCAGATGAAAACAGATTAAGATGTTGATCAAGGCGTCTTCTTAATTTAGCATAGTTTCTGACTCGATAGCCAGACCTAACAATATACCATCTGGCCAGATTCTGCTATGCTGATATCTTTAATAAGCCAGTGCAAATCACTGTTACAATAATGCAGTTCCTCCTACTGAGGATTTTTTTTCCAGCAGTATCAATATCTTTGCCATTTGTAATGCAGAATAGTTTATCATCTCTGAGAAAAATGGCATCCCATACAGTAGGTATGGTTCATCTATGCAAAATTTCCATAAATGTTTGCGCTTTTTAAAACAAAGGAATTTGCTGGATTTAATTTTTTTAAAAGCCAAGTTTATACTCCATGCCTCTTTTACTCCATTAGTGCCAGTACGCCTCAAAATGAGTCTTATTGCCAAGATCAGCACTGTGTTAAGTGTCTGATGGTGATTTAATAAAAAAGGGACTAAACTGAGACCACTGAGCTCTTTCAATTGTCATCTAAATCAGATTATAACCTAGGCTTTTCAAAGGTGAATAGAATGCTGTAGACTAAATATCCAGCATCACTTACATTAAATCCCACAGGAGCAAAACATTTTGAACACCTTAGGAAGGAAAGAAAGTTAATATTTCATTTTGCTGTGCATTCATGCTGGAATTTTATCACACACCGAAAGTACAGAAACTTTAGCAAAGAAACTCTATTCCTTTCAGCATTTATATTATAGTATATTATTCTGAAACACTGAAGGGCTAATACCAAAAAAACTCCACATATTTTTCAGATCTATGGCTTTGTATTATATTTGTACTTGGGTGATGAAGTAATAAGAATTGGCATTTCCTGGAAATGAAAGCACAAAAACGTGATTGTGAAAACCACAGTCCTTGTCTTCCTGAGTGCTTTATTATGAAATCAAACTGGGCTTCACAACAGTCTCTAGGTGGAAAGTGGCCTGGACCATTTGTACATAATCAGAATGTGATCAAAGTGGTTTACAATTATGAATCAAATAAATAACTACATGGTATTATCAGCTTATCTTTAGATGTTATCTCTTTCACTTCTGTGAAAAAATCATATTCTGTGCATACAAGGAAAAAACAACAAAATCCCCAAACACTTGCTTTGTGAGAGAGCCTTGAAATGAAAACTATAGTGAAAAATTTCAAAATAACTGACTGATCACAACACCCAGAATGATTTTCACTTACCAAAGGCGAGAAAGTAAATTATATTATTCAGGTCTTATACACAAGTAACAGGGAAAAGTTTCTGACAGTATTATGAACAGAATTATTCATGTCTATGCCACCACTAATGGTCTGAACAGTGCAAATCAGACATATGAAACCTGAGCCCTCAGTCAGTGAGTGATGTAAATTTTTCAGCTACATTTGTTAGCACCCCTCCCCTAAAACGTCAGACAAGAAAAAATCCATGTCACACATGTCCATGTTGCATCAGGAACATGGAAATCCTATTTCAGATGCCAAGCAAAACAAATTTTTAAATAATATAAAGGAGAGAGAGGAGAATATAAACAATTCAAAGCATAATACTTCACCATTCACTTGAGATTCTATGATAAATATCTTTCATTACTTTGAGTTAGACCTCTACACAAGGACTTGAAAAGTTTACTTCTGTCTAGTTTGAAGATAAATATCACCCTATTGTAGCAGATTAAATTAGTTCTCAGGATCAGTTTCTTTTTTCATACGGATGCCCAGTACATTGAATGGTGCTTGTTCTTAGGACAAAACATTTCGAACACGCAATCTTTTAAAGCATTCTCTCATATATATTTTTTATTCTACTACCTCATATATTAAAGAATGAGGACCTGCTTTCAACTTAAATATTTCAGAAGTATTTGTCTATATCAGAAAAATGACATTGTAAAAATATGTAGTTAAGATATAGGGGGAAAGAGTGTCTTTTTATGGTCAGTGTTATCAAACCTCCCTTGGGTTTCCTATCTGCCTTTCTCAGAAGCTTGCGGAGTGGGAAGGAGTTCTCTGATGGTACAACATCTGGAATGGGCCAACTCTTCCAGGACAACCGGTTAGTGAATAGGTTATCAGAATGCTGTTGGGGAGAATGGCTCCAATAATCAACAAAATCACATTTCTGCCAATCTGTTGTCGGGCAACATTGTTCTCTCACCACCCTCCTTGAAGATATTTCTGTATCTGTCAAGCTGGACACACCACTACAGACAGAAATTTGGACATAAGGCTTATTGGTGGGTATTACCTGGGGTATTTTAAGTTAGGACAATATCTGACAGTTAAACTAATAATAAGGTTGGATTTCCAAGGGGGAAGTGGTAGACAAATTTTCTGACACAAGTCACAGTTTATCTTAGAGAACAAAATATAGATGCAGAGACCTATCAGAGCTCTCAAATCAGGATCTTTAGGGGTTTTTTCTGACTCAGTAGACAGAATGTGTCTTGGAATGGTTTTGATTATGATATTGGTTTTTTATAATACAGATGGGAAAATTGAAGGCAAATTGTTTTTTTTCCTTTCTTACTTCTATCCTTTTATTTTCAAAAAAGGCATATGACAATATATGTGTTTTATATAACCAGTTTGTGTCCAATTTTTTGAGAAGTTCTCAGTAGCCTTTAAAAACCAGATCCATTTCTTATGTTCTAGTGACCTTGAAAATACAGGTTGTTCTTTTTGCCCATCATCTTGAGTGAGGAAAAACGAAGCTACAGTCACATAGCCAAAAGCTGCCCTTTGCAAATGCCCATGTGTGCCATGACATTTCCAGAGCTCAGTATACTACCATCTCCTTCCTGAATCAAAGTTCTCTCCCATTCATCTCCAAAATACTCAGTTAAAAATCAGAACTGGATGGACGCCGTTCTTCTAAATAATAGCCTGGTTCTTCAAAGTTTGATTTTCTTCCTCACCAGAGTAATACAACAGGCTTCATATTTTCCTGCAGCATAAATTTGAATAAATTCTAAAATAATGAGGCCTTAATGGAACATAAAATGATTACATCTGTAGGTAGCTCTTTGCTGCTGGCCATTCCTTAAAGTCTTTGCCATGCATGGCTCATTACACAGGAAATAGTTCTAGTTTTCTTGTGCCCTACCCCCACTTTGTATGTACTGTTCCTTCATGGATCATAACATCTGCCTTTTTATTCACAGATTTTAGAACATCAAACTGCTAAACACATTTTAGTATTTCTTGGAATTATGGGCATTTAATCACTGCATTTAAGCAGCCAAACAGATCAGATGATATATGACGGCTGGTTGAACAGGGAACTTGTTCATCTTTTTCTCAGTGTTATGAGTGCAGGAAAAACATAAGGTGTCATTTTGGAGGCTATAAAGAAAGCAGCATTCAAGCATAACTTCAAAAAGAGTTTTAGCCATTGAACCTCAGCAGCTGAGGGCAACAAAAATTTCCCATGGATTTAAAATTCATAGAACTGGCAAATCTTTTGTAGAGACAAGGGGTAAAGTTCATGCATTTCATAGCTTCACTAACTCCAAGAAACAACAGTGCCTTTATGTACTCCTGAGCTTTTCTATAGAAGAGATCTTTCCATGGTTAGCTGAGATAAGAAATAATGCAATGCAGATACAATACTCTCATACTTCTCAGTAGCATAACATCCTAAACATTCATATGCTTGGTCAGCAGATATTCTGCAACTTTGGTTGAGTTACAATGTTTTAACACTAAAAACTGTTTCCCACCTTGAAGAAACACTAGCTGACTTTTGCAGTTCAGCTCCCTGTTAATTATGAAAAAAGACAGCTCTGTTCAGAACGGGTGCCTGGGAAGACAGAGCAAAGTCTGAATAATCAGGCTCCAAAAGGGGTCTGACAACAAAGCCCAGAGAGGAAGTTAAAAGGATTAGCACTATAACACTGTTTAGAATTAGTACTCCTCTCTCCCAGTCTGACCCATTCCCATCTTCCTTCTGCTAAGCCTGTCCTTCATCATTTTTACAGTGCTCAGAATACCCAAGTTCACTCGTGTATAACTTAACCTCCTCACTTCAGGAGCAGTCACACACAGTGCCCTACGAGCCCCTGAGCGTGGCTTGCTCATTAGCTGGATCTGCATCGCCAGCACCATCCTTCAGGGTGAGCCTGGCTTGGAGAGCCGCATTAGGGAAATGAGCAGTACAAATGCTAATTCAAGGATATCTGTGTCCTTGCAAAGTGGGAGCTGTGCTTGCTGTATATCTTCCTGGTACTGCTTTTGTTCAGGTCATGGGAACGTTTTTAAGCAACCTCCCAATCCTCTCCATTAATCAGGCTTGGAGTCGCATCTCTGACTAATGCTGGAATGCATGAAGTCTCATCCTCTCAGACGTAATAGCACAGATGATGAGCTCTAGAGGAGCACTTAATAATGACCTTCTGCTGCTAATGAAGTCTTTGGGCCCTGACTATAAGGAGTACAAAAAAATGTATATAATCTGGGTATTGGGTTCTCTGCATCAATCATTTCATTCTCCTGATCTGCTGTTAACTGGTCCAGCATGACTTGCTAACGTGGATACAGGCACTGAATATGCCAAAAGCTTCTCACCTTCAGGAAAATCTGACCAAAAATTTAAATGTGGGCAAGATTGGAAGGTGGGAAATGTGGAGTTTCAGAAATAGGATATACAGGAAAATGTGAAATAATGGGAATGAGTGGGAAAAGACAGGAGATTAATGACTGCAATCCTGGTTTATGAAGATAAAAATGTGTGGTATGAAGCAGGCAACATTTCCTTTCACAGATAAGGTTCTCATTAGGATTTTTCCAGGTGTAATACAGGTCTCAACCATAATTACATTCTGGATGGGAGAAGTGCTTCTGAAGTTAACATTTTTGAAATTAAATTGTCCGTTTGTGCCCTCATTCAACTCATTGTGACTAAATACCATTAAGCACCTAAAATTCTGGTAAAGAAATCATCTCTGGCTGCCAGGAGACTGCAGTACCACTCTGTTAACCTTGGTTGGTCACACTCTTTATAAAGTCTGAAATTCATCTCATCTGATTTTAGGTCAGAAAAACACAAAGCAAGATTTTTCTGCATGTCTTACACAGCCATCTTTGAATGGGCTATAACAGATGTCAGGGAAAACAAAGCCTCCTCTAAATAATATTAAATTTTTATTCATCTGATGAAGTAGAAGTGTCTAAAACATAGAAGCCAATAGATGACAAGATCTTTGTAACCCCATGATCCTTTCCTACTCAATAGGCATTTCAAGGAATCATTTTATCTTACAGCTTTGTATGGTTTTAGTGCAAAGAAAAATCTTATTCCTGAAGTAACTATGTCCATGGACTACAAAAGAAGCTGGTAGCAAGTGGGCTAAGACATAGATATCCCCACTGTCAGAAGACTCCCATCACAAAAGCACAGTATATCCAGAGAAGTTCCAGTTAAATCAGTACACTTCCTGGAATGCAGTCATGCATGGTTTAATCAAGTTTAGAATGCCTCATTAAAAGAGGGAATCTCCTAATATTGCTTAAAACATGACCTAAATAAAGAAAAAAAAATAGAATAAAAGTATTTTCAACCCAACCCAAAGATCATATACTCCAACACCCCTGCTATGGCCACCAACATTAATAGATGACATTGCTCACAGCCCCCACCAGCCTCACCTTGAGCACTTCTAATGATGGAACATCCAAAACTTCTCTGGACAACCTGTTTGAGAGTCTCACCACCCTTATAATAAAAAAAGTATTCCTTACAGCCAATCTAAATGCACTGTTACAATTTAAAACTTTTGCCCCTTGTCCTTTCACCACACACACTTCAGCTGTTTTGTAGGACCCCTTTAATTATTGAAAGGCCACAAAAAAGTCCTTTCTGAGCCTTCTTTTTTCCAGGCTCAGCAATCTCAATTCTCTCAGCATGTCCTCACAGCAGAGGTGCTCCACTCCTCTGATCATTTTTGTGACCCTCTTCCAGACCTGCTTCAACAGGTGCATGTTTTTCCTGTTTTTGCAGTGCTCCAGGTGGGGTCTCACCAGAGCAGAGTAGAGGGGCAAAATCACCTCCATGGACCTGCTTTTGATGCAGCTCAGGAAGCAATTTGCCTCCTGGGCTGCAAGGGCATACTGTCAGTTCATAACCAGCTTCTCTTCCACCAGTATCCCAAAGTACTTGTCCTCAGCCTTGCCCTCAATCCATTCACCCCTCAGTTTGTATTGACACTGAGCATGGCTCTGATTTGATTAAGTTCACATTGGTCTACTCCTCAATCCTGTCAAGCTCCCTCTGGATGGTATCCCTTCCCTCATGTATATTAAATGAGTCACTGAATTTCTTGCAAATGTTTAATTATATGCAAATGCCTATGAATGCCTTTTAAATCTGTGTAATGTCACATGTAGATTTTCTGTTGGTTTTAAAAGATATATCTTTTATAGGCACCACAATCTTTTGCTGTCTCATTTTGTAAATATTATTCCTGTCTTAAAAAAACCAAACACTTCCATTTTAATATTTTTAAATAAGGATGAGGGGAGAACACAGCAAACTAAGAGGGCTCTTGGATTTAAGGCTAGCATGAGGTTTTCTTATTTTCTTTAAAATACCTACTGAAGATGCCTTTTCTCCATACCCTGTTTCTTCATGCTGTATTGACTTTGCTGAAACACTAACCCAGTAACCCTTCACTTACCCTGACTTCTCAGAGAACAGCAAATGCTCAATATTATTTTCATTATTCTGTATTGTTCTGCCTAGATCAGAGCTATGTTACAAAATACCTTTTACCACAATCTATTTAAAGCCTTTCCACTACTTTTCTTCCTTAGCTAAGTGAATATCCGACCTAGCACAAGGAGGCTTCAGCTCTTTATGTCAGTCCATCCATCATTTGATGAGAGATTGGACAGATGATAGAGATTAGTTATGCAAGTTATTTTTGGGAAAGACATGATTCTGCAGGTCCCTTCTTATATATCTCTTCCCTTTGTGATAAAATTAATAAGCTACATATTTAGACCCAGACACCTAAAATCCAGTTAAGTAAGGTAGATGAACTCATGTTCAACACATGTATTTAAAATTTTCACTTCATTGTTTTTTTCACATGAGTTTTCAGACCGAAGTTCCTGTGTTTGTTCCTAAGTTTTGCTGGGGCAGATGCTGTGGTTTCTGTATCTGAGCTGCTCCCTGATACTTGCCACTTAAATGCAGGAAGTCTTTGCTGAACGTCTGGGCACTCTGGAGGGAAGTATAAACAGATATTAGAAAACTAACAGCATAAATTGATTTAGACTGTGTCCTCCCCCCGAGGTGAATAAAGAGCATATAGTGGCTGACATGAAAGTAGAACTGCCTATGTTGTTAGATTGGGGGATCTGGAGGTCACCACCCAAGCAAGCTGAATAATAAAGTCCTCAGCTACAGTGTGGACATATGGAAATGCAACAGACCACAGACTGACCCAAGTCCAGGATTCCTGGCCCAGCACATTTGCACTTAAAAGATAAAGATAAATCTGCAGAATATTAAAAACATAACCTTGTACTAAACCTTTGAAATTATGCTTTAAACCACAGCCAAGTTTTGACATGATAAAACATCTGTGAATTATTTCATCGACTGAAGTAAAATGCTCTGAATCTTTGGAAGACATGGTCAGTTCATCTTACATGCTCAGAATTAAACTGATAATACATCTAGAGGCCAGACAGAAATTTCTAAGGTCAGATTTGGGGATTTAGATTGTTTTATGGAGCAGCTTTTCTTAGTATGAGCATTGTCCACTTCCTATTATCATTTGTGATTTCCCCCAGTTTTCCCCAAATTTCTCTGCTAGTGCCAGAACACTAGCAATTTCTCTCCCTCATTCTGAGCTATTCTGGAGGCTTTTATGGCTTTTGATCTTTTGTACCATCTCCCTTAAATATTTTCTGAGATACTATGACTCATTTCATTACTTGTACAACTCAGATTTGGAGAATGGATGTTCCTTGCACCCTTCTGATCTTACTGGAATTTGTCACATTCTCCTTACCTCTGTCAAATTTCTTCTGCCCACATAACAAAGTAGTGTGGCATGAAGCCTCTTAATTCATACAAACAGATTTATATCAAGAACCTTCCCATATTTCCTTTAAAAAAAAAAAAAACTGGAATCTTTCAAGAACAATAAAGTAGAAACAAAACCCCCAAATACTATAGTTTACCTAAGTGCCAATTTGCATCCCCTCTCCGAAACAAGAGTTGACAAGTCCAACATGTGTGAGAAATAACTGCTATTCAAAGTTAAGCTCTGGAAATGGTGACTGACATGGAGCCAGGCATTCCTTTAGCCAAGGGAATTATCAACTATAGACCAGCCAAAATAAACTCAGAAATTTCCTCTGGGTGTTAATCACTCCGAGTATCGTTCTTTCCCACACACTGGGCAGAGATTCTTGACCTTCTGATTTTGAGCAAAATCACCCCTATTAATTAAATAATTTGTCCATTATCACCTGAAGACATATGTAACCTTTTCACCCTACACAAGAAAGAGCACACTAAGTAAATATATGTCTATTGTAAATATGAGCAAATCCCCAAGCTTGTTTCATTTCCTGCAGTGCATATGCCATCCCAGTACTTCTTAGTGTAGATCTGCACAACATAACACATTAACACATCTTTTAAATCTCCCATGAATGTCTTTGAACAGAAATTTCAAATTAAACTAGGAAAGCTTGGAAAATTAATTATAATTGACCTTATAGCTATAATGGCTGGACTTATGCCTGTCCTGAAGTACAGCATTGCACATCTCTCCATATCATACCACTTAGGTTATGTACCTTTCATAGTGTGTTTTACTGAGATGACAACATCAAATGTCTTTATCACAAAAAAATAGCTTTTCCCATGGAACTGCAATCATGAAATTGTGGGGGAAAAGCTTTGGAATTGTAAATTTTGCAGGGTGAGTCTTTATTCATGCAGTGGAAGATCTACAAACTCATCAGGAGTAAAGTTCTTACAATTGTAACAAACCCATTTTTTAACAGAATCTTATGGTAAAAACTATTCTCAGATTTTTACATTGATGCTGCCCCAGAAGTCCAGCTAACAAATTTCAGAAATGAAGATGCCTAAAGCTATTGGTATATTTGACTTTTTAAAGAATTACATGTACCTCTAGCCCTCATGGACAAGATTTCACCATCTAGTAGAGACCATATATTTGCACACACTATATAATGACCTCAAGGCTGAAAAAGTCAGAAGCCTTACAGTTTGATGAGAAAACTAAGCCTTATATTTTAGTTGCTTTTTACAGACATTAAAATACCCAACACCCCAGAATACTCTTATGAATTTTAAAAAGACACTGCAAAGAAAAGCTTGCTAGGAAAATAGTTTTTCAGAGGATTTATAAAACAAAACTCCATTGATCATCCCATTACACCTTTACACTACAATGCAAATGTGAAGAGCAAGTACCATTGGGAATGGTTCTTTCAAGAACAGAAAGGCCAGACTGTTTCAATGCAGTTTGTAAGTGTTTAACCCCCTTTGTAAGCCTTCAGAGGTCTTCTTTGTCCACTTTACCTTTTTGTCTTCTACCCTCCTTCTCTTTGTCTCCAAGTTATTGAAGTGTCTGTACTATTCCTCTCTTTCATTTGTGCTTACCAAGGCAAGTTCTGACTTTGTACCACTGAAAAATCCTATTTTCATCGTCAAGATTTTCAAACAAGGTTCTCAATTTCTGGTTAAAGCCTGCTTCCTCTGCTTTCCTAATGCAGTTTGAAGAAGATAGATGGTTAATCTTTTCCTTCTCTGCAGAGTTCCTTCTGGTCTCCTCTCCTACATAATTGTTTTCCCTCTGTGCCTCTCTAATGTACTTTATTTTCTAAGTAATCTAGTCTAGTCTCAGGAACGCATCTTGATATTTTAAAATGTACTTCTCTCAAGAAAAGTAGAGCTGCTTCCCCTGCTATTATGTAGGAATAACACAAACAGCCAGACCCTTTCTTTCCTTTCTCTTCCCTTTCCTTTACCCCAAGTACCTCAAAAAAGCAAACACACTTAAAAGTTCTTTAGCATAGCACCAACCAATGGCACAAACATCAGCCAAAAGATGTTCAGAAAGGTTAAAAAAGATTTTCTATCTTAGGATTTTTCAAGAAAAATTTGCAAATTCATTTCAGTGTTAGAAGGATGGGAAGAGAAGGGAAAAATCAGTTTTCTTCTCCTTTGTCATGGTCAAGCTTCTGGCTTCACACTGATAGAGCCAGGAGTTATACCTCTCTGATGAGGTTAAATGTACATTTGAAAAAGGAGAGGGATTGAGACAACATTTCCTCTCTCTTTCCCCTGCATTCACTTTACAGTTCGGAGAGGTATTGTGTTGTTCAGATATCTGGGGAAGGAGTGGGAGGCCAAAAAACTTGGGACAGAGAAGTGAGGAGACAGTAACAGAAAACCTAGAGCAGTGTCAGGGAGGGGGGCAGCAAGGCTCAATACAAAATGCTAAAAAAAAAAATAAAAAAAAATCACTGGACTGAGAAAGTGTACTGGAATTAGTCTGAAAACTCAAGGGAACGTTAGGCAAAAAATCAGCACCATTGGTTATTAGTCTCTTTTGGTGCATACCTACATCATCAGCTCAAGACAAATGGGGAAATAAAGTGCATTTCTCCATAAACCTGTTTTCTCCAGTAACAGTTTCCAGATTTTCAAGACCAAAATGACACAATCTGTCTCCCTAAAGCTAACTCTTCTACAATATTTAGAGGTATAAAATCATAGAAACACACAATAGAAAACAGCATGGAAATAGACAAATTAGACAAAATCCATGATCTAATACCCCAGGATTTCTGGTCCAGAAAGACAGATGATGCTTGAGAAATAACGAAAGCCCTTTGTGAACAATCATACAATAAGATGAATTTAAACAGGGAAAATTTGGCAGCTTGTTTTTGTTTTGTTATGTTGGCCAGGAAGTCCCTCTTGGAGACTGTAAAGTAACTTTATCAACTAAGCCATAATGAAAGCTTAAACAAAGATAAATGTAATGTTCTGTACTTGGAAAGAAGTAAGCCTAAGCAGCAGCACAAGCTGGGGACTGATGGGCTGGAGCAGGAGTTCTGCTGAAAGGGACCTGAGGGCAGTGGCAGGTAGTGGAGCCAGCAGTGTGTCCCAACAGAGAAGGTGGCCAGCAGCCTCCTGGGCTGCACCAGAAAGAGTGCAGTCAGCAACCCAAGAAATGTGGCTATTTCACTCTACTTACAAGGTCACACCTGGAATACTGTGATCACTTGTGGTCCCTCAGCTGGAGAGCTTGAGAAGGGTCCAGAAGAGGCCACTGGGATTATTGGGGTGTTGTAGCACTTGATATATGAAGAAAGGTTAAAGGAAACAGGTTTACTCTGACTGGAGAACAGAAGGTTCAAAGGAGATCTCATAACACTACCTGAATATCTATAAAGTTAGTTATAGAGGAAACAGAGCTACTCTCTAGACAAGGATGCCTGCTGACAGAACAAGAGGCTATGGGCATGAAGTGCTGCAAGAAATTCAGAAATTCTGTTTGGATTGAAGGGGAAAAAAGAAAAAAAGATTGGAAGAGGCTGCCAGGAATGCAGTGGACTCTCTTGCACTGGAAATTCTCAATATTGTTTGAGGAAATTGCTGTAGCAACTTGTGCTGAAGAGAAGATTGGGCCAGATAATCTCCAGAGTACAGTGACAACTTTCCATGAATCCCTGCACAGTCTTTCTAGCTATGTGAATCGTCTTGCCAACCCACAATTATCATCTTCCTCATGCAGGGACTCACCTTCCTCATTTACTACTCTGAAGATACGTGATATTTATTTCCAGTCATTGCTAATCCTTCATAAGCAGTTTACATTTTAGTTCCATTTAAAAGGAGGAGGTACATGGGAGGCAATAGCAGACTCCTACCCTGACTATTTCTTTTGCAGTCAAGACATTCAAGGAGAGTTAAATTGCAGGAGGATTTTTTAACCTTCAGTAATAAGGCTTAATTAGGGATCAAGAGCAAATGTTATAGCAAAGAAGAGGCACCTCTGAACACATTCATATTGGGCTTTTGTTCCAATTAAGCTGGTTAACAAGGGATGTAAGAACATTTGCATCTGAAGTATGCTCAAAGAACTCAGATAGCTATTACAATTTTTAATTTTACTTGAGCTGAGAATTCTAAGTAAGCAGGACCTTTTGAAGATTAGATGTACTTGTGCAGAAATGGTGAAGAACTTGTACAGGTTTTACTTAGCTCATTTTGACACTGAAAGGAAAAAGCTCATGCTAAAACTCATGAATAAATTTCTTATTATTCAAGAAATAGGAATTTTTTTAAATTGTAAAAAAAATGGGAGAGAAAGCCTGTTTTTTGCTCTCACACTACCACCTGATGTGTTCAGCATTTGTCACAAAATATGTATTTTAATAACTACAATAAAAGACTATTTTGAATGGGGGATCTGCCTGACCTCCCCAATAGCATTGACTTCAGCAGAAGCAAAATCACGCTTCAGAGCTACCCATTTTGGACCAAGAAATGTTATGAAGCAAAAGGAGCAACCTTGCCATACCCAACATTTGTTAAACACAGTAAGAGGCATAGCTGTGAGAAAATAGGTAAAGCTAAGGAACAGACTGAGCTTTCCTTTGCTAACATTTATCAAAATACTGTAACAGCAAAATTTTTCCATTAGAGAAAAGAACTATAACATCTAATCCTCTGGTTGTTCCCTGATGTACCACAACTTGAGCCCTGGCAAATGTCTTACAAACCCAGATGGCAGCAGAGGGAAAAACCAACATGAACATAAGTATGAAGGAAAGGGCTTGTGATTTTGATGAAGACTAAAAAAAAACACCTCATTTTTCCCAAGAGAAATATTGAGGACTTTGAATGAGACCTTACCTTTCAGGGAAGAATATGGTATGGTTCCTTTAAGACAATCTATTTTACATAAGCATCTGAGTGAAGTTAAAAATTCAAGGTCTTAGCAATTAAAAACTTCTGTGGAAAAGGTGTACATGTTTATATATGTTAGCACAGTTATTTTATATTCATGAACTTTACTGAATTTTAAGTAGAAAGGGGACAAGATGCTTTTCAGAATTTGTAGTTATAATTTTGCTGTGACTAAATTTACTCGTTTTTGTTACACAGAGGACATATATGAAAGGGAAGCTGGTTTCAGGAGGTTTTTGTTTTGTATCAGTTTTTCCCAGATTGCTAGAATTAGCCTGAAGGATCCTTTTAGAGAGCAAGTAAATATATAAAATATTAGGACAACACTGCAATGCAAAAAGGATGTTAAATTGCTCATCCAAGAAGATGACATAACAAATACCGACATAATTTCCAAGCAGCAAAGCAAAACTAGGTCAAATCACATTGACCTATCTAACATAATAAGCCCTTTTTTTCAGATTTTTACAATGTAGACTGTGTCTCCAGGCATTAATGTCCCCTGTTATCAATGTATAGTGTTGTCACTCTGCTTTAATGTCTTATCACCATGTTGTGTTAATTAGACCAAAACAATACAGTGCACTTTTGAACTGCTTAAATCCCAGTTTGAAATCTCCGCCTAAACTATAATTCTGAGGTTTCCCAGTTAGAAATTATATCATTAATCATTTACCTGTTTCAATAGGTGCTGGTGGGATAGGGCAAATTTTGACCTGTACAGTTAAAACCTAGGCTTCCTAAGTTGTTCAAAACAAGGTCCACATAGCTGCCATCTCCCAGTGAGGAAATGCATGCTAATATCAATGGCATTTGATACAAGGCACAAGCAAAGAACACACAATCTCTCAAATATCCCATGGACAAGCCTGGTGTCCCTGTCCAAGAGCTTTATCCACATGCACTGCCCAGAAAGGAACAGTCCTTTTCCTTGTTCAGAGAAGCCTTCCCTTCCCCTATTCTTGCTGATCGTCTGCACATCAGATTTACAACACGTCTATTTTCAGTGAGATTATTTACAGAGGTGTGTAGGCTTCTGCCTACAGCCTCTTGCAATTCCAACAAGAGCAGAAACACAAGTAGTAAGAGAGAGATCTCTCTGTATCCCTGCATCCAGAGCTGAGGTTGAACCAGAACCAGGCCGAGGGCTTGAGACCTCACTGCCCAGGGATCTGGAGCTGCTTCCAAAGGGGGAAAAAAGCAGAGGCAGGAGACAGAGGCAGAGCTTTGTGGTCCACAAAGAAGAAGCTGTCAATAGAGTGTACATCTTCCATGTAAAATACATACAGATGTTGCAATAAGGGCATAATATTAGGTACAATCCAATGATAAAACCAAAAGCCCTTCCAAAACTTTTGAAGCTTGCTTGGTGATGAACAGTTCCTGGAAACTGGGGTGCTGGTTGCTTTTATGATGGAGTGGCTAGATTTGATTACTCCAATTCTAAATATAAATGTATGAAAAAGTGATTCTTCTTCTTCTTCCTTTTTTTTTCCCCATGTCTCAAATTACCTCTCAGGAAGAAAAATCCCCAAATTAATACACAAAACAGGACAAATTAAAAAGAAAAATTAAAAAAAAAAAAAAAAAAAACCAACAATAAAAGCCAAACTAAAAAAATCCTACCCTAAACAAATACCCAAAACCCCAAACCAAAACAAAATAAAAACTGAAAGGGATCATGTTTTGATATGGAATAACTACTAAAAAAAAAGATTTTTTGATACAATTTTGCCATAAAATAATGATTTCTCAGTATTTTTGGAAAGAAAACATCAGTCTCAACTAGTGTCTCAAATAAAGTTAAAAAAAAAAAAAAAAAGAGATCCCAGAGATGATGTGAAGGGGGAGGGAGGGTCTCATCTAAGCAAGCTGTGACTTCACCTGAGTCTACAAAGTGCATCAGATTGCCAGAAATGAGTCTGCCCTTCCGCTCTGGTGTGTGTGTAGGGAGGGGGATCTCTCTAAACTCTTGCTGAGGTTGTTGAGCCAATTAAATACCTGCAGACCCAAAGAGATGAGTCAATGCCATTAGTCCTGGGCATCTGCTCAGTCACTGGAGCCCCACACGTGCACAGCAGCACAGGACAGCCTGGGTGAAGAGTGATGGGAAGATGCTGCTGCCACCAAAGGCATGAGAAAAATGTTTGCCTTCCTGACCCAAAATGTGGAGCAACTGTCATAGCACGTCACCAGATCCTTTCTGGGGGCGTAAAATGTTCCTCCATAAATATTTTCCTTGAAGACTATCACACTACCATAAAAAAATCCTATCAACCCCATGGATCTCCTAATTTACTGTCCTTTTACTCCTTTTACAGGAATAAAAACCTGGGATTTCTTTTATTTGGTTTACTATCTTAAAATTGTTCTTGCACCCAGTTATCTCAACACTTATTCAATCAACAAAGTTGATAAAACTTTTTGGGCCAAACAAACATTGCCTCTTTGCCAGCTTTTTTCTCCTCCCACATCCCCTGGGAAGATATAAATACTACTGATAAAAAAACATGACATGACAGCAAATGGGAAAGAATTTTAAAGAATTAAGAACTATTTTTACTGTTTAGAAAAGAGATCAAAATCAGCTTCCTACCCTTTAGCGCTTTTCCCAACTTTCAGACAGGCTGGATTCTGCACTGCAAGCCAGGGATCTCAGGGATATGCAGTAATTCCTTACAGCTTGCTGAAGCATTACAAGCTCTAAGCTGCATGACTGTAATAAAGACTTTGAACCAAAAACAGGCTAAAGAATGAAATACCCTATGAAGTCTGAAATTTAGTTCAAACAAACTCCAGCACACATCCAAAAGGCAATTAATACAGCTGTGTGTGAACACTGCTCTGCACCTTTCTCTCTGCTCAGTCTTCACCCACAGACAAATCAAACAGTTTCTCCAAATGCTGAAGTATTTTTTGAGCTTCAGCCGATTCCCTGAGCATTTACCACCGCGAGCTCCTTGTTCCCAGCATTTCATTTTCCGTGAGCCCGGGCTCCAGCAGATCCCTTACCTCTCGTGCTACTCTGTGGAGGGACTCTGAGGTCTGACAACTTTTTGCAGTGCTCAGAAGCTGTTGAATCCCTCTGCTGCACTGCCTGCTTCCCTGCCCCTTGCCAGTGGGGAAGCCCTGAGACCAGGCAGCAGTGGGAAGCCGGCAGGCAGCACAGCAGAGGGCTGGGCAGGCTGGAGGGAGGGAGCTGGAGACAGACCTCATCAAAGGTAGGAGGCCTAGTGGGGATCATGGAGACAGAGATACACATCTAAATAATTCAGGCACTAATAAAAGCTTTAGGTTGGGCTCTGTTCAAGATGTGAAATGAAGCTGAATTTTGATGTATTTCAGGCTTCCATCAATGCAGAACGTGGTGTTACTTAATAACCTGACACTGAAAAACCAACATTATTTTAAATGTGATCCAGAAAAAGTTAATGAGGAAAGTGGCTATGGAGATATATATTTATAACTTTAGGTTGAAATTCTATCATGGGAAAATTTTGAGAGCTTCAAGTCTGACCTCTACAGGTAGGCTGCTGAAATAGGAACAGGATCTTGGGATCGCAAATTGTACACTGAACTCTTACAAATCAGGGAAAGGTAATGGATCAGATGCACTACTTAACATCACACTGTCATCAGTGCCTCCCGAAGCCATATTTTAAAAACACAACTCTTTGTATCATCATCTATGGGAATTTGGCTCTTGCAAATGCTTCTTTTGCAAACTGGATAGACAGTGCAGCACCACAAGAAAAAGTGCATCCAGCATGAATATTTTTACATTCAAAAGTGTAAACGGGTTATGCTCTGCTTTTTATTATCCCTCCCCCTTCCTCTCCAATCTTCCACACGATCTACTCTTGCAGAGCTACAGAAACAAGCATTACTTTGAAACTGATAACATTCATTTGCGTTTTGCAAAACTGATGTTTTTAAATGCTCTGATTGGTGCCACCTTTTTCTAATCAGAACCAACCACTCTAACAAACTAGCCTTTGTCAGGGGATCCCATCCCCTCTGTTCCCACCAACCTTCAGCACATGTTGCTATAGCTACCCTGCATGTCTATTTACCACACAAGCGATCAAAGGGAGCAGACGACGCACATACACACACAAAAAATCCTCACCAGGCTTCCTGCCCAGCAATGTCCAGCCACTAATTAACTGATACACTCCCAGCCCGCAGACTCTGTACACCTGTTTTCTTAATTCTTCATGGTACACACAAAAAAGGGCAGCATTCTTTAAGATGCTCTTTCTTCCCTTACAGGCCAAACAAACAACAAAAACATCCCAGGATGAACTCTCTAAGATAAGGCAAAAGATTACAGAACTTCAGGATAAAAATACAACTTTTCTACAGAAGAACGCATTAGGAATTTTAAAAGGTATGCAAAAGAAAATAGGAAATAAGAAACACATGCTAAGAACTTAAACAGCTGAAAGGAAAGGGGGTGATTTTGAATTTTGCATGTGTTTTGCACTGAAATTGTATACAGCCTTTGTTCACTTGGTGAATTATATGCACACTAAAAGCCATATGACTGCAGACACGATAAGTAATTGTAATGGTTTTATGTACCTTAGAAACACAGTTGTTCATTTTTAGGTGGCCTGTCAGTTAACAGTTGTTTAGTTGAACCTCTTTATGTGACAAAGGGCTCAAGACTCAAGACTGCCTCGATCAAAGTCAATGGTACTTCAATAGGAAGAGGCCAAAATAAGGAGCTGCATTTTTTGTCAATGACACTCCTGCAAGCTGCACTTCAGGGATATATTGTGGTTGAAAGGGAATGAAAATGAAGTATTAAAATTCATCAAACATTTGATTTTCTGTGAAGTAGGCTTAGGAAACAAAACAGAGCCCACAGTGCCCTCTCCAGTTCTGCAGCAAACTCAGGGAATCTAGCCTCATAACTGTGTCCAGCCTCACAAAAACTCCACCTTCATGAAGGCTAAGCACCTCTTTAGGAGTTTCCATCACTTGCAAATTATAAATAACAAACTGAACTCAGTACTCTGCAAAGCAAAAAAAAAAAAAAAAAAAGTTACTTGCATACTCGCAGAGGCTTTTTTCTTGTCTGTTAGTTCTTTTTTATTTTTTTGTAACTATGTAAGATACCTTCAAAATTGCACTTCTGTTTCCTAACATTAGTCTTACAGCACACTAGCACACACAAATGACAAATGGGTACATTTCCTGTGAATGCTTAAACCTGCACAGGTACATTGTGATCAGCATGATTTCCCAGATAGGATAGAACTGTTCCTTTTTTATTGTTGGACCTTATTTGCGAGGTTATTCTGAGACACCAAGAAGACACCTCTTGCTGAGGCTTTCAATGATCAGCTAAAAATGACTGCTTCTTTATACTCTCTCATTTACAAACCTCAACTCAGCATTTACACCAACCCCTGTGACCTGCTGGAGACTATTGGGCTGGCACAGTAGTAAAGTAGGTTGAATCTCATCAACAGGCTGCATATTACATTTCTACAGTAATTCCTCCACTTCTATTGGGGAAATTAGTGATTTTTTCTTTCTATGTGCTATTTTTCAGTAGCTGTGGGTTGCCCTTGGGTCACATCAGTCATCAGCATAGTACATGGTTTCGTTCCAACACCTGCAGTACATTGCCATATGCCTATATACTTGATGATTGACTCTGCAACACCAAATTGAGCTATAGGTCCTACCAAGAACCTCTCAGAGTGGGAGCACTCACTCCCAAAGCCTGTGAAGAGGAAGGAGTTAACCCACTCCCTCCCAGCTGGTGTAAGGATGAGGAAAGGATCACCAAGGAAAGGCAGAGAAAGCACCAGGACAGGTAGGGAGAGATGATTATAAGGTGGAAGAGAAGGTAGAAAAGAGCTCTCTGTTGCTCTGAATAAGAGGGCCATGGAAAAGTCACCCTCTGCATATAACTTTTCCTTAACAATTTCCAACTAGAAGCAGGAATGAGGGCTCCAGCTTCACATGACTTGCCTGCTTCTCAGTGTTTGCTGCAATGGATTTCCTAAACGCTTTATACCGTTACCTCATAGCCCATCAGAACCTTCATTTCCCGCTGAAACAGGAGCTCTGCTGACAGGGGCTGATGCACGCAGTAGCTCAGCACCACCCTGACATCCAGCTCCCTGGATTTTGTCCCTCGGGCCCTAGCACTGCCCACAGAATTTCCCTGCCAAACTGAAAATATTTGTGCACAGCAAACCAACCGAGCCCAGAGAAATTCCCCCAGAGGGCTCCCTGGGCACGGAGAGAGACCGCGCTCGGGGGCAGGTGTTGAAACAAACCGCGGCCGCGGCTCGGGCGGGAGCGCGCTCCCCCCGGGACGGGACGGGACGGGCCGCGCCCGGCAAGAACCAGCCCGCCTGTGCCTGCACCTCTCTTCAGGATGGAATGTCTCCCCCATCCCTCCTCCTCTTCTGCAGGGTACGTGTGTGCCTTAGCATTCCCCCTCCGCCCCCATTCTCTATTAGACTTATTTGCCTTGCTCTTTTAACCCGCCACTTATGAATCTTCATTATCCCTGAAGCCTATTCTTTAGGTAGAAATATTTCAGGAGAGTAAAGTCCACGTTTCACAGAGCATTTTACACTTTATTATTGCCGTCCTGTAATATTTCTGCTTCTTTTGCACTCTTCGTTGGTAACCCCCTGAGCCAAAGTACCCTCTTGTGGTGATAATGATTTTTGATGACTACGTGCATCCAGCTGACCAGCTTGGTATATAAAATGCCCTTCATTGTGCTTTGCAAGGACAAGAATTTCTCTGTCTTTAAAGAGTTATAAAATGTGATTTTGCTAGTGGCAGCAAGAAATACCTTTCTTTTTCCTATCACCTATGTTTCCTCTTTCTTTACCCCTCCTCACCTCCTGTAACTTAGAGAAAACTGGCAAGGAAGCTGGGATTTCCCACCATGGTTTCAGAAAGCAAGGGTAAAACAAATGTTCCGTTTGCACTACAGGTGCAAAATCCTCACACATGCATTTCCTGGACATGTACTATAAAAGTCCCCCTGAGAACTGAATGAATGACACCCACACAGAAAACCTAGATAACTTCTAATTACCTCATATTTACCTATTGCCTACCCAAAAAATAACATATTATGAGCAAGTTTAGGAAGTGGATTGGCATTTTAAACTGGGACAGATCTTTGATTCAGTCTTAAGATACAGCCAGTTGTTCTACCTCCCAAAAGGCTCTTGTAAGTGTATATTGTTGCTGTAAGACTATGAAAAACAAGAATCAAAAACATTTTGTCACTGTGCTTTATAACTGTGAGATTGAAAATAAAAGCTCCTTTTGTCTCCTCAGGTGAATAAAAGTCTTTAAAAAAAACCTAATTTGAATAATCTTAGAAAAAAAATCCCTAGAAAACCCATTTTAAAGTACTTTTGTGAAGCTGCAAGACAGCTTGAAACTACTACGGTTTAAAACAATCAGAAGATTAAAGCACTGGCAGGCAAGGAACTCATGCAGAGCTGTTTAATAAATTATCCTTGGGCTGAATTATTGGCATATTTAGGCTTACAACACAGCAAGTTCTTTCCTTTCGCATGTCACAAACAGGGCTGCGAGACAGCCTACACAATGCACTTAAGCCATGGCAAACTGGAGTTGATTTACATAGCTCGCAAACGCTTCCATGCTCCCTACGAATCCAAAACGTACCAGGACTTGCATGGCATCTCTGCCTCTCGGGAGAATCGGGGGGTGCGTGGGGGGTAAAGAATTTTTTTTTTTTCTTTCTACCCGGAAACTTACAATTATAAGAAGAAAGTAAAGAGGGGGAAAAAGCAGCGGAGATCGGCAGGGGCTGGGAGCGGTAGCAGCCGGAGCCGGCGGGCAGTGGCTCCTTACCTGCCTCATGGTGAGATTCCCATCATCCATCCAGCCGGCCAGGGGCTGCTCACTCCGCGCTGCTGCCGGCAGGGCGCAAATCCATCAAGTTTCCCACTGTAAGCAAGTTTCCTCCTCTCTCCTGTCTATTATCCACCCCCCCCCCCTTTTTTTTTTTTTTATTCTTTGCTAGGGGGGAGCCCTGAGACAATGTCAAGTTTCCCAACCTTCTTTGCCCAGCCTATGAAAAGTCGGCAGCGGGGAGGCAACTGTCCGCCTGGCTCTGATTTCAAACCCAGCCCAGGGATGGAGCAGTTGGCTGTGGAACAGCCTCGCCAATCAGGAGGAAGGGGAGGGCGGCAGAGCGCATAAAGGCTGCTGCCTACACGCGGATTAGGAAAGCTTTCAAGGATTTAAAAGACTGAAAGCAGCTGGAAACAGTGTCTAGGGCTACAAAGAGGGAAGTCAATTTGCGGTGTAAGAGATTATTCCCATTCTCATGTAACTGCTCCGGGTCTGCTCGAAGCTTAGCAGGCTCCCAGGACCTCGGCAAGGATATGTAAATGCCCAGTCGAAATTACTGCAACATCAGAGCGATGCAGGAGCGCTCCACAGCCGCCCGGTAAAGTGGCAATATCCCGTCTCCTGAAGCACCGATTTCCTCATGTCAGATTAAAAGGAAAATTACATAATGACAAAAGCAGGAAGCAAAATTCCGTTTGCCATTTATATTAATGGCAAGTGCCTGTCTGTTGGAAAGAACAAAAATAAATGTATGGATCCGTAAACTATGGAAATGTTTTGTTGCAAAGTTTTATTTGTTTTACTGGCAAACGTTTAATCATCCCTAGCCTCAGTTCCTTGTCTGCTTTCCCTTCTTTAGGGAGGGTGTTTTCCTCATTCTTGAAGCTGAGTTTTTCATGCAAGATAACACTGGACTCGAAATGCAACTTCAAATAAAAAAAAAATAATGTGTTGTGTTTTGTTTTGTTTTTCAACGAGATCAGCTGCTATCTGCTGCCCCTCGGTGGCTTTCATTAAAATCAACAAGGAAAAGACAAAATCAAAAATCTCAAATCTGAAGTGCCATTGTTGTTTGAGTTACACCTTTCATAGAATTATAGAATTGTTTGGGTTGGAAAGGACCTCAAAGAAAATTTAGTTCCAAATTTCTTGAATTAAAAAAAAGGAAAAAAAAAAGAAAAAAAACCCAAACAAACAAAAAAAAAAAAAAAGAAAGTAAAAAGCAGAGAAGTGCAAGCCTGCAAATTGATACCAGCCAATCTTCTCCAAAGTGGAGGAGGCTTCTAACTTAATATCAGTTCAGAAGCCTGTTAGTCATTCTGTTCCGCTCTTAATGGAAATCTGTCTTTTGATCTTAGGGAACAATCAGGCAAATCTCATGCCTGAAGTGAAGTCCCAATATCATGAATTTGCTTCTTCAATGGCTTTATCTACCAATGAAAAAATTAGCCACTATCCATAAAAACCCTTAGCAATAAAAGTAATCTTATTGAATTGAGTTACAGAAAAAAAAAGCTACAATGATATGTTTCCAGGATTTTAATTATAAGCTTCCAAAAATAGATTTCCTTTTAACTTATAATAAGCTCCAGCAGTGAGTATGTCACAGGGAAAGAAAGAAAAGATCTGAAATATGTATTTATTTGTTTTTCCATTTAAAGAAATAATGATTTTTCTCACAACTGCTGCAAAGAAAGGAGCTTGCATAATACTGGCACTGTCTAGATCAGAAGCATGGCATGGATGGAGAGAAAACTTGACTGATAACACTACTGGAATTTATCCAGGTCCAACTTTACTCTTGCCTGGTCTGTGTCCTCAGAAGGAAGGATCCTGTACATTATATGCTTTAATATACAACACCAACCATCTCCAGGGATCAGTATAACATGTTGCATAAGGGTAAGACCAACCGCTGTCTCTAGCCAATGTGGAGACAAGTGAGTGATGCCCCAGTGATGGTCTAATACTGCCCACTTGCACAACAGCTTGAAGCAGCTGCAATGCAGAGAGTGAGGTGCATTAAGAGCATTTGACAGGAATGCTTATCCTCTGTTCCACAAGCATAGCTCAGGGGACATGTGTGACTTATTGAAATGAGTATGTGGTATGTGAAGACCTTTTACTACTTTAAATCTGGGAGAATCCTCTCCAGGATGCATTCAAAGGAAACATAAATGTATTTTTTCAAAGTAATTAGAACATTAGGGGTAAATTACCCTGGTAAAGAGGATGTGGTAAAAAGTTTAAAACTTACAAAATTAGTAAGAATTATAAAGAATTCACATAAAACCCCTATATTTGATTTCAGAGCTTTAAGAAGGAGATTATTAGGACAGCTTCAGTTTCACATGGGAACAGAGCAAAAATTTCTTTAAGAAAACATTATAAAGATTAAACAATTGTGTAACTTTTCTGGAAATGCAAATACCTTTTCACATACAACATGCACAACTTACAGAACTGGATGGGTACTGCATTTTACTGAAAACCCAGAAGAATGTGGCATCAAAAAATGAGTTGATTGTAAAGGATGAAAACTGATTTCTAGTATTAGCAAAAAAATGAAACCATTAAAATCAATGTCCTATGTTCAGGGTGGGGTGTGGACTATTTTTTTTTTTAATCCAGAGTAACAGAGCTCCTATTCTATTTATGCCATTCACTTTCCACCTTTAAGGAATGTACTTTGTGATTAACCCAACTCAGTTGCTGGAGTTTTTTGGTGTAATACAGTTTTTGTTGTCCATTCCAAGATAAGTCTGCTCCAGCTGAAGGGGGTGCAATGGTATTATCACACTCACTGGATTCAGAAAACTACATCCTGCACTTCACTTCCTATAGTATTCTGAGTGGCACAAGGGGAAAAGAGAGGATCTATATCTGAAGTGGTTTTGAGGGTAGTCAGCATCCAAAGCCACAGACGAACAGCTAGATGTAAGGAAGAGGAATTACTGTCTGGGATGCAAGAAGACAGGTGCTGGTTTTTACACCTTCCTCTAAAAATCGGCTTTCCTATCTATAACCCAAGTGTATGTGCGTGCATGAGAAAGCCCTATGGTGTTTGGGGAAGTGAAAGGAGATTCTGTCCCTGATAGAGGAAACTTTAACAGTCTGTTCAGTGGAACCAGTAGAGGTAAGAGCAGCCAGAAGAGCTGATGCCAGGTGTAAGTTCAGACATCACTGGGAGCAAAGACCTGCATAAGCCAGATCAACGTCATGGTAAGGACCACAATTGTTTTAAAGGATTCTTATTGAATTAATCCAAGTTAAAAGTAAAATGACTACAAACACATCAAACCATTGGCAGTTTTATATTATGTGAACACTGGTTATCAGCAGTAATGGTCACATATCCCTCTTATCAAACCCTCGGAGTTATGAGTGACACCAGCAGACACACAAATACCGAAGTAGCTCTGACCTTGCTGCTCACTGTGGATGCCTGCCACAGTCCTTATCACACACCAAGCACCTCCCAGACACACAGAGCATGCACACAAGCCCTCCATCCAGCCTCATGTCTCAAATATTATGTTCTTCCCTTCACTAAAAAATCAAGGCAGGATAACTTTAGCTGGGCTTCCATTATTGGCAGCATTTATCAGGAAGAACTTCAGTGTGGTTTGTGCTGTTCTGGCCTTGACTTGGCAAAAGTAGGTGGCAGGCAATTGTGACAACTCAGGCTGTTGGGTTCTAACTAAAAATCCTGGCTCCTATTGCTACTTAAGACAAAGATATAATGTTAGAATGTGTCATGAGCCAGTCTATGTAGTCAAAAAGCTTTGAGAGTTCCTATAAATGTGGAGAAAACCTCACCACTGTGTAATACCAGTTACAAATTGTACATTATGTAAAAATATCACACATTTTTTACATAGACATAGTAGATTAGGTGCTGAGTGCTCTTTGTCAGCACATCAACCCATTATCATCTAAATTTAGTGGGATGAGGCTTAGTTCAGTGCTTATTAATACAGTGTGCAGTTTTGAAGGTTTTAAGTTGTGACATGGCAAAGACAAAAATCTTGATACCAAAAATTGATCACTGTTTCAGAATCTGAAACTTTTGATCACTGATTTTTTAACTAAACCTTCCTTATCTACTTTAATTGTTTCTAATAAATTACCAAACACAGGAATTATTTTGAACTGGGATCAAACGCAAAACAGCCTAATGTGGGATCACTCAGTTGCTGGAGTTTTTTTGGTGCAATACAGTTTATGTATACAGTCCAGACCAAGATAAGTCTGCATCAGCTGCAGGGGGAGTACAGAACAGGAAGTGGCAAAAATTACTTTCTCTGATTAGCTGAATTCCAGCTGCCATGGAAATCCTCCTGGGCCCTGAGAATTTAATAGACGCTAAAGACAGAGAACCACTCCATTTCTTTTACTGAGCTGCGCCAAACAAAGACAGACCAGACCCCAGGATCTGATTATATGGTAGGAGTGAAAGAGGTGCAGCCGAGAAAAATATGACCTAGCATATAGGTTATACAGAAACAATCCTAGCTTGAAAATTATCATCTTTGGGTATGAAGTCAATCACAAATATATTGCCTTTAATTTGCAATATAGACAATTAAGACATGCTTTTCAGAATAAGACCAGCAGCTAGACTGCTGCACTTTGAGAGAAAAATGTAATATTCACAGCCAAAATATTGGCATTGAAATTAATTTTTAATCATTTTTATGGTCATTCCCTTGGTAGTTTTAAATTGGCACCTGCAGGAAGAGCAGGATGTCCAGAATACAAAATACTTCTTAATAATCCCATATAACACTAGAATACTTAACTCAAGGCAACACTGGCATGTAAAAATAACCTCCAGAACAACTGACACAAAATATGAGGTTGTAAGATGAAGACAAATTTATGAGAAGACTGTATAAAAGCAAGAGGAAAAATGCTGAAATACCCCAAATATGAAAAACTGTTCTCAACATGTGAATATTATCATGCAATGATTTCAGATGATATAGTTAACATTTGTGAAAGCAAGACTGTACAGGGCTTGGATCTCACAAAGCAGTACTTAGCTGCTTTTATAAACATTGCTGCAGTGAATGCAATGAAGACAAACGGACTACTCTGGCAGAATGTCTGAATCATGGCGTCTAAATGCACACACATTTTCTGACAGAATCATAAAACTAGGACCAGCAGTGTCAGACATCTTTACATGTACACATACACACTGAAAGCCACAGTGCAAAAAGGTGTCCTTAAGCTGGATCGTTGGGGAATTCATTGCCTTTCAAGACTCAGCCTTTTGGAAGGGTATCAGTAAAAGAGGCAGAGGTGAGGAAGATCAGGGCATCCTTCAGCCCTCTTGGTGGAGCAACCCTTAGAAGACCATACAGCCTTCACAGAATCACTCAAAGTGCTCTGATCTCACTTGGGACTGCACCAGCTACAGGCAAGAGAGAAGGGAAGATATCTTCAGGACAGCTTCTTTCTCCATAACTTATGCAACCTGTGTAATCCTCAGCTCAAACAGACAAAAAGGTGATTAGACAATGATCCATCTGCGCTTGCTTTAAGGAGTACACTGACTAAACTTTTTGATTAAGACTTTTTAATCAAAAGAATAATATCTGCTGGATTTAATTTTACTACATCTGCTATGAGGCAGATACTTGATCTGCTAGGCTGAACAAGCTGGTGCACAGTCATGTGTAATAAATTAGTGATCAGAAGACTCTGGTAGTCTATTCTAAAATTCTATGGAAGTATAATAAGCTAAAAAGACCAACAAAGAAGGATGCTATAAGGGTTCAGAGTTTCTAAAACATCTGTTCTCTAGTATATATAAATGCTGAATTAAATGGAAATCATAATTAGTTTACCACTGTTTCTCCATTCGATTTCCTAGGATTTTACAATTAGTTGCTACTTCAGTGATAATTATACTTCATTACTCTTAGAAGTAGTAGATAATAGTTAAATTGCTTCTTTTTTTTTTTTTTTTTTTTTTTAATATTCCGGTCCTTAGAAGCCTCCATGAAAAAAAGAATTCTAAAGTAAGAAGACAGGAATTGACTCATGTATCTGTAACCTCTATTAGCATAGAAAAATAAAGAGTAACTTTATTCCATTGCATTTTGCACCAACTGCTTATTTAGTGACCAATTGCAAAAGTCAGTCATTAAGTGATTCAAAAAAAGCAAATAAAGATTCAGGCAAAGAGCAGAAGTTATAACAAACGTGCCTTCATCAGTCAAACATCAAACAGTATCTGTCAAAATCAATATTTTTCTCCTATTCCAGGAGATATATCAAAATTTATGATCACACAGGTTCAAGGGTGAGTCATCTGGCCACAATTTCACTAAAACAAGTTAAAGCCTAAACTGATAAATTGTCACTTGAAGCAAGCAGGCATCTACTCAAGTCCCCATTATCTACGTGTTAGCTGAGATCATCAAACCATTCAAATCCTTCCTTTCGAAATAAAAGCCCCTAAACCACTGGTTTAGCAAAAAAAGTATGTAACACTCACAATTAAGCCACTCTGCTCTAAAACAGTTTTTCTTCAACCTGCATAAAACAGGTTAGACATATCACATGCCATGCACGAGTGTGTCAGAAGTGAGAGACTCTTAAGCTCTGTCAAGATTATGCCATGTCCAGGAAGAATTATAGAGAGATTGACTCTGTGTTGCAAAACTTTCCAAAAGAGAAATGCTGGTGTTTTAACATCTTTTCAAAATCTCAGCTGGGACAAGGCATTAACATGAAAACCTGGGATATGTCTGCATAACTTTTAATTCCTCATATTTCTTGTTCTCAGAAAACATTTGATGTTTCAATGTTCTATTCTATTTCCCTGGAGTCACACTACACAGTTTTGGTCATACAGAGGTAAAAAAAAATAGCTCAGGTATCTTTTTAAAAATCCCAGGAAGCCAACTGTCACTGAAGGAACAACCCACCAGTATTTTACTGACTTCAAATCAGTATTTCAGCAAAGATCCATGGAGCCAAAGTTGTCTGAAAGCTCAAGTCAGACTAAAGAATTGTTATTTCATTTTTGTAATCATGAAGGTTTGCCAGCAGTCTTCACTATCTCATGAAACTTAATTTAATATAATTACTTTTTGCAGTTGAGATTCCAGAGAATATTTTTGTAGGGAATTCTCACTTTTCTCTTTTTTCCAGTGACCTGGCTACCCATGCCAGCCCCCTTGCCCCATGGAAAAAAGGCTGCTGTGAAACAGGCAGCCTGCTGCAACGGGGGGTACTAAAGTTACCTGTCAGCTATGCAGCAAGGGGTCACACGGAAAACTTGTGAAGTGACGTGGTTCAGAATCATATCTTAAACACTGGAAATATGAACAGCAGCCTGAAAATTACTTGTGCCTGGGGTGCAAGGTGTTTCATCTCCTTCACTGGAATTCTCAGACTGAGTATTCAGGGTGTCTTTATACTGCTGAGGGTAACAAAGGAGAGGACAAATCTATAAATGCTAAAACATCTTTGAACATTGCTGTAATCAGGGCAGCACAGTCTCTGCCATAAGCAGTAATGAAAGACACAATAAGACTAATCTTTGTAGATATAACTACAAGTTTCTAGACTAAATCTAAGTATTTAGAAGTATTTAGACTAAATCTAAGTATTTAGAATGCAAAAGTGTATTAACCAGACAACACAACAATCAGACTACTGAATTTATTTCTAGAAAAGTGTGTGTGTCTGTGTATGTGTGTGCATGTAGATATCCATGAATGTGTAGAGAAATATGTTCAAATTCTTCAAGAAAAATCCAAGGTATATGCTTGGACTTTCTCAATGAAAAAGAACAGAGTCTTAAGGTACTCTTCCCTATAACTGAACAAAATATTTCCCTACTCAGGATACCAGTGGATTGCAGTGTTGGTGGTGAGATGAGTTTGTAGGGGGTGGGCTGGGGAATGACAGCAAAAACCCTAACCCAAATCTCAAATCCTTAAACTCTGGCCAGGAAAACCGCTTTATACAACTGAGAATTTGCTAACATGTGTGACTCATGATTCTACTCACAAGCTTCTGAAGTTCACTGGGGTTACCATCAAGGTCAAATTACCTATGAAATATCAGATTACTACACCTTCCCACTGCTTCAGAGAAACCCTTGGTACTGACCATGTAATATATTTATGTGGGAAAGTTAACACCAAAACCATCACATTCCTCTAATTTCAAATGAGAAAAACAGGCAAAGAATTTAGAAGAAAATCAAAAAACCTCTTATGAGAGGATTTAAATTAAGCAATTCAAGGATGTGGGCAGATATCACAAAGCATTAGTCACAGAAGTTAAGTTGGAGACAGTTTCATAAAGTCTTTGCTTATCACATTAATATTTTTTCTCACCAGGAGCATTGTTTAAAACCAGCTAAGGAGGGTTTCAAAATGGTGTGTTTATAAATAGGCTCACTGGGACTGCCCTGGGAAGACTGGTCTGGTTGGGTCTCACACTTCTATCTGTGTAGAGTAGCCCTTTTTTAACTTTTAAATCATTTTCAGATGGCACTTTTATGAGTCCCTGTACCTCATTCCTTTTACTTACAGGAATATATAGTGTAGGTTTACCAGTCTCCAAAAGAATTTTTACTTTCTTTAGCTCACATTTCCAGAGGTGTCACCTATTCAGTCCTCCCTTTTTGTTAAACAGCACTGGCAATAAAAGACAATGACTGCAACGATAATGTGCTTCTCCAGGTTCCAAGCAAACCACTTTTATAATCTGAACCTTTGAGTCTCATTTTATAAAATGTAGTAAAAAAACCTAAAATAAAAAAAGCAGACTGGTCCATGAAAACTTGTGGATGTGACAGCCTGGTCAGAGAGCGAGAAAACAGAATTCGTTTTCTCACAATAGACTTGGGAGACTTTTTAGGGAGTTGTAGAGAAACAATGATAACTTGTTAGTATAAACAACCTGCGGGTGGTGTTTTCCTACTCTGTTTTTCTGTTCTTCTCAAGGACTGTTTGTAAGAAAAATGTTTTTGTTAATTAGCCAATCAAGTAGAATGTGTCGAACCTAGTTATAAAAGAAGAGAAATTTCGTATTAAAGCTGCTGTTGTGTGAACACCCTGATAGCGGATTTGTGTCATTTCTTGCTCAATGGTGACAAAAACTATGTTTTCATAGCAGGTGATCAACATTTTCATAAAGATACTCAAAGAATCTGAAGTAACCCAGAAAATCTGATTCAAGTAAGGCTTGTGGAAAGTGAAGCCCAGCAAAGAAACAAAATGCTTACTATTACACATTAAATTTTGAATCTCTTACATTCACGGGTTATTATTAGTTTGCATTTATCACTTCAATGCTGAAATTGGCAGATATTGTCCATAGTGTCTTACTTCATAAAAACACATGCTTATTTACAGAAGACTCAACCATTATAATCCCTGCCTGCAACACATTCTCCAACATCGTTATTTTACACCAACAGCAGGGTAAAAAAAGGAACAGAAGTAGTTGCTAGTGCACATCAGCCCAATGATGAAGGCTAATGCATGCCTTCTAAACTATTTCATGCAGATTTTGATCCCTAGGGCCACACTGTCACATATACTGTCTCTCCTTCTTGTTCAGACATCATCTCCCTTAGCTGTAATTTTGCTGTAATTCACTATGAAACTGCAATGATATGCCAAGGTCCTAACACCCATTTCATAAAGCTTTTTCCATATCTCTTGGGCACAAAGAAGGTCCTTTATGTCAATGGGAATGCACAGTGATGTCTTGAATACCCTGTCATCTTCAGCAATCCAAGATTTTGGTGCTCTCTGTTTCCTATCAACCACCTGAAATTAACAACTAATAACTTGATATTATATGATGCTGCGGAGCAAAATAGGATAGGAAGACCCCTCAGCACGTACAGGGGAGTTAGGCTGAGTTGTGCAGACATGTTGCTCAATTACCAAATCACTTGGCAACAACTGATTTTGATTTCCTCCTTCTGCATGTCTGTTCACAGTAGAAGCACATATACACGGCATACTACACTTCACACTGAAGTGAGAGAGAAAAAAAGAGTCCTACTAAGGATTCAAAAATTAAAGACTCATGATTTAAACACAATTTCCATATTTCTTTTATCACAGGTACTCGTAATTCACTGGGACTACCTGCTTCTCTAAATATTTAATTGTGTGGAAAAACATAGTACACCACAAGGAAGGACAAAGCACAGACTCCTTTGGGAAAAGGTGATGAAACTTAAGCAGGGGAGCTCTCCAGGCCATCTCAGCATCCTGAGCCCTAAAGGCTGTGGAGCACAGAAATAACTCCACAGAAAATTTCACCGGCCATATCCTAATTTTAGACCTTAGAAGTGTAAAGCTCTGGCCACTTGCAGCTTCGAAGATGAAAAAGAAGAGAGATCATCTGAAACGCAGCATCTAAAACAAGAGAAGCTGTCTCTATAGTCAGAAAATCATTATTGTTACAGCTTTACAAGATTTGAAATCCTGCAATTAAAGTAAATGGCACAAATCACAGTCTTTTTAGATTGATAACTGCTGCAAGGAGGGGAGCTGTTCTTACCTTATTTTGGGTGTCTTCCCATGAGTTCTCATATTCAATCATTTTGCGAAACTTTTCCCTTTATGTAGGCTTTGTTTGGCCATCACAAACTACTAAAACCTTCAGCACACTTAACTGAGAGTGGTTATTATGGCCATGCTGTAGGTGAGCAGTGATGTGTGTCCACTACCCTGCTCCCTCCAGTGACTTCTTGAACCCATTAATATTTTGCTTTTGATAAATCAAACTGATAGATAAAAATAAAGTAGAAGGGCAAGGAAAAATCAGACAGTAGGCAGGTGATCTTGAGTCTCAAGCATTTTTATGCACTTGTCTTTCAGTATGACTGTTTCCAAGAGCTAATATTATCAGCTTTTTACAAATATTAGCAGGGCATTTGATGCACATTTCATGGAGATGTTACAGCATCTCAAACAGGTGATAAGGAGTTGCTATGGTTACGATATTCCCTTAAGCTGAATACTTAATAGGTTCACTAAATACATATTACTTGTTTTTTAGAATATTAGTTGCCCAACAGGCATTTGGTTATGCACCCCTTTCATTTTTTCATGGACTTTCCACTCCATATCTATCAAATATAGTGGATTTTGATACTGTTTAGAGAAAGTAGAGGTCACTAACCATTTTCCTTCTTAAGAAAAGGGGACAAGTCAGGTAGCTCATTATCTAGCCTGTTTATAATTAAGTCCAAAAATAACTGCTCCACTGTACTAGAATTGTAAGAACTTTTATTTCAGAGGATTTAATGAGTCATGGAAACACGTTTAAAAGTCTGCACTAAACAAAGAACTAAACATTAGCATGGCAATAGACCATATAGCTTTTAATGGAACTCTTTGTCTCACATTCGGACACAGACCCAGGATTGTCCCATAACCAACACTTCATCCAGTGTTTCTTTCAGATGGCTTCCTTTTTTGCCAGTGAATCTAAAGGTAATATTTAGGAAGCCTATTATCAGGTATGCAAATTGGGGGGAAAATGTGTCACATCAAATCACAGCCATTTACTAATATATCACTCATGGGCAAATGCTTTCATGCACTGCCTACTTAGAAGGGCAGGTTGAATGAAGTTACTGTAAAGGCACCAAATTTCAAATTTTTGTACTTGTTTGTACACTTCATGATGCAATTAAAGGGAAGTTTTAACCCACTGACTTATTTTAATTTGCTTGGTTTATTAGGATACATAGAATATAAATAAACATAAGGTTTCCTAATTTTTATTATCATCAAAACACTAATGTTTTGACGTTCTTTGGGTCACTGTGATCATTATGTACCTGCTACCATATTTTGAAAATTTCCATTGACATCTGATACAGTCATAGGATGGAACCCTGCTATTATGAAACTCATTTATTTTAAAAATGGCCCAATTTTTACTGAGGTAAATATGAGTAGGATTACATCCGTATGCAACTGATAACCTGACTGTGGTCAGGGAAAACAAAAAGAATCCTCCAAGCTAGGCTAATAACTTAGTTGGATATATTTGAACACCTGTTACTATAATAGTGTTCATAATCGGTTCAGTTTGGAGTAAGATTGAGTAAGAGCAAATGTGCATGCAACTTCCAGATCTGCTTTCACAGCTTGTATCCAAAGAGATTCCCAGGAAATGAATTAATATTTTGCAGTCTGAGGCAGAAAATTTTTATAGCAGGTCTGAGCAACAGGGTAGGAATTCATGGAAGATAATATATTGAGCAGATCTAAGTACTAAATAGACACTTTCCTTATGTATTTTGAAGTGCAGAATGTTGCATATTTCTAGAACGACAAATGGACATAACATGTTGTGCTTGCAAGGTGTTACCATGTTAACAACTAGAGAAACTTCTGTTAAAACTATTAATATGTGGCTTATCACTTCATAAAATCTTGAAATCACAATGCAACAACAATAAGCACATGTGGTACATATGAAGCCAGTCTGCAAATACAATAATAAGCATTCAGCCAGAGGTGTTTTTGTACTGTAGTTAGCTGAGGTAAAATTGTCATGCTTGTTCTACAATCACCACTTTTGTTACCTATGAAATAAACCCACCCATACTCACTCTGCATTTGGGCTCCTTTCTGAAGTGCAAGAAAGGTTTTTGTTGCCCCCTTATTCTTCAGCACACACCAAACCTGACTTGGGAAGTTTGAAGGTGATGGTGAAGTCATCTGCCAGAAGACTTAGCAATTTTAAGGAAATCTGTTCCCAAACCTGAAGCTGACCCTCTGTTTACCAAGATAGATATAATCTATCACAATAATTCTGTCACCGGCATCAGTATTTGGGTAGCTATAGCACTTAGAGGGTAAGTGCAAGAACAAGAATACAGAAGTAGATGGGGTGATAAATTATGAGACTGAGAGATGGGAAGAGGAAAAGCGACAAGAATTTATTGTAAATCATAGAATCATTTAAGTGGGAAAATACCTTTAAGATGGAGTCCATCTATTAGCACAGCAAAGCCAAGCCCACCACTAAACCATGTCCCTGTGCAGGGATGGTGACTCCACCACTTCCCTGTCCCAGTGCTTGAGAACCCGCACACCTATGTTAAAACGGAACAATGAGCTCACGAGTACCAAATTCGTGCCTGGACACCAAGCGAGAAGTGGGGCCGGGCGGCTGCGCCCTCCGCTGCGCCCTCCGTGCCCACCGGCCGGAGCACAGCCTGCACCGCTCCGGAAGCAGCAGGAACCTCTCTGCAAGGAGATGTGACACCAGTTTCTTGTAGAAACTGCACCAACTTTCTATTTGCAGGGGAAATCTGAACAAATTTTCTCAGCTAAGCTTCAGATCCAAACTTAGCAACAATAAAATACATTTTTAAAAACCATACAGAGCAGGTAGTTCTTTCATCTATAACACTATAAGATCCACTTCTTCCTAAGATGACATCAACTCCTCTTCTTAACTTTTCTGATGCTTAAAGCTGATTTCTTCACACAAAGAGAAGACAGCTTAGGTTCAAACCATCAACTGCTTTTCACCTAGCTTTACTGGCTGTGGGGGAAACACACTATTGCTGCATTCCAGGAGTTGCATTTTATGCCCCAGCATTATCATATCCTTGAAGTCTCTGTGTTGTAATTCCTTGGTACTTAGAGTCTTAAGAGGCCACATGTTTGCATACTTGAAATTTGTGATATATTTTCTTCCCAGCATATGCCTATCCCCTTGGGACACAAAAGTTTTTGTTAAGGACCAGCTTTCTGCTTGTGAAAATAAAATTAAATCACTGAACTCTGACCATTAATGCAGAGTGTGTTCCACACTAGCCTACAGCAACAGAATATCCTGAGATATTCAGTCAGCATAAGGAGGGATAAAAACACCAGCAAGAAAACCTTGGGATAACTCAAATTATTCACATGGATATCAATCCATCTTGCTCATTTTCATATTCCTTCTGTCTTTCCTAATTTAACATGTACTTTTTTTTCCCTTCAAAAGAGTTAAACACAAATACTGAATTTTTGTATCAGACAAAAAAAAACAAGTTTTGAATGTCATGTCCAGACAGGTGAGAAACACGTACCAGGGCAGCTATCATATAAAATGACTTTGTAGAAACAATATTACTCCACTAATTATTACATCTTCCAAGATCCATGCTAAGACCAGGTCTCCTCATATTGAAACAAAGTTTTATCCCCATCCACACTCACAGATTTCTGTTTTTTATTTCTTCCTAGATAGAGAAATAGTAAATATTATGAAATTTTTGCATATATCCCCCTATTTCCACCTTTGTGAATAATCAGTTTCATGTTATTTGTGGATGTGAACAGGTTGAGTCCTTATCACTCTGCTTGGAAAACAGGCAAACCTAAAAGTATATATCCAAGTTTGACCTCCTCTTGGAGATCAATTTATTGATCTTACCAACCCCTTCCACCCCTCAGTATAAAAAACAATACAGCTTAACCTTCAGAATAAACTTCCTCTCCAAGCTCACCCATTCATAGTATTTCCTCTTAGGAATTCCTCTATCTTAAGTCAGTTAATTCTTCCTCCTACTCACACTTCCTTTATTTTAGGGGTATGAAACTTTATTTTAGGGGTAGGGAATGAAACTGCATTTGCCACAACAATTCAGCAGAACTTTAGCAGCTTTGGGCAAGCAAGTGGGACAAGAGCATCCTGCCACTCCTGTGTGTGTCTAAGAGTAAGGGTGCTGACAAATGATTAGCTGATATCACATTGTTCTTATTTTCAGTCTCATGAAAAAAACCTCTCAAATGAGAACAAATTTTACTCAAGTGAGTTTTTAATATTTCTCTGTATCTTATCAGCCCTGGCATTAACATGATGTTGTAGTGATTTAACTTAGGAGTGTGGGAATTGCTGAGGGACATGCTTATTTTTTTAACGAAGGTTCAGGCATGCTATTATTAGCAATCTCTGGTATGTCATCAATGTCAAAGGCCAAATACTTTCTTGAAATGTTTAGGAATCAAGTGTGTTCTGAATCTGAGGAGTCTGTTCTCCCTCTGCCATTCACATGCACACACAACAGCGTGCTGCAAAAGGACTCCATCGTGCCAGAATGCTCCTGAGCACTCCCAGTGCATCTGTTCTGATGGTGTTCAGATTCTCCACAGGACAAATATTGACTTCAGAGAGCAGACTAACCTCGCCAACCAGTATTTCACAAACACTGGGCCCGGGAGCCTGAACTTAACCTATTTTAGACACCACTTTGCACCACACACACCTCCTTGCACGCATAAGTGTACCTGCCAGTTTAGTACCTCAATAACACTCAGCCAGCTGCCTTAGCGTGTCACCAAGAACACACAAATAAGATACACAGTGGGTTTTGACATAAAATTCTTCAAGCAATTGTATCATCCAGTAGATCAAGAAGAGGGTGTCCCTGACCACTCCCAAGATCTGTCTCTGAGTGCAGCACAGATGTACCACATCACTCTGAGGGCTGGCTCTTAACAGCTCTGTGCTTCCTCATGGACTTTTGGATTAAACTTTCCCTGTCACATTTTATGAGGAGAAAGAGAGTGACCAACGTGAAAATCAAACCTGAGAGAAGTAGCCATTCTTTCATTTACAACTGGCAATAGATTTTTCAACCAAAAACTTTTCTTGTCTTTGTCATCGGGGTCATTTACAGAAAATATGAATGGCAGTAGCAAGCCCAAGCCTTTTTTTCCCCCAAGAAAAGGGTTAAGTAATATAGTTATCTCATCAGAAGCAGCAGCCATCTGTTATACTTTATAAAAAGACTGGCAAACAATGTTAAAAGCATCCATTACATGCAATAGAGATGAGAAAAATATGTTTATTTAGCAAATGTTAATGTCTCTGAAAGATGTTTGATTAGAGTCTGGAATTTATCATCATTTGCTAGAGCTCAGGCTAGAAGCCTAGCATCATCAACACATATTGTCAACAGGCATTAGCAAACAGTTTCATCTCCATGCAAAAAAAAAAACAGTGATTAACCTCTTCCAACTACATCACTAGGTGTATCATCCTCCACAAAACATAATATATGCTTTTTTACATCCTCTTCCAAGAATTATCTCTCCAATCTCTTGGTAATTTTTTTCCCTGTGTAGTCTAAAGGCTTAAAAAAACCAGTCTTTAGAAACAAAAAGACAGGAGGGCTTTCTAGCAAAAACAAGTCTTTAAACCTTCACAGGAAAATTTCATGCAAGAAGAAAGAGTAATGTGATTGTAAATCAGAAGAAAACTGAAATGATTTATTAATTAAAAAAGGCAATGTCAAAAAGCATGTAGTGCAAATGCAAAACTGAAAGTAAGCCATGGTTTTAATTTTGTTTGCTTCTCAACAAATAAAAAAATACTAAAAAAACCCCAAAACCACAGGATAGTGGAGCTTGCCTGCTGCTGCTGTGGCTGCCAGATATTATAAAGGATATTGTAATGGGAGAAGAGAGAATGATGCTAAATTGTTTTGGTGCTGTTTTGCTACAACCTTACTTAAAGAAAGCAATGGCTTTTGTGCTGGGAAAAGGAGAGGGACAGGGGAAGAGTAGACACACACCTTTATTAAAATGTGTATACACATATATACAAAAAGGTCCATTTGAATCAAAGGATAATGTCCACTGGCTGGTTCATGCATAATGCAGTATTTCCCTAAAATCAGAAACTTGTGGGAGAAGCAAAGAAGAGGGATAGCAGGGGTATATATAATGGGGAAAACTTTCCCACATGTGTTTCATTCTATACTCATACAAGCAAAAAAATAAAATTTTACTTTGCATATAGTAGGTAAAAGGGTTGAAGCCAAGATCTTCCATTTGACTTAATTTGAAATAATGGGGATTCAAAAACGTTCAGGACAGAATTTTCCCAGTAGCAATCTACCTGCTCATGGATTGGTTTATAACACCTCCAGAGTGTTACCACACCACACCTTGAGGCGAGTTTGTCCTGCACAGGTCCTGACTGTGAGAGATCCTTGCTGAGGAATGATACTGATCAGGCCAGGAACTGCAGAACCCTGCACACATGGCTGAGAAGACCAGGTAAGTTTTATGATCACTCTCTTCAGAGCACATTACTGCTTTCTGATGGCTTCTGAATTGCCCATTGCTCATTGCACATTTGTGACTTATACCTACCTGTCTTGAAACATGTTAAAAGGGCTGTAAGATTTTATTTCCTCCCAGGCAGAGCAATAATTAAACACAGCAGGCTTTAATATCTGAATCTATTTCAAGGGAATGAGGATACACTGGAGGCCGTGGGGAGGGACATGTGCTTTGTGAATGAAAGGAGCACATGGAAATGCTTTTATCCCATTAGCACAGGCACTGAGGTTGCTCCAACACAGCTGCAGCTGTTGGAGAAGAGTGTGCAGGCTGAGATGAGCTCATGGTTGGGTCCAAATGGGACAAGGGTCCTGCTCCCTTTTCAAGGAAGATCACTGAGGAAGAACAAGCTGTTCACTGTATTGTCCCTCCATCTCTATTCTCTAATTTTCCAGGAATTTAATGCCAAGCAACCAGTCATAACCAATTTTGGCCCCATCTGTGCCCATGAGCCATTAACTTTTGCACAGTATCTCACATCTTGTTACCATTTGACATGCCACAACCATCAAATTAACCCCACACAATGCTTGAGTGAGCAGCTATAACAATATACAAATCTGGAGCACAAACAGCAATCCCCAACACACGCAGCATAGGAGCAGTACCATCTACTGTCACTGGGACTATATATATTCTTGGTCATGTGTCTCAGAGAACATTCAAAGACTACTATAACCAAGATGTTACTCTGTGGGATAATGAGGCGTTGCCATTCCTTGCAGTTCTGTCACAAGGCTTAGGTTATTTGATCTTTTCTGTGAAGCCTCAGCTCCAGATACCAAATCATTATGTGAGAACTGAAGATTTATTTTCTTTTTTGAAAGGGATTTAGCCTTTAGACTGTTACAGAGAGAGAGCTGACAGTCTGACCTGAATATAACCCTTACAATTTGAAAGCCAGGGGCTAGAAAAATGGAATGTAGAATTGTCTTTAACATGTTATGATTTTTAACCTAAAATATTATGATTGTGAAAGAGGTGGAGTCTAGCAGGAGGTTAATGCTTTTTGAAAGCTAGCTCTCCTCTACAGGTAAGAAAAGACCTCATTTTGTGCTCATGCCAGCCTAGGCAGAGAGCTCCTGGAAGGGATGTCTTGTGGTAGCCAGAAGGGTTGCTGCAAGCTCCCTTCCTATGCAGAGGAGGTTGTGCAAAGCAGGCTAACTTCCAGGTTAAATACCTGTTGCTTTAAACAGCCTGCTGACTCCATGGCATTCATCAGTTTTAGCTCAGGCTTTGCAATCTCTTTAAGTGGAAGGGACTACAGAAATCTTTGTTCACAAACTATTCTGTTTCCCACTCCTGTTTGCTTATTGGAAGGGCAGATATCAAAAAGACTGATCCTGAATGCATTGCCTTTTGGAAAAACAGTTCATTGTACAGTCAATGTTATCAGCATTTTAAGACTTTCGTGACCCGCCCTGCTGATTTTCCTGTAGCCCATCGCTGACAAACTCTTCTGTGTAACTACATGTGTGCATATATTTCTGGGGGTTATATTTTTCCTTTTTTATGCCAGTTTCACACAGAGCACACAAACCATGGCAGCCAGCTCCGGGTGAATAAGGGAAGCAGCCAGATGGTGGGGGCAGGAGAGCAACTTTGGCTTTGCTGCCTGCTTTGCCAGGAGGTGATGGGTGCCAGTGGGTGCCCCACAGGAGCAAAGAAGGGCAGCTATGCCCCGGCAAAGATGCTCCTTCACAGCTGGGTACCACACCTCAGCCCTTCATGCCACTTCACTCAGCAGCTGGAGCAGACAAGAAGTCCCTTTTCCCAGAGGTCTTGCATTGACCTCCTTTCCAGCTTTTCTTTTGCTCCCAATGCTTCCTCTTGGAGCAGCACCCCGACCCCACTCCACTTCATGACATGGCTTTTGCCTGTGACTGCTGGTATGATCTGAAGAGTAAGGCAGTTGTTCCCTTAACTCTAACTAAAATAGTACAGTTTAGAAACTTCTGGGCTTCTTATCATATCTCTTAATTTTATCTTTATTTCAGCTCCCACTGCAACACCAAAGTGCAAAATTAGAGATTATTAGGGAGTCTTGGGTGAGTTAATGAGGCAAAACGGGCCCCAATCACTACACTGGTAAAAAACCTGGGTTCTGCGGCAGCAGTATTGATAGCCTTCACCCCCACCTAAAAAAGAGTAACAGGCAGGAAGGATATGTTAAAAGTTATTTAGATATGTATAAAAAGCAAGCAAGCAAGCAAGCAAGTATGCAAGAAAGCAGTTCAAGTAATCATTAAAGTAGGGCTGTTAAACAATCATACATAAGAGTTGTAAAAGTAGTGTGTGCATGTCTGTACAGATGCTTGTAGGTATGTAATCTTATTATTATGATAATTACTTAAGAATACCTCCCATTTTCCTGTGTACTGTAAGGCAGAGACTTACAGCAAGAAAACCCTTGGTTGCATCCAAGCTATTCCACCCAGACTACAAAAGTCACAATTTCCTGGCACTGCCCCAAATCAAATCCTATCACTTCAAATGCAGTAGCAGGCAGATACACATGTTATTGCTTATTTTTATAGCTAAAATACTGAGTATATAATTCCAGAAGCCTTCTATTAAATGTTTTAACAAATTAAACACTTAAGTAAATATAATCAGATAAATCTGACCTTGATGTCAGTAATATGAAGAGAGACTGGTAAACAATGAGAAATAGGCAGTCACTGCAAGAAAGCTTACTCACAAATTGATTTAGAGGGGAAATTACAGACACATGCAACTAACATGTGGCATCAGAAACAGATTATGAGACTCCACAAATTCTAAAATTGTTCAGTTGGTAAAGTCAGGAATTTCTGGCTAAATACATTATCTCCAGACAATGACTGACCTTTTTGCCTTAAAAACTTTATTTGGGCTCCAGAGGCTTATCAACTTTCTCATCCTTTCAGCTACCCCAAATCTCAGCACAAGCTTTACAGAGGAATCTGCTTGCTCAGCATTTCCCCTGTGGTTGGGTTCTTATGGCAGGTCTTCATTGCTCCGTGGAGCTTGATCCGTGAACCTGGCTGTTCAAGTTACTGGGGACTTGAATTAGGGCAGCACAGTGAAGGTTTACCCACGTCATGGGGAGAAGCAACATAGGAGGAGTCAAGTATATTAGAACCACTCATAAGACAGTGCTATGCTCAAGTTAAATGTGACAATATTGGCTCTGAATTCAAGCTCCCCACAAGATTTGTCAGCTCAGGTCAGGCACACACCCCCGAGTCCTGAGTGTGCAGAGATGGAGCAAACTTAGATGTCTCTGCTCAGGCAGCACAGATGCCTAAAGAAGGTACTAGAAAACTGCCCACCTTGCTTAGCTGCTTGTTGGAACCCTGGATCCTTAAGAGGATTTTGCCTCCAAATGACTGCATATCCTGCTACACAGCACTGTGTACACAGCTCAGCTATGTCACAACTAGACTAAAGCATTTCACACTGTAAGGCTAAAGCCGAGAAGACATTTTGCTTTTTAAAACTAACACCCAAGTCTTGCTGAATGCTCAGAAGACAAGGCCTAAGGGAAAAGAAGTCAACAGCATTAAGATAGTGGATCATCAACAGCATTAAGATAGTGGATCATAAATTCTCAAAATTTTGGTGGCATCTTTTATGCATGTAAGAGACAGGGAGAAAGATGAAGCAGAAAAAATATAACATCAATATTTCTGGCCATTATTGCTTTGTTTTTATTAAATCAAGCCCTGCTCATTGGAATGCTTTGCGATCTCCTGCTAAGCACCTAATACCTTCTCAGCCTTCTTTCATGCTCCCTGTAGTAGCAAGTATCTCATTTATATCCTTATGAGGTGCTTTGAGCCATAACAAGTATGAAAGATGCTATACAAAACACTATTCTGTTCTCTCATATCCTAGTTAATTTTCAAAACCAAAATACTGCACTTGGATGCACACATGCAGCTTTGGCTGCAGCCATTGGGAGTTTTCTGCTTATATCTGCAGGGATAACATGGAACTTTATGCTTTTAAACTGCTCAGACACTGGGGGTGAGGAGGATGGGAGTGGGGTATTTTCCCCTTGGAGTAATCTTTTAAAAATTCCTGCATCATACTGCATCCATTTGAAAGCCCTAAATGTTCATATCCGCAGCAGTCCTGTGGGTCACCTGCCATGGAAAAAAATTTCCCTGGACAAAAAGGTATTAAAATATTTTATTACAGAAATATACTTTTCAGGCCCTAAACCAGATTAAATATATGAGAATTCCTAGAAGTCTATATTGTTCCCCTCAGGGATGCCAGACTTTATTTACAAAGCTTATATATTGCTATAGCAAGGAGTTTTCATGGATGAAAACTGCTCAGGGCATTATGATGGATAGGTGGATGGCAGCGAATGGGAAAAAAATCACATAGAAGCTCCTCCTGGCTGAATGGCATTAAGATTCCCCACGGGAGTCATATGAGGATGCAAGGTTTTTCCTCTACTGTTTGCTCTAAAAATGACATACATGCATACATACATATATACATAAATGAAATCACTCACAGCACTCAATAATTTATTTGCTTCATCCTGGCCATGAATGTTCTAGAATAATAAACCACCATATGGGTGATAGTACAGTCACCACCAGTGATTCCACACTACTGTAGCTTTGCAATAAGATAGCTTAATCTCTGTTTTGAAAGATCAAAAGCAATGGACACATATAGCCCTGCTTTACAATTATATTTTCTGTTGCTTGTTTTCCCCAGCATTAAAAAGGGTTGACGGATACCTTTTCTTAATGGCTACACTCTCAAAGGCAGAAGTAAATCCAGCAGGACAAGGATTCCTAATTCTGAAGATGCTAATGGAAAATACTCACATGTGTGTAAATAATTAATTGCTTTCTTGTTAACAAGTCCAGGTTTTCCATTCTTTATTAGTAACCCCAAGGGTTGTTTTTTCTATGAGAAATAGAAATATTTAGGATTGTATCTTCCTAGTCCATGACTAATTTATAGGCTCTTGTGGCGTCAGGTGCAAAGATTCAAGATTCAATTTGTCACCCCAGGCAATTCCCACTTTAAAAGATGGTGCAGGTATTCTGCAGAAATAAATAGAGGAAAACATTAATGGTGTAAAACCAACAGTAGTATCCCCTATGGAGGTCATATCTTTCAAATTCATAGAGACACATCGAGATATTGAATGCCTTTTGTACTGGTCTGGAAAGAACATAAAGCCCTCTAATGATCTACAGAAAAAAACCAGAGAGAATTAACACCACATTTTTCATGCTGAACAGTATCAGCTACAGCTGGATGGGGCTTTTGGACCTGCTTTTTCCCAGCACTTCGTTTGTTGTTTGGTTTTGGTGGTTTTTGGTCAGATTTTTTTTTTGTTTTGTTTTGGGTTTTTGGGTTTTTTTTTGTTGGTTTGTTTGTTGGGTTTTTGTTTGGGTTTTTTTTTTTTCCTTTAAATGTTTTCAATTTGATCTAGCATTTCCAAGCCTGCAGCTCTATACAAAGATGACAGCATAGAAATGGCCTAACAGAAAGAGTCAGACATCTAACAAAATAAAATAATTTTCTCCCATTTTTATTTTTTCCAGATAGATCAGCAATCACATAAATATTTACTTTCTGTGTATACGCAGCTCAATGGCTGCATTGTTAATGACTACAATTGTACTCAAACGTGTCTTGTTAATAAGTCCCCACCTGCTTCCCCAGTATGTCTCCCTGGGACTGATTCTGGGAAAACCTCTTCTCAGGGGGAAGAGAGGAGCATATATGAAAGATGTCCTGACCTCTGATCATGAACACGAGAGACCTACTTGGCTCAGAAATTCCAGAATCAGATCAAAACACTGAACCTCTTTGTTTTCCTTTCTGTAAAATGGGAGCACTTTGTACAGATTTCCTTACGCTGAAAAATACTGTGCAAATGCAAGTTAATTACAATGTAACTACTTGAATACTTCCAGGAGGATGACTGATTATGGGGATTAAGCAAAATGATGAATTCTGAGTATGAGACATAACATTTTTATCTCTTTTCCTATTTGAAATTCATTGTAAGCACTTACATGGAAAAAGCATACTACTGTAGAAAACATTTGTTCACTCTTAGGACTTGCAAATTCAGTGTCTTAAGAAAATGCTGTTCACATAGCTTCATGACATTTTAATATTTTGCTTTGCTTCTTGATTGCATTCACTTGAATTTGGTATTTAATCTAAGAACTCAATAAACTCTTAGGAAATAATGTTTTAAGGCTGTTGAAAATAGGTACCAGAACTTTTCAGAGAAAAACAGGTTACACATTAATATACACTTTTTAGTGTTAACAATTCATTTTGAAGAGTGATTAAGATTAGTTGTCTCCTCTTTAAAAACGTTTGCAGTCTATGTGTGTAGGGATGGTATTTTATGTGCTTTAAATGTCAAGATAGTTCTGCCGACTTTAACATTATAATGATACCAAATTTAAGTCATTAAAGGAGAGATTTATCTCACATTTTAAACATTGAAATTAGGGGTTAAATCTAAGTACGTGAGCTTCTGCTATAATGCAGAAAGACACAAACCTCCAGAAGGCATATATAAAAAGACTTTCCTTTAGAATTAACAATGAATCAATCTGTCATTTTGATTCATGAAGGTTAGTGAAGATAAATCCCCATTTTTAATTAGTTATCCAGGACGGATATCAGAAGAAAAAGTAACAAGGAATAATATAAAACATATTAGTAATATGAATCTAACAAAAGATGAAACAGAGCCCAAGCACAGTTTCCTCTGTTGATGTTCAAGAGGAGGTAAGGTTGAAGTTAAAATCATCTGTTAGAAAAGTTTCCTAGTGGATTTAGACAGAACAGCACTACTCTCCATAGCTAAAAAAATATCCAAACTCCAGATACAAAAATCATCTCAAGAATCAGTGTTTAAAGGTCTCATAAATATGCTTTCTCTTGTATTTTTTAGCCTCTAAAACTGAGAGTTTTAGCTTTAGTCAAGAGACTCATCCAAACAGCCATTTTCAGTTACCACATGACCTCTATAGACTGCAATAACCTCAGTGGGAGCTCTATCAATATGTGCTTAGGCTTCAAAAAAAATGTACCCATCAATTTCTGTGTACTTAGGTCAAGAAATGTTGGTTGCATCCACATTAATGCAATATGGCAACTGCAGATAGCTGCTGAATTTTTTGAATCCACAAAGATTAAAATTGCTTTTTTTTAGACTAAGATATTTCAAGTTCTATATGTCAAGGCAATTTCTATCACTCCATATTTCAAGGCATAAAATTTTTATTTTATGATGGCAAACATTAGGGCTTCAATAGCTTTATAAGTTTGCTTTTTACAAAAGGATTCAATACAAATTCTCACCATTCATCTGAAACTTATATTATATTTAGAAATGTAATTAAAATGTTTTTATAATTATGTACATAGTAGTTCCTTTGTTTAGTGACCTGAGTTGAAGGCAGCAGGATGTTTTGTACTACAAAGATGAGCATGAAGTGAATATTTAATACCAAGAAAATAAACCTCTGAATAAGAGTCCAGACTGTCACTAAAACCTACAAGAATGGATTGCATATAATGCAGCCTTTGAGAGGCTATAAGAAATAACAAGACATTGGCAGGCAAATAGACCAAGGAAGCTTCCTGGATCTTTTCCACTAATAAATTCTTTCAATTTTGGCAAGAGATATCTGTAATTTGTAAGTGGTTTTGATCTCAGGGAAACTTTCCTGCATTTCTGCAGCAAGGGAAGACTTTCTATATGGGAGGTTGTGATACCAGTCCCTTCGGGTAGAAGGCCAGGATAGAATTTGACACTCATGCAGTGACTGGTACTGGTTTCAAAGATAGTTCTTATCTCTTCTTCTCAGAAACCAAGCAGAAAATCACAATGTTATGCCTGATGACAGTAGAAAATATAAGGTCATAAATTGCTCCCTGTTTTGCTCAGATGCCTGTTCCACACAACAAAACAGATGTTTTTCTCTCTGTCACCACCAGCGGCTCTTACACCAGCTATCATGAAAGCAAGGACAGAAATTACACAGTGTACATGTTATTTGCACTTTTATTCTGCATACAGCTGATACTGGGAACATATAATAAGGGAGATAATTTTCTGGTTTCATTCAATAAAATAAACATTTTTCTCACTAAAATCAAACATTTCATAACAAATTTTTCCTCTTGAAAATATAAATAAATATACACCTAACATTTCCATCTACATAGTATTGTGTATATTTTGCAGCAATGAAAGATGTACAGCAAGGAATCAAATATGGAAAAATTCTAAACGTTTCCTTGTCCCACAGGGTGTTAGTCCTCAGGCAGGCCAGCTTTCGAAAACAATATTTGATAGTATTCAAGGAATTTTAAAACATATCTCTATGGAGAAAGTTGATTTTTACTTGTAAAATAAATTAGCTGCAGACTAGCAAGCCTTTAAACAAAATATCAGGAGAGACACTGTTACCAGAAATGAAGTCCTGCCCAGCAGGTTACTCAACTACAAAGGCATACTTAAATTGTGCTTATCCCAATTCCATGTGGGCTCCTGTGGAGAGATTCCTGGAGCTGCATACATGTGGAACTAATCAATCAGATAAAAACATCCACAGTTCTTAAAAAACATATTCTGTGCTCAATGTGATTTTGGCACAAATGTGTTATTTGATATTATACCTGATCCAGGTTACAAATTGGCTGGGATCTGCCCTCCAATGAAGATGCTTTGCTACCTCAGGTGTTCTACACATGGCCAAACAGTTTTTAACTAACTTCCCTCATTAGAGCAATTATTTAGGTCTTAGCTTTAACAATGCAATAGAAAACAGCTATTGAGGAACCTGTACTTGTTTGGCAAAAAATCTCAGGGGTTGGAAGACAAGAACCAGTACCTCATGATGTGCTTCTGGCTAATTAAGATGTTGATTGAGCCTATGTTAATAAGGTCCACCAAATTATGCTTAATTAATATGTAAATTGGTAAACCCTTCCACAATTACCCTACCATCTGAACTCTAGCTATGGGCCCCAAAACAGACAATCACTTATAGTTTATGTTTTCAGTTGGTGAAATAATTTTCTGAAAACAAAGAAATTGTGAGGTAGAGTGCAAATATATATTGTTTCAAAATACACATGGATACATTACACAAACATTATAGATATACATAACAATGTGAAAGTTTAAAGACAGGTCAGCAAAAGGACTTCATGTGTGTGACACATAAAAAAAGGAAAGCATTTCTTTCCTCAGAATAATTTCTCAGATGTGGTGGTCCCCTACAGATGATGGAGAGGTACATCTAGAAGTCAGTTCCAACCATTTGAGAAGTTATGCTAAATTAAATTAATAGAATATTATGATAGGTATCTTGAAAAGAACTGTTGGTTCAACCTCTTTTAGTCTGAGCACATATTAACAGAACTTAGAATAACCTTAGGAAACTGTAATATTCAGATGACCTAAGATATAATGAGCATGCCTGACGTTTTCTATCAACCAGTCCTAGATGTTACCAGCTCAGCATCTTACCAGGGCCACATGAATCAATCCAAGGAGACTGTCTCTCCTTGGCTAGGGTTTTATACAGAATTTAAATAATTGAGATAAGGTCTATATAGGTCTCAAGTGTTTACAAAGCCAATGAGGACTCCTAATTTAAGCATTCAAAATAGGTGCCTCCAGAAAATAGGACAAATACAATTTCCTCCCTTCCTGCTTTCCTTTTATCTCCTATTACCATAAAAGGACCACTTACCAGAATGGGAACACTTTAATGTTAGTCCATAAATAATTCTTTTGCTTCAATAGTAGTGACGCAATAAAAACATGTAATAAAAATCAACAATTATTCAAATTGTGGGTGGTTGCCTGTAGACAGGCTAACTGTGACACTGACACTATAGCCAGTGATGGTCGAGTCCACATGAGCAGTGGAATGAGAAGAGCTGGTGAGGAGGCCTCCCTGCTGAGGGGTCTATACACAGGGGTCTCATTTCAGAGGCCCTGGCAGAGCTACTTCTCCAGAAAGGCAATGTGTCACAATGTCCTGTGTCACCTCTCAGCCCCACGTGGGTGCCTGAGGTACCTTAATGCATCCCTGGTGGCACTAGATTCCCATGCGTGGGCAAGAGAATTACACTTCAGGTGTCAGCTGTCACTTGACCTTAATCACATGTAGACATTTATGCACAGTTGCCCAATTTTTAGAATCTTAATCTGGAACTGAATGCTAACCAGGTTGTATTGCATGTTCTCCTAGCTTCCACTGTTATTGTTCTCTCAGCATCTACTGACATTTCAAAACACTTTCTAGGCAATTTATTGACTTAGAGAGCAAAAGGGTGGAATACAGAAATATTTATAAAATGGAGTAGCACTCATTGCAAAGTCTAATATTTAAGAGAGGTGCAGAGGCAGTCAAAATTCATTGTTCCTTCATTTGCCTTCTGAGAATGCTCTGAAAGTCCTTGAGGTCCTGAAGTCTCAGTTCTTACATCTGTTCTTACACCAGTTCTACACTGGGTTTGCACTAGGTAAGAAGGTCTAACTCAAGAAAAAAATCCTGCATTTTTGTATTGTAGATCAATTTTGACTGACAGGTTGACCCTTAGCTTCCCTTATTTAGCACTGAACTATGATACTCCTATTCATGGAAATAAAAATAATCAATTTCACTATTCTGCCTGTATGCAATCCAGAAAACTTCAAAAGTCCTTACAAATCTCCATAGATGTCAGCTAATAATGTACTGGTCTTGGACAGACTCAGGTATTTTTGGAAGCTAAAAGTTCTTTCCCCTTAGGAAATCTCTGGTGATCTTTCCCAAAGTGTCAGCCCAGAGATCATTAAAATTTCAGTCAGTTTTAATTGGATAAGACCACACATCTCTATCATTTCACTCTGCATCAGCTATGGGAGACAACATCCCGCCCAGTCTGCCACACCCTGTGGGCTGAATTTTAACTTTTTATAGACCAAAAGTCAGTCTCTTAAAACCTGGCGGTTTATCATGGAAAATTAATACTACTTTTCTAGAAAGAACTGAGATTTCAAAGATGAAGATTAATTATATCCAACCAGGAGGCACAACATGCTTGTAAACATTACAGCTTTTCAAAAATGAAGGTGTATGGCCATATATTATTGAATCACATCCCAGTAAGAGAGTGGCAAGTGTGTGAACTCTTCAAACCCTAACTATATATCATTACATCTCCCACAGATCATACATTCAAACCATCCTGCAGATTATCTCCTAATCAGCAGTTCAATATCTGCCTGTTTACAATGGATTTAAAACCAAGGAATCCCAGGATATGAAGCACACTGTGATTCTGAGGTGCTGGAGGATGTGCATAACAGAATGATACACCAGCACTCATGCAGATTTCCATCACAAAATTTTAAAAGTTACAGAGATATATCTAGAAACTACAAGTTTCAACTATCATTGAAATATATATACCAAAAAAAATACTCCATGTGTGCTACATAATTTTACTTCATGAGTAAAAGAATACTGAATTGGTAACTGACTACTTTCACAGTGCTTAAAAAAAATGATAAATGATGATTTTGAAGCAGCATTCAAAATCTCTTGTTTTGTCAGGCAGTCAAGTGGGATCTGTGCTTGCTAATTCCTATCCTTTCCACCAGACTGGACCTCCTGCTGCTTCCTGTTTGCAACATGGCAGCTTCCCAGGAGAGCCCAGGTGGGTTTTCCCCCTGTTAAGAATAAGACAAGTAGAATCCTTTTGGAGAATGCTTAGCCTGACTTAGTGACATTCACTTCACGTAGTAATTCCTAGGAAGATGGGCAGCCTTCAGCTCTAAGTATAAGAGTTGTGAATCCTCTTACAATCCTAGTAACAAACATAGAAAGTGTTTAGTTAACACGGAAGATGTTTGATGTTTGCATGAGTCTTTTCAGATCTGTTCAAACAACTGATCCTACAGTGGTGCAAGCAAGAGTACAAGTAAAAGAATACTAACAAAACCAGCTGGAAAAAATCTGCAGTGTGCCAAGTACATCTTAATAAATTTTCATTAATGTTTATACATACATATACAAGTATATATGTAAATAATATAGAAGACACACTCTTTTCTTGTTGAGGCTTGTTTGGGTTTTTTTTTTTTTTTGGCTCTACACGGTGTTTATGATACATTTGGACCAATAAATGTGAAAAAACTCACCAAAAAATTACCAAACTCCAGCACAGCACCAGTGTGGCAGGTCCACCTCCACAATTTCTTTTACAGAAATGTTTATGTGTTTTGAGAAGAATGTTGAGAAGAATGTTACTGTTTTGATCTGCACAAACCTTTCAGTTGTTACAAATAGCAGATAGCTAATGACTGCTGAAACATTTAGATTGCTCTAATTTTATAAGTGAATGTTATGTTTGCTTATGTGTTTCCCTCTACCTTTGGAATTTTGTTCTGCTTTAACTTAATAAAAGACATTTATAGCCAAGATTTACTTCTTTATGCATGTGATGTTGGTGGTGACCAAGGCCCTTTTTCCAACAATAATGGCCATATAAAAGTCCATGTATCTCTGCTTTTAGAAATTGATGGGATAGACAATTATCTCTTTCAGACAGGTAATTTCAGGACTGTTTGGCAAAACAGTTGTAGTATAGTTCCTTTACCATGCAGAGCTATAAAATCAGTTGTGAGTTCTGTTAAGTTAGATGCCTATTTTTTCTCCAAAATAAAATTTGGAAATTTAGAATTCATGTAAACTAGGAAAGTAGCAGTAAATACATCTCTTTCATCTCTGTAAACTAAAGGATGCTGTTGAACAGTTCAGAAACACTGAATCAGAGTAATTTCTCTTTTAGAGAACTGAGGATCTTTAACTGGTATATACAGAGAAGACATCCTGCTTCTTGTTCTCTTGCAGTGAAACGAAGGATGTGAAATAAACATTGCACTCTGGAGATACTGTTACCTTTGCCTACATACAACCAGGAGAAGCCTAACCAGAAATACCAGTTTATTGTCACTTGCTAGGACTGACACTTATCACTAAGAGTAGGTACAAGTACGTGATAAAGACCACCCTAAGTTAACTTTTATTTTTAAGGTAAGGAGTACCTCATAGTTGTGGTGGTATTTCAAAAGTCATGGCCATATCTAGTGGAGCAACACAAAGAGATTAAGTTTCCCTTGCTTCTAAAGCTGTTAATAAGCTAAAGAGAGGGAACATTTTTACTACAACCCTTAAAACATTGCTGTCACATTCTCATATTAATACTGCATTCTTATGTTAAATCACTGAATTTTTCTATCCTTGGGCCCCTCTAGCAGATCTCATTAGTGGTTGTTTTTGTGGAGATTTTTGTTTTTAAGCCAAAAGAGAACCATAGTAACTGTGCATTTCCCAAACCATTTCATTCATGAATGGGAAATGAGTCTCCAAATCTTTACTCACATGAGTAACCACATTGATATCCTTGGGCCTTCCATTATTAGCAGCTAGAACTGTGAGTATAAATCTGCAGGATTTGGATGTGGCACTTCATTACTTCATAGGAGTGAAATCTGTAGCTGAAATCAATAGCTAAGCATGTGAGGCATATAAAAGATACACATTCTTTCATGGAGGTCTGATTGCAATGCATCTCTCAATTTTGTTTCGGCATCAACAAATAAGCATACCATTGTAAAGAGACATACAGACTATAGGCAGTAATTACAAAGACACATTTTAGATAGACATTCTAGCCTCAATAGAGGAGTTAGGAATAGTCCATCAGAAAGAACAGAATAATAGTGAAAAAGGCCAACACTTCTTGAAAAAACTAACATAGTAAGTCACAGACCAAGTTTTTGGTTCTCTGTCAATCAGTAGTGTAACTGTTGTCAATCATTCCCTCTTACCTTGTTTGTGATTTTTGAATGGCAACAAAAGAAACTTTTGTTGGTAATTATGGTCTTCACAATTCATCTGAGTCACAGGCAGGATTTTCAGAGCCTGCCTGTGGAATAGGCATGGTGTACCCCAAGCTGCGCTCACGTATGTCCGACCAATTCAAGCTAAAGTTTCCCACGATAATATGAAAGGAAATAAAAGATTCTGACCAACACAAGTCACTATTCTAGAAATAACAAAAGGAACAGGATAGCCAGGATCTTCTGGTTTAACACTCTTTTTTTTTTTTTTTTTCCTTTAAGCTGGTAAATATAACTTTTCCTTTGGAAGGGTGCAGTTAGACAGGATATGCACCTGTGCGTCTTGGATCTTCTGAAAGAGTATTTCTATTCTCTGCCTAACCACGTGCTTCCCATTACACTGATATTCTGCTAAAAATTACTGCCAAGAATTAAGGCTTCTTCATTTATTTTTTTAATTCCTGAATTCCCCTAGGATTTATTCTTTCCTCAAATATTTTCACCTTCCACATATATATTTTTGTTTTGTTTTCTTTGGCTATCAATTTATCTTGGCCCTGCTGAAAACATGAAAAGATTTGTGAAGAAAGGCTCTCACATAAAACCCAGTTTTGGAGTTGATTCAGCAAAGTAACAGATCTGATAACATCAAAGCAAGAACATCTGAAACTAAGAATTAGGCAGAACAGATTTTTCAACAAATTGCAGCCTCTATAAATTTACCCATTTCCAAACAGCCAAGTCTGTTTATTTGCTTATTTTCCTGGCTTTGCCAAAAGAAAGGCTCAAACAACTTTGGAAAAATAACAGCAAAGTTGTTCAGCAGAAACCAGCCCCTGTACTGTAAACAGTGCCTCTCCCCAAACTGCAGCTGCACAAAGCAGAGACAATGCAGGGACCCTCAGCATCATTAACCAACTTCCCTTCCTCACCAGACACTCGCTTCGATAAAGCAATTACAATAGCATCATGGAACAGTAGAACAAGGAAAAAAAAATAACCTTACCAGCTTCTCCTACAGTACACAGCTGAAAGGAAAACAAAACCCCCAGCTGCCGTATCGCATGCAATTGGTCTCTGAGAATGAACTGACTGAAAGAACTATGAAAGGCTAAAGTCTTTCGGCCCCTCTGTTCAGCCTCTCTTCAGCTCCCACTCTCCGAGCTTCCTCACAAAGCCATTCTCCTGCTCCCTAATCCTCGCACAGGAAAAGCAGCGCGCTCCCAATGACTTCAGCAGGAGCGATCCTCCGGGGGTGGGGGAAGCCGAGATGCTGCCAGCGCTCAGCCCCAGCCCCGCCGCCGCCCCGCATCCCCAGGGAGGAGAGCCACCGGCGTGCCAGGCACTGGGCACAACACCCCGTGCACACACAGCACCACAGGACAAGGCACGGAAAAGTGCCCATCTCCGGTCATCACCCTCCCAGCCACTCATTTCTGAAACGAGAACACCCCTGGGTGCTTGCGAGAGTGCCCCGCATGCATCTCAGTCAGCCTGCGCTGAGCTAATTAGGCTTTTTTTCTCCTTTTAAAATTAGCCACGTGACTTCCTAAAGCTCTTGTTAGGCCTTAGATGTTTCTTTTTCACAAAGAACGTGCAAGTAAATCTTAAATATTTCAAACAGAAAAAAAAAAAAAAAAACCAAACAAAAAAAACCCCACAAATATGTTGCCCCAGAAAATCAATACCAAAATTATAAAAAAAGAAACCCCAACGGACACAAAATCAATAACATTATGAGGCACCATATTAAAAAACAACTGGTGACTCCCTGAAATGCTTCTGATAGCTAAAATCAGAACAAGTAATTGCATTTTACACAATAAGAAAAGGATTCTATCTTCATTTCCAGTTTATGTAAAAAGAGACAACATTTTTTAGTACAAATTATCTTGAAAACGTGAGATAGATAACATCCCCTGCATAGCCTCTGCTTTTCAAGAAAGTATTAAATCTTTGTTAAAGAAACACTGTTGTCATAATAGTTTTTAGCACAAGTTTTACTTCTCCACAAGATGCAAAGAACTCAGAAACAGGCAGCTGCCACAAAGTAAATCACAGACCTAGAAAAGCAGATGGCATAATTTCACATCTTAAATGTTGGCTGTGAGCCTTCCAGTAATAATTTATAAGAAGACTTCCTCCTGCCTGTTCCTCTGCTTGGCAGCATGCTGTTTGAGCCTTTCAAACAAAATAAATAGACTTCAAGCCACCAGCTTCACACACACTAACACTTACCAATGCTATTTCAACCTGACACAAGCTGACTTTGTTCCTCTGTGACCCTGGAGAGAAAAGCAAGGTGACAGTTTGATGGATGCGATCCCTTTTCACAATGTGGGTTGTGACTTCACAGCCCTGTCTCCCCATTATTGCTTAGCTGAAGGAGGAGACAGGAGCAGAGGAGAATCTTCTACCATACAGAGCCATTTTAATAGTTAACCAAATATGCAATAAATGCCTGGAACGCATTTTCCTACCTCAAAATGTGAATTTAAGGGAATCCGTTTCCACTTTTCATGGAGTTTGGGTCTAAGAGCAGAAGGAAAAGGCTTCAAGAGGAGGAATTAATCCAAATTGTTTATTTCAAACATATTTTAGTTTAGGAAGATAGTAACATCACCAGAGAAGGAAGGAAAGGAAGGAAAGGAAGGAAAGGAAGGAAAGGAAGGAAAGGAAGGAAAGGAAGGAAAGGAAGGAAAGGGAGGGAGGGAGGGAGGAAGGAAGGAAGCAAGGAAGGAAGGAAAAAATTTGGTTTGTTTCATTTATGACCAAAGAACTTTTACTGAGACTTTTATGAATTATTTCTTAACTGTGCTAATTCAATTATTGAACCATGAATCTTGAACAATTCTTTACTGGACAAAGGTCTCACTGCAGTAATCTGAGGTAAACAATTGCAATATGATGTCTTTTATTTATTACCTGAAAGACATAATAAAGTATCAGATGATTCATATATCTTAAAAGTGGTGTCTGCAAATTCAGTATTTGAATGCAGATTCTCTGCTACAATGAATTCAGAAATCCTTTTACAAGATTAACATATTTAACATAAAAATCCTTCCATATTTCACAGAACTCTTAATGAAGAAATTTCCTTTCCATGAAAAAGGTTGAAAAAGGAAGATGCTGAATGAACTCTGAAATGCAAAGCTCCACCTCCACAGGCTTGAGCTCATTAACAGACATCCTAATGCCTGTAGTTGGCCTCTGATTTCCTTAGAGTGGAGCACAGGTTATTAATGTATTTCAGTCTTTCTTTCTGATTGTTCATCTGATCAAATGGGTTCATCATGAATACTGGAGGCTGTCGGACCTCTGATTTTACAGGTGGATACCGGGGCCAAATGATCTGCCTCAAGGAAATCTCTGTCAGAAAGCCAAACCTCTGCTGTTCCAGAATAGTTCACCCTAGCTCCAGTGATCTTCATGCTCCAGAAGATGATTTTTGAAACCAGGGCCTAGTCTACTCCTGTTTGAGATTAAGCTTAATATGTTATGTATTTGTAACACAAATTATGTTATTATTGTTTCTAGTTTGGGATTTGATATTCACAATTCTGTCAAAAAATATGGGCTCACGTTCATTCTTCCAAAAAATTGTACTGTCTTATCAAAAAGATGCACTTTGTTTCAGATATCAGTATTTAAGTGTTTCCATATTTACAAATAATTTTAGTTGAATAGAATTAGAATATCTGTGAGGTAGAACCCAACTTATGATACTGAAAGATAATCAAACAAAACACAGAAATTGGTTGATATTCAAAAAAAAAAAAAAAAAGCAAAATCTGACAGATTTATACAGAGGAATAACAGCAAGTCCAATTTTTAGTTTTTTTTTTTTTTTTTTTTTTTGGGTTTTTTTTTTTTTTTTTGGGGGTGTGGGAATTTTTTTGTTTGTGTTTTTTTTTTCCTAAGAACCACCTTAGAATTACACTCTTGGTTTAGGTGACCCTTTTCTGGGTCTTAGGGGGGACTAGTATGGTGAAAGTCATGTGGTATGAATTTCACCCTTTGAAAAGAGGTTTTAAAAGATGTACTTGTGAACAATTTATATCCCAATTACAGCTTCTAAACTTCCACCATTGCTTCTTTGCTTCTCCCTAACAATCTGAGAGCATTCCCATTGTAAAGAAGGAAGTATCTTAAACATTATAGAAACAATAAGGCCTCTTCACAGACCACTTGATATAAATACATTACCTCTAAATAAAAAAGTTTGCACCATGCAGCAGGTGGTTAACTATGCTATGCACAAATGAGATGAGCTCTACCGATCAAAAGGAAGAATGAAGCATGAAAAATGCAGCCACCTTTGTACTTGGAAGCTTGCATAGAGGAACAAAAAATTCACAATGGGACAAAAGCTACAGGCACCAAAATTTTGGAAGAGCTCATTTTTCTCATTCTTGTAGCAGAATGTAACTTTCAGACTCATGACAACTACCTGAAGGCAGTCTGAGCTTCACGAAATCGCAGCAGGTTTGCACACTCTGCTCTGTAAGTTTTTCTCTGCATTCTCACAACTATGTCCTCTTATCTGTAAAATCTCTCCAAAGCCCCTTTTTTTTTTTTGCACAACATTTACTTCTTTCCATATTTCTAGGATTAACAAGAAACATAAGGCTCTTAGATAAGGCTTTCATTTGGATAACAGCCATACACATTTAATAGCAATCATAAGAGCAGTTAGAAGAATCTTTTCTACACGCGGAGTGGTGCAGACAATTGCACTGGAAAAGATTACAGTAAAACTAAAGATTCCTAAGCTCTTTGAGACTCACTGGAGAGTGCACTCTGATTAGTGCAATCTACTGCAGCTCTTTCGTTTTTTTTTACACTAAACTCACAGCAAATCTTAAAGGCAAGTGTAGAAAATGGAATAATAGAAAGAATTGGGTTGGAAGGGACCTTAAAGATCATCTGGATCATCTGGAGATGGCGTACCTTTATAAACAGAAGGAAATGCACATTTTAAAGATACCCCATCTGACTTTTAAGCATTTGGTTGAGGAATATGAGTTCCATAGTCAGCAGATGATCTAAGAGTACACTTTTTAATGGGCTCCTTAACATAGTCAGGTAATTTTAAAGGTTTACTGTTCAATGTTAAGGTTGTTTAATGATTGATGCTCATATAACATATGTATGCCAAATTTCAGGGATATTCTTTATCTACTTGACTGGATTTTTCTTCTGAGAAAGCAGTGGGGTGGCAACTCTGCAAACTGGAAGAGGAATGACTCTGGAAGAGGGAAGGAAGAAATAGCAATGAGAGGAGAACACAGTAAAAAAACATAGTTGGGTAAGAAGGGAGAGAAATTGAAAACTCTGGTGATTAGAGTCACTTGAGCAAAAATGTTACTGAAGTCAAAGTTTCACTTTGTTAAGGCTTATCTAATAGCATTTCCCTGGGGTTTATCTCCATGGGTTCAGCCTAAACTCTCTCTCACTTTTGTTTCAGAGTTGGATGAAAGCAAGGATTCCGCAGTGCAGCTGGGTTTACATTAGGAGTGTGTGTGTGAAGCTGAGGATGTCTAGCTTGGAACTTCAAAGTGCATCAGCTAATGCTGGTGCATCAGCCTGAAATTTCAGTAAATATGTCAGTTTCCTAAAGTTGAATAGAAGAGCAAAATTAAAACAGCAAAGTAAAAGAACAGCATGGGGCCTGCACAACACTAAATCTTCATTCCTCCTTCAGCAATAAGATACAAGGAGCAAAAAAGAGGTTCTCTGTAAATTTGGCAAGAAAACCCATTCTGAGTGCCTGTTCAGAGGCTTTGGCAGATATGGCATGCTGGTCCAAGATAAGCCAACACTGTAATTTTGGACAGTGGGGTATACCTCTTGTGCAGCCAGGAACAAAGCCTATAATCCAACCCATCTTCCACAGCCTTCTGCACCAGCCTAGGGCTGAGTGGGCAGCATGGGGTCAGGAGACGTCCATACTATGGACATTGCCTGGTATTTTTTAAAGATCAGATATTTTCATCACAACTGTGCTACAGACAGACTGACATGATCAGGTACACAGACACAGGCATTGAGAAGACTGGAAGGCTTTTAAAGCCCAACCATCAAGACTTTTGTAAACCTTTAGCATTTAAAGACAAACATCTGCTAAAAAATTCTTAGGCTTGGAGCCTCAGACTGTTAATACATGTGTCTCCTCCTCCTTTTGGAGGAGACACATGTATTTTCCCTGTAGTTCAGAGGTTTGCAGCACAGCTGGAATTCCAACTTTTGAATATTACTACAGTGAAAACATATACACAATGATTTAAATAGTGATATTCTTGTCCATTTTTCCAAAACAAAGAGAAATTAATAGAGTTAACTAGGGTATATTTGGGAAGTGGGGGGAGAAGAAAGGAATAAAGAGAGGTACAGACATATGGTATAAATAGCTTATGGGAAACTGCCCTACAAACTGCTGCAAACACAAGAATCATCAATGCCTTACAGTTAATCAGACTCCATACAAGAAATTTACTTATAGAAACAAGAATTTGTAGTACTGAGCTGGAACATAAGCACTGTTGCAGATTTACTCCCTCATTAAAGATCTCTCCCGGGAATTATCATCATATTCATATGACAAGAAAAATACCATAGTACTTTATCTGGACATTATCCAATAATGTATGCAAGGGAAGTAGTAGAATATTAGGTGTGAGAAATGCCTGAGTTAATACTATGCACTGCTCTTGCTGTGAGAAAATGTAGGATTTTTTTTTTTTCTGCAAAATAGTGTAAAATAAACCTGTTACAATCCAGGACAAATTTCAGAGTATATATTAAATGGCAGAGGATTCAGAAAGCAATAATATGGCCTAGAACTGAAGTAAGAAGGGGAGAAACTTGAAGAGGCAGCTTTGCAAGGCTGGAGCACCCACTTTCCTGTTTGAGTACACTGGGAGTTCTCATTCCAGGCAGAGCAAGTGCTGTGTTTCTGTAACATCTCAGCAGCAATCTCCATCCCTCTTTCAGAGGCCACTTCACCCTCAGTGCCCCAGCTCAGACCTTTATGATGAGGAAGAGGATGGCATACCTGCTGGTCCAACATAAGGGAAACCTCTGACCATTGCAAAAAGGAGCCTCAAGCTCAATCGCCTAGCACAAGTAACCATGGGCAATTATTTTTGACCACACACAAACTTTAAGGGCACCTTCCTTTACATCTCACATATAGATTTATGCAGTCAAATTGCCTAAAATTTAACGTAATTTGGGTTTTAAGCTCTTATAACATTTTATGTTACTCTTTTGCTCAGGCTTCCATAACCATTCTGTTTTTCCTCTCTAATGATGTATTTCCCTTCTGCATTTATTTTGTGGTTTTTAATTTGACTGGCTAATTCTCTTTTTCTTATAGCAGCTTACTGGTCCAATTCAACATAATCAAAGTAGTCAGAAATACTATTATACTCGGCCATGTGTTTCCTTCCACCTAAAGTAACTCCACTAAAGCATAAGTTTTATTATGAACGACATAAACTTTGTGCTAAGGCCAAACCTAACTTGAATTAATGGACAACAACCAAAAAACTGACTGTCCAAAATTTATTGTCTGTAATGAAGAGAAAGACATCATGAAAAAGGTCAGACTGTAACCTCTGCAGCGCCGGGTAAACAACATTCTCTCTTGTACCAGCTGGATGATGCAGTGATGCTGGCAGACACTTATGCGACCCAGCTATTTTCAAGAAAACCCTAAATCCCTCTTCTGTGCAGGTATGATCTTGCACTTGGAAAATCCCCTGGGAGCAGGTCTGATAGCTTCTGCATAGCTGTTCGTGGAACCAGCTGGCTCGACTCCCGTGTAAATGGACCTGCCTGTGAAACTGCAGCTCATCAGCGGCATAGGAATAAGGGAAGCGCTCACACTTCCAAATGTGAATCGTCAGGAAGACACTGCCAAGGCCAACGCGTTCACTTCGGAAGAGGAGAGGCTCCCTCCTATGGCTAAACCGCGTAAAGCTGTGAGCACCGCCCTGAGCATGGATGCTTCAGACAGAAAGTCGAGAAAGAAAGAAAGAAAACTATAAAAAGTCTCACTATTACATATGCAAGGCACGTGGAAACTGAAATCCAGAAATCCATATTTTGCAGGTACACAAATGTTATAATGATAATAATGGCACGAATCTGAGTTTTCTAGCTAAACACCTCACACTTCCCGACAGAAACTATTTTTAAAAAACATCTTTTATCCTTTTCTAATATTTTAATAGCTAAAATAGCATGGCAGTCAGGGAAAGGGACACCTTTCTGGAAGAAATATGAGTTAGAGAATAATCTTGAAGACACATTGTACACAATTATAAATGTGTCTAACATTTTCTCAAACCCATAGGCATGTATGAAGCATAACATCAGAAACAAATAATGTATGTGATTGGATCCCTACTTATGATTTATTCTTAGCTTTTACATTTTTTTGTCTTACATTGGAAAGCCAAGGTTCTGATACTACAAACTTAGACTTACGGGACTGAATGGTTCAGAAGCACAGGTTTACTTATCTAAAGAAATAGCTACTGTATCCTGAGTCCAATAATGCCACTTGCCTAAAGAACATAAGCATGCCAAGAAGAGGGGAAACAATGTTTAAGACAATATTCAATTATTCATTTTTGACTTGAAACAGGTTGTGGTTTTTAAATTTCCTTTATTACAATTACAGCAAGTAAACTCTTTTACCAACTCTCTCTGGGCAGCTCAGCTTACATTCAAGCCTACCAGACATAAAATGAGTTGTCGCGAGTTCTTGCTTTCTATTGTTTTTTATGGCAATAGTATTTATCACGTAAAAGAAAAATAAAAATCATGGATAGTATGCTTGGAGAAATAATATTAATACCTCTAAATTAATAATGCATTGTTTTACAACTTTAAAAAAAGGCACTGTAGTTAAAAATGTTTTCCTTTAATTTGTTTCCCATTTTAAGAGGCTCTAATTTTGCTTTTTCATTTCTTCCATTTCAATCTCAATACATGTGAGTGCAAAAGAGTATGTGACCAAGTGCAATAAAGGACCTCTTGACTGCTAAAATTTTATTGTGGTATACTCAGCACCTGCACTAGCACACTTTTCATTAATGGACTACAGTAAATGTTTATATAACTACCAAGAGAGTTTATTAATGTGAACAAAAATTCCAGCAGATAGATCATCCTTTGGAGCAATTAACCTCTACAATAAAATGCAGTCTGACATATACAGAGTTCTCTGAGGCACCTTAGATTAATGAAAAGGGGGATATAAAATCAACCCTGATCCTGTGGTAAGAAATCCCTTTTGTCCTACATACCAGCTTTTTTGTAGAGTTTAAACTATTACAGCTTTTATGGAAAATAAAAAAGACAGCTTTAATTTTCAAACAGACAATCAATTCTTCTGCAAGAAAACTTAATATTCTCTCAGGTGTCTGCATGTGAGTGGAAATTGAAGAAGATCTGGGAAAAGCTACAGAGAGATGTCCTAAAACACAGTAACTCCAAGCAGTAATTTGCTGGATAGAAACCTCCATATCTGGAATGTACGAGATTTCAAGGTCTTTCAGTCTCCTCCACCTTCTCCTATTCAAAGATGTGGAGAACAAATGAATCTAATCCTCAGACTGTAAATCTCTTCTGAGTGAAATTCAGTTTGAACTGTTAAGTATCATGGACACTAGAACAGGAAGAAATAACAACACTGCAAGTATTGTATCCTGCAAGTGTCCAATTTTTCTGTAATGCAGCTATTTGGTTTGTTTTCCATGTGATGAAGTAAAGGGAACAATACTGAAAGTGCTTGAAACAACTCTTATATAAAATATGCAAAATGTGTTAGTTTTCAGTTGTGTGTCATTTCAACCCACACAGTAACCTCGTGCTGGCACTACTCAACAACAAGATGTGGCATCTCTCATTCATACAAATAGTCCTGAATTAAACAAGGGTACTTTAAGGAATCTGGATTAATCACACATGAAACTTCCAAATTCCATGCATAACCTTTACTAACGAACTCAGACATCCCTGGGTTTTTTTCTGATGATGATGATATTATTTTATTCCCCTGCACACATGGACTTACTACATCTACATATGTACATATGCATATATATATATATAAGTGTAACCATATCACAGAAATTACACTAGAAATCACTATAGAAAAAGCATCCCTTTATATTTTTTTTTAATTGCCAGGGAAGCTTGACAGCATTCTTCTATTTTTCTCTCCTCAAGATTTCACAGAGCTTTCTGAACAAGTGAAGTCTTGAATATGCACCTGATTTGAATAAGAATGGGGGTGAATATACTCTTTGGAAATAGCAGTGCCTCCAAAGAAAAATGTTTGCTCCTATTACAGATTTTCTTGCTGAAAGCCAAGCTCTGAGCCTTGCACTCAGGCTGAGAGTCTGCTGAGCCCATTTCAGCTGGGCTGGCAGGGGTCTTGCTCCTCAAGGGAGGAGGTCAGTCCCATGGCCTGGAGCAGAGGGCAGGGAGCTGCAGGGTGACCCCACACCCAGACATTGTGCTCAGGGGCTGGAAGGCAGCTCCGCTTATGCTGGATCACGCAGGGAACGCACCCGGCACGTCTGGCAGACAGAAGTCACCTTCCATCATGGGGGTGCATTCACACAGGCAAATCTCCTCCCCTGTATGTTTCTATCATTTGAATAGCAACTGTGACAACAAGAATGGCTCACCAGAGATATTTGGGGTACTAATGAACTAATTTTCAAAGAGCGCTGTAAAAAAGAGACATAATTGTGGGTGCCTTGCCATTAACAGAAAACTAAATCACACAACTTATGATGCTCCTTACAAGTAAAAGCAGTGTGTAGCAGTAGAAAGACTATTGTGGAGAGAGAGCCTAGGAATTAATACACATTTTGAAGTTTGCACTTCATCTCTATTGCTATTGTGTGCTTCCACCGTGACCTTGGATAATCCTGATCTCGCTGTTCTTTCCTTACCTGTCCTTATGGTGGAGTTTTTGTTCCCTCAAAAGATGAGCATTGTTAAGAAAAAGCCATTAAGTTTTATGGAATATCCAGCTATGCTGTGGAGGAGTATCATAAGCTTTTGAGTCTGAAAATAAAAGATATATGTAAGAGAAGATTACCCTACAAAGTCTATATCTTCCAGATAACCCTTGATTTTTAGTTGTTCTTTTTCTGTTTGAACTATTTAAGGAAAGTAATCATGAAGCTACCAGCTCTATTATTGGTATCTTAAGAAATAAATTGGTGGGTAGAGCTGTTTCCACTCTTTAGAATTATTTAGCATTTTTATTTTCCCACCAGGGAAGTTAACCATATCTTTCAGAAATTATTTATACACCAGTAGTCAGGAAAGTATCAAAAAAAGCTGCTCATTGCTGTTTTCTTTTTACTGCTGATCTTTTCATAGAATGAATAGAAATAACCATAAATTAGAAGAGAGATTTATAGAATGTATCTTCTAGCACAGTATGAAGTATCCAATCATTTTGCCTACACAGAATTCCATTTCTAAACAATTCGCTTACAATTAATAATACACTGAAATCATATTCAACAAATCATGCTGTCTTCAGAGAGAAAGGTGATGTGTTGAAAACCCAGGAGCTGCACTGAGAGAGTAACCCAGCACTGCCCAGTTCTCAGCAGTATCCTAGAGCCAGATGTGCCAGTACAGTTTCTCCTTATTCACTGGTCCAGTACTGGCAGCTTTCTGACAGACATCACACACCATTTTTAGTACTACAAAGAAATACCTGGGAGTGAACAGACACTCTGAAGACATCCCAGGAGCCAGCAGATTAAACATCATCTAGAGAAAAAGCTGCTGGAAGCTTTATTGTTGCATTCAGTGGGGACAGCCCCATATTCTGTGCCAAAGCAGGCATACACTGCCTTCACCAACACTGCTCCTGCACACACAGACATCCTGAAGCAGCAGTAGAGAGGTTGTTGAAGCAGTTCTAGTGTTCAATCAGCTGCTGTCTGCACTGTGAAAACCTGCAGGGTTGATAGTTACCTGGTGCATGTGTTACAGTGCTATTTCTGATTCATATGACAATTAGCTCTAGGCCTTCTTAGCCTTCAACCCTGTAAGAGACTTAAAAATCCTACTTGTCTTAAACACTGCTAGGATCACTGAAGGATTTGCCCTCTATGGCAAACTATAGAAAAGCTATGACTACCAAATCCCACCCCCCACCCCAAATATGCCTCCAGGATTTCTGGAATTTGGACTTTGAGTTAAGCCACCTGACAGGACCTTGAGATAAGATAAATGATATTGTCCAATTATCTCAGGTCTAAGGAGAAGTAAACAAGGCTGGGGGATGCCATAAGCCCACAGGCTCATTTGCTGAGGCCAGGTTTTCACACTCCTTCCCTACCAGTCAAGGGGGAGAAGGAGTTTTTGAGTGAGTGATGGTGAAAGCTCTGGTCCATGTAAGATAGAGGAAGTGGCACCCACCACCAGAGGCTACAGGTTGGGCTAATAAGCAGACTCTGAGGAGATGGGATAGTGCTTTTTATCATGTGAACTTTTCTTCCCTGACACAAACTGGCCCAGCTGTAAAACTTCCTCACCCCAGGAAAGTCACATTCACACAGCACATTTATGTGAGAGGCAGCTGCCATGTCTTAGAAAGGGTCATAAACTATCAAAGACCCTCAAAGTGCCCCCAGACTCATTCCTGAATGGGTCTCATTCCAGACTCATTCTCTTCCACCAGAGAACTGTTTGTGATCCACAAACGGGGCAACAGATCCAGTCTTGCAAAAGGCAGTGTAAATCTTCCCTGGCCCCTGCAGGGGTGGTGCTTGGGTGTACCCATAGGTACCTGAACACATGTCAACCCACTGGACTCTATGTTTTGGGGGTCCTCCATGACCAAGAAGACCAGAAGAAGGGGGCAAATGGGATGCCATTGGATTCACAGGGATGGCGACTATCTTTCTACTCTGTCTCTCTGTCACTCTCTCTCTTTACCCTCTCTCTCTTTTTCCTATTTTTCTGTTGCTCTACTTCATATTTACTGTTAAATAAAATCCATATTAATTACTTCAGCATTAATGACTCCTTTGCATATTAATTTGCGCAGAGGCATCTCTCACTAATCGTAGTAATCAGATCACAAAAAATCCCCAACATATACACAACTTTAGTGAAAAAAAAAAAAGCCTACTCTTTCAATTTCTTCTCATTTCTCGCTATCCTTTAAGAGCCAGCACCTTCATGGGCACAGAATATGTGTTAGGTCAGAATTTCCAATGACTAGACCTTTTTAAGTTACACACTGCAGTATGAATTTGGGTTAAATAAAGCAAGACTGTGAATTCCTAGATCTTCAGTTTTAGTCTGTGAAAGAGCCATCTATTAAGCTTGTACAGTGTCTAGAATAATGTGCTTTTCAATTACAACATAATATACAAATAATACCATATAATGCAGTATAATATTATGAATCATAAGATGAAGCACTAGAGTTAGAGCCAAAATTGACATTTAGGTGAGTAATGTAACAAGAGATTTATGGGTTTACATCCTCCTCTTTTACAAGAAAGCCATCTGTGAACAGGCATATACCTACTATTCCTATTAGATTTGTGTCACTGACAGTGACTACAAAGAAAAAAGAGGCAGGAAATGCAATTCATACTCTCAGCAGATATATCTAATGATGCTATTTGAAACATGGATGATCTGTGGTGGTGAGAGGGATATTAGTGTGCAATGTCTGCTTTTCCCAAAGCATTGGCAGTTGCTCAAGTGGAAAAAATTACGTTTTTCAACAAGGGCAAATCATCTATGTGCAAATAGTGGCTCTAGTACACAGAAGTAATCAGGAATTTGGGATATTAAATACTCTTCATCAGGCAATTATTGTTTAAAAAGATTTATTCAAAAAGACAAACATTTCATGAAGATATCTAGCTTGCAGTTTGGAATCTGAATCTCCACATCTGAAGTGACTGTCATAAGGACAAGCTATTTTGGGGTTTTTTTACCCCTTCTGGGGAACAGCCTAAAAATACTCTTCCTTTTTTTTTTTTTTTTTTTTAATCTCAGAAGATTTTAATGGGATGAGAAAATTGTTTCCTGCCCAGCTCTCATGGTGAGTGGCTGGCAAATGATAGCAACACAGAATGCAACACAGCTGGATTCAATCACTCCACTTAGTAGGTCTGTGAAATGGGATTGTGGATGTACCAGCTACTCTAAGAACCAGTAAAGAGAGTTCTTGCAGACTCCAGGACAGGCATCTGGCATTAACACAGTTCTGAGACTATCAGAGAACATGACACATCACACACCCAAATGATGAATCAATTAATCACACTGTAACTAACATTGATGTGTAATTACCTGTGCTTTGCTGTCTTTAGAGGTAAACATTCAGGTACGAGAAGACACAGCAAATTCTTGAAGTGTCTTACTGAGATGTTGGTACTTGAAATCAAAGTCACTGTCACACCTTTCTAAAAATACAAATATGTGTTTCCACAGTAAAGCTACTTTTAGGAGGAACGTTGCCTAATGTGTCACTCATGGCACCATTTGGTGGAAAAATCACTCCATGTAAAAGTCATCTTCTAGAGAAAGATGTACAGATTCAAACTCAAAAGAAATGCATTCTTACCCTCCAGTCCTCTTGTCCTCTAAAATTCATTATTTTTAGTATAATGTGTATCTATCCCACCACATTTCTGATTTAATGGTTTGAATAAGTGTTTTTACATCATTGTATAATAGCATGACATTTTCAAAGTGATGTTTTATTATTTTTTTCACTGATGGTGTTATCAGATGAAAGATCAAGAAGTGGATGAAACAAAAAATAAACATATTATAAATCTTTGCAATTGTCAGCTTTGCTAAGTCACACACACATAAATTGAAATTTTATAGACATGGGAAAAGTTGTGTTAGCTGAAGGGGTTTTGTAAGCTTACTTAAATAACATGTTTTATACCACCAGTCAGGTTCCAACAAAAATATGTAATTTAAAATTAAGAAAAGAGAACTTAAAGGAGTCCTTTTTCATGTCGGTTGGTAGCTTATGGCTAAGCAAGAGGTTAGTCTAGATTGGCTTCTAGACTTCCTTCCAACCTGAACTTTGCTGCGATCTTATCAACTGGCTTTTTTAAGTTTAAAGCCTCTGAAAAGAATAAACTAGGAATTTGACTCCTAGAATTATTTTTAATTGAAAAAAAAAGGGAAGATAAAAAGGCAGAGTAATTTCAACAGCACCAACATGTAGCACAACCATACCACAGCCTGTAGTGCTGCACGTCTCAGATAACTGGACAACTCTCTCCAGCAGCAGGGGCTGGGTGTGCCTGTGGTGAGATCCACAGGGTTTGTCACAAGGGCCTCTCACAGTCACCCCTTCTGCCACAGCTCAAGACCACCCACTGATCCCAAGTTTTTAAACAAATGTTATAATTGGAGCAGGGGTGGAAACCCATTTGTAGACTTGGGAAACCCATTTGTAGACTTCCTACTTAGACTTAGTAACATACCCTTGTTATCAGGGTATGTTACTGCAGGTTCGGATGAGCCAAATTGACTTTTAGAACAGATTTCTGAATGTAGGCAGGATTTTATAAGAATGGACTAGACAGATTTGTTTCCACTTAAAGGTGGAGAATTAATGCCTAAGAATAGCAGTTAATAAAAAAAATTAACAATATTCCACTGAATGAACCTTATAATTATGAAATAATAATTTCCTGTTTGAAAAAACCGAGTCTATATAATGGCATATAATGAAGACTGAAGCAAAAATGCAGTAGCGTTTTGTCGGCAAGCATTGTAGTGAAAAATTTCTGAAGAAGCTTTACAGAAAACAGCACTGAAAAAAGCAGGAAAGTAATGCTTCAGTCAGAGGGGGTTCTTACAACTTCTTTATGCAAACTTGTTTTTTCATAGTTTCTCTCCTACACTCAGGTGAAATGTATGTTATGAAGAAAAACAAAGAACTAAAAATTGTTAACAGAATCCTATATGCCTTTGTTTGATTGGTGTGTGTGTAAAATAAAATAGCATGATGATGTTATAGATCCAGCAGAATTTGATTTCAACAAAAGCTGAATAAAGCATAAACAGGACACAGAGCATCTACTGAACTGCTGTCCTGCACAATCACTAATCCCCACCAGGAGTCCTATGCTTTATATCTCACCTGAAACCTATTTTGCTCTTCTGCTGCCTCGTACCTCCTTTTGCTAGATAAAGAGGAATAAGGAAAAACAATGAAAAATTTGAGAGGGCATGCTGGAGATTTGGGGATACAGAATGATCTCTCTGACAAATCTGCTCATAATGAATGAAAATGCTGTCCAAATGACTTAAGGAGTTTGCTTCCTCACAGACATATTTAGTGTATTTTCCACATTTTACATGAATCTACCATGTATTATTTAAGATTAATTGTTTTATTACCTTTATCTGTGCAGGGTAATTACATATGAGGTTTTGCATTTAACTCCTTACTCTAAACAGCATTTTTATGTGACTTTAAAGAACACATGTACATTGCAGGAAGTAATTCAGCAATTCAGAGAATTCAGTTCAGAGAAATGTTTCTTCTCATTCCAGAGAATGTAACTAAACCTAGAAGTATATACATGATAGACTGCTCTTGATATGAGTTTTGCCACTCTCTTAATTACTGCATTTTTTACTCAAAGTAATTACTTCGTTTACCTGTCTAAAGTAGTAAGCATACCACAGAAGGCCATCTGATTGGTACTCAATACTAATGAATTAAAAATATTTTGGACTCATCTCTAAAAGCTCCAGTCAGGATAGAATCACCATTCTGCTGAATCTTAAGATACATGCAGAGAGCAGCATCTCTGCCCCATGCTATAACATCTTGCATACATATTACAGTTAAAAATATAATAAACAAGAAAGGAAAAATTAAAGTAAATATAATTTTTCTAAACAGATTAAGATGTCTTTATCAGTACAAAGTGCCAATGACCTCTCTCTGTTGCCAACACACTAACCATGTTTCATGTACCTCCTGGGAGCTGGGAGAACAGTGACTCTGTATCTAGTTTTTATAACACATAACTTCAAATAAGCTATTGAATGGCTGCACTACAAATTTAAACATCTGCATCTCCACTGCATTCACAAATTTACCCAGGTCTTCAAACAGATTCCTTTATGAAAGACTGTATTCCTTTAAAGTTCACAGTTCAAGGCAAGTTTTTGGCACATGAATGTAAAAAATCCAATAGAAACCCAATAGAAATGAAAAATATGTTTTACAATAGCAGTTCAGAAAAGAAGACCATATTTTTGATTATGAAACTCAAAGTAGATACCTAGCAGTCTTGAAATGTGATCCTACCAATAATATTCCACAGAGCAGTGCATACAGTGTGAGCAAATGATGTCAGAGTAACCTTCAAGAGGCACTGAAAAGAGACAACATTGCAGAATAGCAAAGCACCATTATTATTTCTCCAATTTTACAGCAAATGACAGGTATTTATGGAGCCCAGCACTCCAAAAAAAAAAGTATGCAAGCCTTGAAAACAATTTTGAAATGCAGAACTAGGTGGTACCTACATGATTTTCTAGCCTTTCTTATGTACTTATATTTGCTTAAATGCAAAGAAATACCAGGAGCTCCTTTAATTTTCTATTTAATCTTCTACAGATGAACTGTATTCTAAAAGCAGACTCTAGAATTGCTTCTGAGGATTTAGATAGTATTTATGTATTAAAAATATTTAATGCAATTTAGGACTTTTAGAACTTCAACAGAGAAACACCTGTTAGTATCTAGAAAGGTGATAGTATTGAAGCACTTTTATTCTGGTGTTTCACTGGGAGCCAGAAGACATACCTTTAATAAAATAACTATAACAGTCCAGAAGTAGTTACTCAAAAGAAAAAATAACAAAATAATTCAAATAAAAAAGAAAGTCTGCATGGCCTATTGAGCTATCTTTTAAAGATTTCATTGCTTACATAAGCAATGACTCATTAAATGTCTAACTGAGAGCCAGTGTCTGTAGGACCTCTTGTCTTAGTCAAATACTTCCACACTTTTGAAAAATGCTTATACTTATGACTTAAAATGAATCAGCTGTTGTGGGATCACAGAATCACAGAATTAATCAGGGTGAAAAAGACCTCCAAGATTGAGTCCAATCTTTGACCAACCACCATGTCAACTACATCATGGCACAGACTGCCACATCCAGTCATTTCTTGAGCACCTTCAAGTGACTCCACCACCTGGGCAGCCCATTCCAACACTTAATCCGTCAGTGAAGAAATTTCTCCTAATGTCTAATCTGAACTTCCTCTGGCACAGCTTGGGACTGTGTCCTCTTGTCCTGTCACTGGTTGGCTGGGAGAGGAGCCAACCCTCAACTGTCTGTAACCTCACAGGTGTTTGTACAGAGTGATAAGGTCTTTCCTGAGCCTCCTTTTCTCCAGGTTAAACAATTCCAGCTCCTTCAGCCACTCCTTGTATGAGTCACTCTCTAGACCCTTCTCCAGCTTCATTGCTCTTCTCCGGATGTATCAGACACATCCTAAAAAACAATGGTGAAATATGACTCTAGTCATTGCTAGGAAAACAAATACACGCAAACAAGAGAAGAAATTTTAAGTACTCTCTCTTAACAGAGACTTTTAATCCGTGGCATTATTCTGAAGTATCCCATGACATTGTGCAAACCAATTGAAAGTATGAGAAGAGAAATAATCGAGGATACAAGCTAGTACAAAATTGCTTTTTCTGAGAAGGAAAATTTGTGGTCCAGGCACATGACTTCTAGCCAGGAAATCTGACTTTTATTCTCAGAACTCTCAGATTCCTTGCCCCTCTCAAAAAAGCCCTTCCAAAGCTACAAATGCAAAAATAAATTAGAAACAACAAAAGGATGGTGATGGAAAAAAGACCAACCAAAATAAAACTGGCTATGTTAATCCAAATTCTTTGGTACTCCAAATGCCATTGTGGATACTTGGTTAAAGCAGCTTGTTCCCTGGCAGTCATGGCTTTCTGTGTTACTGTCATCAAATACATGGCCTCTGAATGTGCTGGCTTTGTGCCACAAGCCCCTGCACATCCAGCAGATACCTCAGAACCACAGGCACAGGAGTGTGTAAATATGCAGACAGAAGTGGAAAATAGTGGGCAACAGCAGTAGGTACTTGAAACTGTATACAAAATTGTTCCTTTCTTAGGATGATTTTACCAAGGAATGATGACTTACACTAAGGATATAATCAGATTTTACACATCTGTGCAGCAAATCAGTCATGGCAGTGACTCCAGACTATCTGCCACAACCCAAGTTTAATACTAGCTGCTGTGGGAAAAGCTCCTCTCCAATTTTTACAAGAAATTCTGTTTCAGCCTTGGTTTTTCCAAAGTAATTTGTGAAACTAATTCATTTTTAGCATGATATGGTTACACCAGTAGGCATTTAGCACAGAGAATACTTCTCTTTGAAAATGTCCTGGATGCCAACAGTTACAAGGTGAGAGCACAACTCCTGGAGAGTCACGGCTATTCATAATTGAAATTTGTTTTAAAATTCTAAGTATTAAATTGCTTAGCACATTTTTGTATGAACCTGCATCTTGTGAAGAAAACACAAAATATTTCATGCCAAATATGCTGTCAAACCCCCTGTGTGAAAATAGATATTTTAAAGCTTTTACTCTTCTGCTAGATGACCTCTTATTCACTTAATCTTAGAAATCTTTCTAATTCTCAAAGCAGTGCTAGAAATTATTAACTTTTATTTCTTGAGCCTTTAAAAACTAAATTTTGTTAAAATTCTAATGGAATAATTTTCAGTTGTGATAAATAATCTCTTATTTTAATCTACTGAATTTCCTTTCTCTCTCCTTTTCTTTTTTTTTTTTTTCCCTGAGCTGAGAGGGTTATAAGGAAGATATATTCAATTCAGTGTTTCTACCATGAACCAGGAAGAGTTGCCAAAGACAGAAACACAAATAAAGAAAAGGCTGCTCCTCTCCAGCTCCCCAGCTGTCAGGACAGTAAGTTTAGGATTACAGGGCTAAGTACTGTATCTTATTGAAGAGCCAAAGTTGAAAGTTGCTTTTGTAACCGGTTCAGATAAAAAATCTGCAAAGGAGTGTATTCAATGGCATTTATGAGCTTGAGTTTCAGTAAAATAAATAAATATTCTTCATTTTAGAAATCGAACAATTGCAGTGAACAGTCTTGCCTGTACTAAAATGAAATATGTATAAGTAATCTCTGATTTTTCAGCCCTGTATTTCCATAAGCTGTTCAGATCTATGACAAGGCCAGCACACAGATACGAGCAAACACCACCTCTCTGGAGATAAACAGGAAACGTCTGTGATATTATAGTTTATTAGCCTTTGAAAATTAAGTAGAATAAACATCTTTTGTGGCTGGTTAAAGAGATGCCATTTGGGCAAGATTCCTCTGGCCAAGAGAAAAGAATCAAAAGCAAAAATTAGAGAAAAGTGGTCAATTTTCCTAAAAGTAGGCTATATATCTGAATATATAACACTACACTTAATGAGAAGGGAAAAAAAAATACTGTAATGCCAAAATTTCCAGTGTAGTCTTCTGTCACATGAACTGTTCTTATTCAGAATGTGTACTACTCTGAAATTATTAAAGCAAGAATGATAACAACCCCCTAGAACTCCCAAGGAAAGAGTTAAGAAAAAAGAAAAGGAGATATTTTATTCTTTTTAATATTCTAAATAACTACAAATTAAAGATACATTCCACTGAACCAGCCATAAGCAACCAGAGTACCATGTTGGTCGCAGCTTATGTTTCCCATGCTTCAAAGCACCAAGCTTACTAAAACATGAAAGAGCGGAGTTGGCCATCAGATCATCATTTCACTTCAAACCAAGTGAGAGGGAGTAATTGTCTGGCACAAATAATCTTCATTTATGTACATTGTAGTGTTTGTGCTCTCAATATGAAAACTGGAAGCCAGATGATCACTTGCACTGAACTAAGTATTCCTCAAATTTTATTTTTTTCTTCAAAAATTCTGAGAGAAAACAATGTATCTCTGTAACTGCATGCACTTCCCAACACATTTAACAAGCATTTCGTCTGAGCTCTTCTGATTATTATAAATAAATTGATAACTAATACTTGTGCATTCAAATTATATTCTTGTATTATTGTGACCAAGAACTTTGCTCTTGGCTATTGTTCTGGTAATATTTTGGATGCCTGTACTTCTGAAAACCTTTCCTAGCCTGAATACTTCCTATTCAGAATGAGACCAACTGCAGCTCCCTGGGCTAGTAAAAGATCTATGGCCACTTACTGCTCACAATTTCAAAGGTTTAAACACAGTTTAAAGAGCAGCTTCTCCTCTGCTCTCCCTACATCACTCTCCATAAATGTTTTATTTATAGTGGCAGTTAATAAATTTTTAAGACTATTTGGAGAAAATATTCACAACAAAGCATGAATGACGAACAGCAACAGTTTTGTGTTAGCAACATTTTTAAGATTGTTAGGGTTGACTGCAAAGTTGGACTTCAGCTCTTACAAATCCACAGAAAGCTTGCAGGACTGAGCAGCTTGAAGCTGACAGTGCATAGAAATGGTTTGGCTGATCACGTAATGTCATCTTATATTTTACTAGTTGGTCACTAAAGCCTTGCAAAAGCTAATGTAACTGCTTAAATGTTAATTTTTTTCTGTTAATACAATGTTTACTATCTTGTAGAAAATCATACAAACATTTATCAGAGTTTGAGGTGCCAGATCCTTTCCCAGCTGTAATCACAGAGCAATGCAACACAATGTTTCAGTGTACCAACTGTGCCAAACAGAAGCATCATGGTTTTCAGACACTGCTACAAATCATTTGCATGGATGTTTTTGGTTCTCCGTGATGCAGATGCAAAGAAAAATTTGTGTGTTTAATTTTACCCAGAATTCTCTCCTGACAGAAAATGTTGCCTGTATACTCTTGTCAGAAATTTGGAAATGAACTTCATAGCAGGGCACAGATATCTCCCAGTGACAGAAACAAGAGTTTAATCATTCATTTTCATGGAATCAGAAATAAGACCAAGACTTGGGCAGAACCAGACAAGGCTGCAAAACATTGTATCTGTCAATTTTTGATGTCTGGATTGCAATGATCATAGCTGAAATTCTAGTGACTTGAGGAACATGTGTCAACTGAATGTTTCTTGTTTTGTATTGCTTTCTATTTCAAAGCACACAGCAAACTGTCACAGATGTTAAAAACTTCTTGAATTTCATGCACTCATGCTCAGCTGAATTCTTTCCTGTGAAAGATTCTTGACATTTTATTTAGTATTTTTGTTTTGCTCTGCAGGAAATACAGACAAAAGATGGAAGGATTTTTTTAAACATTTGTTTCTTTCCTGAGGCTTTAAATGTTACTTCCCAATTTTCTCAGCCAATAGCTTTATTCCTCACTGTAAACTAAACATCAGTGGACATTTTGTCAAAAAATTTTCACTTGAATTTTTTTTGCCTTTTTCCTCCTTCCACTGTTTAAAAACCGTACATCTATCTTTAGTTAAACTGGAATGCTATTCCAACTGGATGGGATATACTGTCACTCCTGAAGCCTGCTCCAGGTCACAAAGAAGTAATGGGAAATCTTAACAGAAACTTCAGTGGCAGCTGGAAGGAGCCTGTGATGTGCACACTAATGGCTTTCTTTAAGTAGTGCCAAGGTCAATTAATCGTACGTTTCAGATTTGCTGATCTGAGCTTATTCATAACATTGCACTATTTCAAAAGGATATACACAATAAAATGTAGTGAGAAACCAGAGAAATCTTGGTTCAAGAATAAAGGTATGTGTATGGGATCAGTTCCTCCCTCTACCACAGACTGTCAGTGTGGCATTAAGCAACTTGCTTTAGTCCAAAGTCACAGTCTATACCTTGAGCAAATATGAGGGAGTGCAAAATAACTTCAGTGTAGAAATGGCAATCAAAGCACCTCATCTGAGGATCCATCCAACTGATATCTTGCAGTTACTATTCCAGTATTCACATATTCTTTTTTGTATTAAAAAAGCAAAAGCCTCAAGATAAACATATAGGCAGAAAATAGAAATACAGAACTATATTGCCAGCAGCACATTCTGCTGTAATAAGCTCAAGCATCCACTGAAATGGTGGGAAATTATCAATATTAGTCAGGAATAATTTTATATGTCATCAATCTTCGCATATTAATGTATACTTAATAGCTGGAAACTAATACTCTTGGCTATATAAGCTGGTAGGAAGAAATACAACCAGGAGCTGAAATAAAGAGAAATATCAGACAGATGTACTGAAGGAAAGAGAGGTGGTACAGCAGTTACCGTCATTGGCACCAGCTGTGAAATACCAGCCCTTTTGTAGCCTGGGAAAATTTAGAAAATCAGAAGCAGCAAATGTAAATCAGTCTGGCTGAACATTGCATTATTCTATTCAAGAGAAGAAGGTTACAGACCTTTATCATTAGGCAAGGATAGACCTTTAGGTCTAATTTTTCAGTTACTTCACTCTTCTAGGAGGAAAACAACATGGGAAGAATAAGACCTATGAATAGTTATGCATAAGTGCAGCTTATCCTCCATAAAAGCATGTGAAAAATGCAGTGAAAAGTCCAGCAGTTTTTTCACAACCTCTCAGAAAGCAAAGGGGCTGAATAGCAAAAGCTGTTCAATACTAAGATTTAAGGAGAAAGAAGGGAAAGCAGAATGAATTTCCATTAACCTGCAGTCAATATGCAGGGTAAGCAATTTTCTTTGAGATTTAAGTGGAATTTACAGTATCATAAGCTTCCCCTGTGAGTCCAGCCCTTTAGTCCACTAAAACATCACTGCAGTTTAGCTTTATTGGCATTTTCAGATGAGGAGCCATCCACTGAAGTACTTACTGAGTTTTTTCTCAGAGGGAAGAATTTCAAACTGAAAGATGTTTTGGGTTGAAAGAAAAATGAAAAGCACTTCATTTGTATACTCAGAAGTACTTTCAAAAATACACAAACAGGGATTCCCCAGAGAACCAGTCTGTAATTACTCAGATATCTGAGGATATCTGGGACCTTTGCTCCTCCAAGAAAAGCACAGATAATCCCAAACCTATACCTATGCTTCCTATTACTATTTGTGAAGTCAAATTTATGAGATGGCCAGAGTAATTTTTAAAATATATTTCTATGGTCCTGTTACACTATCCTAGCTCATAATTTCCACTTTCAAATCAATTTTTTCCCATGGGAGGTGAATAATAAAACCTGAAGATTTTTACATATTTGATGCGTGGAAGAAGCTGAAAACTATTATAATTTTTTAAAAAGGGTAGAAACCAATGATTTGGATCTAAATAATTTTATTGAAAATGACTCCATGCAGATGATAGTTTTTCAACTAGAAATACAAATATAGGTATCAATTAAATATAGTTTTTATTTTGGAGGAGTTTTTTACATAATTACAAGCCTAATTAGCTTTCTGCTTTCTCTAACTGAGGCCACAGTTCTAAAACCATCTGCAAATTTCTCTTTTCAATGACTTGTCGGTGCCTGCCCACTTGTGTAAAAATCAGCAGAACAGAATCCTAGGTCAACAACTAACAATGGCAACTTCTGTTTTCTACAATTCCTGACCCTATCTTGCATTCCTAAAATGCAATGGGGACTTTAGATACTCAAATCTTCTTACTTGCCAAAAGCAGAATAAAAGCAACGTGCTGTCAGCATGTTTTCCCTCTCTGTTTGAACAGAGCAATTTAATCACTTTCAGGAAATTCTCCAAAGTGATGAGCTTAGAAACAAGGGGTTTGATTCTCTTATTTCTCCCTCCAGACTACTTTAATGGTACAGAGACATTATTTGCATTAATATATTAATTTTCAGGTTAAGAGCAAGCAGGCTTTTCTTGGAAGAGCATTGTGTTTTGCTAGCAATTTTAAGCTAGTGAGTGTAGATGATTTCTCAGGGATTCCACTTTGGCCCTTCCACTCAGGGAGGCCCACGTTACCCCTGCCTCACCATGCCTCCCTGCAGCTGCTGCCCCAGGTAGGGAAGGGATCCCAGTGGAGACCCTGCAGGGAGTTCACAGGCAGAACATGCAGCAGTTCCCAGCAGCCTGTGGGGCCTTGGCTGGGGCAGCCACATGGCTCCCACTCTTCTGCCCAGGGCACTCCTGCTACAAATTCCATAGAAATGCATCCCCTTTCAGGCCTGCCTGGTTGAAAGAGGCCACGAGGTTTTGAATATACCACAGGGATAATGGCAAAGGACATATTCAGGCACACAATGCTATAAAGGTGGAACCAGGCTGAAAACATCTGATCAACCTGAGGGAGTAGAAAGAGAAAAAAAACAATGTAAGGCCCAGAGCTTGCCCTGCTTTGATGAGCACAAAGCCCTGAGTCCTCGTTTTTGTGGGTCGCTGGAAAAGCCAAAGGAACACAGTATGGGTCAAACAAGTTAGGAACAAATCCCAACAAAGACTATGACTCCCTAAACATGCTCAGAAAATTCAGCTACTACAGTGGTACCAATACAACTTTCTGCAAAACTCCTCTTCCCATCCTTCTGCTTTTTTTCAGATAATAAGAAAAAAATAGGAAGTTCTCCCAGCTGGAAGAACACTGGCACTCTAACGAAGCAAGTAGGTACTGCTCATTATATATCTATTCCTGAGCATCTCTAACTTAATTTTGGTGCTGAATGGGATGCATTCAGTAGGAATCTTCCTCCTTTGAAAATGTCACTGTGACTGATGAAAAGGACAGAGAAGATAAACATCACAAAATGCTATCGCGGTAAATGTAGGGGATATATATTAACTTTGATGTAAGCCTTTTATGGCATACATAAAAATAAATGATCTTAAAAGTTAATACCAATCACCAAGCACATATATGTGAAATCACAAGAGCCATCAGTGAGCTACAGATCTCTATCTGAGTAAAAGGACCCACGTGCTATAGCTCTGGATAAATCATATTTACATAATCTGGCTGTGCTCCCTTGCACATATCTCTGCAAAGCATCATTTCATTATCAAGACTGTTTCTTCCCTGTGAAATGTAAATCTTGCAATAGGGGCCTGCTGAGATGCAAGGCTAAGTGCAATGTGACTCCACCATGCTAATTAACTAACAGGCAGGCTCAATCTCAAAGTAAATGTCAATCCATGTGATTAGAGAAATTGCTGCACTGGCATTTTCTTTACTACCTAAAGAAAGATACTTCAGAGTCATTCTTTACTTTAAATGCCAAACTACAGCACACTCTCTAGTCCTAGACTACAATTCTTGGTTGCTCTATCATTACCCTGATTTGTTAATTTTCTCCTTTTTAAAAGTCAAATATTACAGGATAACATTACAGTATGTGTATACTTATATAGGTATAATAGCTGACATTATCAAGATGCATAATTTAACACGGATTTTCCTGAAAATGATACAATTAAACACAAGACAAAAGAAGATATTAAAACAAGAGACTTGAAAGAAATCACATTGCAACAAAAACAGACTTGGTGAGGAGAATAGAATAACTTAGAACTCTCTCTGGCATATGTCAGAAAAAGACATGGCCTAACACATAAAGTAAACCACTATTATTATCTATCCCAGAAATTATTTAGGATAATTTTCTTGCAGTTCAAAGAATGCACGCATGTAGTTTTGAAGCCATCAGCTTGCACTTTTTCCCCTACTATCTGAAAGCATTTTCTACAAATATTTTGTTACCAAACCTTTCAAACAAAACAGATGCAACCTCAGATACTTGCTCCTTCTCTTCACGGGGCAGAGACAAGGCAAGTACAAACTGTAGGTAAATATGTCAGGCCTCAAATTCCCATCCCAGATTATTTCCACACCAGTTCCATCTTTACATTTGTATCAGGATCCTCACTTCCATGAGGTTCCTAAGGGCAAAATGGATCAGGCTCAGGAGCCATCATTTAACATTGGTGGAAATCACTTCTGATAAACAGAAAACTGGCATTTGGTTTTGTCCATAGCTTTTTAGGTTACAGGCATCAATTCCCTTCTGCACACAAGTAGAGGTTCCCAGAAGAAAGCAAGCAGGGCATGCAGGCACAGAGAGAGGTGCTGTGCACTCCCCTGGCCCACATCACCAAGGGCTGAGAAGCCCAACTCAGACTTTAAAGTACAGGTCTGGGGCCTGATCATAACTGTGACAGGAAGGAGATACAGTCACCCAGAACTTCTTCAAATGCTTTTGTTTAAACAGGAATGGATGAACATTGTATGGGATGTGCCTTTAATTCAGTGCCTTACAGAAACACACTTTATTGACTCTGACAGATACTGGTTTCAAGTATAGTACCTACCTGAGTTTGTTCCTCCTGAAGGTTTGCTCCATTCTTGTTTTAAAGCCAAATTATTTTTCATGTTTAATTAATAAGTTTTATACCAGAATGGGAAACTCAGAGCAAGATCTGACCATTTTTACTGATCAGACATTGGATTTTAAGGCTTCAACCCAGTCTAGCTTTTGCATGCTTTGTTGGTTGGTGAATGAAAGTAGAAAGAAATCTTCTCTCCAAAACTTCTGTGCTGTACTTCCTCTTTCTCCTTGAAATTTGATCTCATTTAACCACACATAATACCACCCTCTTATCTCTCTTTACTGTTGTCACGGTTTAGCCCCAGGCAACCGCCAAGTTGTATGGAACTGCTCACTCACTCCCCCACCAGCAGGAGCAGGGAGAGAATGGGAAGGGTAAAAGATAGATGGGTTGAGATAAATGCAGGTTAATAGGAAAAGTAAAAGCTGCAGACATAAGCAAAGCAAATCCAGGAATTCATTCACTACTTCCCATGAGCAGGCAGGTGTTCAGCCATCTCCAGGAGAGCAGGAGATGTGTCACAGTGACTTGGGAAGACAAACTCCATTACTCCAAATGTCCTCCCCTTCCTTCTTCTTCCCCCCACTTTATATACTGAGCATGATGTCAGATGGAACATCCCTTTGGAACATCCCTTTGGTCAGTTGGGTCACCTGTCCTGGCTGCGTCTCCTCCCAGTCTCCTGTGCATCCCAGCTTCCTCACCAGCATGGCAGCAGGAAAAGCCAAAAAGGCCTTGGCTTTGTGTAAGCCCTGCTCAGCAATAACAAAAACATGTCTGTGTTATCAGTCCTGTGTTCAGCACAAATACAAAACAAGCCCCATACCAGCCTCTGTGAAGAATGTTAACTCTGCTCTAGCCAAAAGCAGCACAACTGTTTATGAATTTCAGTCTCTCTCAGCAATGAAACACTGATTCACACAAATGAATTCTTGAACCATGCATCGCCTAACAGACTTTTCAGGAATGGTCTTTAATCCCCCTCCTGGAAGGCTCACATTGTGGTTACATTGCATTCGCTAGGTAAGAATCTCGATGTTCTCAACTTTTTACCTCTGAGGAAGGGAAAGGACTCAGCACGTTAGCTCTTATTTCACATTCAATGATAAAATTGGTTATACACATGAAAAAATGTTGATCAAAATAAGCTAGATAAACTAGCAGCAGCTCTACATGGAAAAGTGATATTTCACTCCAAATCTACTTGACAAATAGCTATCAGAAAGAGAATTTTCCAAATATGGTGATGTGCACTGAAGTGTCATGATTGTTTTTACTTGCTTCTCACTTGGTTTCAGGCAGAAATATATAAACTTTTTGCTGAAGTAAACATACTCTTTTGTCTCTTCTAGTCCCAAAATATTAAGATAATATCCAGCTCTTGGGAAAAAGAAAGGAGCACTTTCCTTCTCTTCTAATTAATGGGTATCACCATGCCTTGAAGACTCCTCCTGTCAAAACATGTGTAACTTGTAGCAATTTGCTATTAGTAATGATATTAACAATGACCTGTCAAATTAACTAAAAACAAGTGAATTTGGACTGCTTGTGAAACAGACAGAAAGCCTGATGGGAATGTCAAAACTAACAGAATAGTTTCAACTCTGGTGGTCTTCTAGGATTATATATGACATACTTTGAAAGGTCAGAAACACTTAATCAGCTTAACATAGAAGACTTGACCAGAATTGTCACTTCAGAAAGATTTCTAAACATTATACATGCCTTGGTTAAAAAAAAAAAAAAAAAAAAAAAAACAACGAACAAAAAAGTGCTTATTATGAAAAACCTCTTCAGTGCATTTTGACATATTCTGTTATAATCATATTTCCGTACCACAGACCTGTCTAGACATAAAAATATATCTGGAGTTTAGAAGGACCATTATTCATTACAATAATTCACCACCTCACCAGAGTAACTCTTACATTCCTTAATTGAATGAATAAAAGATTTAGGTTAATAAAATAATTATTGAACTGAGGGTTTTCTTTAGGAAATAGAGGGTTTTCCAGTACATATTTCCACTTAAAGGTAAATAACATCTGCAAAAAAAAAAAAAAAAAAAAAAAAAAAAAAAAAAAAAAACATTAAATGGGAGCTTTAGGAGCATACACACAAAGACCTGAATGTAAACCCCTGTTTTAAAAGCATAGCTGCTAATCTCCTGCCTAGAAGGAATGCTCTTCTTTGTCCATCCTTCCTTCAAATACAGATATATAACAGGAAAAAAACCCCAAACCAAAAAATCACCATCCCCTAAAGAATGTACTTTAATATCTACATCAGTGAAAGAATCTACAATACTGTGAAATCTGCAGATTTTAATTATGTGTTTTCTTAAAATAACACTTCATATTAAAATATATTGGCATGTCACTACCAACAATACCATAAACCAGTAGTATTTGAATATTATATTTATTATTAAATTGTTAAATACAAATTTATCTTAATTTTCAATACTTGCAATAGATATAGAAAGACATATTTTCACACTCTCTGGATTTTACATAAGCACCCCAAAACATTCTGCTTTTCAATGTCTTGAAAATAGAAAAGCAGGCTGAGGTTTGTGTCTAAAGACCTGACTCTGGGTCACAAAAGGAGAATTCAAAAGAAAGAGGCAGAGTTAGTTGCTAAGAGACCGCAGCTACCGAACACATGCTGTTATCTAATGGCATGCAATGAAGGCTTTGCAGTGAGGGAATGTGTAATGTATCTCTATGCACCAATAACGCCTGTCATTTACTGAGGGCAAAATACCATAATAATAGTGCAGGAGGCCCCTCATTGTAAGCTGAAGCATACAAATGCTTTAAAAAAACAAATCCAAAACCAAAACCAACAAAAAAATATCCCCCCTAAAAGCTGTGAGGACTAAGCCCCCTTGAATTCATTATTAGTTTTTCATGTGCTTATAAGTTACTAAATTACGAGTTTGATTACTCGTAATTCACATCTCTGTTACTAATTTGTTGATATGAATCCATATCTTATAACCAGCAATATAAATTTCCACTACACTGAAGCATAGAGAAGAAAAGAGTTTGAACCAGCTTGATCATTCCAGAACTAAAATGGTTGTATGTGATGTGCAGATGATAGAATACCACCCTTTTCTGCAGCAAGCTTTTAACTGGCAGAGTCCTTTTTAGAAAAAGCCGACTTTGGGCTTCACCCGGAATACAAGGCAGCACAATGCTGGAAGCATGAAAAAGGCAAACTATTTCAACATTTACCAGGTTCAGATTACAAAACTCAAAAACTTCTAAAAAAATCTATTTAGAAATTAATTTTCCATATTTATACTGCTTATTGAACTTAGAAATTTCACTAAAATGCTGCAGGTATCTCAGGAATATCATGTGGAGAATGGATGGTGCTTCTGCAGCTCCTCTGCTCTAAAAAGTTTCAGATATGCTTTTTTCTTAAGAAAAGCATTCCTTCTGTCTCCCATATCACCTTCTTCTTCTTACTCCTCAAAATGTTAATCTGTCTGAACTTGCAGAAGAATAGGCAGTTGAGGAGCTGTGAGCAAACCCAGCCATCCTCAGCTAAGCCATTCCTGCTCAACCACTATGCCTGTAACTAGATTCAGCATCCTTTCAGAAGCGTGTCTCTATCCTCTGGCTATAAAAGGCCTGTGCAAGACTAGCTGAAACCAACCACTAAAGTTGTACATGTCTATAATCAAGCAAAATTAATTCTGCATGTACTGACATAATCACAGAAGAGTTCAGGCCATTTGAGCAGAGACATCTTCAAGTTGCTCAGAGCCCCATCCCCTCTGACTTTGAATGTCTCCAGGGATGAGGCATCTACCACCTCTCTGGGCAAGCTATTCCACCATCACCACCCTCAGTTTAAGAATCATCTTCCTTATATCTATGCTGAATCTACTCACTGTTAGTTTAAACCTTTTCCCCTTGTCCTACCAAATGTGAATGTGGATAAAGTAACACATGGGGTTGCCAAGATCCAGGACACAGATGTACACCCTGTTACTTACATTTATTTATGAAATTTATGCAACTTAAGTTTATCAAAAACAGGTAGAATGCTTACAGAATAAAAACTAAACCAGGCTATTTCCATTCTTTTCCCTTGCAACATCACACTAAAAAGGCAGCTTTAAGGTTTCTTTCACAAAGCCTATGCAGAGACTTTCCCAGCACTGCTCTACCCCATGTCAGTGGTCTTTTCCAGAATAGAGCATCTAGAGAGTGAAGTTCTTGTTCCTGGAATGAGAATACTGATGCTCCCTTGAAGATGTGAATCTGCTCTATGTTATTCATCCACAGAGCTGCAATGAATATTTACATCTTAGAAAAATTATTGAACTAATAAAGTGTAATTGTTCTTTTGCAGCTATTGTGGTCAGTAACAAATCCAGCTTGCATGAATGTGCACTCTATTCTTATGCCAAAATTCTCAAAGAAACAAAACATTGTGACATTCTTCCCTTAATGTGTGTGTTTAATTACTGATAATAGAAATGGGAGTTACAAATATGAACCAAAGAAAAATTCTGTGTATTCACCTAAATTCCATGAGGTTATTTCCTTCCCCACGAATTCCTGAAGGCATCAACTTAATTGCTGTTTCCTTCAAATATTCAAAAAAGAGGAGGCAGAATTTTCAACCTGTTCAATTCTAGTACCTTTTTTGCTCACTCAAAAATGTTAAATAAAATTTCTGGAAAAAAATAAATAACCCTATGCTTATAATTTGGATCAGTGTCCACAATCAAGATAGAAAAAGGTAGAAAGGCAGAAACCTTCCCCACTCAAACACCAAACTCATAATGAAAAGGCAATGAACCATGCATTTAATCTTCAAGAACATTCAATCAGAATATTAAAATGCATTATGATTATAAGACGCAGCTAAGAATCCACATCTGCCTTATATCCATAAAATCTTTAAGTGATTTAATAAGTCAACAGGATTTCCAAATTAAACTTACAAATACTTATGTATAATCAACAAAATCAGTGCACACGTGTACGTATATGCTTGAGCATTTTAAACAGAACAGCTTTTATCTATGAATAAATTCATTATGAGTTATAGTCTTCCAATAGTTGAGTTTGCAAGAGCAATAATCATGGTTCTGACTCCACTGTAGTCATTTGAAAACCTCCATTTGCTTCTAAAAGGTTTTTCTCTCTTCCAAGGGTACTACACATAAATAGGTTTGGAACTATAAGTATTCTTAGGTAAATATAAGACCAGTGTAAGTACAGGCATGGAAGTAAGACCCGATGACCTGAGTTTCCATTTCTATCTCCAGTCACCACTTCAGAAGCAGGCAGATCATTGCATGCATCAAATAAATTCTATAAATGATGTTGTGTTATCGTGAGGCACTATCCCCATGTTATCTGTCTTCTGATAATGTTTTTCATAGTGCTAAAGAGATATGTTATAGAAAGCATCTGTTATTTTGCATTTCAGTAATCATTTAAACTGAGAAAAATACATGTTTGCTCCAACAGAAGTAAAAACCTTACATAACGCTTGGGATTCATTTGGAGTTTTTGAGTTAAGGAGAGGAGCATGATTTTCTTAATCTTACTGGAGAGATTGAGACTATAAGGGAAAAAGTGTGCTTGGATAGCGTAGACCATGAAAAACACACCTTTGAGAACTGAGCCTGCTGCACAGAACCACATTACACACATAGCATGCATTCTTTGTAATAAAGATCTACATTTCAAAGAAGCAGTTAAAACCTTTCCTGAGCAGGTTGCAAATCCCTCTAAGAGTTGCACAAACCAACGCCACTTTGACCTCTCTGTGATGGATTGCACGTGGAAGGTTTTCTAAGGAATTTGAGTGCCAACACCTGTTGCAATGAAAAAGGGGGTCACAGTTTCTGGCTCTGGAAATTCAATTTCATAGAAGAAGGTCTTTGACTTTTGGTCTTGAATTGTCATTTTCCACAATTTGACACTAAATGCAATAATCCAGACATGTGAAAAAACCTACTAGAATCTGCACAAAATGCTACTGAGCTAGAGGATTCCTAATTAAAAGTTAGAATTATATTTTCATTCTATGCCATAGAATGAAAGCCTATTTCTGACTTTCCATTAATAGATATATCTCTTTGTAACAAATGAAAGAGAGTTATTTATACTGTATCACTAATAGAATCTTACAGCAGTTGCTAAACAACTTGAAAATCAAAATAAATAAAATTTCTTTTCAATCTGTTATCATTTACCCCTTCCTTTTGCCTAGGATATATAATACAAAACACCATATGTGATTACTTTTGACCTCTGAAAGCAAGAGTTGCTTTCTACCAATGTATCTAATCTCTGTAACCAGTTCAATCTAAAAAATTTTCTCTCACTTACCTCATGGTAGTGTAATTTTTGAAAGACTAGAAAAATAGGGAATTAATTAATTTCATTTAAAATTTATAAAGTTCTTAATAAGTAGTCTCTTTTTTCTTGTTTTTAAAAAATTGTTGCTTTCAGCAGAAGTGTCCATAGAATTATGCATTTGGTGGGGTTTCATACTTTAGGAAAGTGCTAGCAATATACATGTTCTGGCCATCCTAATTGAGTTAACAATAGCAACTACATCATTTCAAGTACGAGCATTCTCCTTGCTCCTGGCTCCCAAGAAAAGGGGACACAAAACCCCAGTAAATCCCACTGGCAGAAAGAAAAACACTGAGGGCCCCTGAAGTAGTGCTCGGCCAGACCTTTGAAAGCCCCACCATGAGTTTCCTCCACAGCTCTTGGGGTGCTTCCAAAGGCAAGAATTCCCTTTGGCTTTCACTGTTTCCTGCTGTGGACACAGAGACACAGAGAGCAGAGCCCTCCTGGCCTAGCCGCCGAGCCCAGGGCAGGCAGGTCCTGCACGGAGCACAGGTGGTACCAGCAAAGTCCGGCAGCAGAGGGTCCTCACGCACCGGAGGATGCTCACGCACGGGCTGGACCAAGATGCAGCATGTGCAGCAGCTCAGACCACAGGGCACAGGGAGGTGCAGGCCACAGTTTTACTTGTGACTCACCATTCAGGTGAATAAACCTAAAAAATATGACCATGACTGAAAAGGTAGCAAGAAAATGTTGATGCTCTGAACCCTGTGCTCTCACAGGATTCTAAAAGCTTCAATATCTGAGAGTAAGTAGCAGACAGGACAGAGAATGGAGAAATGATTTCCTGCTCTTGCTGATGCCCATTTATTTGAGAGTCTAGAACAAACTCAGACACTGTTTACTCTTACATTTTGGTTTCCTAATCTTGAATTTCAATATTAAATCTGAAAGTAATACTGCTTCAGGGAGGCATTCGAAGGATTACCTGAGAATATACTCTGAGCAAAGCTAATAACTGGAACAGAGTGGGAAAGTTTTAAGTGCTAATAGGAGAAAGACAAACAGTAAGATACTGAAAGCAGCAGCATTTAACCAGTCTCAGAGAGAAAGCACTTATCTTTAATGAACAAATAGCAGGGAGAAAAGGCAGGGGCATGCACTAGTCGTAACAATTACATTGGGAGTCTCTCTGTCACTAGCTGTCACAAAGAGCAAAGAGGAACAGAGCAGATTTATTGCTAGGTTCGTGTAGAGGCTAATCACTAATTCTTGCTGATAGTTTGAAATGTTTTGGATGGTTGGTTTTGTCCTATTACCAGACAGAAGCCATCAGCCACTACAGAGAAAACAAACACTTTGTGGCAGATACAATATTCCTGATCAATTACCAGGCAGCACAAGGACCTGGCTCAGCTGCTCATAATTTCAGTTATTCACCAGCAGATGGGACTTAGAGTATATTAGTGTTTCAATTAGTCATCATCCTTATGTACTTCATTAGAAAAACCCAATGAACTAACTAACAAAAATACAAGAAAGCTCATAAAAATTTTTTTGACAAATACATTCCGATTCTGAGTCAGGTCTGAGTATCTAAGGGAATGACAAACTAATTCAATAGCTTCTTCACTACTTGAATTTGAGTTGACTTTTGTCATGGCCCATGTTTTGTCCCTTCATCAGTTTCTGTTCTGTATGAAATCAAATTCATGCAGTGAGTAGCTATTGAATCAGTTTGTCTTTCACTTAGACACCTGTGAAATTAACTAATTAACTGACGTTCAACACTCAAAAATCCAACAAAACAAAACAAAAACATACCAACAAAGTAACAACAAAAAGAAAACAAACAAAAAAGGCAAAACAAAACAAACAAAAATAAAAACCCCAAATCAACCAACCAAAAAATACCATCTTAGTCATACAAGCAGCAGCACAGGCCCCCCAGACCCCTGCAGCCTCCATGCCTGAGCCCCAGCTAAAGGATGAGCAAGCAGCTCTGCTCTTTGCCTTTTCATTTCTACAGAGAAAAGAGCTTCAACAAGTTGCTATTTCAAGAGCTTGCCAGAGGCAAGAACAATGGTGCAAAATGTTCATAACTACATGTTGCACATGAGGCACCAAGCAGGAATCAGTTTATTAGTGTTGTCAATCTGCTTTGATAGGTACTGGAAAGTCTACAATGAAAGGCTTTGTTGAGGCACCTAATTGTCACGGTTATTTTTACTCTCGGTATCTTACAGTTTGATGTTGAATACAATTGAGTTCCCAGCCTCCATATAAGCCCATGTGCATACAATCCCATCCTCCCACTATGCCTTAGTGACTGCTCAGTTTCAGATTACTGCCAATTAAAACACAGAAGAAGAAGAGGTCCAGGGAGGAGAGCACATTGCACCAAGGTAGGATACATATTATTCTATTTAAAATGACTGTAGATGTACTTGAGACAAGGAAAGCTGTGAGGTTTACATTTTAGAAGAAAGAATCAATTATCTTGCTGCTCAAGGAAAAGAAGGATTTAAAAGAACTTATGTGGCACAGCTGAAGACATCATCTTCCACTGCAGCCAGCATAAGATTATAGGCAGAGCAAGAAAGAAAACCAGCAGGAGAAAGGGACTGGAAGGAGGAATAAGAAAGTATTTTAGCTCCTGGATAACTATTTATTACTAGTGACCACAAGTCAATAGAAAGAAAAAAAAGCCAACAATATTTGTCCATACAGATCCTGTTCTTATTAACCAAAATCTGAAATTTTGATGTAAATTATTTGGAAAATAATTCCAGCATGGAAAACCTCTCTTGTGCACACTCTTGATTTAGTAATACAAGGTCTTTATTTTTGCTTAATTTGACCTCAAGCCCTACAGCCAATTTGAATTTTTTAGTAAGAATAGATGCTCTGCTTCTCTGACTGGACTCCATACTTCTATCCACAGGTTTGTTTCCCATGCAGGGAAATGCAAGATGCTTTTTCACTAATTTCCTGCTGTATTTTTATAACATTACCAGAAATTCACACAGTTAGGTCTTAACCCCTATTGATACCTTTCTTCTCTTTTCACTAGAGATGTAGTAAAAATAATAAAAAGCGGGAAGATAATAGCTATGTTATTGAATTTTGAACATAATTTAGTTGAATTTAAGATTTTGTTTCTAGAAACTAGGAAAATTATAAGGGTTTCAAGAATGCAAAGCATACACTGTCAGAACATAACAGAAGAGGAGTGAACTGCTTAAAATCCATACACAGCCAATTAACTTATATGGCACAAAAATGATTACAGATGTTTCAAAAATGTGACCTTTTCCCTGTTCATGTTTAGAATTCATACTGAAAAAATTCCCACCTCAAGTTCCAGCAGTTGAAAAGGCTCCTCAAATGGTGTGCACAGATATTACATGCACATGCTTGCATTAGTTAATTAAGCAGAGTTGTGTGGCTGAAGTTGTGAGAGTAACTAGGTCATCGATGTCTCAGGAGTGTGACATGCTGAGAATGCTTCCCAGCACAGGCTTCACCCAGGACTGCTGTGTTTTCATTCCCCAGGAAAGTATAGCAACAGTAATCCTGCCTCATCTTCCTAATATTTAACAGCTGCAAATCCTAAATCCTTATCTTTCATTTATCTGTATCTTGTTGTTTCGCGGTGGGATTTTTAACCCCTCTCAACAGCCGCTGCGGAATTGCTTAGCATAGATGGATTTAGGCACAAAGGTCATCTGGGCCAACCTCCAGATTAAAGCAGGAATAATCAAACCTTCTAGGACTGTCATGCCAGAGGCCACACCTTCCAAAGAGTGGTTGTGTCACAGAAGGCTCCCCACTTCTCTGCAAAACAGCATCTCAGTGAGGGACACATTTTCTCCATGCCTTGAAAACAACCACAGGGTTGGATTAAGTGATGCTAATGGGAAGTCCCACATCTAATGTGGAGGCGTGGGAGGGAAGATGGAGGAGAAATAAAGCAGAATCCCATTCTGTTTCATCCTGATCCAGTGAACAGAGAGGAGGAAGACAGCAGCCACATGAAGGAGCAAGAAGGAACACAGAAACCAAAAGCCTGTGTGAGGAAACCAATTCCAGCTCCCCAAATCTGGTGTCATCCAGAGTGCAAATATCCTTCAACACAGCACTGCTTGGCCTCCCCTCTCCTCTGCCAGGTCTCAGAGATGCTTTACATGTGGTGCTGGTGGGTGTGCAGCATGGATACCCACCCAGGTGCCAGAATGGCAGAGACCTGTCAGGAGCACAGCTGCGTGGGGCCGGGACAGAGTGTGCTCCCCTGGGAAGCTGCCTGCTGAAGGTAAGGCAGCTATGGGGCAATTCCAACAACAGGAACACACTGACCACAAGGGCCTCTCCTCCCATCTGCATTTTGTCCTCTTGAGTGACTTTCACCTCTTTTGTACTGCACAAAGAATGGCAATACTTGACCTAATAATCCATAACTGTTTATCAGAGTCCTCACAAAGACAAAAAATAATTTTCCTTATTTATCATGGTGCTCTTGATGTTGGTCCCTTTTTATTTTCATTTTAAAAACTAAGCATTGTCTGGTGTAATAGAAATGTGACTCATAATATTACTTGCAATGAATAGTTTGAGCTGGAAAGTACTCTCACTTCAGCAATAAATTACCTCCAAGAGTAATTTTCTTGCCTCACACAACAACACTGCCCCCTAAATACAACATTTTCTCTTAAATAAGAGAAATAGTTGAAAGAGAATACTTCTGCAAGATCAGTTCCTCCTGCTTTGAGAAACAGAAGTCTCAGCTTCCCAGTGACATTTGACATTATGTGAATGTTTCAGTATTTTACTGTTCATAAGTGATCCATTATTTTATACAAAAGCTGTACTGAGCAGGCACCACGTTTTGGATGTCCCACATAACCATCGATAAAAGGTCCTTAAAATTCTCCTTTTGTGCAGTGAGCATTTGATCATGGTAGTTTCCCAAATGCTGAATTCCTAATATAAAGTCAGGTTTGTCTCCCCCTCATTCTCCAGGCAATCTGAACGATAAATGATTTTCATTATCAGTTGTCAAGTCTTCATACAGAAGAAAAATCATAAAAAAAACCACAAGAGAAAACACTTAAAGAGACCTTGTGAATGAGAAAGACTATGATTTATTTTTGATAACAGGATGATTTTGACTCTAATATGTGGTTGCCTTCAACCCCTATGATGATCTCAAGGGTGCTATTTGGATTCTCAATTAAACTAGTTTAACAAAGAAAGGCAGAGAAATATCCTTGCAATTATAAAAAGACAACGATGGTCCAAGCCAACATTAAGTCTAGTCAGCCTTTTAAAATAGTAATATTTTCAGACCTGTCAAAGAAAGTGTTTTGTTATAAATTGAACTTATATTGAGATATAATTTTAAAAAAGAAAAGAAAAAAGCCCACAGAGCACTTGAACATCCTTTCATTGTTTTCTTTAGATCATTCTATCAGATGTACCATTTCTAATGTACTTAAACTGAGTGTATGTTGTGCAAATCCTGGCATAATCTCAGTGGCTCAAACAAGCAGACCCAGCCCACTGTCCCTTCCCCAGGCAACAAGTTACTTCCAGTTAAGCTTACATGGCACTCCAGCAAGGGATCCCAAGCAGCACAAACACCAGGGTGATGGAAATCGAGGGGTTTAGATTGCCTGTCTGGTTATGTCCTTTTTTAACCCACAGTCTTAGAGGAAAAGTCCTCTCGTTCCAGCAGAGAAGGTTGTGAAAATCACCCTTTCTAAAAACACTTGTGTTGATCTTATTTGTGTTCAGAGAAAGTATCAGATATGGGCATGGGACTTCCCCTTGGGAATCTACCAGCAAAACAAATCCTGAAGGCACACACTGATCAAGGGAATGAATTCAGTGTGTGCCCTGCATTCTTGGATAATAACAATGTCAAGACATTTTGCTTTCTAGAGAAATAATGATCTCTCTCTTCCTTAAGTGACTGAGCCAAAAACCATCATAATCCAAATTATTTCAGGGAAAACTTTCAGTATTTTCTCTTTATATGCAATAAGATTGCAAAGCCTAGCCCATGCTTCTTTTTATCTGTAGAAATGTACAACTGAGTCACTTCTAATTTCAGGCAGCAATGCCAGTGCTACACATATATTCATTCAAAGGAAATTATTTTCTATAATTTCAATCTTTTGATGCTTTTGTTGTGTTGTCAGGAGATCTAATAAGGCTGGCTAGAAGGCAAAGCATCTTAGTGCTATTGCCTGTTAGACCCTCTCTATTCTGTTTTTATCTCTAGTCCTGGACCTCTGTTGAATGTCCATGTATTCCTAAATATTTCTTGTAGGACCTTCCATGGATGACCTTGCAGAACCTGCTCCCTTTCCATCTTTTTGGCAGGTATGCCCTGAACGTTTTTGTGCCTGTCACTCCTTTTCACCACTGTACCATGTTCTTCAGGGGCTTTTTCAGCAGTTTTAAATCATACTCCACTCTTATTTGAATTAATGTACAAAATAGGACTCCTTCTGAATCCACGGGTAATCCTCAAGGACTCTGGACATGGTTTGGTTTCAGGACTTGCGAGATTCATGTTTTTCCTTCTTTCTTCCTTGTGTAAATCTGCATATTGCCTTTGCTTCTATTATTAATTTCTACAATTCTTTTAAGCAAATAACAGCTCTCTAGTACTGTTTCCTACAGATTTTAGCAGCCACTAGCATCTGCCTCTGTGTTTGAATTGTATAGAGTATTTCAGATTAAGCTGGGATGAGAACAGCTACAGAAAGTAAAGCATCTTGGAAAGACTTGTGTTGGTTTTATACTGTGCTGAACTTCTTCCCTACCACAGCTCAAGATAAAGGAGGCAAATCCAGGAAAAAAGCTCATTAAATTGTGTCAGGCTACTTCTTAGACACTGTCTTACATTGTATGCACATAAAGTCCATTTCTTTCACTGCTTTTTATATTTCCTGATTTTGTTTCCTACTGTGAAGAGGAGTTCCTATTCCATGTGAAGACTTAGGGGAAGGACATTCAGAATGATAATGAGGCCAGCAAATCTATGTTAAAGTAACTTGAGAAAACCACATTGTTGTAGCAAGACTGGGTTTTCAATTAAATGTGAATAAGAAAATAACTACTACCTTACAGAGAAATCTAACGTCAGAATCTCTCAGATTTCGGAGAAACATCATAGGTAAAAAAGGATACAGAATGCCTTTTTTTGTTGCTGTTGTTATCATGGAACCACTCTTCTCAAAAAATCCTGGTTTTTATTTTTTGCATGTTTTTTTCAACAAATTTAATTTAAGACAGACTAAACAAGGAATGTCAGATCAGGCTCCAAACATTAAGGTGTGAGAAAATATATTTTCCAAGATCAGTTTAATTAGACCAACTGGCATTGCGCCCATACCCATATGGAAAATACAATTTTATCACCCAGATCTCCAGAAGAGTAGACCAGTTTTCTGGCCTTTCCACCTAAGCAAACCAATAATATGAGCAATTATGGTTTCATATACCTGTAAAAATAACAAACATCACACTTAGGTAAAATAAAAGTAGACAAGTTAATCTGAAGCTTCACCAACATAGGCTTTTAGTGCTGAAAGTAGCCAGCATTTCCAAGCTGTTGAGGAGCTCACTGCCACCCCTCACACTCTTGGTACCACGCAGGGTTCTCACACAGGCATAACATGTGATCCGACAATCACAACAGGTAGCAAAAGGGCACAGACACACTTGAGTTTAGTCAAAATTATATTTAAAAAATCCCTTTTACCAATTAAAAAAACCTACAAAATTTGCAATCCTTGTGTGTTCTTAAAGTTATTGCAGTTATTGGTTTATAGATGATTTTACTGGCTAGCAGTTTCTCATTTCAAGTAGATTTATAAAATTTGAATCATATCTACATGCATCTTACTAACCTATAGATTAGTAGTTATTAAATAAGATCTTATTTATTAAATAAGATCTGAAGTTATTAAATAAGGTCTTGAAAAACTGCATGTAATTAAAACATGAGTTGAGTCTTAACTCAAGCTTTAGAAATTCGGTTGAAATTAAACAGTAATGAGCCTGTATTTTTACAGGGTTTTTCACTTTCAGCCTGTAGTTTGCCACATCTGCTTAAATTCCTTTCCAAAGCTGTACAAAAGCTGAGCTGTTAATGGTTTATTGTTGTGTAAACTGTATTATTAAAGTATGCATTTTTGTTTTGTCTTCACCTAGGAAGTCTGTTTTATAGATTTCAACTTTTTTTTATTTGCATGTTGGTTTATATGCATCAGTCATAAAAATAAATTATATAGGTCATATAAATAATCTGAATACTATTTTAAGGATGACAAGTATTCTCTGTCAAACAAAATGTAGGATTGGGAAGTTGTGTTTCAGATCACTACCTTCCACACATAATAGGCAGCAGTTCTGGTTACAAAAAATTTACAGTACATTAGAACAGTAAAAAAAAGGATGAGGAAAGTGCCTTTATTAGCTTTCCCATGTTATAGATTCAAACCTGAGAAAATTACAGCCTCAGGTGTACAGAGGGCCACCATTTTAGGGACAAAATTATGACCCCGTAAAGTGTGTCCAGCCAGCAGGAAAACTCATTACTCACTTCTGAAAACTGAAGTATTTGGCTCAAAGTCACCCTGAGAGTCAATAATGCAGCCAGGTAGCAATCCATGTTTCCCTCACCCCAGTCCAGCCTGCAGAGTAAAATTATCTTCCCAGTTAAACACAATATTGAACGCCAGTCCCATTTGCTGTTCTTTTTCCTGACTAAGGTTGTTTTTACTGTCCCTTACTACAACCATTGCAGATGCAGCCAAGAGCAGTGATACTTCCAAAGACCTGTATTGTAAAATATTCACCAGGTATGCTACTGCTGTTCATTGCCTTGCTAGGGCTGAAAAATCCAAAATGGGTAAATTCCACTGTTTGCTTAGCATTTTTTTGGGACACAGTGCCTACGATTATTTGAGTCCATTAAATGAGCCTGAGATTGTTCTCTGGCACCGAGGCAAACAGGCATGGAATATCTCACATTCACATTGCTAAGTTCTCGTGCTCTCTGAAACAGGGTGGCCACAGGCACAATCTCTTGCAGGGATTATCCCTGGCTCATCCTGTTGCCCAAACCACACCTGGGAATAAGGAAGGCAGCATTAGTTTGCCAGGTCAAAATCATGTTCAGGTCCTTTCCCATTAGCAGAGACCTGCCCTGGCCTCCTGCAGGCCCCTTATTCAGGAGGGAACTTCTGTCCAAGCTAAAGAAAGATAATTTCCCTTGATCTCAAATTTCTGAAAGCATAATGGATCAAATAGCAGCTGCAGCAGTGTAATAGCTTGAGTCCTTCTCAGTCACTAGGAAATCAGGTTTTTTTGTCCACACTCCTTTCCCAGTTTTTTGAGGAGCAACCAGATCTATGATTTCTGGTGCTTCCAAATTTAAGGAAAGAAAAGAGTTCTTCTGCAGCATGGCCATTAATAATGAAAAAAAAAAAAAATTGCCAAAATGCTTAGTTTCTCAAACCACAGGGAGCCAAATTAAATCACCCATAGGAAGGTAAAAATTCCTTTTATTTCAGAGCGGGAGGAAAGGCATGCATTAGTTTTGATCTCGCTGGCACCTTCCATGTACTTTCTATTACTCTACATTTCCAGTACTGCTGGAAATACTGGGGGGGTGGGGGGGTGGGGAGAGAAAAAATATAGAGAGAGCAAGAGAGCAAGAGCATTTTCCTCAGTCTGATAAGAACAAAGAACTCACATCCGCGTGGAGAGGCTGCTTTTTACAACAAACACATCTCCTAAAAGTTAATTGTTTTCCATTTGACACAGGGGAAGTGACTGGAGGCGCCGCCGAAACGCACAGTGCCATCTAATGGAGGAACCGCCTTGCGTAACCTGAGCATCCAAAGAGGGGAAAACGAAAAGCCCACACCGGCTCTGTGTCCAGCCACAAGCACACCAGGAATTTTTCAACCAGTAGATGATTCCTGACAAAAACGTCATCTCTAAGTTTAGCATTTTTTAATAATCGGGCTGTATATATGGGTAATTGCAGCAAAACCCAGTGGCTGAGGCTACATTCTCTTCTTCCAGGGTGCACTCTAGCAGGGTACCAAAGGAAAGCACACTGACACAAGCTGGAGGCACATTCCAAAAGGGACATGTGCCAGCCACCTACAGAAGGGTGGATGAAAAATAATTAAGCTTCAGTGTTGCTCTCCTCTCCCCCAAAGTCAGCCCTCCCATGAGGCAGTAACAGCACACAGCACCCTGCCATGTGTTGCCTCTGCTCGGGGGTCTTGCAAGCTCCACCATGGACTGTGACTCTACATCAGGAAAAAAAGTGGTTTCTTCTATAAATGCAAGTTACGGGAATGAAACGCTAATGAAAAGTCCTTATATGGCTTTTCAGACCCAAACCATGTCATAGCTGGGAGGGGATTTGCAGGGGGCGTTAAATTAAACAGTTATTTTTAACTGCTGCTGGTTAAAAAATAAAGAGAAGAGATGTTAAAAAAAAAAAAAAAAGGAAAAAGAAAGAATGCCTGCATTTTAATAGATAGTACAAATTACAATGGTACTTGTATTACAAAATCTTCAAGCCTTAGAAAAATATCTTAGGAAAGCAATACAAATTGAAGTTCATTATACAAATAAAAAGTATGCTGAACATTTGTATGACAGACACAGAAAAAAGCATAGGAAATAAACTTTTCTCAGTGGAATATTCACTAAAAATACCCCTATATTAGAATGATACCAGGAGAGTAATTTTGAGACAATTTTAATCCTTAATTCTCTAATTATTTTAGTGCTTGAAATTTCAAAGTATAACTGCATAGAGTAAAATAATTTGGCATTTTAAAAGTGCATAATATCCTCATGGCAGTTAGCAGAATATTTTGCAAATTCATATGGCAAGATATATAATGATATCAGCATATATGGCTAATTTGTAACTCACATCTGGACTGCCACATCCTTCCAGAAATTATAAGGAAGCCCTTTATTTCAAAGAGAATCTTGGAGTCCAGTGATAGTATATTTATATGCCACATTTTATTCAAGGCTGATTAAATCCATATTTACTTTCCAAACTAGGCTCAAAGCACTACAATTATACATTTTGTATGCATACATGTACAAAACTTTGTCTCACTTTAGTAGTTTCATATCTCTTATTTATAAAACACTGAAAATACAAACCTGAATGTTTCACCCCTGTCTTTCTTTTCCTTTACATATATGAGGAAACTAGAATTTAGCAGAAAGAAGCAAGTTTCATGTAAAAAAAAAAAAATTCATAAAAATATAATAGATAAGGATCACTGAATCATTTGGTTTGCTAAAAACATTCTATGGATTTTATAAATATTTGAGGCCCAAAAATGGCAAGGCAGTTTGAAATAAACTAAAACCAAATGTATAAATGCCTTCAGTGTAACTGTGAATTTAACAGCAAACTACATTATTATTGACTGAAATAGAACTCTGTCTTTTTTACATTAATAAAGGCATATGTTCAACCATGGTAAAGAACTGTATGTTCCCATGTGTCTTTATTCATGCCTGATTGTGTTAAAGATGATGTTAAAGTAATTTAACCAGTCCATGAGGCTTCAGCTCCTGTTTACCCTAAAACTCATCCTCACATCATCCATCCCACTTGGCCAGCCCAGGGATTCTCCAGCAACGTGGTTGCCCCTACAAGGGATTTTTTTTTTCTCCCCACTGGTACATGGGATGAATCCACTGGGAACATACGCTTCATTGCTGGTATCACTAGTTGATTTTTTTAAAAATAATTCCCAGTATTGGGAAGTTCTCCCTTAGTAATTAGGACTAGACAGTGTTTTCTTGGGATTTTCCAGGGAGATTTTCAATGGAGGGAGAAAAAAACCACAATAGCATCAAGTTTCTTGGCATTAGTAGTCTGACCCTGGCTTAACTTCACTTGTGAATTCTCTACCTCCTCCCCTCCTGAGGCACAGGGGGATGGGAAATGGGTGTTGCAATCAGTTCATCAGATGTCTCTGACATTCCTTCCTCCTCAGGAGGAGAACCCCGCACACTCTTTCCCAGCATTGGTCCTTTCCGTTGGCTGAAGTTCTTCACAAACCGCCCCAGTGTGGGTCCCTTCCATGAGGTATATTCCTTCAGGAATATCCTCAGGAATATGCAGGGCCACAGCCTCCTTTGGGCACCTCCTTTGGGCACTCGCCTCTTCTGGTGTGGGGTCCTCCACAGGCTGCAGGCGGATTCTGCTCCAGCAGGGATCTTCGTGGGCTGCAGGGGCACAGCTGCTTCAGCATGGTCCGCACCACAGGCTGCAGATGAATCTCTGTTCTGGCACCTGAGGCACCTTTTCTCCCTCTTTCTTCACTGACCTTGGTGTCTGCAGGTCTGTTTCTATAACAGATCCTCACTCCTCTCTGGCTGCAATTGCTCCTGTGCAGTAAAAGTTTTCCCCTTCTTTGTAAGTTAGCACAGAGGTGCTGCCACTGTCACTGATGGACTCAGCCAGCAGTAGGTCCATCTTTGAGGAAGCTGAACATGGGGAATCTCACAGAAGCCATCCACCACCAAAAGCTTTTCCTCACAAACATCACAGCCTCCTTTTCTCACCTCCACCCTCCCACAGGCAAGGATGTAATCTTCTCTTCACTCTGGGCAGATTGGCTGGTGTTACCAAACACAGTTTTCACAAAATACAAGATGTATGGAATAGGATGCACCATACAATATTTCCACCAAACCTCTCCCTGGTACAGTCTTGCCATCATGCAGAGCTGTACAGGCCAGGGAAGAGGTGCTGGGAGGCAGTCCTGCTTCAGCATTACTGCTCACCACAGTGCCTTGGCATGCCTGTGCCACGTTACCACAAATGTTCCCCCAGCCCCTTGCTGTGCCCCACCCCAGGTGTGCAGAGCACTCCCCAGTGTCAGTCATGGAACACAGGCACTCTCCATGTGCCTCTGCAGCTCAAAGCTCACTGCTGGTGGAGATGCTTCACCTCTGCCAGCAGAAGTTGCTTTTAACATGGTGATACATTTACCAAGGGATGGTTGGCTTGGATGGATGATATAGTGGTCAGTGCTCTTGCTTACTGATTTAACAGTTGAGCTGGCCAGAAGATCAAGTGGCTTTCCCTAAGTGATTCAGTAAGCCAGGGCCACACTTATTAACACCAAAAGTATTTCCTCCTACCACCTTTAGCCCTGAATAACAAAGCTGCCTTTCCAGAAAACAAAGAAGCTGAGAAACCTATTGTAAAGTACATTAAATTTCAATGAGTGAACAAACTGTGTGATGTGTGAAAGTGCAGAATATTGACAGATAAATCTTGAAATAATAAAGGACAAGAGGTGTTAAAAAACAAACAAAAATATAAAATTTATACCGTTACCTATTTTAGGAAGGGACATAAAATACTTTTTCAAGATTAGAGATGAAAAAGCTACATTGATCCACATTTATCCTCAATTACTTCTGGAAGATGAGGGTTCAGCTTCTTGTTTCATCTGCAGAATTCTTTTATGAAAAGTCAATTACATTTTCTCTTGGCTGAAACATTGTACTTTTTTGTAAAATCTCTGTCCCTTGCTTCTCTATTTCTCAGATTCTCCCCTGTAAAGTCAAGATAATGAATGTTTCCTTTTCTCCTACCCTTTATCTGAAATGGCTTTCAAGTTCTGAGGAAGCACATCATACAAAGTGACTAACAGGAGAAAGCCCTATTCTCACCAATTCCTCTAGACACTACCAGGGAGTTCAGAAAATGAAAGGTTGCATAACTCTACCTTAATAAAACAGAGGTTAACAAGACCATAAACCTCTATCCGTAAGTTCAAACGTTCTTTCAATATTACTGCAGTGATAAATAAAACATCCCCAGCATTAAAGTTCCCATCATTGAGGCCTTTCCTCTTGATGTTTGCAGTGTGTTTATCGAACTAAAAACAGTTCATAAAGGAGTCCCAGGCTCCAACTATCAAGTCAATACTCTTCCCTGTAAACACAACATCAAAAAGCCAAACTGTTTTAAATACACAAGACTATAAAGTTTTCTTTTCATTTGTTATCTCTCTTGCACCTGCTCTAAATACTTCTTAGCTTAATTGATGGTCTCTAAACAATCAGTGTTTACATTCACTTTGGAGCTGCTTCAGAAGGAAGATAATAGTCACTGTTTGTTTTCCTTCTGAATTCTGGGTGTCACTCAGAGCCACATTGAATGGAAACTTGATTTCCATTACAGTCACTGGCAGGAGTGTCCTGCACCCACCACAGACATTTGTTGTCGGACTCTGGTTAACAATTCACATATTAACCACGTTACTTTACCTGCCTTTTATGTTTGAGCTTTTTTATTGCATTCCAGTAAACCCAACCACCTTCAGGCAACAGCAACATACAGGCTAGTAAACCTTGGCCTGAGGTCAGCCACTCCTGCACCAACTCTCTGGGACTGTCACCCAAGGAAGTGAACTATTTGTCCCTGGGGTTTCATTCCCCTGAACTCACAGGATGGACCATGGGGTTGGTCTGCACCTCATATCCCTAGGGGCAAATAACCCAGGAGCGCTGTATTTAGTGGGACCTGAACTCTGCTTCCCCACTCCTGGCATCGTACAGCCTCTGAAGAGTTAGAACATCTCATCCTCCGTGGCCCAGGCTCCCAGAGTGGGTTGCAAGGAACAGGAGATATAATCACAAACTTTGAACATATTTCCTACACTTCAAACCTGAGTCTGCAGAGCACTCAACAGGATAAGAAAAATTAATGTTATATAGTTGAATGACACACCATGAAAACAAAATGGAGAGGCCCTGTCTGTGTTTTAATAGGGGAAATTTCCATAATCATTCATTCTTCAGTAGAAATCAAGTTCAAAAAAGAAGGAAAACAAACAAAAAAGGTAAAATTTTTAGCTCCTTTGTGACAAAAATGTAGCAATCTCTGGAGAATGAAAATTCTGCAAAATATAAAATATTATTTTTATTACTCAGTGTGCCTCATCTGTGCAGATGAACTCTCTTGTTACCCCAGTGGTCAAGTTCAGCTGACATCCCACTGAATAAATACCACATAGGAAGCAGGGGAGCAGTTGCACCTTGGACGATTTCCATCAGCCCAGGAAAGGTGCTAAGAAGACAGGCACCAACAGGCCCAGTGTTGCACAGTTCAGACTTTGAACTTAAATGCACCCAAAAGGACAATAGGGACCTTTTAGCCCCTGAGCTGAGCATCACACCATGGCCTGTACTGACAGGAATTCTCTCTCAGAACTGGGATAAGCAAAGGTGTCTTGGCACAGACCACCTGCAGCTCTCTTGAACTTCAGTTATGCTTCTAGGGCACCTCCTTATGGCCAGACATCACTTTTCAAGGGAATCTGGATGGTCATTCACAACACATTTCTGTACATGCATAATTTGGTAATTTTACTTCTGTATTTGAAAACAAATGTCTCCTTTAGCAAACAAGAAATTAAGACCTACGATATTTAAATCCCCAAAGAAAGTGTGATTCCCAGGAAAACTGTGTTTTCCAATATCAGGTCATGGTTAAGGTAACGTTTTTATCACTGCAGAGTTACAGTTTCTCAGTTATATATTTCTCAACAACACATTTTCTAGCAGTATCAAGGAAAATGCAGTGATACCTAGATAGTATGCCTCATTTAATGCCAGCATCCTCTCTTAAGAAACACTTCCTACAGAAGAATGATGGGTGTGCAGAATTCTTTGCAAGAGTTCCCTCAATTATCTCTCAACTCTACCCTTCCCAAACTAGGAGGTAAATGACAGGCAGTGTCATTTCATTCACAAAATGACAGTTTTCAGAAAGCATGCAAATGAAGGTACAGATATTGCCAAAAGTATGACTACCTAAGAAGTGCTTTTTAATGAATGTAAAAAGAGACCAAAAAGCTTCTTTCTCAAAAGGGTGCTGTTAATATTTCCCTTGTGATCTGAGTGAAAACATGAGAAAATAGTGATTTCAACTGTGAGGTTTTTGTGGTTTAGATAAACATTCTTGATGTTAGGGACTTGATGTCTGACAAATTCCATTCCTTGATTTATCACATTTCACACAAAAATTCATCTAATTGCATATTGTTATTTTTTGCATTTACAGTACTGTCATTGTAGCCCACCATGATTACAGCACCTGTGAAACTCAGTGCCTGGGGGAAAACTACAGTAATACTGTCTCCTTTCTATTACTGGAGTAATTCAATATGTTTACCTTCCTGAGCACTGTCATTTTATACAACCAAAGCTACATATTTCCTGCTGAAACACTGCAAGAAACATTCTTACATTGTGCTTGCTTATTATGCTGTGTAATTCACCAGGGGAAAGAAAAGTATTTAAAAAAATAAAGGGATACTCATTTTACTTTCAGGCAGAAAATCCTTTTTACTACTTATTATGTTTTTATTTTAAATACTTAAATAAAATTCCTTTTTTCTACAGTTTGGGGGGTATTTTAATAAAAAAAACAGTAATCAAATTAATCAAGTTTATTAGTAAGGATTTCCATATTAATTCAGTTACATTTTATTTTTTGATAGTCATCCTCACAGCCTATGGAAAATTACAGCACTTCCTGTTATTATTATACAGAACTTTTAAAAGACCAAAGAAGCATGGAAATTTCATTTGTTTCCCTCATTAAGTAAAGATTCAAATTCTGCATTTTATTGTGCATGCACAGCTTCTCTTTCTTCTCAGTTGAACTGAGGGCCAAGTCACATACCAATTTATTCTAAGATCTTATTCAAACATAATTCAAAGCATATCTTTTCTCTACAACTCTATAAACAATGAAAAGAATTGTCGACTTTGCTTTTCAGGCTTTAAAACATATCACTGACTTGACAGTGCTTAGAAAGTGTGCTAAAAGCTGACTAATGTTACAACTTTAAAGAACATGCTTTCAGACTCTCTTTGTTGTCTTTCTTACAATCACACTGCAAAAAGGCTAAAATCAAAGATGAGTACCCAGCAACAAATATTCCTCTTGAATCAGCTTATCTAGATTTTATCCATTAAAACTGCTGCAATTTAACTGAACAAAATGATGTAATTTAATGAATACAGACATAACCAAAATCCGCTTTTTTATTTTTAAAAACCCCAAACAGATAACAATTCAAAGGGTAGAAGGAAAAATATGAAAATATATGGAAGATGGCCTGCTTGTGAGGCAGCTTTGGACTTAAAGGAATCCAAAGTTAGTTCCATGAGTATAGGAGTCTCTTTTTCACTTTAAAATAAACCTCTAAAAGTGTTTTGCCCTTTGCTGGAGATAGCTATCAAAGTGCTTATGAACGGAAAAAAACTGCTAATATTGAAAGACTGTTCAGTTGGGCTCCACTTCAGCAGTTGTTTTCCTTCTTTCACTGATGCACACATAAAACTGTGTACTCACATCTGCACATACCTTTTTTTTTTTTTTAAGACTGAAAATAAGAAGATTTGGATGGATCAAGACAAGGACGATGCCAGAATCTCTTGGGGATGAGTAGCTTAATCCTACAAAGTATGGCTGTTGTGGATTAACACCAGTGGGCTGGTAAGCACCACACAGTCACTCAGGCACTACCCTCACTGGGATGGGGGAAGAAGAAAGGAAAAAAAAATACCAATTAACATGAAAACACAAGATTGAACAAATAAAAAATATAATTAAATAAGTGGAAGAAAAGGGAGAGGGAGACAGGAGAAAACAACCAATGCAAAAGCAATCACTCACCACTTCCTGTGGGTAGACTGATGCCTAGAGAAATCTGGAGCTAAAGGTGGATAATTCCCTGTATCTCCCTCTTTTCCCTCTTATTGGGAGGCATGAATTTATATGCCATGGGATATCTCTTTGCTTGGTTCAGACCATTTGCTTGGTTGTGAATCTTCACCCTCAATCTATGCACTGGGGTATCAGAGTGAGAAACAGAGCAGACCTTGATGCTGTATAAATGTTGTTCAGCACCAGCTAGAGTATTAAGAGTGTTATCAGTTTTATTTCAGTCAAAATTCTGAAAGACAGAGCTGTTATGAAAAGAAAAATCTAATCTATTCTAGCCAGGGCCAGTGCAAAGGTATAATTACTTTCATCAATCCTGACTTATATTCAGAACAAACAAACACAAAAAAAAAAAAAACAAAAAAAACAAAAAAAACCACAAAACAAAAAGAAATGTCTCCTAAGGCATAACAAATGCTGGCAAGCAGGTGAGCTGTTATGTTTCTTAGATTTTTGGCAGTAGACTGTAATCTGTTAATTTAGAGGGACCAAAACACCTAACCACTTCTGCAAAGGTTCACTTGATTACACCATTCCCAAACTTTTAAAGGCAACCTGAGTTTGTGTGTTTTTCTAGAGCCATAGTACATATCACTAGGAACTCAAAGAGGGCTTACTTCAAGATAATCTTTCTTATCTATGAGAAAATTCATAAAGCTTGCACATTTGGGATATAATTTTGTGGTATTGCAACTGCCACAGCCCATTCACTGCTCTAATATGCAGGACACCTGTAGAAATAACAGTACCAAAGACTCCAACCTTTGCCCTGCCAGCCTCAGGACAAAAATCATCATGTGCTCATACAATTTACTTGAGGCAAGTTTGGAATTTTTGGCATGAGTTTAAATATGACACACTTTCTAGACATAGTTACTCCTATTCAACATGACTGACACATGGAGGACACACTCGTGGACTGACACACTCAGTCTCCCTAGTATTGCTGTCTAGCAAGGAGAATTAAGTGAGCCAAACTGCTACTTCATGGAGAAGCAGATATATTTGTAAGAGCCCTGCCAAATTTTCCACCTAAGATCTAAAAGGACAGGTTGATGGAAAATAATCTGGAACCGTTTCCCCTTGCTAACTGGTCAGGGGAAAAGCAGTTGTCACTCTTTTTTTTCTTCTGTTGAAGACCCTTGCCTATGAGCTTTCCCTCCTCTCACCTACAGCTGAGAGACCTGCTTATTTACCTTGGAGAAAATAAAAAGAACATAACCAGCCATCTCTTACCTATCTTACCACCAGCACTTGTACTTTTCTGCTTGCCTGAAGTATCTCTTAGCTGAATCCAACAGTGGAGATAGATAAAACCTTTCATATGCTACTGCCACAGCTAAGGTGAGGAACATATGCCTAATGGAAGGAGCTAAAGGTGATCCCATCAAATAAATGGCAGACAACAATGAAGATCCAGAAGATCTGGGTTTTAAAATACAGGACAAAAATGTGAAGAAGCAGGGCAATAATGCAACTAATAAATGCTAGGAGATCCAAGGAGATGGAGTAGTTTTCCCTAGATGGGTACAAAGGAGTTGCTACTCACAGCAAAAGATTTCTGGAGGAGGCTTGGATTGAAGTAATTTGCGCATATCAAGTAACAAATTTCTAAATTGCAAATTTGGCAATGACATCACAGATTTAGGAAGTTGGTCTACCACTAAAGAGGAAAAAACCCTCTTATGGTACATTTGCCTTCTCTATGTCATAAAAGTATTTATTTGATGAGATAACAGATATGTAGGTCCAGAAGGATTAAATGCCCTACCCATTTTACTTAGAGGGTCACTAAGTTACAAAGAAATTCTCAGACTGCCACAGAAAACAAGGCTTACTTTTAAACTTGTTACTTTGTTGGCACTCACAATTCCTTTTTCAAAAATACATTCCTAGGCACCAGTGAGGGAGTCTTGACAGACTCTCAGAAAAGGCAGCAAGCCAGCTTGTAGTTATTTTAAAGAATGCATCAGTTGTCTACAATTTTGCACCCTGGTACAGATCCTGTTTGTCTGAAAAGGATCCAGGCCATATAAAAACAGTCTGTTGGATAGAGTCCAGAGTTTTACAGACTAAAAGCACATAATTTTACAACATTCCACCTCAAATCTTGCATGAAAATGCTGGTTGGCAAAGTGTGATAGGTAAAGGGAGGCAAGCAACTTTTAACATTGTCAAAACATTTTTGGGTCAATCTCAAGACTGTAGAAGGAGCAATATCAACACTGTAGGAAGAGCAAAATGGAAAAGTAACATCTGTAAAATATTTTGTGTTCTAGTGTTTTTGCATCCTTGCAATGACACTTTACTCTGGTACACTGACAGGGAGATATTGCTCTGATATTTTCTGTTTAGAATGTAAAGGCTCCTTGCCATCTGTTCAAAATTCAGATGAACGAAATCATCTAGCTGCCAGTAGGGTTTGTTAAGCTATTCTGCAATACTATTGAGAATCAAATACAAGGCTTCAGTTCTAAGAAGACCTTCTTATATGATTACTTTTATTGCCATGAGCAGACCTACTAACCTACACAGGACTATGCTGTACAGTCAAGTTAAGCAAGTGTGCAAATGTTTGCAAGTTCAGAGCATTAGATCCCAGTCCTGGTCCTCATGACCTAACATACCAAGTAATATTCACAATAAAATTGAGTCCTTTTCAATCGTTAAATACCAAAACTTTGTGTGCAAGATATGAATTTCTTTGCACCACTTAGTTCTGAAAGAAAGTCCTTTAATGCTGTAAAACTGGCCAGTGATATGAATTAATCACAGATAGCTTATGTGCAGGCACACTTGTTGAAGGCACAGCACCCCATTACAGTGGGAGTGGCATGATACTTTTCTCAGCATGACCATACATGCACACAGCTGAAAAACAACAGGTAAAGCTGCTACATTCAAAGAATCTCGTTCCTAACAGGCTACAAGCCTTGCTTAGCCAGAGGTCAAGTTTACCAAATACACAGGCTTTCAGCAAAGAGTGATCAGGTTTATTAAAAGAGGGAATCACAGCCTGAGCAAAAACAACATCTGCATAAGTGAGGACAAATGCTCAGGGGTCCAGACAAGGGGACAGGCTGACAAAGCTGTGCATAAATCAGGATGCCATCCTATTCAAAAAAAGGACTCAAAAGAGACATTGGTGCCTTATTATTAATCCAGTCACTTTTGAGTGGTAGATCATAAGAGTAAAGCTGGTGGTTCACATGGTTAAGGGCCCCCACATTAAAAGCCATTTGAACTTGTTCCAGGAACATAACAGCATTGTGTAAGAAGCTGCCAGTTGTACCAGTCTGACATAAAACAAGGTTCCTTCTTCTTCCCTTATAGAGCAATTACTGCAGAGCTATTTGCCTTATAGGACCACATTTGCCTGCTTCATTGTGTCATTAATTCCAACAGACTAGGGTATTTTTAAAAGTTACTGCAAAGAAAGGAGGCACAGGAAAAAATGCATTTTAGACAAAATACATCAACAAAGTTAAAACTAGGAAAAAAGGTTTTCCTTTCAGAAATGCCTCATTATACACCTAGGTAAATTTATGGTGTTCTGAAGCAGAGAAAGACAACAGGAAAGAAGACTCACTCACTTCAGACTCTGATAATATACTTACAAAAGTCACTTGAGATGTGTGCTCGAAGTTCTGACAAAAAAGAACTAAGATGATTATACAAAATACAACATGAAAAGCTGTCATGAGCAACTCAAAGCAGCCAGAGACTGGGTCACTTATTCAAGACATGACAGACCCAGGGTTAAAATCCCATATTGTCATACTTGATATGACTCTGAGAGACTGACTCAGAGCAAATGCATATGCACTTTTGAAGCCAGCTTCTCTGCTCCTCCTCCACACCCTCCATTTTAATGGCTATTTGACTGAAGAGAATTTTGCAATAGAGGTGTTTTCAAAATTAATCAATTCTTCCAAGAAAATGTTTTGACCAACTCATGCTTTCAACCAGAAACAGTAGATGAAAAAATAATCAAATAACACAAACCAGAAATAAACAACTCACAGGGGCTTCAACAAATATGGAATATGGCTATTTGCCATATTTCTGAGTAAGCAGCTGAGATGTTCTTTATAGGCAAGCTACAAAGACCACAGTGGGTTCTAATGTCACCCCACGTAATAAAGGCACCACATCTATCAACTTTTTTCTCTTTCTCATAACACAGACCACTCATGTAAGTGGTGGGACATTTGCTATTTCAGAGTTTGCTATTTCTTGTGCTTTGAACAATGATTCCATCCCTTGTTAAACTGCCACACAATTCCCCTGAATCCCAAATGCATGCGTATTTTCAAATTAAACACAACAAAAAAAAAACCCAATCTGAAAATTCTCTAACAATAGAATTGGAGGAAGTAGTTAATTTACTCTGAATTCTGCAAACTTGTCACAACCTGGTGCTTCTGCATCAGCACAAACTGTCAAAATGCAAGTCAGAATTGAGACATGGAAGCTCCACTATGTCATCACATCCACGCCACTGCTCGTCTCAGATCTGATTTCTGAAGAGCCTTCAAACATTTTGCAGACCTCATTTGCCAGCAGTTGAGTACACAGTGCTTCACCACTTCCCTTGAAAGACTACTCCATAGATGTTAGTCATAAACTAAAGAGGAATTTATAATTGGATGCAGACCTCTCCCAAAAATTGTCATACACCATATATTAATTTCCGTGTGCTGATCAGTGCAGTTTGAATTCTCTTTAATACATGATGGGATGAAATGCTGTAAATAATTTCTCTTTTGTGCTTTTGAAACCTTTTCAGACAGTTGTATTCCTTATAACAGGTAAACAGTGCACTGCAAAAGCAACGCCATACCACCTGTTGTTTCAGTTTATTAGCTTGCATCTTATTTCTAGAACATCATATATGGTGAAGAATCTCTCTTGAAGCAGAAAGATGTTTTGTCTTTTTTGTGGGAGGGCAGAAGAACAAATGTCTTTATGTTCTATAAGACGCATGAAGAGTGGGGTTCAGCACAGCAGTATTTACATTTGGCATAAAAAAGAAATATGCTATAGAAGAAAAAAAATGTCAGTCTTCATATTAGATCCCCTATTACTTCAGACTCCTGCACCTGGGATCTCTTCCTTTAAGAATAAAGTTGGAAGTCACTTTGGAGAGAAGCCACCTGTCTGGAATCCTTTGTCCAAAATTAAGTGTGGGCTCCTAACAAGTCATAACAGAAAAAGACAGGATCCTTTCACTTCTTACAGTATCTTAAAAGCTCCTTTCTCCCTGCAGTTTCACAGAAACTTAAAAGACAAATTAAATCAGTGCAATTGAGAAAAGTCATGCTTCATTTTCAAATGTTCAACATAACCTATAGTGGTTACCACTGCACATAAGAAAAAAGTTCTACCCATCTAAGAGCAAGAGAAAACAGTAGCAGGTAATGGAAAGTGAATATAGGAAACAACAGGAAAACTGCCTTCAGCTCTTACATATATTGTTCCTGTCAATGAATTTTGATAATACAGAGCGATTCCATTACACACCTGCAAGTTTTAGAAGTTATGTCAGTCTCACTTTACGTGGACTATTCTATTAATTTATGTGTTCAGAGCCTTGAAATATTGTGGTCCCATGAACATAGGGCTCTCTGCTCCCCATAGTTCATAAGTTAACCCTTTTTCCTCTCGGAATTGCAGGCAGACTAATATTACCGCTTTGAAAACACTGATTATTCTGCGAAAGGAATCCTTACCTGCAGCTGATGTACCACCAGAAAGAATACTTCAAGGGAGTTAGATTTTATGATTTCAAGGGCACAGAAGAATAGGCCTTGGGAACAGCCTTTCCTAGATGGGAATGTGTAACGCTGTCACCTTCCAAGCACTCTGCTCAACAGATATATCCCCATTCACCCTCTATTGACAAACAAACAGTGCCTTAAACATGAGGCCTAGGAACCAGGGATGAACAGCAGTGACTCCTTTGGAGTCTGCACCAAGCAATTACAGTGAAAGACTGATTAATTTGGATAAACTTTTTTTTTTTTTTCAAAATCCAAGAAAAACAAATCAGGTTCTATGCTTATACAAACATCTCAGCACCTAGTTGCTGTCTCCACCTATTCATAATTCAAGAGACCCAAGTTAATGAAAGTGCCTGAAGCCTGTGGAGGCACCTACTTTTACATGGAGCTTTTAAGGCTTTTGAAAGCCTGTTTTGATTTAGTCTTCATTTTCCACCTGTCACATTTGCAGCCTCCATGTGGGTGGAAAAATTTCTCAATTTTTTGGGTCAACATCCTCACAATGTAAAACATAAGAGTGACATTAGTCAGGTAGTACAAGACGGGGTATTCCCTTCCTTTGGTGACAGCTCTCCCCAGAGGACCACAAAGTCCTGATTTGTGTGACATTGTTCTTCTAGTGACACAGGCACTCCAGGAGGGAATGAGTTTATATTTACACAGATATGTCACCTCGTGTCCATAGCACTGCCTCTTTAGGAGAGGGAAGGTTTCCAGCATACATCTTGCATTTCCTGGGCAAGTTAGTTATAAAAAGATAGATAAAACCTAAAGCATCTCTTTTTGGGCTTATAAAACAATGAACTTTGTCCAGCTCTTGAGAGAATAGTAACTAGCAATCACATTTGGAAGACAATTGCAAGCAAACAAAACTATGCACTGGCGCTAAGGAAATTAGTGAAGTTTCTGGATATCAGAAGAAGGCAGCCCATCACCCCCTGTAATGGGGATGTTGTAGGTCTTGGTCTGGGATAATGACTGCAACAGGCACAGCAGTTAAGGCTTAACATCACACCTCACACAGCTTGAATTCTAGCAAAACCTGGTTGCAGCACACATCTTTCTCAATCTTGTGTTCAATTATTTCAGTGGAGGAAAAATGCTGAGACATAGTTCTTTAGAAAGTACAGAATGTTTTTTATTGAATATTGGTTCCATATTTGCACATTATTGTCCAGATTTTCTTTTCAGAACAAAAAACCATGAAAAACCACTGACTCAGTCCTGATCTAGGAGAAATATTGAGCCTTGCTCAGGAGAATGTCATCTTTCAAACAAGCTTTAGCTTTAGATGTAGTCTGTCCAAACATTTTAAAGAGTATTTTCCTCTAGGCAAGACGTCAAAAGCTGGGTTGGAATAGACATATGGCTATACAGTTGCCCAAAATTACTGAATATTTTAGTAGCCTGGTTCAATTTAAATTTTGCAAATTATTTTTAGATGGAAAACTTAAAAACCTCAGAAAGAGAGTCATATAGTGATGTTGCCTATGAATATGAAATAATGCACTTCTCTCCTGAAAATACAGTAATTAACATTTGTAGTAATTATTGCCATCACAAACCAAGTATTTTTCCTAACAGTTACATGTTGGCTGCCTGAGACAATGTTCCTTTCCTCTGTGCTCAGAATAAGGATTGAATTAAGACAGAAACCACTGTGGAAGACTAAATTTCCAACAGGAATGAGCAGAATGCATTATGGCATCCCTTTTGCAAGATGGAGTCCCTAGTCAACCACAGCCTTTGCCCAGAGAGCTGTGAAATTCACAGAGACTGTCTTGCCACTCTGCCTCAATACTGGCCTGGAGAGTTCTGAAGAAGAACCCCAGCTATGAAAGGAGGAGTGAAGCATATTCAGGCTCTGCCACTGAATATGTCTTCGTACAGTGTGGTGAAAGCAGGTTGTTCTGTGAGCAGACATCTCTGCTGTAACACCTTTGCACCCTCCAAATCAGAGTGGAGTATTCAAAGACACGTGAACAGATGGACTGATTCAAATGGATGACTGTGATAGTAAAAAGGTTTACTGCTAATAAAAATAGTCACCTATCTTTTAAGATCACAGTATGAGATAATTTTCCCATTTTAGGAAGGTCAACAGTTCAGCATTTGCCATTTCATGAATTAGACACTAACAATTAATTTAACCATCATTAAGGGACTCAGTAAACAAACCTCATGAATCACAATCTCACAAAGTAGCTAACCTCAGAGATGTTGAGTCATGAGAATGTTATGGGAAGTATCAAGTAGAAGAAATTAATCTCACTCCCATTTCCCCATTTCTCTATTTTTACATTCTCCTTTTCCTGGATCATTGCCTCTAAACTGGGACCTTATTGATTGAATGCTATGCCTTGTACTCTCACAGAGAAATTAATGGATGTAGCACTGCAGTGAACAGCATCAATCGACTGTAATCAATGACTCAGCACTGCCACACAAACAGGGGAGACAGACTCATTTGTTGCCCATAGCACATCAATAACACATTTTACACAACAAACCAAATTTGTTCTCCAAGAAGAACCTTGTCATGTAACTATCCAATCTACCTCCTACTTAGATTCAGTGCTGAGAACAGCCTCCTCTCCTCCACTAACAATCCCCACATTTTACAGTAGTTATGTTCTTGCTTACTTTACATCAACAGAGATCGTGCTGTTCCAGTTTTCATGGCTACATCACATGATCTACACAGTAAGAGAAAAAGGAATGTATTTTGTAGAGTAAGCGGCAGTGGTTTAAGGCATCATTTCCACACGTGTAGCTATTCACACATTTACCGTGATTTTATTAGGTTTTGTATTCATTCATGTAATCTCTGTATTTGTTGTTACTAAATGCTAATGTTAAAATGGGGGTCTTTGCAATAACTCTTGAGACTGATAATTGGGTAGAAGCTAAAGTAACATAGTCATTCAGAGTTCCCAAACTCTAAAGCACTGAGTCTGTGGTACTGGAATCAGTAAAGAGGGTAGCAGTGAGTCCCAGTCTGAGGCTGAACCTGCTCTTCTTTACAGGTAAGGGCCAGCTGTAAGATGCCAATCTCACTGGTGATCTACTAGCACCTGATTATAGTATGGAAACTGGAGGCATAAAGAGGACATGAAAGGAAAATGCAGGCCCAGCTTCAGCACTGCTAGGGCATTGGGACATGGACATGAGACAGCTTGGGGTCTGAAACTGGAAAACATTTCCAGATTTTATGCTAGGGACACAGCCAAAGTCATAGCAAGTATCTACAGTTGTAAGTCTGAAAAGGTCTTTGTGGAGTAATTCCCTCCTCACTGTGAGGATCAACTACACTTAGATCCTCCACAGAAAGTATTTTGTTCAGTCTGAAAAATCTCCAAAGACTGACCTGGAGCTTCTTTGAGTAACCCATCACAGTGCCTAAATACCAGCTGTAGAGGTCTTCCTAGAATCTCATGAAACCCAGCATTACTGCAAATTGTCTTTTGTTCTATCCTCAGAGATGAAGAACAATTAATTGCTGTCACATTTATAACCATGTCTGTGTTATTTATTCTCTTTTCTAGACAGCAATTCACCTAGCTGAGCTCATGCAAGTAGCACTTTGATAGGAAAACCAATGAGTTGCCAGATTCGGGGGTGGCTGCTGCAATTGGATGTGTTCACCTTTTGTTCTTGTATGAAGGCAGCAGTGGGCAGCAGCAAAAGCTCAGCTCCTCCTTGGACCTCTGGGTGAAGGCAGATGGACAGAATATTGGTTCATAAAATGCTTGTACAGAATGCACTGGGAAGCCAGATTTTCAATAAAACACACTCAGTTCCTGCAATCTCTGTCACATTTCCTTAGTACAATTTTTGGTTTGCTTTCCATTAGTCTTTCTTGAGTTTGTTTCTGTATTTCTTAAAGTACCACCTGGTAAAACTGGCTGAACAATTCAGGATGGCATTTATCACAACAGAACAGGGCAAAATGGTTACTTCTCATCCTCTTGTTAATAATACCTTCAGTAATGACTCCCAGAATGGCTTTCACATTTCAGCATTTTGCTTCATCAGCAACTTGCATTCATTTTCTAATTTGTGGTAGCCCACAGATACTCCTGCTGACTGAATTATTCCCCATTTTCTATAAATAAATTATATTTTCTTCTCTGACTATAGAAACTCATGCTTCTTTTGATTCCATTATATCTTCTTGATTTCAGACCAGCTTGCCAGCTAGTGAAATAACTTTCAAATTTAGTTCTACCTCCCTCAGCCTGGGTGTTGTACGGAAACTTGGCAGATGACACTGACTCCATCAATTAAACTTTTTGGTTTTGTAAGCCCTTTCTAGAGAGCTTTTTGTTTTAATTTTTATTATATTATAGCAATTCTGCATACCAACTTGAAAATGTCTGGGGGGGGAATACAGGCCTTTCCACTGATGGTTTTGCTCAACTGTAATCTTCCATTTTCTCCTTGTGTTTTGTTGCTTTAGTTCTCATGTGGCAGAGAAAATGTCCAAATTGTACTCCTCATGGTACAGAAACGTATGAATTAAACCTTGAAGGCACATTAGCTTAACCTCCAAAATTAAAATGCAAGCTAACAACTGTAGATCATTTCACTCACTGTCCTTAATCCAAACCAAAGTAATCTTGTGCATTCCAGCAATGTGGAATGATACACACTAGAACCAACATGGCAGGGCTCTGAAACACCAATGTACCTATGGGGTATTGCTAAAAAGTTCCTGAGATCAACAGCTAAACTTCCTTCCAAACCCAGGTAACTTTTTCATTAAAGAGAGCACTCTAGAGCATATGTAGTGATATCAAAATGCATGTTTTTTCTTACAAGTGTTCCATTCATGCCATAAATGTGGTGAGATTCTAGAATGAAGGAATCAAGCTTTCATCATTTTGTTTTCTATCAGGTGCATTGCTCTGTTCTCATCATCTTTGTCTGACATACAGATGCATACAAACTTTCTTTCTGTATTGATACTTATATGACTCCCTCCAAACCATTAAAAGCCCACTGAAATATAGAATACTTGCAAGTCCAGAGGTGAACTTGTCATTTTTCTGTGTATATCACATATATCATCCTTAAGGACATGTACTTTATTAACACAACTTAAGGCTTATTTATTAAACCAATCATGCATGCTCACTGAGTCCAGTGATTCACATCATGTAAAAATTGAACATATTAAGCAACACATGTGCAATAAAAGCAAACAGATCTTTGCAGTCTAAGCTTGCACTAACAGTGGTGGCGTGGCAACATATCAAAGGCAAAATACAACATGGCCAGAATTTCCCACTGGAGTGTTAAGACAGCTGCATAACTTTGAACCCACAACCAACAGGATATCCCAAACCACCCTGGGTACATTGCTGTACTTAAGGTAAGAATTCATAACTGACTGCTAATGCCTAAACTCCCCAGCTAAAATTGGATGGAATTTCCCATCAAGGAGGCAACTAAGATATGAAGAGTATAGTAAAACAACTACTCATTTTACAGAATTAACACAGCAGGAACATTAATGTTGTCTCATACGTGGTGAAATTAAATTTGTCCAAAAAAATCACCTCAGGAGGCTGCATCTGAGGTTTTATATGGAATTTTCCAGGCTAGGCAGCTACAAAACAGAAACGTTAGGAACTCAGCAGCAGGAGCACGTGCATCTCTGGAGGAGCACAGCAGACAAGACATGACACTTTCAATCTGACACCCTGAGCACTCTGCAATCCAGTGTGTCACCAAGCAGAGCACTCTCAGGCCATTGCAATGATGGGAACTGTGCATGAGGGGTCAAAAATGGCCTTTCTTTCATAACACTGAATGTGAACATTATGAATACTAGATGAAGCTGAACTTAATATAATGATATCTAATAAAAGCAACTCCTTTTTCTTAATATGCCGTCTCCCTAAATTCAGCTTTCAGAGGACCAATACAAAAACACCAAGTGAAAATACTAAAGAAAAGAGAGTGCAACTTAACTTCTATCCCCTAATGAGCCCTTAAATGGAAGATCTCAGTTTGCTCAAGGAAAATCCTGAGTATTAACTGATTTACCTGAAAGCAAGTACCAATTATTCCACCCTTTGTGCACACAATCATGTGAAAATAGCAATTTCACTAAAAAAAAAAAAAAAATCAGCAGATATTTTAGATGCATGTGAAATTGAACACATGTTACAATCACAGATATAGATAAAAAAAAAGTGCATCTGCCTTTGTACAGACTTTCAGACTCAAGATATCTTGCTGAACAAAAAATATATTTAATGTGAAAAAATATGAAAATATGGAATCACACAAAATTTGCAGTGAAATATTTGTCTTCCCTTGATTACTTGCTACACCATCAAAACCTAGATTTAATCTTAATGTTTTTAATGAAAAAAAAAAAAAAAAAGAAAACAGCAGGGAAATATATCCTAAGCAGCTGGTAAACTCAGACCTTAACACAAGTTGCATATTTTTAATACCTTCCCCTTATGAGTCTCAAAGCAATGTGTATTCCAAAGCTCTAACCCTCATAAATGGTTTTGAAACATAACTTGGAATTAACACAGAAAAAAAAATAGATTTAAATTATAAGCTTTCATAAATAAGACTACTTGCAAGATAACACAAGACTAGATAATTTGTGGAGGCTTAATTTTCAGCCTAGTTATTTTCTCAGCTTTTTGGAATGAATAAACACACAGGAAGATAGGATAAAAACTTCACATCTTCATCTCAGACTTTTCATGCTTCACATTTCCCAACCCTTTTAAATAAAATACTTGTATTTTTCCTGTCCTAAACAATTACATTACACAATAGTGAACAAATATACAGATGCCACAGACTTCTGATCCAGAGCACAGTTTAATGTTCTCTCATCTAAGAAAGTGCCTTTTAAGCCATTCCTCAGCTTCACACTGTCCAGCTTTTTGCCTCCTTCATTTTCATGACTCTTAAGCACTTATGCTCACAGGAGCAGTAATGAATGCAGTGCTAGGCCAGAGGTTTCTCATGGGGAACACACCATCTCATTTTTAGCTTGTGGTTGCAGGCTGCAGTCATCAAAACTGTATCCTGAAAGTGGCACACCAGAGCCAAGCAAGGCACTGCAGTATGAGGACAGCTGCTGGACTAGGAAAGCACAGCCCAGATTTGGAATAATGTTTTTAACTTTAAATTCCAAATGCATTTACCAAAGGCTGAAAGAAGAGAGGCAAGTTTTGGAAAAGGTTAAAAAAAAAAATTAGACAACACACAATTTTTGTGGATCATATGATCTCTGGAGAGCAGCATTAGGCAGATGAACTGGGCAGACAGATAAAGATGCCCTTCCTGTAATTCCTTATCATTCATCTTCAAAGCAAGTATTTTACTTCATGCAATACAGTGAATTCTACAGAGAAAGTGATTTTGCCTTGCTCTCTAGACACCCATCTCCATCTTGAGTTATTCTTAGAGCTCTTGCTTAGAGCTCTTCAACTGCAGATGGCAATTTTCAATTAGGTATGTGCTTCAGGGGAAATAAGGAATTTACTAAGGTCACTTAAGGGCAATGAAATCACACACGCCATATAAAATGCTTACACTACAAAATGATAGCATAATGGAATGGTAAAGCCTTTAACAAAATCGTAAAGGGAGCATGCAACTAGTACAGCATGTTCCTTTATTATTACAAGCTCTCCAGTTGTACCTTTGAAAGGTTAGCCTTTTTTTTTTAAATTTATTGAATATGTGTAAAGATACCGGGAAAAAACATGACGTACCAAACTGCCTCCTGACAACGTGTAAGGGCACTCAGCTCCAAATTATATGCAAATCAGAAATTGAAAGCAAAAATTAGGCGATGGATGCAAGTCAAGCAAGCCTACAAAAAAAGTGCCCTAACTTTGTTTTTATGATGAGCAGATTACTAAATGTGGAAAAAATATTGAAGACATTAAGTATGTTCTTTAATTTCTAAACAAAATTTTATTATACCATATGCTAAACACAAAGCACTTTCTGATTTAAAAGTGACAAATTAATAACAGTTCTCATTAATTAACCCATCAGTAACACAACAGGAAGGCAGAAGATAATTTTGGTTCCTTATCAATACTATCAAGTCCAAGTATTCCTGCTTTCCTTCAATCTTGTCTCAGTTACACAACTAAAGCTGGCCCCACAGGTGTGTGCACAGACTTGGTGTGCTCATTGCCTTCACCTGGGTTCAACACATTCATCCTCAAAATACACAGTCCAACCATTACTGCATTCTGAACATAGTTCTGCCATTAAAAATAACACAAAGGAATCCTTGAATGAATGGGGAAAAAAAAAAAAAAACTTTAAACAAGACAGAATGCCTTTAGCTCTTTTTTCTTTTAATCAGTGAATAAAGCTCATCACCTATTAGCATGGGTTACAGACCCACACCTAGGGTAGCAGGCTGATTTGCAGGAGCTCAGGCCAGAGAATGGTCATCCAGTCATAGCCACTGGATTTTCTTGTGATTTTAGATAAAGCACAAGGTCTATCCCATATTTTAAATGGGATAAAAATATTTTTAATTTTATTTACTTTGAAATTCTTTTCACACTGTAAACAAGGATAAAATTTCCCTGGGCTATATCTCCCAAGCATCAGTTCTGGCCTGAAAAGAATTGGCTTATTGTGCATCCAGGTTAATGGAAATTTGTGCCACACCACAGACACGGCACCAAGCTGAGGTAAAACCCCGGGGCAGACACTGGTTTTAGGCAGGCCCCCCTGATGCTGCAAGCTCTGAAGCCACATTATTACACATCTCCTGTGGGTGGTAGAGGCAGGCACTGTGGCTGAAGGGAGTGAGAACCTTCCCCTGTGTCCCTGGGAAGGGTCACATCCACAAAGCTCACCAAGGGACAGGCAGGCTGTAGCCTGGGCCAGCCCTGCCCCAGCATGGCCACACAGATGGCTGCTCGCATCCTGGGACACAGCAAGCTCGTGCCAACCCAGAATACTCTGTGGAGACTCTGAACCACATTTCTACCTTGCTTGGCACTGGGAAATCAAAAGACCATTAATGATTGCAACATAGCTAGACAAACTGATGGGGGCAATGCAATTTCCTGCAGAGACATGAAAAAGGGGATTTAAGAGCAGGTTTCCCCGGAGTCTGCTCTTGCCCTTTAAATTTATGCTTTACTAAGAGCCCTGTTAAAAGTCCTTTCTCTGTACTCCTTTTCAATTCAAAATAATAAAGATATTCCGCAAAACCACCAGGATGAGAAGTACAACAAGTGAAATTTATGGTTCTGGTCCACCAGTCTTGCTTTCTTTGTAGCTTCACCACAACCGAAGATGATTCATCACAATAAACCCATTAGCTTCAGACCTGAAATAGGTATTTAGGAACTTGCTAGGTACTTTGTGGTGTTGAAGCTCCTATAGAAGTCTCTACTGAAACTACTATAGCTATCCTGTGTCATTCCCATTAAAACCTCACTCAACATTTAAAGTCAGGAGTTAACAAAAATCTTCCACAGAAATTAATGAGAATCTCTACGAACATAAGTGACTTTTAAGTCTTTCTTTATTCTGAGTTAATTTTAAACAGGTAATACTATATTATTAGTCTCAGGGAGACATTAATTCATAAAAGTCACAGCTATTTAGAAAGAAGATGGTTTTTAAATAATAATCATCTTCATTGTAAGTTTCTAACCTCCTAGGACTTTTACTTTCCCACTAGGAAAGATGTAGCTACATCTCCCATAATGAATGCATTCCCATGCCTGTGCACACATAAATATGAATAACCATGAAAATAAGAGGAAAGTAGTTATATATCTCTCCTTTTTTTCCTTAGAAGATACTACAAGAGAGCAACTGAAAATATTTTTCCATTCCTAATAATGGAATATATTCAATGGTAATACACCATAATGGCAGAAAACTTAAATAAAGTTCCACAATGAACATGCTGCTACTTAACAGTAACTGTCCTGATGGACTGCATACCAGTTTTCTTACAGCTAGAGACCTATTGGAAAATAGTTTTCAACTTTGTTTTTCATTATGCCCTGACTAAAATCTTCAGGGAAAAATTTCTCCATCTTTGTGAGGATTCTGCTGAAAACCTGTTTCAAAAATGTTATCATACTGCACAAATACTTCCTAAGAAATACAAATCCTTGTTTTGAACTGGGTAATCCCCATTGTCGTAGAACCTGTTTAGCTTATATTTCCTACAACAGTGCCTGAAGTTTATTTTTTAACTCACTGTAAAATCTTTATTGCTACAGGAACTCCCTGTATTGTAACAGATTCCAGCTATGCTGATTTAGCTGCATTCAGACACATCCAAATAAAAGACACCAAAACCCTAGATATGCTAAAGGAGTGTACCTTTTGCAAAATGTACATTTTAAAATTTAAAAAATGCCAAATAGCAAACATGTCAAGAACTTCTTTTCCCAGATATACTAGGATGAGAACACCACGGATTTGCAGCGCTTCAGCCAACCGACCAAAGCATCTCAGCTTTATTTCCAGTCTCAGCTCACATCTGCGTTCCGTCAGAACTAAGAAAGTTTGAGAATCTCTGCAGCAAAACGAAGGTGCATCCGACTTAGGAGCAGATGGACTGTCAGACAAGTTACGGGAGCTGCTCCCGCAGCACCGCCCGCTTTGCTCCGCAGCCCCCATGGAGCCCACAAGCCGTTTCAGTGGGAACAACAGTTGGAAGGGCAATCCTCGCTCCGACTCTCTCCGCACCCCGACTCCGCCACCCCCCAGCTGCGAGGATCCGCCTGACATACCTGCTCCTCCATTTTTCCCCCTGGCAGTTTTTTTCTCTTTTCCCGAAGCCGAAGAAGAGGAGGGACAGTCCTTCCCTGGCGGGCGCGACGCTGCGGTGCGGTGCGGTGCGGTGCGGTGCGGTGCGGAGCGGCCGCCGGGGGCTGCGCTCGGCCCGCTCCTGCCCCGCCCGCCGCGGAGCGCCCTCGCCCCTCTCGCAGGCACGGACAGCCCTGCCGAGCTCCTTTAGGTCGAACAGGTTTCCTTATATAGGTAAACACAAATTGCATTCCTGGTGACAGAGGCTAACTGGAAGTAAGCTTCATTCAGTTAACTCCACAGATACCAAATGGGTCCGAGTGTCTGAAGTTTGCTCAGCATAGCGTGCTGAAGGGTCTTCAAATGGGAGAACAGTTTCTTTGCAGTAGTTTAGCACCTATGTAGTTATTCCATTAATTAAAGTCATAGCAATACTGAGTACTATGTTCACATTACATTAAACACTAGACAATTTTACAGAACACTGAGCCTGCGTTTTCATCCTAGAAAAGTGGAGGTGACAAAGGTATGTATGTACTACAAGGTGACAAAGGTTTGTGCACACACCTTCTAAAAATGTTAAAATAATTCCCATAATATTGAAGTTTCCATATAAAGACTATAATATATCAAGTGTTATGTGAAAAGGTTAGAAAATGAGGATTGCATTACTGATATCAATGGAAAGATGCAGTGTAGGAAAAACTTGGTTTACTTTTTCCAGGTTCATTTTCTATGCAATGTAATAGTTAAGCATTTGGTGACAGATCTGTCTTTGTTAGAGATGTGTGATTACAATATATTAACAGACACACCCCTACCTAAACAGGGAAACAGAGATAGAGGAAGTACCAAGAACAAGCCTATGCTGCACTCTACAGAGCAATGACATGTGTATTTCACATATTTTTTTCATCACTTTGACTGCTCACTACTTGCTAACCCTTTTCTGCAAATACAACTTGTTTGTCTGGAAGAACTTCAGCAGGCAGTTAATTAACTAATTAATTACAGGGAAAATCATGTAATATGTGTCACTTTATTATATTCAGGCAAGATTCACAGTTAGATATGGCTTTTCTACAAGCTAAAACACTGTTGATATGCAGGGGAATTAGACAGCAAAAAGCATGAGGATAGGGGAAAAAAGCAATAAAACAAATGATGGAGGAACACAAAAGTATAAGTGAAATTGAGAAAATTTTCAAGATTTGATAAAATTATGAGAGGTTGACCTAAAAAAAAACAGTGACCTCTAAAATATACAATGTTTTTTCATTCTGTCCCCCAGATATATTGTCTATAACTCAAAATGCACAAGAGACACAAATTTGGCTTCCTGGTGACCTGGGGAGTGTTAGAAACACCAGTGTACCACCCAAAAGCTGGAACTTATCATTATCCACTGACTACAGCATTTCTTATTGCTGCCCAATATATGACTTGAAGATCATTGCGTAATATACTGCACAGAAAAGCTATTCCTAATGTCCAGTCCTAATGGTTTCAATACTTCTTTAGTTATAATTTTCCTCTTTCCCTGAGGCATAAACATTCAGCCTCATGATACTGAAGGAGACTGGCTTAGACGTAGAGAAAAATGAAAAACAATACCAATAAAAGTTGTAAGACATTCAATAAATACATCTAAAATAGTCTCTCTATACAGTGTACAGGGAATCAGGAATATGTGGCCAGGGGCTTGGTGTAATGGTCTTCATTTAGTTCTGTTGGGACAGATAACTCACTTGTGGCTCGACTCTGTAAGAAGAGGATTTTGGCCTTGCCAAGTTCATGCTCCTGTGACAAAGCATTTGCACTGGACTGCACAGCCAAGTATTCCCTTACCACCAGTGATCTCATGACCAGTTCCTGAATGAGTATCAGGTTTTTTGCATGAGTCAAGCCAATTAAAATTCATCAGATTCCCAAAAGTGCAGCAACAAAGGAATTTTAAGAGGGCTACTAGGTTAATAGATTACATAATAGATACTACTTCAAGTATGGTTGACAGTCTGTCTTTAGGCTAGCAGTTTTTCTGTTAGCCAACCCAGACCCACAATAAACATCACATTCATTTATCTAAAATACTGCCCCAGCTAAGGATTTTCCCACCATTTCTTCAGTGCCCATACACATGCTTTACTTACCCTAGTCTCAAGCTGAAAACTCAACTAACTTTCATACTCTACACCTGACATACCCCGTTACTTCCTGACATACCCGTTTACCTCCATCTCTTTACCCAAACATCATATTGATAATCAGTCAGGGGATCTAGACTCTTACAGCCAGGCATGAAATCTCTTTCTTTACTTCCTGGCCTCCAAGCTGTGATTTCATTAGAATGCTGGCAAAAGCATGAAAAGTTTCCCCAAGTCCTGCATATGCTACCTTTGTAAGAGAGAATGTCTTTGCTTAAACAATACTTGTAATAAAATAATAATTTATTCCTCAAACATAAATCAGAATGAAATTTATTTATATTTTCACTGCATGTCTCTGCTAAAGCATCAACAGCAGTTAATCATAATAATAGATGTCATAGTCAGATCTTTTTTTTTATTTCTGAGTTCTTTATTTTATTAAGAATACTCTATACAATTCTCATGCAATTCAGCTAATTCTTGAAGCTAATAGTAACTTAGACTTATTATCCCCATTTACTGTGCTGTCACACATACATATCTTCATGTAAAGCTAAGACTAATTACGCTGAAACCATCCTCTCCTTTTCTCCAGGAAGAGGTCTGTACAATAGAGAATGCAAGCAAATTTGAGCTTGTATTCTGCATCAGAGGGTATAACAAAAGATCTGAGCAGACCTCTAGGATATGTTGGGTTTAATGCTAGGAATTAAAAAATTCATTAGAAATTAATGCAATTGATGACAAAGAGTCATTTTCTTCATTGCTGTGCTTCAAGCTGCCCCCAGCAAAAGCCCAGCATTAAACAGACACTCTCATTCAGTGTGTCATTAGCTTGTTTCCTGTGCACAACCCAAACAAACAGTTTATTGACGTTAGTTTAGTCCCTGCTGTTTAGATAGTAACTATTTTGTAAGCCAAATGACCTTTGCCCAGCAGAGCCAAGAATCGCGGTCCTGGGCAGAACCTTGGTTATAGATCAATGTGTTACTGCCTTTCTCTTTATTTTCAGTTGCATGCCTTACTAGACATACTTACTTCATCTCAAAAAGTGGTTTATAAGGAATATTTTCTCTTATGAAAAGACTGATGGATTTTCCCTCTTCCACTTCTTCCCATTTTTTTAAATACACAGTCATGTCACTCTTTGTGTTTTTATATCAGAAATGGAAACCTAGTGTAAATTTTCATGGTGAATTTTGATTGAATGGAATAGGTGAGAGCAGTACACCAAGAAATGTGTATGAAACAAATAATGTTAGTTTCCAGTCATCTTGCCATGAGTTTTTAAATATGTCCCTTCAACTTTTCCCTATTAAATGCTCAGGGTGAAACACAGCAGGTTTAGTCTCCTTTCACTGAATTCTTACTCAATAACAAGGTTTGCTTCTGAATTTCTTTGTAGGCTGAAATTGTCCACACTTGAGTGGCTAAATAAATTGGCTCAATTTAGCCAGGTAAGTATAAAGCAACAGAGATCTCTCAGGTTTCACTGCACAGTGCACAGTGCTGCACATTTTCCAGAATCAAGCTGTTAATGCATTCTCGAAGTTCTAATTTCTTCCATGCAATGGCAACACTTCCTTTCACTTTGATACAGGCAAGATTTCAAACCTCATCTTGGTATCTGCATCTTTACATCTTCAGTTTCCCTCAGAGATGTGCATCACTGACATCCCACAATGTATGTTCTGTTTGTGGGGTGCAATAAGATCATTCATTCAATAGTTTATTGTTTGTTCTCAGCTACATTACCCAGCCCTCAAATCAAGTCATGTGCTCAGCTAGAATGGCAGCAGTGAGTACCTGACAAATGAGGTAGATTCAGTTCTAACAGTTTTTGTTTCACATGCAAGTCTCTTCAAAGACATGCAATATCATAGGGCATCTCTCTTTCTACATCAAATGGTTTTTAGCTTAAAAACCTAAACCCCTGAATACATTTCTGTGTACAAATCCACAAGTGCTTTTTCTTTACTACTATTAAATAATTTATACATGCAGAGTGCTAATATTGCATTTTAAGATACTGTGGCAGTATACACAGATACACTCAGACTCTTAGTTTACAACCTGAAAAAAAATATGAACAAGATGCCCTGGTGTTGAGTGCAGCCTTCCCTAAGCAAGCTAACTGCTGGAGAAACCCATCTGAGTGGATTTGTCTGAGATAGAGTTAACTTTCTTCTGAGGGGCCAGTAGTGTTCTGTGTTTTGGCTTTGTGGCTGAAACTGTGTTGATAAAATACTTTTCTCTGGCTGTTACTGAAGAGTGCTTGCACCACCTCAACATGCAAAGTTGCCTTGTTTTTTCCACCCTGCCCCACTCCAGTGAGAAGGTCGGGAGTGGGCAAGGAAAGAGGAGTAGACACTACCAGTAACTACAGCTGATCCACGCTGGCCAAAGAGATGTTTCATACCATTTAACAAAAATTTATTAAAACCAAAGATTGACTAAGAAGAAGGAGGGTGGCTTCCTGAGGTAGCCATTGTTTGGAGACTGGCTGGGCATTGGTTTCCTTGCAGTGTGGTGACTATGTTACTTTGCTGTGCTTCCCACCATACTCACCTATTAATTGTCTTTGTCTTGGCCCATCAATTTTCTTACTTCTGTTTTTTCTATTTTCTTCCTTATCTCACTAGGGTGGAGGTGAGAAAGTTAACTGTCCAGTCCAGGGACTAACAGCAGAGAAGTTTTGGAAATTTCTCTTTACTACTACTCATCAGTTATTTGCTTTTGTCTCGCAGAAGGTACTTCGGAGCAGCGTGTGTAAATGCTTCCATCTCATTTCATGGAAAAGTGAAAATCTGTCATGCTACATTGCCCTCTGCAGTGGCCCACTGAAGTCATTTGACTTCACCTTGAAATGCACTAGAGGCATCTAAATGGCAGTCACACATCTGAGAAAGAGCTGAAGTTGTCTCTCAGCCACAAGTTCCTTGACTATAACCATGTGCACACAGGAACTTCAGGGAAAACCACAAGATTTCCAGGTCAGCAGGTACCCTGGCCACAGACTTGGGCCTGAGAGCTACATAGCCACAGACTGTAATTTACATACTCAGCTAACAGAAGGCACAGGGCTTTGCTTTTCTTCCAGCAAAGGCAAACTAAAAATTATTGTAAGAAGCTGCATTCATTCAACATTTGGGGTGAAAATGAAAGTAATCAAGAAAGAAGAAACTAAAAGGTTAAGTTATTCAGAAGCAGTAACTCACAACTGCACATACTGTGGGCAGCTGAGCACATACCTTATCTGGGGAACACTCATGGTATGAATCAGTTAACTTTATGATACAACCCTTACTTTTTATTATTTCCTGATCCGGTGTTCAATTTTACAGCCTTAATGCAAGTACTTCGTTAATAAAGCATTACTTATAAAATTTGACCACATTACTTAACCTTTACACAAAAACATAGATGTCAAAACAAGTTAAGGCCAATGACTAAGGGTATTATTTTTACCCTTGGGAAATGAATTGAGCTTTCTTCCTCACCAGTCCTTCAAAATGCATCATTAAATCAATGTAACACAACAAGTTGCTATCTTTACCCCTGTACCACATGTTCTTCAGGTTTCAGTAACACACACTAAACAAGAGCTTTATGATTTCATTAAATACATTTTAAACTCAGGGTTGTGTATTGGATGGAGCCATTAGCACACAATCCAGCAAAAAAGCTATTTGCTTCTGTAGAGTTTAAACACTTTATCTGAAAAAGTTAATGAAGTAATTATAATGCTGTTATTAATGAAGATTAGAGATGGATTTAAATGGCATTTGGAAAATAAACCAGACATTTAAACAGGCTTTCAGACTGTATAAACTCCTTAGGGTCTGGGGAAAAAGCTCTCAGAATACCTATACTAAGAAGGACATTTGGAAAACACTTAGTTCTTAATGCCATAGAATTCCAGACAGCAGAAATTATCTTCATGTCAACATCAACACTGGGGACTGCAAGCACTGTGATGCTTAATGCTGACCAGCTGTGCTTGAAGCTTTGTTTTAAAGTCCTCTCAATATGTCTTTAACTGCAGCACCTTCCATATTAAGCATACCTTTCTGATGATGGGGTAGTAGAAATGTCGTTAATGTTTGAACTGACATAACTATCAGATCAGTTAAACCAGTAACACAATTTTACATGTAGGAGAAGGATGATGCTGCAAATAAAAGAATCATTGGCAGGTGAATCTTTTATATTTCATCCCATGTAATACTGCAGAAAATGGAAGAAATTATGTGAACAGGAAAATCCTGGAAAATGAGCCCTAAAGATGCTCCAGAGCAGGAGTGGGCAGGAAGGGCAATGCAGGACTGCATGTTCCCTTGCTTGCCATGAGGGCAGCATCAAACTCATGCTGTGTGAGTTTGCTTTCCTTAGCACACACTTTCCTTAGCGCTTTTTGGAGGACTCACAGCTTGGCAACTGCATGAATTCACTTTACCTGACTACAGAGGTGAAGTACTGAAAATTGGAGCCCAGCCACCATAAGCTCTTCTGTGGTTTCTGGAAGAAAAATATTGCTGTTTCTCAGACCATGAGTAAGTGGATCACCTGAGAGAGGTGCACCTCTCTGAACCCTTCAGAGGGTGACCACACACATGGCTTAGAATGCCAGTTGCATTCCTTAAACTGGGAGCTATGACTGCTGGCCAAAGATCATGTGAAAATGAGCTACATGTCTAAGAAAATACTGTAAAATGGATAGTAAGCAGATTATTGTGGCTCAAATGGCACTATTGGAACATATGGACTAGTTTGATCCTTACAGTAGAACATATGGACTAGTTTGATCCTTAGTTTTAAACAATCCATATCTTTAAGCCTGACTGTGTGTATACCAATATCAAAACTTAGGGAAAGACAATAAAGGCCAGAGAAAAAATTGCATTCTGTGAGATGGGAGTATTTAAAGGAAGTGTGGATTTTTTTTTATTTACAGGTCTTTGTTATGCAAAAATCCTGAAATATTGGTCAACAGCAAGTTTTGTCATGGAGTTCCCAGATGAGGAAAAGGAAGGAAACCATTAGACAGCACATAGGGAGAAATGTGGGTGTATTGCAAAATCAAACGTGTCTAATAAAAAGTGATCTGTCCCTGCCACTACTTAAGGTAAACAGTGAACTCCTTTGTTCCAATGCTTATTGAAAATAACTAGTTAAAATGCATTTTTAGATTTTGTGTCCAAACAAATGAAAATCAGAGATAATACTCTGATGTGTTCTGAAAGAACACATATTCAAAGAACTGTACTTAAGGGTAGGGGGTAATAAATCATGTATACACATGACAGCTGAGACCTCAGGATATCCTTTGACCTTCTCACTGTGAAGATGAGAGAGCAGCAAAGATGAAGAACATTAAAAAAGCTGCAAGCTATAAGGAACAAGATGGAAAGGACATGTAGTTTAAACAAAATATGGAACTTTTAAGAAGCTTTTGAGAGAAACAAGATAAAAGAGAGAGACTTGATTGTGGTTGTTCAAGGAAAATGTTCACCTAAAACACAACAAATTTAGATTAGATGTGAGGACAAATCTCCAAATAAGAGTTATTCATCAATAGAGAAGTCTGCCAAGAGAAACTTCTGGGATATCAGAAGAGGAAATACTTAAAGGGAGATTAGATAGTATACTCAAAATAGTGAAGCAGATAAACCTGTAAAATATCAAAAGACTAGAGTGGATAGCTTCTTTCAGCCTATATTTTGAAGTCTTTGTTTAGGACTTTACATATAAAAATTCTTTTACAGTATTTGGCTTGTGAAAGGAGTAAAGATCCAGTTTTGCAAAGTCTTAAGCATTTTAAAATTCCCTAGCTATGCAAGTAGCCTCTCTGAATTCAGTTTATTTTAACTTAGTTCATAAATGCTCCCTAATTGCCTTAATAAAAAACTGACAATCCTTTGACAGCAAGCAAAGGATTGTAGCTGAAGGCTGGCAGGTAGGAAACAACAGAGGTAAATTTTCATCTACTCTAAAGGAAATATGTCTCCTCCATTCATCCATTGTCTCCTGCTACCCAAGGCTTGCTGATGAGTGACACCTGGACCTCCTTAAACTGGAGTCTTCTTCCCAAGGATTTTATTACTTTAACTCACAAACACTCTTCTGATGTAGATGTAAATGTTGCTAAATAACAAGTTCAGGAGAGCCACAGGAAAGAAAAGGAGGAGGTTTTATCATGCCAGACCACTCCATCATTATTCTGTTCTTTTGGCCCTGCCACACAGCATCTACACTGCCAGTCACAAACCAAGGCAAAGGGAAACCATTGCCCTGATGCCTCAGGTTTTAGCTTTTATATTTTTCAGATTCTGCACTGTTTTGGTGTGAAGATCTGTGCTTCATATTAGGGAATAGTAAGCTCTCTTCACAGAGTCGGTAGACATAACAGTTCCTTTCCTTGCTTGGGACCAGGGACAAAGGATCCAAATCTCAGGCCCAAGAGCATAATCAACGGTGGACTGAAGGAAGGAAAACAAGAAGGATGGGACTTTATAAGCTGAGGCTAGAATTGGACAATTAACTCCAATATGCTAATGGACCAGAACTTATAAAAGTGTGAGGCCCCGTGACCAGTCGTCCATTTTGTGGCCATTGTGGGTTCATCTTGGATGTAGCCCTGGCTGAGCTCTTGTGCTGCCCAAGGTGTATCCATTAAAGCCGTTAATAAATACCTACTTTATTCTTTAACTCTGTCTAGCCTCTGTTCTTGGTCAGCCTTCTCAAGGCTTCACCCTGCCAAGCTAATTGTTCTCTCAAGCAGCATTTAACACCTGGTGTAGTATGCTGGGATGGGGAGTAATGAAGCTTAAACTCACTTGTCAAGGCAGCTCTCAGGTACGTTGTTGCACATGGCACAAGAATCAGCTCTGTGTACATGGAGGCCACCTTACCCTATAGCAGCATTTTCTGTAATCAGATTCCTGCCATAGGGAATGTCTTCCCAGATCCATAATACAGCTGCCTCCACTTCTGAGCTATGGGCTGTTGCTGTATTTGAAGTCAGCACTTCCAGGGCTTGGTTTAGCTGAGCTATTTTAGGCATCTGCTTTAGGAATTATGCCCTCTAAGTGCCTACTTTTCCCTGGGGACTGTAAAGTGAATATTGATCGTTGGCAGACACTTTGTCAGCTGATTCCCACCTCTAGATATTTATTTTTCCGTAAAATTTGGCATCACCTTACCAACTACGGCAAGTAGTCAGACAGTAGGAAAGTAGCAGATCTGTCAGTGGAGGAATAGAAGTAAATCATCAAATAACCTCTAACCAGTCATCTTCACTGCCAGGATCCCTGGAGACATTATGTGCAATAAAGAAAGTTTAGCTATTTGTTCTTGTAACTAAATATAATCACATCTGTAAGTATTTGGTGGGTAGAAGCTGGCTGGTTAGATTACTTTTTAGTTTTTTAATTTTTTTTTGTTTAACTTCACAGGAGTGCTGACTGTTCTAACTCTTTTTAATATAGAGAAACAGCAAGCTAATATATTTTTTCTTGTTTTTTCTTTTTCAATGCCCTCTTGAAACACACTGCACTCTTCTAAGTCAGAAACTAACAAGTCTGTGAATGTTGTTTCAGACCCATATTTTGACCAATTCTAAAAGGAATTAGACCTGCATAAACAATTTAAAATAATTTCTCTGTTAAAAAAATCTACAGACTATGGCACAAACATGTTGGCCCAACCCATGTTAATCACAAAGGTGAGGAATAAATGCTCAATTAATGGCAGATACACAAAAAGAAGTTTAATTAAATCTAACTGTTAAGAAACTTAGTCTGTGAGGTGATCTATAGCTAGGAAAATGTAGTCACTGTCCTTGGGGTTCTATTATCCTGGCAACAACATCTACTTTTTTCCTTTCCTATTTCCTCTGTTTCTTAAACACCTCTTGTTACTCTCTCTTCCAGTAATATTGAAGGTGTAATTGAAGGAAGAAGTGGATAAAATTGTTCAGCCCATTATGGAAAATGCTACAGTATATTTTTTAATGAATTTGGAAATACTACCAGTTGTGTCTAAAAATTGAAAGTAGTACTATTTTGTTTACAATCCAGGAGTTTTGAGTTTAAAATAGTGTTAGAATGACACCCTTCATGAAACCAAAAAACAATTTTGTTTACTTTGTGAACTCATAGGTCAAGGAAAATGAGAGAGTTTAAAGAAGTATCTCTTTTTTATAGCCTAGAGAGCCAGAACATTTCAAGTGCTTAGAAATCTCTGTAAGCAAGACCAGAAATCTCTGTGAGAAGAGAGGGCGACTTTCATTCCCTGAAAATTTCACTTTTCTATACTGGAGTATAAGCTATCTGCATGCTTTGTCTCCAAACTTGATTGAAAAAAACTGACAGGACCTGTTGTGACTTGAGACATACACTCCAAAGAGAAACATCAGAATTTACATAGAATATTTAAATACTGATTTCATTTTGCATAAAAAAATTTATTCCAGTGTTGAAGTAATTAAATGTACTTCAGTTAACACACTACAAAATGATACTGAGTAACACTTGCCCTTCTTTAAGAAGCCATGTTTCAATGGCCTTTCTCCTCCCGTTCAGAAGGCTTGAAGGTGACTTGCACTTTAAAAAAGAATAAAAAATATTACTCATTCCTCATGGTGTTGAAAGTCTGAAATAGGAAGGATACTAATAGGAGGTACTTTGACATTTTCATCGGTCATAGGCTTAGAAGAAGCTACGTCTAGGTACTTAGACCAGTACCTATAGATTTATATATAAAACAATATTTGGGGTCATTCAGTAATGAAGAAATGATACCGTTATATTGGAAAGAAGGTATTTTAGAGCAGACAGGGAGTCAAAGCTTTAGCTGTTTATGTTTATTGAGTGCTACTACTTATAATAATTTCATAAAGTTTGCAATATTAACAGTTATCTCAAATGAAGTTCCAGATCAGTTAAATCTGCTCCGTGCATTTTCTCCACCCTTGACTTCTTTACCTGAGCAAGTGTATGTAATGCCTGTGTCCAGCAAAATCCACAGCAGACTTCTAAAAAGTGAAAATCAGCAGGACAGTCAACCATCAATATTTGAAAATGTTTGCTTGTATCGGGATTATATAAAATATACTTCAGTTGATGTTCAGACCACAAGAAAACTTTTCACTTTACTGTGCTCTCTCCCAGGTCTATAACATCTCCAACACATGCAAGAAGGGGTTTCCAACACCCTTTCTTTAATCTTTTTCCCAGTACAAGCAGTATGTAGCTTTCTCCTGAGCAGCCTCAGTACAACAGCCCAAATGGTTTCAGCAGTGATGTGCTCTCTCACCAGCTGGAGCTGCTGTTTGTCTGTGTGGGTGGGGATGTGTATATAAGCTCAAGATTCTCATTGATCCTTGGTGGAAAGGCAGATCCTTACCCTTACCTTTTCATATATCTGCAACATATTTCTGGCTTGCAAGAAACTGGAAGAACCAGTCACCCATTACTGCTGGGTGGGAGTGCTGGTAGGTGGAGGGACCCCAGCTGTTTGTTTGTTGAGAGGCTAATGAACTGTTTGGAAAGGAGGTGATACTGCTGGCATTGGCTTCATCTCTGCAGGGGTTCAGCTGGCACATATATGATACATTATGGTTTCCTGTAGAAGCTAAAAAAATACATCTAAAATTAAAAAATTAGCAGGGGGAGCATCTTTTTTGCATATGAATAGCAGCTGCAATGGGGAAATTTTGCACTAGAGTCACAGGTTGCACAATGCCTTTTTTTGAAAGTTAGATGGATTAAACTGAAAAAACTTTCCAATATTCATCTTATTTACATATTAAATGACTCCTTGGCTCAACCCACCTTGTCATATTTTCTCCCAAGCTATGGAAGTAAAAGATTATTAAGCTCAACCACTGTTCAGGCTTTGTCCCAGGACAATGCCTTCAGGAAAGCTGGGAGAAGACAGAACTTTCTCTGCTTTCAGAGAATGGTGATGCTAACATGCAAGCAAAAGAAGAGTGTTACAGTGTTTTGTAGTTATTTATGTAGAGAAGGCAGATTTTGAGATGTAATTCCACTGTTAAAACCCAGGGGAGACAATTCAGGTAGTAAACTGTGTTGTCTCTATAATCATCCACAGTGTAATTTCCTTGAGGTCTCTGTGTTCCTGCAGTAGGTTGTGCATATATTTACAAACTGTGTGCCTGATTTTTTTCATTCTTGCAAGTATGAGATACATGATACATGTGACAAGCCAGCTCATTAGCATGACAGCAAAGTGCCCCAGTGTGTTTGATACTACAGTTTTAAGACATAGGTGACAGTAAGGTGCTAGAAAATAGGTAACAAACTAATAATGTTCTGCTTTTTATTTTGGACAGTGAGGACTTTAGAGCTAGTTAGAAATTTTTCTTTTTTTTTTTTTTTCTTCTAGTTTCTGTGGTTCTGTGGTATGAAGTATGCATCCCTTGGAATTCTTCTTCAGAAACATGTCAGCTTGAGGTTTCTTCTATTTCCAGCGAACAAGAAGATAATTGAAACCCTTCCTGAGTTACAGCTATGTTTCCTGCTGGAGACAGTGACAGATCCAGCAAAGCAGAGAGAACACTGAAATGCAAAAGAGCATTTGCTGTGTTATTCCCTTCATACTTTTAACATATACAGCAATTCCCTGGACAAGACCACAGGTCTTTATTTCTCTGCAGCCTGTCAAAGTGCCAAAGCTATCAGTCTACAACACAGCACACCAGCCTAGCTGCTGTGGGGCAAGGAGGGATGCAGATCCAATGGCCATTCATCACCTGGTTTCTCTGCTGAAAGGCATTACAGTTACCTGCCTGTTGTAGCAGGGCGTTGATTTGTGCCAGGAACACCTGCCTGGGATGAGTGATGTGGTTATCCCCACTGTGGGGATTGTCTGGCTTTCCAGCTGCTTCTCTGAGAACCTGGGATCTTCTCTACTTAGTCCCTTTATGGTGGGACCTTCATTTCCCCTTATATCTGCACCCATAGACTAGGTGAATACAAAGTAAAGCCCACCTGTGAGACATGGCAGCTACAGAAATCTGATGTTACCCTGGGGTATAATAGGTTTTTGTCTGATGTGATGAGACACTCAGACTATGATGGTAGCAACTAGCTGGGCTGTATTTTGTTTCTTCATTGAAAATGGAAATGTTTATATTTCTAAGAAACAAAAAAATTCCACTTAAAGAAAAAAAATATATTGGAAAGTGTTTCTCAGTCTCCAGATGGACTCTTCTGTCAGCAGCTGCTGGGTAGGGAATACAGAGCTGTCAAATCTGTATCCATGTTATGCCCATTGTACACTCCTCTGAAAAGGAATCTGTTGGCAAGCAGCAGCACAAATTTGCTGCCCCTGGGGTGCCCAGCAGAGAGCAGGACAGCCAGAGCAGCAGTGCTGTGCTGAACAGGAGTGGGACTCTGTGAGAGCTGGCATGGTGTGGTTGAGCTCAGCAAGGAGCTTGCACAGCCTGTCCTTGGATGTAGGATGTATCTCTTATGTGATTGGACCCCCATATTTTTATAAGGGTTGAATGTGTAAATGTTAAACCAACGCAAATTATGAAAATTCTACCTTTGAGTTCTCTACCAAATTCATGCACAGGCTATCCTAAACACATGTAAGATTTCTCTATGATTGCAACATACAAAATACTGATCACTGTATTTTACATGATGATAAAAATGCACTTTTTTTCCCCCAATTTGATATTGAAAATGAAAGATCATCTGAGCATCATATTGTTTCTGTCTTACACTGGAATTATATTCAAATATTCATGAACAAATAAAGCATCCTTATTCAATTCTTTAAGCTGTATTGAGCTTTTTACAAAATGATTCAAGATCTTGTAATGCTTCTTTTATGTTTACCATTCAGAAATTCTCATGAAATAAAAACAAAGAAAAAGAATATTGCCAAATTACTTGGATACTTTTACAATAATAAAGACTGTACTCTGCTATGAGCTAGGAAGATGGGATGTAGCTTTCACAGTCTCAGACTAAACACTGAGTCCCTCTTTTTGGCTTCTGTTTAAAAACTCTAATTGATTGGAAGATAAAGATGGAAAGAAAAGATTTCATAATTTAACACATCATTGTAAAATCAGCTACTGTCTTTTGATTACAAATATAGCACTTGCATTTCCTAAATGTATGTTCTTTTTAGCATAAGTTGTGTTACTAAATGCATAGCCTAATGTGTAGGGATGTGAGCGAATAATACACTAGGAGCAAATTTGAAAACATAACATAAAAAGTAAAAGAGGGAGACAGGCCTGCACATAACTTATATTTTCAAAAATGTATTCCAATTTTTTTTCCATAAAATAGATGGGGGAAGAGAATGGCAAATTTTCTTTACATTGTCTTCCAAAAATAAGAAAATAGTTGGAGCTTTTTCTGACTGTAATGAAGCAACTTGGTGGTGGAAATAGAGAAGGGAAGCATCAGCTGGTTTTAAGAAACTTATTGCTCTCAGTTCAGACAGTGTCTGAACACTAATGAAGTCACTTCCTGACAGGAAATATTTAGCCAGGAAAACCTCTGTGGGAATCACCCAGTCACTAACAGGACAGTTATACTTGTCCACAGCAGAAGCAAGACAGTGCTTTGCGTGATGAGCAAGTGCAGAAACACCATTTCTGTATTTTAGAATTACAGGCCAACAATTACAGACCATATTAGAGTGAGGTGAGAGATTAAATAGTCCTTAGTACCAGTAAATGCAGTCTCAGGACTAGGATTTAATTCTCATAATTTGTCTTTGTAGTCCAGTTTTTAGTCCTGTAGGACCACACATTTGGTAAATATGAAGCAGAACTGCTTTCTTGGGGATGTCTACCTTTAACCAAGTTGACTCAGGTGTGCAAAGTGTGCATCAAGCAATATCTAGATAAGCTTCTCAGTTGCCAGGATTTTTGGTGGACTCTGCAATCCATGCATTTGATAGTGTCATAATGCCTTCATATTTGCATACTGCTAGCTAGATATTCCTGCTGAAACAGCTGTAAGTGACAAACTGTCATCATTGTGACTTCAATACGTACTGTTTCCAGCCTGTCCTTTGTAGTATCCCCATTTTATTGACATGGTAGCTCATAGTTCACACTTTCAAACACATATCAGGTAGATAATACATCAGCCTACTTGTACACTTCAAAAAGCAGCAATGTTCCCATGGAGTGCAACTGCAGAATCCTGGTCTCCCACTAGAACAATAGCCTGGGGCATAATATTAGAGCTTAATTTGTTTTACATATGGGAGACTTTATAAATGTACCATACATATTTCCATGCTGTGGTTGGATTTTATGGAAAGACTGCAGAACCAGACGATAAAAAATATAATGTAATTCCTGAGCAATTCACTATAAACTGAATGTTGGAGAAAACAAGAGCACCAATAATGCTCACAGAGTGACTGTAGGGGCATGGAAATCGTATAGAAGCAAGAGAAAAAGCCACCTACATTAAGTCCCAGGAGGAGAAACACTGCATTTTATCATGAAAAAAGTCATTTCAGCATGTGCAATAGGCAGCACAGTAATAAACCACTGGCATTTAGATGCCACTGAAAGAATTGTTTCCATCATCAGTGCTGGTTCACCTTTACTGCACCTCTTTGCCCACTGTTCTGCAACCTTCAAGTCTCATACAATAGAGCAGACACTACAGTGCACAAAGCAGTCTCATGCTACCTGTGAGCAGAGACTGGCATCCCTGGAATACACAAACAGAAACCTGCTGCTCCCCCAGCCTCTCGTCACGCAGAGCTACTTAGAGGTGTTTAAACGTGTTAATGTTGTACTTCCTAACTGTCCACTTGTTAGTACTTTAATTTCTCCACTAAATTACTTCACAGACTACACACATGTTATTAGAATTTACACCTTGGTGGAAAGCACGCCTGGGGAGGCCAAGTGAAGCCATTTATTTACACTTGCTTTCTACTTCAATCAGCCTACTCTTTCCTCATTTTGTCTCAAACTTCTCTTTATTTACCTTCATTTTCTGCTTCTCTCACCTGTTTACACCGGGAAGGAGAAAGGCCACAATGAGATTATTAGATTTAAATTGCCCCACCCCATTTGATGTTGTAAGTGGCTGAAGAAAGGACTTTTCTCTGGGACTCAGATGTATTTATTTTTCACCACCTGCAACAGCAGTAACACTGTTTCTCTCAGATTTATTTTTCATCTTGGCTGCCCTGGAAAGCTGTGGCCATGTCAGTCACAGCCAGAATGATGCTTGGCTTCTTTGGGATGATGTCACTGTAGTTACAGGAGGTGAGGCAGCAGAAGATAACTGAGCCTCCAAAAGTGTAAATGAAGCTCCAGTAGCAGCTTGGAGAAGGACATGATGATATGAAATCCTGCTTCTCTTCCACAGCTACTCCCCTTCCTCTTATTGGTTCTCACAGATGGGGAGCCCAGGACCTCCATGCTGCCCCCACACATTAAAAACAAGTTCTGCACCTGACATTTGCCTCCCTCGTGTCTCCATGGGGCAATTATTCATGGCTTTCTGGAATGTTTTTATGTGGATCAATATTTTCTTCCATTATTATGAAAAGAAAAATAGGTATAATGCTCTTAAATGTTTTGTTTTGTTTTGTTTCCCAGGAAAACTCACTCTCTTTTCATGCTTCTAATTAATCTTAGAAATGCTATCAGGAGCATCCCTGGCCTTGAAACAGCACCAATCTCTTAGCAGACCAGCTGTCTCTTTTTCACTTGGAGTTTGTGATTCTCACTGCCATTTTCAGTGCGTCATTGCTGCCAGACTTTGGGCTTGTAAACATCACTCTGATTTTCCCTGTCTCTTTCATTGTTACTTATAATAAGTATTATTGCAAGTTGTTCCTCTCATACAGAACTCCATAAATTGGTCTTAGTACTGCTGGATTAAACTTTTCAGCAAATGTGAATTATAAAACTTCCTGTGCATACAAAGTCAGCTGTAGTTCTAGTCAGGTTTTCCACATGGGCCCCTCTTTAAATTTATTTTAAAGCCAATGTAGTATTTGTTTCATATGGTTTTGGGATGAGAGTTTTCATATGACACCTTCATGCTCTGTACCATATAGTAATGCACTTGGGCTACATTTGCTTTAGGCAGTCAAACCATTCATTTTTCACTCTTGTCCTTCTGACTGAGTAATTTGCCAGATGCGACAAGGAGAACCCAGAGGTGTATAACTAGCCTGAAAGAAAATGAGATGATCCATTTCTGGTGTAATCTCTCTTTCTATTATACTGGAGCATTTCAAACAGACATAAACCCACTCCATTTCCATTTGCAAAGCTTGTATGTCATCCCTAACGCTGTCCACAACAACTTTGATCCCTTGGAAGCTAACCTCCACTTGGGAAATAAAACTATCAACCTCAGGAGGAACAGATGTGCAAAATGCAATCTATGCGTAAGTAAACCATGGGTTTGAAATCCCACACATAAGGAAGGAGAGCACAGCAAAACATGACAATGATGAAGAGAACAGCAAAGCCAAATGTGAGTAGCTACTGAGGTGTTTCAAGGCCCGTGATCTAACACAAGCTGCAGCTCTACCATGAAGAGTCCTCGTGTTTACCTGAACTAGAGCCCAAATGGCCCCACAATGGGACAAGTCACGGAAGCATTTGAGCTGGTAGACAATGCTCCTGCATGAATTTGCTTTACAAAGAGCTGTTCCTTGACCTTCCCTCACCCTGGAGCATCACATGAGCTGGTACCAACAAAAGAGATTAAGTGGAAACAAGGATTGTGCACCCTCCTTTTAATAGCTGTGGGGATTTACACTATGGTAAATGATGGCACAAACCAGTAATTGGCCTGAATTTTTTAAAATTCCTTCTCTTATTTGTAAAATTGGACACCAGACAGAGAGAAAACAGGCAGATAAACATATACATAGTTCTGGATATTTACACATAACATCATATTAATGTTATAGATGTCAAAAATCCAAATATTTTATCATGCTTCATCTTTAGTTCATATGAATCCTGATAAATAGGTGCTAACCTTCAGCTAAAAATTCCTTTTTCACCCACTCTACTTGTGCAACCACTGTAATCTCTGTAGACTCAGCTTTCCATAATGACTTTTACATAATATGAAACATTTTTATTCTCTTGCTTTTCTTTAGGCTTTGTGCTAGTAAATAAATTACAACTAACAGTGAAGACATGACTTAAGACCTCAAAATAATATTTTTATAAACTGATCATACAAATTATTCTGAAGCCAATAGCAAACCTCAGTCTTACTTGTGGGTCCCACTTCTGCTGGTCTGTAACCACTCTTGCAGGAAGACTGGATAACTGCAGAGACAGCCCAGTGTGTAGCAGCAGCCAGACAGGGAAGCTGGCTCAGGTGCCAGAAGCAGAGGCAGCGTGTCATTGTCCTCAGACAAACTGGCATGCCAAGCAAGAGGACTGTGAGCAACAGGAGCAGAGCTGCATCCCAGACTGTGCTGCTTCTCATGCAAGACTCTCTACAGGCAGGAAACCTGACATCTAAGTTCACCTTTTCCTTGCATCCTACCAGTTTAAGACATCCAGATTGCTTAACTTGGCCACTCAGTTCTCAATATTTTGACATGCTTTATATCATCCATAAATTTTATTGTTTGCTTTTATATTTTCTTTTCCAGTTATTTATAAAACAATATTTCATATTCTTGACCTGTAACTTTTCTCTGTAAAATCCTATTTGAAATGCTTCTATTCAATGATAAATCTTCCATGACACTGCTTTGATATATACCAGCTACCAAGTGTCTAAGTCCATTTAATTTACACTTAATCAATATCAGATAGTGTTGACTTCTAATCACAATAACATGCAGTTCAAGGCTTTATGGAAGGCAGTTTCTATGGTATGTAAACAATTGCTTTAATGAAGCAAACTTATCTCATCAGAGGAATGAAACCAGATCCACAAGCCATAAAGACTGGTTGAATCATATTCCCATCTTTTGAATGGTAAAGAATTAAATCCCATATCAGCATTCTGATGTTCACCCTGCTGTCTAGGACAGACGTCAGCCTGGTTGGTCTAATAGCTTCAGTTATTCTGCCTGCCCTTTTCAGCTACTTGTGTTACCTTAGCACATACCCTCGTGCCTGGAGCCTCTTTGCCATCAGGTAGATAACTCAGGGGTTTTATTTGAATCATATGATAAAAATAGATTCATTTGTTTTGATAATTACAATGAAAAGCATAGGCTTTTTGCATATCCTTCGCAACATCTTTTTTTGAATACCAGTTTTATTAATTGAAGTAGCATCATGGAAGACAGAAATTGCTATGGCTCTAGCACATACAAAAATTCTAATGTAGCATGACTATTCAAAATCCTAGCCACAGAAATATTTTATTCAAGGTGCAGTAGTATAAGTATTAATACCTGGTTTTGCAAACAGCCTCACTCAACTTCAAAATGGATGGAATATAAATACTATAAAGTATTATACTTACGAACAGTGACAACAAAACAAAATCTTTTTTCTTAGTTGTTTTTTGCCATAACCACAAAAGTACAATTATGCAGAAAGTCTAATTTCCAGCTTAACATACTAGAGGGCACAAGCAAAAAAAAGAAGCTCTTAGAGTGACAGACAGAAAGTTAATGCCTCCCATCTGTAGGCATGCAACTCCACAGCAGTATCAGAAAACAATTCACGATGTTAGCATTTCATTTTCAGCTGCCATTTAAAAAGACAGAGTCCATTTAGTCTACCTGACCCTCAGTTATGTCAGATGCATATAGCTTTGTTTGGAAATATCGGCTGTACATTTTTTTAAGGGCACAGGAAGCTCAAGAAGAAAAAGTTCAAAATATCTGACAAATATTTCTGTCATTTGATTTTCTCTGAAGAGAGATGCAATGGTAAAAATTTAGCCACATCATATTTTGGTATCAGCCATAGCATTTTGAATTAACTGCAACCTATTCAAAATCTGGTATTTTCAATTAACTGGAGCTTATTCACATCTGGCAAGCCAGCAAACAGAGCGAGAGAGTGTTACAGCAGCTTAGCAGAAGCCTGCCATGAATACACATTTGGACAGCCTGGGAGAGCATCAATGTCATTCTGGGAATGTTCCTGGCATGGTGAAAGAAAAACATCAAAGACATTACTGATTTAAAACTGCCTCCAAGAGTGCAATCTGTAGCGACAGGAAATGGAAAAATTAGCCTCAAAGGGACTGTGAAGAAAGAGCTAGTCCAGCATGATAGTGGGTTCTACACATACAGCTTATGTTTTGTCACAAAAGCAAAATAATGTGGTTTTTTTGGCTGAGACTCAGAAATAAGTCTTCAGGGCAGCTCAGAAACCACAGGAACCAAACCAAGTTTGGAAGGGACAGCTCAAAAAGAAAGCCTTGTCATCTGCATGGTATATCTAATATTTTAAAAGGCTACTGTAACCTAGATACCAGCATTTAAAAAACAACAAAAGACTAATAAGGTCTGAAGATGGAACCCTAAAGAGCTATGAAAAGGAAAAAAAGTTTGAGCAGAATAACTATTGGTGAGCTCTGCCTGAGACTACTCCAAACATGCCAAAATAGTACTTGTGGTAACCCAGCAGTGCCTTTTTGAAGTTGACATTGCCTTGGTGTGATTGATGGAATCAAAAGCTTCCAATAAACACAGGGGAAGAATAAGGACACAACTTTGATCCCAGGGTAGGCTGAGAACTATTATAGTCCATGGAATTACTATGCATGATTCCCATGCCTAAGGCAGAAATGCAAATTCTCAAGTATATGTTATTAAGGTTTAATTGGAAGAATTAATTGACAGAGGGTTTTGCAGTAGGAAAATCTATTTATAAGATGTGTTTTTGTAAACCATGGAAACAGACTCATAAGTTCCTTCAGCAGTTTTCAAGCTGAACAACCTAGCTGCTAAAATGTATTTGGGGAAACAGTTTAAGTATTCAGGGACAATATACAGAGTAAATTTCTTGTTACAGCCTGAATCCAATCACTACACAGTGCTCTGTAAGAGCACTTCAGTACAATATATAATGCTGTTTACTCTTTAGCATTTGAATATTGCTCCACAAAAATTAATTTCCTATAGGGAAGGCAAGACATTGGTTACACTCAAACTTAACTTGGCTCCTCACTTCTGGGGCATTCCCCTTTGTCCTAGGCCACCCAGAGATTAAGTCCTTGAAAAAGTTGAAGGAGATTCACTGCACTAAACTTCATGAACTTCAATGAACTCTTCCAACATGCAGGGACTGTGAGAATGGTGTAAAAGAGTTGTAGTAAGGCTGAATTTTTGATCTACCACTCCTTGCTGATTCACATGATCTATTCCTATAGAAACTAAATAGTATGTTACACAGTCAATTCTTGTATTCCTGTTATAATTTGAAGGTATCAACACAGAAGGCAACAACCAAGTCTTTTTGGAGGAAAACTGGTTTTCATATATAGTTCCTTGGGACATAGGTACTTATTTTTATAGCTCACCAAACAAACTGTTGGTCTGGGGCATTTTTGGCTATGTCTTGGATTTGTACGCCAAATTTATAATCACTCTTAGGTTTCCCATGTGTCCAAAAGATCATTCCAAACAGCTGCAGTATTTGACTCAGGGGGCCTGTATGACCACATCAAGAAACTGAGGAAGAAAAAGAGTATATGCTACAAGATAGTGGTTGAGGACTAAGTGCATTTGGGATACAGACAGCCTGGAAAAGCCAAGGGGATCATTCTTGCTGAGTGTCAGTCTGGCCAATGATCAGGCCAAATGCAATCACAGTCTGAATGGCAGAGGGGGAGATGGGCTGTCTTAAGGGACATAGGACACTGGACCACATCTTGCATGTAATTCCACTTGGAAAATCCAAGGCAGCCAAGGAAGGAACGTGATTTAGAAACATTACATGCATGTATGACTAACAAATGGCCTAGGTAGACAGCTTACATGTTTAAAAAATAAATCTGGATAAAACCATATCTTTGCACATGTGCTGAACAGCATTGGCAAATTTCTTCATCATTTAGATCTCCTGAGCAAATGGGTAAGTAACAATATTGCCAGTCACAAAAAGGTCAAAGGACAAAAGAGGTAATACTAAATGAAAGACAAAATTCCCTGATTTCCACCAGCAAATCTACACCTATGATCACAATGCCTTTTTCTGATGTCCTGAAGCAAGAAAAGGAAAACAGAAGTTATTGAGAGGAAATTGTACAATACATATGCTTTTTAAAAGTATTGCCCTTGCAGTTGCCAGGGCAGAGATATTGTACTTTACATTAAAAAAACTCCTTTTTCTCACAGTACAAATAATACAAAATTCTGGGCTTCAGTGCAAACAAAGCCAAGCATATTTTATTCTGACTCAAGTCAGGTTTTTTCTAGTCAAACTGACTGGCAGTAAAGTCCAAGTTTCCTAATTGTTTCAGGCAATCTTCTCAAGATAGCTGCTATATTTTACCTGTTATTCACTTAAACCAAGCACAGATTTCAATTCCCTGACCTTTTAAATAAAGTTTGTACAGGAATTTCATTTGGTTATGCAATGCCATTTTTTTCCTCCTCAGTGCGGAGTTTTTATACCATGTTGGGAAATTTAACATTGAATTACATAGAAAGTGTTGCCTGAACATGATATTGTATTAGATCTTCAGGCAATGAAAACATTATGGAACCTTTATAGGCATCATTCCCACTAGAAAATATTTTCCATATTAAATGTTGCCATATTTTTATTCTGAAGTGCAATTTTTTTTACAAAAAGTAAATATAAATGTATTTTCCAAACAGTTGATAAAAAAGAATGGACAGTTGTGTTACACATATATGACTGTGAAACAAAGAGTTACACAAATATTTAGGTTTTGAGTATTTTTCCCAACACTGTACTTAGAAAAATATCCCAGCAGCACAAAATTGAGAGGAAATCAATTCAGCTGGGGACACGTTTTGAGATCACAAGGGCCACAGATACTAAAACAGGCAGAGACATAAACAGGTATAATTAGTACATAAATATTGGTATATTGCCATTTTTAGACCAGCATAATCAATTTTGAAGAGTCTTAATCAGTGTAACTGAGTTGTTGATAATGTGCAACAAAATATAAAGTGACCTGCTGCTCAGGCTATCCAAAAACATCATCTCCCCCTCATCAGTCCCATACCCTGACCTTGCTTATGTTTCTGTATGCATCAGCAGAGTGGATTTGGGATTAAGAGATTCAGAACATATTGAAATATGGCAGGTCCTTTGACTTTAGGTTATGCTCTAACATGTAGCTTCATACTTAGAGAACTGCATGTTAAGAGTGTCTTCATTCACCTTTAAGCCTTTAAACCTGCCCTCAACCACACTGGTTGAGCACAGCCTTTTTTGCCTCTTCGTAGGCGAGCTCCAGGGATGCAGCCAAGAAATGGGGAAACCTACTGGGCTCTAGCTCAGCACATTATTTCTGTGGCTGTCTCCAAAGTAAGCGTTTGAAGAGAATCAAAATATGCAAGTGGTAAACAGCCCAAACAGTCATAACAGCAGGACATTTAAAACACTGCTGCTTGTACATTTACTGAGAACCCTCAGTTCCTGATAATTGTCCCAGGGCCTCAAAAAGTGTTCTCAGAACATTCTTCAGAGCCTGTTCCAGTAAAACACTGAAACAAGTTGCCCACAGAGGTGGTAGATGCCTGATGCTTTAAAACATCCAACATTAGACTGGATGGGACTCTGAGTAACACGGTTTAGTTGAAGAAGTCCCTGCTTATGGCTGGGGTACTAGGTGGCCTTTAAAAGATCCCTATGATTCTATGAACATACAAAGATGAATGTAGGAGTTAACTTTTTAATAGAAGTAGCTGTCGTTATAAATACCTGAGTCAAGACATTGTTTTCTTTAGTTTTCATGGGGTTTTTTTCCCCCATTATTTTAACATGAGAACTGTGCCTTTCTTTAAAATGTAACTTTAAAGATTTTCAGCAGGTGGGATAATTTGCATACATTTGATATAACTAATTATTCTATGTTTTTAAGCAGACACTATAGTTACACTTTTTTCTAAGTAAACCTGAAAAAACAGTAATGCAAAATAGCAATAGCAGAGGTGGATCATTTGATAGAAATATGAAATCTTAAGTAATTCTAGCAAATTTCAACCACAGAGAGGAAAAAAACCTTTTGTATGTAGCAGTAATTTTCTACTGTAACATAATCTTGAGATAATAGGGAAAACTCATTAGTAATTAAAAATAATATTAAGGAATGGCTCATTTCAGTTGTTTGAAAAGGCACTCCATCTTCCCTTCTGCATTCAATTTTCACTATTGCATAACTGTAACCCACTAAAAAAGTTATGAAGACTATACTTTCAGTATTGGTTCTTTCAGGAAAGAGATGAATTTAATAGATTATGGAGAAGAATCTTATCATACCATTTTCTAGGCATGAGATGGAAAATTTGTGTCCCATTTATGCACCAGTATAAGTTCCTTTTAAAAACTTATATCTATATATACAGATATATAGATATAGATACAGATATAGAATCCATGGTTTAATCATATTTTCCCTTCCTTACCTCATATGGAAGAGAAACTCTGAGGCACAACTTACTGAACAGGGCAGAGGATCTGATTCAGGCATGGGACATAAAACAAAACTTGCCAACATTTACCAAGGTTTCAGCTTTTTAACCTATCTCCAGCAAAGGCAATATAGCAGAAGTTGAGGACAAATGAGGACAATGTGGCTGAAGTAATTTGCTGCATTAAGCAGACATAGTGACTCCAAGCTGAGGGAGGCTGAGTGACAGACATTGCATGACAAGACAATGCCGATTTTCTCATATGACTCAAGCACACATATTTCAAACTGGCAAGAACTTGAGGATATTTTTGCCGTTTCGAAAATGAGCAACATAAAGGGAGTAGATGTTTCCATTTTTGTTTTTCCATTTTTGTAAACTAAAGGTACCAGGAGATACAAGCAAAACATAGTTAACCCCTTTGCCAACTCCCCCACTTTATCCCAGATTTCTTTCAGCTTTTCTATGCCCTGGTTCATGAAGATGAATGCAGGCAACATGAAATCACACAAAACCTCTGGTTACATCCCTGGTGGTTGCAGAATTGTAGAGGTGTGCACATTTTAAAAGTTGGGGGCAAGGCATCGTTGCCATTACCGTCACCTGGATGTCAATATTGCCAGCAATGAATAGCTGGATTGCAGCGCATCCCACCACATCTGCACGCTAAGAGTGAGCAATCTTTTTAAGAGCATAACCTGCGCAAACAAGGATCTATTTATTAGTCATATTGTAAAAAACTTATGTGCCTTCCTAAGCAATTAGAGACAGAAATCCGAAATACATAAACACTTGAGAATCTGATGAGCAATCAAATACTAATACAGAAGCATTTTGCCTCCACCCAAAATTGTTAATACTGTGTGTCTTTTTGTAATGGTGCCATAAGACAGAATTTTAGAATTATGCTTCTTTAAGTTACAATTTCTGTGGTGTGAGGACTGCTAATTCCTGTCAGCCATCCTGGGTCTTATTGCCTTTATAGTTAGAAGTCGATAAGAGTTTACTCAATAAATTAGTAGTTAATTTTTACTTGCTTTTTTGCAAGTTTGGGGTCAGCAAACACATATAATTTTATTTGCTTCTGCAGGTTGCTTTCACTTTTGTTCTGCTTCAGTAAAATGTCATAGTACAGCTCTAGGTGTTTGCTCAGTAATGAATTAAGTGATTGAACACAGGATTTTAATAAACCTTCAAAAAGAACAGCATAAAAGTTCATAGTGGTGCAGTCAGTCTCCACTAACTCCTAATAAAAATGTACCCTTAATAATTTTTGTCCAAGTTGATACCTGTGAACACTACAATGCATCTTTAAAGAACTATAAAACAACCCCAAAGCTTTTGAACAGGCTACATCAACTATAGCATTTGCTATCTGGTGTTTCCCTCATTTCTTCCCTCTTTTTCTGTGTCTTGTGCATTTGACATGCCAAACCAAGAGGATGACTTCCTTGACTGACACAGTTCCCTGAGCTGCCCAAGGTCAGGGAAACCCTAACAAATCCATTCCCTGACTGATGGGACAGTTACAACAATCTAACAGAGTAATGGTATGGTAGGATTCCCCTTGACTACATTTTTTGCCTTGCACTTTTCAATGTATTAACATATTGCATAACTTCAAAATTTGTTGAACTGCAAATAAGCCTGCTTTCTGGTAAGTTAAATAAAATATGATCTGTAGCAGGAATATTATATTATATTAATAAGGTAACAATATGATTTTATTACTTGGGAGTTATAATACCACACTATTTCCAAATCCTTGATAATTGCAGATTTTCTATCAGTTATATAACATATTCAGTATATTGTTTTATAAATCCTCTTGAACTCTATTGCAGTTTTAGGACTGCAAAATAAACTTTACAAATACTCAACATGAAGTATCCAGTATGGCTGAATTAGCATCTATCTGCATATTGGAAGTTCAGCAGAGTAACTGCGTATGCAGCCGCCGAGGGTGTGACTGCTTGGGTCAGGGCTGTTCTGAGGAGCAGGATGTCATGCATCTCAGAAGGAAAGCAGATGCCACCAAATGGGAAGATTCAATCTTGTCTCAGCCATAGGAGTGCCACTGCTTGAGCTCAGTAAACCAATGACTTCAAAGTACCCTTTCGTAACTTAGAATTATAAAGCATAAGATGCTCAGATGTGAACCTCATTGTTAATATGAAACTACCAAAGGCTAAAATGGCTGAGCTGAAATTCATGGGAAAAAGGTCAATTAAAGGACTGTATACCTGTGAAGACACCATACTTGACCTATTTCTAGACCTCCTCACAGATGTCAGTAAAAACAAAGCTTAGTTGCTACATTTCTTCCCAGCTACCCATTGACAGTAATTTGACTCTGAAAAAAAGATTATAGAGGATTGAATTGACCAAGAAGCTCACTCAACATTGCTATGCTTGTGATAATTACACAAAAGTAGGTCACAGCATCACTACAGGTGAAAACTGTTCTGAATGAATGAGATCTATAAGGAAAATGGAAATTTGTAGAAATCAGTTGAAACAATTATGCTAGACATAAAAAGCTACACAACTTCTTATAGAAGTCCTACTAGATATAAACCTATTAAATCGCTTCTGTGGCTTTTCTACCATGAATACTTTGATATATGTCCACAACATCGTCATATCATACCAATCTCTAATTAAATGTATGCTGAGGAACCCCATAGCTGACATTCTCAGTAGAACCACATTGTTGTTACCAAATGCTTTAAACACACTATAAAAGTTCAGTAAAAATCAAGCCCTATTTGTACTCCATTAACTGCTTTGGTAGAGACTGCCTTTGCTCAGAACTCAAGCTCAACAGGAGAGCAGAATAGGTTTCTTAAGTAATTTTTTCAGTATATATCTAAATATAGTATTCTTTAGGCATCATGACCACCTGGAAATATAAATGACACAAGGCTGCTGAAGTGATATAGTTAAAACTTTTTTACTCACACACATAGTTTGCTTTATAACACATTTAAAAGATTACATTTTCTTAACATTTCCAGCAGTTATGAATAATTTTCACCTCAATGGACTTTTAAAAGACTCCAGCTTAGGATCTACTCACGTAAATTTCCACCTCATCTTTTACAATTACTGAAACAAAGCTGCACAATTTCCCTACATTAGCCACAGAATGAAACAAAGCAACTTGAGTGCTGCAAGTATCCTTTTGCAAACAGCTTGACAACTCTACACACTGGTTGAAAGTTAGTAGAGTACAGTTTATTTTTAGGACAACTTCAGTTTTCCTTATTGGAATTCCATTTCTTACAGTCTAAAGAATACAATTCTGATCACTGCAACTAATTAGTAACTTAAAGTAAACAGAAAAAGAAAGACAGCAGTAATTAACTTTATTTGCATGGCTAAGGGAGGAAAGAATTACCTAAGGCTCCATCCATTTTTCCATTAAGGCCTAATTCAAGACATTGACTCATAAATACATTTTAGGAGAACAATTTACAAATAGAAATGAGTCTCTGAAGGCTTCAAAAATAAGTCAATGGCAACAACAAATTGTGGAATACTCAAAGGATGTCTAATTCCCTTATTTGCCACCACCTACCATTACAATTCATACTTAGGAGGATGACACAGATACATTACCTACAATACTGCATTTTTGATTTGTTTTTTGTGTGTTTACAAAGTTATATTCATACATGTAAGACTAACAGACAACCTCACAGATGGATGAGGTATAAAAGTGGGTTATTTCAGCAGAATGCAGACAATATTTTCGTAAACGACACCACCAAAACCCAGCCCTAATTCTGAAGGTACATTGAGGACAGATTTCACCCACTCAGTTCCCTTCAATGTCTCAGTTTTTCCTAATTTAATATTAAGGGGTGCCCAAAAGATTGCACTGTGTTGTTTGGTTTTAAGCTTGAACAAAAGTAGGAAAAAATGCAGAGATTTTTGCACACTGGAATATCATGACGATACTAGTTTTTATGATCTGCCAGGCAAATGCAGGCAAAATGTGGATTAAAGACTCTCACCTCAGTTTAGCCTCTGGCCTGAATATTCAGTCAAAAGCTAACAGGCAACTGAATAAACATATAGAGGAAAATTAACTTTAAATTTTGTATAGTGGACCTAGCATGAGTGCAGACTGTTTAAGTGTTTGACAATCAGAGTGTTCTCTTTCATTGTTTCACTTGGGAAAAATCAAAAAGATCTTTAAGATATCATACAGCCAGATATTTGACAATTTGAAATTAAGATGGTTGATTCTGACTTTGGAGAAGTCTGAATTCCACTGTATTATCAATTTACATGAAGAGAAATTGCAAAATGTCATCTCCAGACCAGAGGGCAGGACAACATTCTTCAGTCAAAAGAGAAAACATGTCAGCTTGTGAAATGTTAATATCTAAACAATCTTGCACATTGATTTTTTCAGCTACAAGATACAGATACTCTTTATCTTCCATAAGTCAAACAGCAAAATTTTAACCCTTGCAAAGGCATCTGTGATTTTTTGTTAGATAGTAGATGGGTTAAACAAACTCTTCACAAAGATTCCAAATGTATTTAATGTTTCTCAATTAAGATGTCAAATTGAACAAAGTTTATGATCCTTAGCATTCTTCTAAGGTTATGAGATCAAAACAAAGCATGTAGAAAACTGAAAAACAATCAGGGACGTACTCCTACCTCTCTTAAGTCATAACTTTAAATTACTTGCATTTAAAAGTTTAGAAAGAGGTTTTTTTAAATGCTCAAAAAGTTAAAAAGTATGCATACCTTCTACCTGCCTAGCCAAAAAGGAATGATGTTAATAATCTTATATTTAATGGTGTACTTCTTTACTGGAATGCTTCCACCATACTTTACAAACAATATTGAAAATGCATCAAGTAACACTCCAGAGACTCAGCAAAAATGACTTGCACAGTAGAGGCTCTTTTCTCATAAAGCTGGACAGGATCTCAACTCTGCCATATACCTGGACACATTTCAGAATATTCCCCATAAGAGGCTAAAGCCTAGAATGGTTTTATAAATTTCAATTATTATACTCATACATCCATATCTGTGTCTATAGTTGTGTCTAGACATACAGATACACATTTATTCTGCATATGTAATATATGGTAATACACATACACCTCATGGATCTGTATACATATTACACACATTTTCACAAACACTCGGCATTTTAATATCTTCCCTCATAACTCAGCATGGTGTATAATTTTCTTAACCATTTGATTTTGTCTTTTTAAGTACACAAAGAAAAGCATGAAGTAACTTAGCATCAAAATGATCTCCGGGAAAAATATTTTAGTTGTAAAGAAAGTGTGCAGGAGATCATAATTTTTCCAAATTCTTGCTCTCCAAGGCTGCACACATTCTCTCTACCACAAGTTCCTTTCTAATTTTAACCCTTGCACAGGCATCTGTGAATTTTGTTAGATAGTAGATGGGTTAAGCAACCTCTTCATATAGATTCCAAATTTATTTAAATGTTTCCCAATTCAGATGTCAAATTAAGGGTCTCAAAAGTAGAGCTCTGTTTCAAAGTGAGGTTATGCTACAGCAGCATTTTCACTGCTCAGCAAGTGCTAGTGACCAGCCTTCTTACCAAGCTTCCCTGTCTCAATTTTTCCTGTATTGATCAGCTTCATTTGGCATGATCCACGCAGTCAGTATTATCTTGTTTCATCACTACTGTCACTCTCACCTTACAAGTTGTTTTTCTTTTCTTTCCTTTCTGCCAGCATCTTTTGCCTCCCCATCTCCAGCTATTACAATTCTTGTTCTTAGCTTAAATATTATCCCAAAGTGCACATGCAGCTTTCAAAGTAACTTCCTTTCCCTGGCATTCACTCTCTGTCAGCAGAGAGTTCCTCAGTGACCAGCACTCACCCTTCCTTCAAGCCATTCTCTCCACCAGCACTCCTGTTCTGCCACCCCTGTCCCATGGGGTGATGCAGTATTGCATGCCACTGATTGCAGTTTCCATGCCTGGCTCCCAGTCATTACTAAGTTTGGCACCTTGTGATAGACAGGACACCTTGAGACAGGCATGTGCCTTGCAGGTACTTAACTCTGAGCTCTTTCCACCTAGACCTCATGGCCCTGAATTCTCAACTCTGTAATTGAAAATAATTTTCCCTCCCCTCTTAACAATTAAGAGACTGCATTGCTAATGTTTGTGGAAGAGTGCTGCCTCTGCAGTGATGAAACTGCTTGGGAACAAAGAGCAAACTTCATCTCCAGACAGGAGAAACAATGGATTTACTGTTGTACCCCTGTGTACTACTTACAATCTCCAGGTGCCCACCTTGAGGTATTACAGCATTTTGCTAAAACTGTTAGGTTTACTTTTCTTACTGCTAGATTTGCTATTCTTACTCCTTTGTAACTAATTAAAATGGTTTTATGAAATATTTCTGGCAAATACACCCACGCCTCCCATGAGACCACTGCAAACCCAGGCTGGAAAAGCATAGACATGAATGGGGACAGGCAGGTCTGATGCAAAATTCATTGATGGCTACTCTCATTTGTTCTAATGGACTTATGCTCAAGATTATTTGGCTCATTAGAACAAGTGAAAATCTGCCACAGTATCCCTAATCTTTGTTAGCAGATGTCTGTCTTTGGACCATATGTTGAGTGTAATCACTTTCAGTTGCCATTTCTAGTGCATGGTGAGCAGTTTGGCAGCTACTTCCTCTCATATGAGAGGCATCTGGCACAGACGAAAGCAAACCCTCTGGATTTCTCTACCAAACAGAAAGATATTGAAAACAAATTATGAATATCAAAGACTGTATCTGGAATGGGCAGATAGTGCATCCACAGCCATTTGCATATTTGTCTTCAGTTATTCAGTTTTCTGCATGCATAAAATTCATTATTCTAGAAAATCCATGATATACAGAACAATTGTGATATGTGACTGCACAGAAAGTGAACAACTATTTGATCATATCTCAATTTTCATTAAAGCATTGGTACTTATGCTGTCCTGGGTTTCAAGACTTTACCCCACCTGCCTTACATGACATTGTAATTCGTGCCAAAAATTTGACACTATCACCAGAGTGTGTTGGTCTTTCTGTATCTTTTCTGTATCTTTTGTTTATGAGCATGAAATAAATAAATCCTGTAGAAAATTAGTAATTAATGCTATGGAATCAAGTCAGCTCTGTGAAATGTTGAATGTTTGTGATGAAATACACGAGGCCAGTGAAACTGCTCATTCCTCCCAGTCTCTTTTGACAAATTTCAAATATTTCTTAGAATTTAGAGTTAATTTCTTTCAGTTTGGACAAAATCATTTGATATATGAACATAAACCAAACACAGTGTTATTCACACTGCTTCCCTCTCCTTGGTCCTCATGTTCCATGTCAGGTGTTACCATTGCTACTGCACTATTAAAACACTGATATTTCATCCAGCAATGATTAGTAGTAATTTTCCCTTTAAGGTTTCTTTTTGTTTTAAGGTGCTTTTTGCTAGAGGAATGTTTCTTTCAGACACAATATACAACTGAATTTTGATGCCCTATAAGGCAAAGCTCCAACTTATAGCATTTTAAAAAAATCTTCCCATTCTGTCACTCGATAAAAACCTGCTGTGTTACTGGCATGGCTGTGAGTACCTTAGGAACTTCTGCCAACTCATCTATGCCAGTGGCATAACTTACTTCTGCACCTCTTTGACCAATGTGATTATTATTCTGAAAGAAATGTGGTCTATGGGAACAACTTCTGCTCAAGAGTTTAATTTCCTGATTGAGGCTCAAATTCCAATTTTCAAGCACAGTGACATAAATCCAATGTAATCTCAAACACTGGATGATTTTGGATGATTCCAAATCCCATGTCTAGAGAGAAAAGTTTCTTGGTTGATTGTAAACAAATGAAAATGAGAACAGAATCTGAACTGCTGATGAGAGAGCACCACAAAGATTCACTTGTTCAAAACCTCACAAATTACAGGCAGACTTTACTCAGCATGTGTAAAGGTGGCAGACATATGCCAACATTTAGAACAAACACACTCACTGATGTTTTAATCAAATCTTGGTTAAAATTTAATTGAAATAAGCTTAAGCATTCTCAATATCATTAATTGTTCAGTTCTGTGTGTACAGCATGGATGGGAGGAAAGAGACATATGCTGATGAGGGCATATTAGGGAAAGCATCCCAGAAGCTTGTTTCCTTAGCAATTTACAAAGCAAATGAAGGTAATGTGAAACTTCAAATCTTACAATATCTGCTTTATTAGACTTTAGTTTCTTGTTACTCTTTTCTCATTAGAAAACTCTTTTAAACACTAAAGCCTCTATATAACTCCTCCACCTCTTTCAAATCCCTTTCTCTGAACTCTAAGGCCTCTAGTAGGCTTCAAGCTTGGTACATGAATTAGCTCCTTGTGATACTGTCCCACAGAGGGTATTTTACTGATCTAATAAAACCACAATGAAATTACTGTACACAGGCTAATACTGAAGCCAAATTATTGATTTTAGGGCTTCATTTCCAACCCTAAAGTGGCAGCATTCTTTAAATCCATGCAGCTATACGTGTCTTTGGCAAAGAACCAGCCAGCCATAGCGACACACTATTCAAGCATTACATTTTCACCACTGCTCCAAGAGCCAGGAAATGATGTGTGCCTGTGGGTACGTATAGTATAGATGCCACTCAACCATACTCCACCTCTCCAATTATTTTTATTGAACTGTTTTTTTTCAAACATTGAGATACCAGGACAGTAAGAAGAATGATGGTGCCTCAGTAGGGACATGATGAAAAAGTAAATTAGTACTATCATTTGATGACAGTCCCAAAGTGTCATTTATTCAGGTTGAGGGTCTTGAGAGGAAGCTAAGTACCTGATAAAAAAAAATAACACAACCCAACTGGTCTTGTCTGTACTACAATATTAATTTCTACATTAACCTTGCTTCAATATAAGGAAATGTTTGAAATTTCACCTGCTAATATTTGTTCATGAGGGATTTTATATCATAATGACTGCATCCATGACTGATCCAAAAAGTTGCCTTAATTTCAATAACTTTGAAATGAAAGTGTAATAGTTCGTTCATACAACTAATTGGTGGAAAAATTTGTAATATACTATTAGAGGACGATTTCAAGGTTCACATATATTATAAAGCTTTCAGAGAACATAAAATAGTAAAGCAGAAACAGTGCATAGGGAAAAAAAGGTCAAGAACTCATATCCCATCCTGAAATGTGTTCCTATAGGAATAGCTTAAGTGCTATATAAAACTGAACTATTTACTTCCCTTTTCTTTTAACCCTCTGAAAACAACGGAATATGAGAAGAGGAAGAATTAGTGGCAAAGTGTGCAGTACAAAGTTAAATAGAAGAAACAAAGTAAAGTGAATAGACAACAGTTGAACTTCTGTGGAACTTGGAGCTCTAATGTAATTTTCTTAATTTAGTTTTCATATTCATTTAAATCTTCTTATTTCCAGGAAACCATTGAAAATTATTTGTTGTTTTTCCAGTCTTTTACTCACAACAACATATTAATATCTCAAAGGAGGCTTAGTTTTCACATGAAAACAAGTTTTTGACCTGGATGGATTAATAGAGAAGGTCTCATTTCATACAAAAATTACATACACATATCAAACAAGGTCTTCTACTTTCTTGCTACCTAGACACAGATTAGCCACTATTACTTGCCAGCATCATGAAAGAAGCAGCTGAACTGCCTATGCAGTACTCAAGACACAGGAAAAAAATAATGTATATAAAATGAATACATAAGGACTGTTTGATAGGTATTAATGGGAGCAGAAACGAAAAGTTAACAGAAGAGGACATTTTGCACAAGTTTTTAGAAGCCACCAGTAGTGAAACAAACTCTTCTGCCATTAGGGGGTGCATCCTAAAAGCATGCCTTCAGGGTGTTCATTGAATTATGATGATGGTTGACATGCAGTTAAAAGTGTCACCTGGTCTCTTCTGCTTATAAAGAACTTGCCCACCAAAAAAAGTTAAAGCACCAGAATCAAGTTTGGACAAAAATGTGGGAGCTGTAATAATCCATTGTGGGAAGAAGCAGTAAGGTATGCTAACTATTATCTTCTATCAAATCTTTCAATGTATGCTTAGTGCATCTGTTTGGTTTTAAGGCATGCATTTTTTTGTCTTCTAAGTACAAGACGTGTCTGCAAACCTCTCAAAATACTTTTCATAATGGTCCCAACATACTGTGTATTATGTAAATATTTTCTCCTTCTCCAATTCTGGAGCCTGTGCTGTTACTTCAATCAGATGTTTACCTTTCCATATGGGAGGAAAAGATTAAGGAAAACTGAAGTCATATCTCAAATGCTTGTTCTCCCACTGTCACTCATAATATTATGTACAAATCAAAGCAAAGTGGATTTTGAGTCTGGAAGCTCCCATATATAATTTTCTTATTAAGACTGAAAGTCAGATATTCAGAAATTATCTCCAAAGCTTCCTTTATTTTATAATGCTTGCAACATTTCTTCATTACTTATTAGGAAATCATCTGAAGAACAGCTATCTGAAACTGGAAGCCATAATATTTTGATGGAAAATCAGAGACCAATAGGCGGTCTTCCTTAGTCAACAGTAATCTCAGTCCATCCATTCTGAAGATTTACAACAGCAAGAGTGGATTAACAGTATTCTAACTTGAGGAATTACCTCTCAATTTCACTTAAGGAGTTTGAATTCAATATACAGTTCCATGTTGAGCAAGCAAAAATAAGCTAAGAAATATGCAGCCTGTCAGTTCCAATGAACCCAGACTGCTGAGAGCTGACAGCATATAGTCTCTCATACAGCTATGAAAATTACAGATTGTAGCATGAAAGATTACATATTGTTAAGCAGTGTCAAACCACGTTGGCAGTTCTCACATGTCAAATGTGTAATTACATAAGGATTATTGCTAGAAAAACACAAGATCTGGGTGATTTGAGCTGAGTGCCAACTCAGCCATTCATTTGAAAACATTTAGGGTATATATGTAGTTTGGATTAAAAACCCACTGTGTTTCAATGAATTTGATTTTTCTTTGGCTGATTCTTGCAATGTAACACTGATGCCATCTTGCCATTTCTAAAGGACACTCCTCCAACCTGAAAGCATCATCCTGTGAATGTCTGAGTTTGAAAGCATGCACACACAGGAGCTCACTGATTCTGGTGTGCTACACCAGCACCCATACACCAGCATGAAACAAAGCAGCCCTTACTTCAGATTTTCTTGCCTTTGTCAGTACAAAGCAGAGTTAAAATTCTGTTTTGAATAGGATGCTCACATTTATGATTTTTCAGTGGTGCTATGAAAGAGTACTACCCACATCCAACTACCATATGCATGGCGAAAATAATACAGGATGGAGAAATGAAAAAGAACTTTGTAGAGAGATGCAATTGGACCAGTTGGGGATCAGGAAGAGAAATGAAACCTGTCATAAGGCTAAATTTCATAAAAATGGCTGAGCTGGCAGACAGACCTCACCGCCATCTGCACCAGTATATTTCTGGTCCTGTGACTAAATGTAAATTTACAGGGGTCTATGAACTAATAGGTGACCTCTAGCTGAATTTTAAGAGTCATTTGCTACAAGCAGAAGTTATTAACTTTTTATTCAATTTAAAAACTTGTGAATATTATCCCAAACACTTTGTTGTGAGTACATAAATTATAGATGTTGCTTTTAGGGCAAATAAATGGCTATTTCTTCACAGGACAAATATCATTACATCAATCAGAACTTTAATAAAGCAGAACTCGAATCTTTACTGGTGTTATCAAAAGATTAAAAAAAAAAAAAAAAAAAAAAAAGGAAAATCAGAGCCCAAACAACAAGTAGGATCTTTTCTTGGAAAAATCCTCATTTATCTCCAACCAGGATTTCAGGATTTTCAAGGCTATTTGGGAAGGGCTGGAAGCTGAATCGGAGTTAACACCAGAATTTTCAGGCTTCTTCCTTGGAGACTGGTATCTTGGAAGCACAGACCAGGAACTGCCATCATCTGCCTTCTCCCACAACTGTCATCACTCCAGGATGTCTCACCAAGAACAGTGGCAGGGGCTACACAGGCCAGAGGGATCAGTTTCTATCTCCAAAACAGACTCACTTTGTGGGCATGCCTAGGGAGGTTGCTTCTCCCTTTTTTCAAGATGTATCTGGCAATAATTCTCATTTCATAGCCAGTTTTCTGGGAAGGCAGGTTGAAATTTTCCCTGAATTCCTATGATTATTGGAATTTATTGTTTTGCATTGTATTAGTGAGCAGTTACAGCAAAGCACAGGTTTTCACCTGCACCCCCTGGAAATGGTCTGGGACATGGTCTGAATGAAGATTACCAAGAGCTTGGCTCAGTTACTCTCAAAGTGTCGAATGCCATCTGTGATGGGGATATACCCTAGGGTATCCCCTCTTTCAACTGCTGTCCCAAATTACAAGAATCTGCCATAGCCTCATATATCCTGTGTAATATCTGTCAACTACATAAGGCTGTGACTACATCAGGGAGCCCCATAGTGTGTAGGAAAATTAATTATACCCAAACTGATCATTTGTATCCAGCATTGTCAAGATGTCTCACCAAACCATCCTATTTTCCAAAAATCATGGAATTTACCCCTTTAAGAGTTTGCTTTCATTAGAAGAGCTCATCTAATGGTAAATAGAACTTATCTCCCTGGCTGAATTTTGTTATTATAAAGATATTGCCTGTATTGATAGGGCATCCACGTGCAGCCTTGTCTCAGACCATTTTTCCTATGATGAGGATCTCCTAGCAGCTATTATTTGGGGGTTTCACGCCCATATATATGTCAGACCCAGTGTTTGAACACTCCTGCACAAAGGACACATATCCCTTACCAGCTTGCTCAAGGCTTTTTTCAATCGGTGAGTATCTCTGGGACTGGATTTTCATGGACTTTCCAGGCAGTCTGTTAAAGTGTTTACCTGCTGCGAGGATAAAAATTTGCGTCCTCATAATCAAAATTTCCCACATTACACCTTGCGTTGACTTCCTCTTCTATCAATGAAACCACTGGCAGAAATTTGGTCATGCAGCAGTAAAATAAATTTTCCTAACGCCATCCACATTTAGATATCAATGCTCTTAGGAAAGCAGTTATTTTAGCAATGTTTTTAAGTCATGTGTAAAACATAATGAGTACCATTAGATTCCTATTTTTCTGTAATATTGGTAAGAGTTTTACAAATGTTTGGCAGTTCATATTGGTTAACTCAAATTAATTTTTAGGTATGTACAAGTATAGAAGTCTATATATTTATGCTTGTAGGGTTATTTGACTAAATGAGGTACAATTTTTCTGTATCTTACTTGAAGTCTGCTTTGCAGTAAAAAGAAGCCTTTTTCAACATTGCATGTTTGGTCTAAGTTCACAGAAGGATTGCATGAGATGCTTCAGAGAGAATTTAGATATAAGCTAATAGGAAACCAAACAGTAAGACTTAACAGAAATTATCAGGTATTTCTCATCGTTTTTTTCCAGGACTATGATGTATGGTAGTTCAGTGAGTAGCTATACACAGCCCACAAAAAGGAAAGAAAAAATTCATTCTAAGGCTTTTTTGGAACTCATACCATATGGCATTGGTCTTAAACAAAAAGTGGAGAAAGTGCAACCAGGGGCAGATGGGCAGAAGCTGAGGGAGGAAACAGCAGATACTGATGGAGCAGACACACAACACTCACATAAGGTCAGTGCTGTGCATGGTCCTCTCGTGCTGCCCCTTATGCCACCAGACTCTTTTGCCTTTCTCTCTGGCTGATGCCCAGCTGGATGCACCAAGCCACAGCGACCTCGTGGAGCCAGCACATGTCACATGTGTGCCCAGGGCAAGGGACGTGCCTTGGGGCACGGTGTCATTCCAGTGAGACCACAGCAGTCCTACCCCCAGTCAGGAGCATCCCTTCTAGTACATTCTCAAATTTGGAAATCCTCAGCCTAAAGAATTTGTGACAAATTACCTGGCACTTTTACACCCTTAATTTGCCAAAAAAGTTGCCTTAAATGTCAATATTTGATATGATTCTATGTAGAGGCCATTTCCAACAGGCTTGCAAATGGTGAATTGTCTCAGGATCACAGTTTTGGGATCACAAGGTAAACATAGCTAATAAATAATATGGTTATGTTCCCATGATGTTTGTCAAACTACTGTTCTGTTCAGTCTGCTCATCAGCCACATTCCTCTTTTTTCCACTGCTCTGAGTATGAGCCACTTTTAGCAAAAGATTTCTTACTCAATATTTATAGCTCATATAAACCCCCTATTGTTCATTTACACATGATAAAAATATTTAAGGATTGGCAATTACATTGGCAGTTTAATGGGTATCCTCAACAGTCATTGTCATTTGATAGAGAAAATAATTGTCCTGTACTTCTAGTCCAAGCTTGTCTGACTTTTGCAAAGATCAGCTCCCATTACCACATGATTCCACAAGCTTCTGTAAGTCCTTGATGGAACTTTCTTTAATAAAGACCCTTTCCAAACTCAACACTTCTTTTCAAAAGCTTTAGAGTTGACAGACTTCAAGAAGTCAAGAACAAATATAACAAACATAGCAAAATTCCAGCTGCAGGCTGTAATAAAGAGTTAAGGAATTACATCAACTACTGATGCCCATAAAATTAGCTCAAGTCTTCACATATTCACCTATTTCCAATTTCACTATTAAAAAACAAAGGTTGAGTAATAGTTTCTATATCTATGTTTCTTTTCCGAATTTTAAACATAGAGTTCTGCCAATTAACTGAAGTAACAGCTAAAAAAAAAAACAAGTAAAAAAAATTAACCTTTTAAAAATTATTTGCATAGTTTGTGATTTTCAGATTCAATAAGGTTTCTGGGGACAAGTTTTCATCGTGACCCTCACAAAACAGTTTCTGTAAGTTTATAGGCTCAGGAATTTTTGTTAGTGTCCAGATGTCTCAGAGCATCAGATTTATAAAGACTTAAAGGGAAATAACATTCATATAAAGTTGTTTTGTTCCGTTGGAAAAATAAAAAAGCTTATAATGAGTGCCTTATGTGCAACAACCAACACAGCTTAATATTTGCAAACTGGAACTGTTGGAAGTTCATTTAATATTAAAGTCATTTTGATATCTGCTTATTAATTTACTCATTGCTTTCAAATTCTTTGTTACTTGTCCCTCATGTGCTTTGTAGCATACTAAGTTACTTTTTGTTCATAAATAACAAATGTTATTTATGCAGGGATGTGGGACCCTCATGGAAGCAACTCTGCTATGCATCAGGGAGACAGGAGAACTTGCAGACAGTAGTTCATATCACTTGCATTAAACTTCTGTGTCCAAGATAGGATGTAGGGACCTTTGGGATCGCCTGTTTCTTCCAGTTACTTACAGAGTATATTTAAATGCGTGGTTCAGACTACTTTTATTGCCCAAAAGTGTAAATGATAGGGGTTTCCAGATATTCAGCGTTCCTGACCTTTTCTTTGCCTTGAATATTTGTTGGTTTTTCCCACAAGCTTGCTAGCAAACCCTCCACAAACAATATGTTTCTCAGCTAAAGCATTTTCCAATCTTACTAGAGTGCAGACTTCTTCACAAATTATTTTTTCTAAATATTTTCCAGTACACTAATACCAATTAATAAAGTCTTTACTTCCTTTGGTATTCCCAGTACAGCACAAGAAACTTTGAATTACATCTCAATGAAACCAATGTTACTTTGATAAACGAAGCATTTTCTCATTAGCGAGAAGTACTCATGCATATGATAAAATCTCCAGCAGGGTTAGCAGCTGTTTATTAATGGCTGTTGGCTTGTTGATACAGACATTTATGTTTAAACATGAGCCAACACATTACTGCAATGGGTATATCTGCTCCTGTGTTTTCCATTTCACCCAGGCATATCAGATCGTATTCCTGTTTCTTTTACCATTTGAGTCATTGCAGACTGGGAGCTAGTCCTATTAAACTCAAGCAACCACACCAGTGTAACACTAGATAAAAATGAGAAAACAGACAAAGCCCATATTTTTCATGCATAAGCATTTGCCATACATTATGGGTGCTTTATGCTTTTCCTGTTCATTTTCTAGTTACATTTTCTGAGATCTGATACACTAAAGTATTCAAAATTATATTGATGAATTATTCAACAACTCTCTTAACTATGATTTATCTGAAAGCAGAAAGAATTCATCACCAGCAGAGCTAAAATAAACACACTCTTATGACTCTAAGATTAAATTACTGATATAAACAGAATCTGAAATTCCTTCATACAGTGCTCTACATGAACATCAGCAGAGAAAGGAATATTTTCTTGAAGGGGCTGCAAGACAACAGAGCCCATTTCTTAGCAAAGATAATACTTCTTTCACAAGGGTAGCAGAAGAACCATGTATCTAAATATTTCCTCCAGTTGTATTTCTCACAATAAATGGTGACACAAATGGGAATTTACAGGTAGTGCTAAAGGTTTCATATAAAGCAGTTAATAAAAAGTGCAGTTTACCAAGGTTCTCTTGATGCCAGTTTTCAGAAATAAGTAAAATCTGTAGTATACAGGAGTTATATATTTTTTTATTTAACTTTACCTGGTGTGCTTTTAATTGGCCCCTGAGGAACAAGTCACAACCAGTGAATCCAGTCATCCCCTGGGTCCTGTAACCAGGGGTACACAGTTCAGCTTTAGTTCTATGCTTCATAATTAGGCATCCATGATGAATACACACATGAGATTGAAACACAGGATTCCATTGTGCTTTCACTTATTTGCAAACCCGAAAAGTTTATTTTTAAGCTCAGCATTGTATAGAGGGTCTTTTCTTTCCCTCCTGTCACATGAAATGCCAGAGAGGGATGGCTATTCTGGAAGGCCTTTTTTGTTAAATGTGAACAGCAAAGAAATTAAGTCCCAGGCCAAATATTTTAGGATTTGAAACAGGAAAAAAAAAATGATAGAAAACCAAAAACAAAACAAAATTCTTTTTCCACATTAGGAGTTTTTAAGAATTTAATTTAATTCTACTGATTTATTTATACTTATGATAGCATGAGAAAGTGTAAGACTGGTGGATTTACAGCACACTGCAATGGGTTAGTGCTCTCCTTTATGCTTTTGTACATTTTCCTGTCTGTTTCAAGGAGAAGTTCTCACAGCTCATCTGTCAGATCTAGGTCTGACTTTCAGGCATGTGAGCTGTTTAAATCCAAGGCCTAAATTAAGTCAAACATCTAGTGACTGGTGAAAAGTTATTATCATTAAATATAAACTTGTTGTCTTTTTTCAAAAAAGATTTTTTTCTCAGTTATCTTTCCAAAGTTTTCATAATATTTGTCAAAGTTTGATTTATCAAAACACAGCTGCTGGTGGAAAAGACAAATATATATTTTTAGTGTCATTATTTGAAAATATTAGAACTTTAAAAGCAACTCTCTAGGACATCATGTTTGGCTACAAGTGGATATTCTCATAAAATACTTTTTAAAGTACATTTTTAATCTAAAAAGTTTATATCTCAACTACTTCATCTCTGCTATATTCCTCCTCTACTCACTGAAATAACCACATCCCCGTGACAGTTTTCATCTTGTCTCAACTCTTCTCCAACTCCCTCACCCTACAAATTTGTACAACCTTTAACAATGGTACTTTTATCTGGGATGTTATTTTAGATACAACTGAGATACTCATCTTAATACCAGTAAGAACTGTAAGCCTTTTAAAATCTTGCACAAAATCCTGCTCTTTCAATTTAAGATATTACCCCATTACCACTTTCACAACCTCCTCTCCAGAGCTTAGCCTTGGGACATATGAGAAATACTTAGTCACTTGAAGTGTTAGATTGGCACATTTCCTAGAATAGAAAATAAAATACTTCAGCTTCTGAAATAAACAAAAAAGAGCAAGCAACCAGCTTCGTGTTTTAGACATTGTGAAACCCTAGTTTTTATGTGACCTTTCTCCTCTTCTGGAGTGTACACATTCTCCTTCCTGATGAAGCACAGATTACTATACAGCAGAGGGTTTCAGAAGCAATGAAAAGCAATTTTTTATTATATTAGCTCCTACAATAGCATGCCTTCCAAGGAAATATTTTCCTTTAAAGTTATTACTGCAAAATATTAAATGCATGTTTAACTTTATAATAATCAGTAGTCTCATTGTCTTCAAGTGCAGTCTCTTTAAAATTACAGCTTACATTTTTTTTCTCTTGTTATACACAGATGCTTCTCCTCAGTAGCAGAAGGAGACATCAGGAAAGAAAAATGAAATTTCTCTCTAAATGGATATGTTAAAATGTAATGTCTGAATCGACAGGACCTTCTGTGCTGAATTAAGAAATGGAGAAAGTGTACTTATAAAAGATAACTTCAGCAAAATGTATCCCCAGACTTATAATCCTGGTTAGTATAGATGTGTGGCAACCTTTTTTCTACAAAGATGAGAGTTTATTTCTGGTTTAAGGTTTTTAAATTATTTTTTATGAATTCTCAAATGTCAGTTTACATTGAATAATATTCCAGCCTTCAAAAAGTTCCCTCTGGTATTGGAAGAACAAAACACAGGAGAAAGTAAATTAGCAATATGCAAGCAAACATAATAAAATCAGACCTTTATTATGTACATCAAAATTTTCAAATACCTTTTTATACTGACATATAAAATTTTCATCCTTATAATCTATAAGAAAAAATAATTTCAAAGATGGCAAAAGACACCTTCTGACACTGAGTGTAAATCAGGTTTTCCAGATATTTTGCTGACTTTCAACTGTTAACATTTAAAAAAAAAATTTAAAATTAATCCAAATTGGGTTTTTCTATTTTTGCAAGGCCATAATAAGAAAGAAAAAAAAAAAAAAAAACAACAACAATAACCATAAAACCATTAACTTGACTGGAAAGTTTTTGCCTTAATCAAACTTTCTGAAAGCCATAGAAGTCTTAACCTGCTACACTTAATCTTTAGACTTGGACCTAGTTCAGAGCCTTTCTAATGGACTTTATTTTTCTTCTTCTTAAAATTAAAACTTAAAAGAAGGGGAGAAAGAATTTAAATAAAGCATTTTCCAAAGAGATGTCTAAGGGTATGTTTTAATTTGTTGCCCTGTGGCAACAAAACAATTTCAGAGGAAAACAAACAAAAATCTCTAACAGAAAGAAACTGTGTAATGCAAATTAATATTCAGGTCTTTTGCTATTCACATTTTCTTGAAACAAATTTATGTCACATTTTCTTAAGTCCCTTGGGTTTATTTATTTGGGTAAATTAGTAAGCCTTAAAGATTGTGGCTTGTACTTTATTTTTCTCTCCTAAGAGCAGATACACATGGTAATATAATTTTAAAATGCCCTCTTCCCAAAGGCTATTTCGTTGACATTTATCATTTGCATACATAACAAAAATTTGGAACACCAAAATGCTGCATTTTTTGATGAAAAACTGGAAAGTTTGTTTTAGGAGCCTCTGAACAAGGATTCAGTTTGAATCTGAAGCTTTCACAGAATTTTTGTTGTCGCTGTTAAATCATCTGCTCTGGAGTCACTGTTCAACAGCTGTGATAGGAATTCACAGTGGCTAAAGCATTATTTAAGGGAAATGTGAGTCTCACTGTATGTCATACATTAGAGTGAAAAGCATGAAATATCCATTTATAAAAATCTATTTTTACTGTGACAGAGGTAAATCAAAACTCAAGAGTACATGTAACAGCTGTGATGAGTTTAATGCACTGTTCCATCCTGTTTAAACTTGTTTTGAAACAATGTGTGAGAGTTTATTAGTGTAACTGGTATAAAGGGGGTTTTGACTGAAAAATATTCCTTTACAGAGTGATGAGGCAAAACACTAGAACTACCTTCCTATGTTAAACACTGCTATCTTCCTACGTTAAATAAAATAAGCCATACCACTAGGAAGGCATAATTTACTTTTTTTCTTGTTCCTGAAGGTTGTTCCTAATTATATTTAATGAAAGAGAACTATATTTTTGACACAAGCAGAACTGCAGAAGTTTGATGGTCTTAATTAGCAAGAGCTAATTAAAGCACTATGAAAGACTGTAGCAGAATGGTATTTTTTGTCCATTCAGTTCAAATCTCTGCTGATTTAGAAGACAGTTTGATTCCTTGCTTGCATTCTTTAGCTAGGATTTGTGCAAGCAAATATGAATAATAGAGGAATGCTATTACTGTAGGTTTGGAAGACAGCTGAAAGAAGCCAAAAACACTACAAAACGAAGCAGTGCAGATGAGATTTCTGAAAGAATTGTTTTCCTAACCATGACTGAAGAATTAACATTGAAAACAAATGTTAAAAGCTTTGAACAGTTGTGTGTCTTTACCTGGATTAGATTATACCACTGTAAACTGAAAATTAGTCAAACAAATTAATCCTGTGTACCTAAGCACCGCTGAAAACAGAATTTTAAAAATTGAGATGTATTTCTTTTTTAAATAAGATATGATTGACACTATTCTAAGAGAGTCCTGAAACTTTGTTAAGACTAGTTTGGAGAAATAATATTTGCCCAATTTTGCCCAGACAATCATGTTGTACATTTTCATCACTGAAATGTACAATATTACAGAGGAATGTTTACTTTGTGTACTTTAGTTTACTTGGGCCTGCTTATATACCCTGGGCTTCTGGAAAGAGAATTTTGAAGGAAGCGAGTCCTAACAGGCTAGGTCAGTCATAAACAACATCTATCAGGATACTACAGAGTGGCTTCAATAGAAAGTATAACTCAGTAAACTGCTTTTGTGTCTACCAGTTAGCTGCTGCAGAGCTCTAACCTCTCAGGGAATTCAGCTCCAGTAAGTCATTGAAAGTCCAAAGCTAGGGCATGGGCTGCCCCTGGCCATAAAGGATTCCTGGGACAAAAGGATACCAAAGGCTGAGACAAAAATCAATCTTTTTGTGTAACAAGCCACGTGTATATACCCAAGCAAATTGATGGCCATAAAATATTTCTGTTCCAGCCTTGTTGAGGCCATAAACTTTATCCTTACAGTCTATGCAATGCCATGCACAGAGGCCAAGACCTTTTTGAATAATGGAGGCCAGATATCAAAGGCAGGAGAGCTGCACATAACAGAGCTGCCATAACAACCTCTTTTCCCTCTTCTGCCTCCAAGAAAATAGTTCTAAGCAAGGTCTGACTCTTCTTATCCTGAAAGAGTCACCATGGCAACTCGTGGCTTTCTCTGCCTGCCCACGACTTCCCATTCAGTCCCAGGTTATCCCCAAGAGAGGATCTCTAGTCTGGATACTGTATTGGCAGAGTCAGGACTCCAAAGCACAAAGTCTAACCACTACCTGAAAGAGGCATTGTCCACTCTGTCATCCTAATGTTCAAAAGTTTGCTACAACTGCAATTTTTGTGCAGTGCTCCTCCCATGTGGCAGCAGCAAGAGATTCTTCTAAAACACCTGGTATTTTAGAAGATAATACTGGGTGTTTTAGAAGTATAAAACACCCTTAAAATACCCTTAGTATTTTCAGGTTCTGTATTTTAAGCAGGATTAGGTATGAAAGACTTAATGGTGTTTCTCAGGGGAAGACAGCAAGAGAAAACGTGCATCGCATTTAGGCTTAAAATAGACTAGGCACTTAGTGGATGGGGATTTTTCAGAGATTATGTTTCAATTGTCCACCAAGATTCACCTCGAACCCTGCTTAGCAAGTGAGAACAAGAGGCATCTGAATTATTGGTTTAATTGAAGCACCTGAAATGTAAGGTAATCCAGCAGGAATGGAGACTTTCCATGCAAGTCGGCATATGTTGGCTGACAGGCAAGGAGTAAGAAAACTAGTGGGTCATAGATTGTAGTAGTCTCACAGGTCATAGGGGTACTGTAAGATGAAGACTTCAGTGTAATTTATAGTGTAAATTAGTCAATAGGATGTATGGTTGTAAGGGTGGGATGATGACTTATCACTTTGGGCATGCAGAATCAGATGAATTGTCTGCTGTCCTCTTTAGCTACTTGGGACTTAGCAGAATTATGCTCCCCTGGTGCTCTTCTCATGTTCTGTACCATGTAAACTTAAGTAACACTATACACAATTCTTACTTTTTAATTCCAGCTGAATAGTAAATTTGACAAAATTGTTTCACAAGAAATAAATTCACAGAAGTCACAGAGAACTTCTGCTAGTTTTAAATCACAGAATCATCCACGATTTCTCTCACTGAGAAATCCAACAGTAAAAGTCTATGCACAACAGTAAAAATAGAAAAAAAAAAACTTTCCATGGAAGTAGCAAAATAATGTTTTTTTATATAATATACACTCCTATTAGAAGCATGTCAGAGCTTATGTATCTCACACTAGAGGAAAGGCAATTAAATTCTCATTCTAGATTCATGCTAGAACCTGTTTCAAATAATTCAGCTTTAATGGAAACTTACTGATCTGAGTCAAGAGGTCGAGGGCCACGTGATCTTTGGTATGACATTTCTCTGTAATACATACTGTCTTGTAAAACCATAATCTATTCTGAACTACAAAAACTGGTGCAACTTTTCCACCCTGGCCTAAGAGGCTCAAAAAGTTCAGGTGACTTTTTGATTCCCAGCAAGACAGGACAGGCAGTAGAGCTGTAAGTGCAGTGAATAACTATGCTCTTTTTGTAGTGCCTTCAGTTACATGAAGGACATTATCATCTTCACAGGCAGGGGATTCTGGCCTGTTGGAAAACTTTACACGAACATTTAATCTACTGTTCTGATTCAGCCTATTTGCATCATAATTTTTTAATAAAATGACCAATGTTTTTTGAGACAGCAGACATGACTTAGACATGCAACATGATTTAGAAGCTAGAAAAGCAGCTTTAGTTTAATTTAATTTCATTTCAGACAAGTAACATGACGTGTAAAAAGCTATGATCACTTTAGTCACTTAAATATGAAAAACAGCAGGCAATTCGGTGTAGTTTAAAGGAAATACTATATCAGGATTTCTAACAATGCACAAAAAGATAGAAATGTCAGACAGTATAATCCACTGCTGCTCATTAATGACCTCACATCAAAGAGTTGTATTTGTACGTGAGAAATACTTGCTCTCATAGGTGAGGTGTCAGGTTATATCTAATCAGAGAACTTGAGAATGTTTCCCTGCTTTACATTTGTCTCCCTGGCCCAAACTATTTTCTTATAAGGACAGAACCCAAATACACAACATCGTTCCCCACCTTTCACAGAAAGGAAACCCAAATACAGGGGTCAGACAAGATGCAAGTGATGCATAGACCAGAACCACAGTGCATGCATGGTATGCTCCAGCAGAAAAGTTAGACACAGCTTTGAAATATTAGTAGGAAACTCACTGAAGAAAACTTATTTGGTTTGTAATGTCTGAAGCGCCCATCAAAAGTGAGTTTCCCCAATATCAGCTTGTCACGAAACCCAGCCTCTCAGAAAGGGGCTCTGCAGGAAGAAACCTCACTCAAGCAAAGATTTGGCTATCAACATTTGAAAAATTCTTCAATATCCACTTTCTAGTCAATGAAAAAGTAAACTAGAAGAACCTGGAGCATTGGCATCATGATAGGTACATCCCTCAATTCAGTGAGCTAAGTAAATTTAATTTTATCACTTCTTTAAAGTATCAAATTAAGGAATCCCTTAATCAGTGAAATATAATATTAAAGCAAAATAGAAGCTTCGATATTAACCCAGTGTGACATATACAAAAGCTTCACAAACCACAGTTCTGGGTCCCCAGGTTTTCCAAATTCAAAACCACATGAGTTTCAGCTTTCAAATCATAATATTATTTCATTATGCTGAAATATTTAAGATGTTGCTACATTTCCTCTTCAGTCTTGGAGACAGATAGAATAAAAAAACAAGAAACTACCAAAGAGAGGAGTGGAAAGTATTGTAGCACTGCACAACAAATAATACCATCACCATTTAAAACTGGCTCTTTTCTGTGCATGTCAAATGAGACGAGGCTTACAAATTTCAAAATTAGAGCTTCTATTAGCAGTTTAATTTCATTTTTCTTCCTTGCTTCTGTCCCTGTGTCACTGTAACGCTATTATATCTGAAGTTACTATCAGCTTCACTTCAACTTATGAAGGAGAAAAACACTCTTCTTTTTGTCTGACCTCTGAAAGAGTTTTGAATGCCTCCCTTATCTATATGCATTTTTTATAAATATGCATTATTCAGTACTTAATTTGGATAGTGATGGACCAAAAGAATTTGCATGGATCACATTTATAGCAGCTCAGAGAAAATTACTTTGTCAGAAATGCCACTACCACCGAAGAAGTTATTTGTACTAAGAAATGGGTAAAAAACCTTAAAAACATCTGCTTAAAATACCTATGTGTGTATTAGAATAAAACTAACAGAAATATAGAAATAGTTTCCTTAGAAATTGAAGGCAGATTTAGTGAGCTTTAGTCAAATCAATATTGTTGCCAGAACAAATATTCTGGATACACTGGTTTAGTGATTTGTTTTGCTGCAAAGTTCCACTGGAAGATTCCTAGCTACAGACTACCCCATTGATTCGCAGGACTATGTGCAGGAATATCAGTTTTTCCCATGCTGAATTACAACAGCAGAGAGGAAAGGTCTTTCCATTCAGAAGAATATTCAACATAAACTGCTGCAAGAAGGCTTCCTTTGAAACTTTATTTCCTTTTTGTTTAATTTGGTTTGGCTGATATGAAATTTGAATAAAGACATGAAAGCCTTACGGGAAAATCTGTGCTGCTTCTATTCTGTAAATAACAGTCTTAAGCCTCTTATTTTTCTTTTTTATTCCCTTTGTTACCATACTATTGTCAAAAGCACTGGGGAATGGATCCATCCCCTAAAACCCTGAAGGAATCTTAGCTATTTGCTGAGCACACACAGCAGTACACAGTCAGCACTTGTTTTGTGCAGTGCAAGGTCACCTCTCCTCAAAATGCAGCAATATACTTTATGTCTACAAACATCTACACAAACATCTACGCTATAAATTTCAACAAAATGCCCAAGATGTGATGAGACAGATCACCAATATGTCTCATAACTCAGTGACCCATTGTAACTGGCATATATGGCCCTATGCTCTTTTTTCCATTAAGGAGCTCGCCACCACAACATCAGCTAAATTGGCCCAATCCTGATGCTTTACTTCACTTCTGGCCTGGACTTCCAGTGAATTTTGGTGTGGACCCATAGATCTCTGCTATTTCAGTCCAAATGCAGGTTCAGCAGAGTGACTAAGCATGGTGGTTATCCTGAAAGGATCAGTACCTAAAGGATATGCAGTGGGTTATGGTGCATGATGCCCTAGTCCAGCATTGATCCAGCCTGTTCCAAATCAGAAACAATACACTCAGGAGTGAATCTGGCTGCTTTGCTCCTGGAATAGAGACTGGCCACCTTCCAAGGCATCCTGCAGTCCTAAGGAGATCTGCTACTCTGTTGTGAGTCATGGGGACTCGTGATTTTCCCTACAGACACTGGAACTGTAAGAACACATTACTACTCCTACATAATGTCCTATGGCTCTGTCTGTGCGTGTGTGTGAGCACAGGGAAATGTCAATAGTTCATTTAGTACTAAATAGTTGACCCTGTTTTTAAGTTGACCCCCCTGCCTTCCCAGGGTGTGGAAGACCAGCATTCATCCAGAAGCTCCGTAAAGTCCAGCATCTTTTCTGTCAGACAGCCATACAGATGGGGCAGCCAAACAGTGGTTATGCTTCGAGAGAATGGTGAAAAGGGAAAGCCACCCCCTTCCTGGTGAGATTTCATTTTTTGATGATGAGGCATAAAGTTGGCTTGAGACTTTGTGGTGTAATGCAGGAAACAAACTGAACAAAATTACTAGATCTTGGAAGGGCTGAAAGGTGTTTACAACCATCTCTCATTCCAAGTAAAGGGTCTCAGCTGTAAACTTCACCAAACTGGACTGAGCTGGTGACAGTGACTCAGGGGAGATGGTGAGAATGCCTGTCATGGGAGGCACAACTCACATTATCCCATGGATGGACAAGACACAAGATGCTGGAGGTGACTGTGCTGGCAGACATGGTGCCACCCTGACAACACACTGAGAGAAATGGATCTCCAGGAAAGGCCGACAATGAGCACTGCACACCAGCCTCAGGCTCCATCCCTGGGGATGCACAAAGCCACAGACTCTGAATGGTTCATCAGTACTCACATGAGGCCAAATGCTGATTAGCAGCTTCAGTTTTTTTCAGTCTGGATCTCAGCTGGGATAGTGTTCAAAGGCAGAAATCTGACAGACTAAAAATAGCTGTCAAAAGCAGAAGTTGGAATCCAGAGTAGTGTCTGGGGTTATTCAGGCTTGTGAATGTGTTATGAGAGTCTAGGGAATTACAGACCTAACTCTCTTAGGGCATTCCTCTTAAGGTAAACAGTAAAACTCCTGTGATAGGAAATTAAAACATCAAATTGTAGCCTAATCACCTCAGTAGTTTGAGAAAAGAGCGTAATACCTTGACTTTCATTTTATAATTTGCTCTTGATTAAAAAGAGGATGAATTACACATCTGTGTGACTAGATTTTATTCAGACAGTATAGGAAAGGAAGAAAAAGTCAGGTTTTTGGATATTTTAAAATCTAAATTTATTTCCTTCCTTATTTACAGTGAAAAATGGATTATATTACAAAAGCAAGGGCTGGTATGCTTAGTTTTAGTACCATAGTGGCATATTTTCCTCAGTTCACCTATCAACTTTTCTACAGCAACACACGTTATAGAAGAGACTGCAGCACACCAGATAATATTGCTGGCTGAAGTGCACCCTGCTAACAGCCACCTCTTTACTACACACTAGAAGAACTGAGAAATTAAAGATCTTTGCTTCTTCCCATTAGAGAAGATGTCCAAAGTAAACCACGAGTTGCCAGCAGCTTTCCATTTAGGGTTTAAGCCACGCTCATCCAAAGCCCCCAGTGTTTGCCCTCCTTTTTCTTTATTAACCTATCAAAGTCGCACAGAACACATCTGTGCACAAGCTTGAACTGGCCAGGGATGTGCTGACAACTTATCCTGTGGCCAAACATAGCATTAATTCTTCATTCTGCAGTGCTCCAAGCCTCCCCCACACAGCTATGAATGCAGTTCCCTGCAGGAGCACAAGCCCCAGCTCCCACTGCTGCCCTTCCCATTTGAGATGGTATTTGGTGTAACTCCATCCTGTCCACTGTCCTAAAACAGTTTCTGTGTTCAGACATTCTGTGTTCAAGCATCAGAAAACTTTGTGGGGAAATTCCAGGATGAGATAGCTGTTTCTGCTTCACTTCAGAGAATTTTAGGAGCCATTGTTGAAGCTGTGGAAAAAAACAAGGACCTCTTTAAGAGGTCTGATTTTTCATATTCCTGTTAAATGTGGACTGACCACTACTAATCCACAGAAAATTTGTACAAATCTCTTGCAATAAGAAAATAGGTGTGGAGGAAATAGCAGCTTTGCAAAATTGAAGTCTGTGTTTAATTTTCTAACAGGCAAGTTTATGAACCTGATTCCTATAATTAATGCCCATAGACACAGTTCCCTGTCCTGAGCTCCATCCAATACAAACATTGGGTTTCCAGTAGGGGGGAAAGCTGTAATATGTGCTGCAGCAAGAAGGCCAAGCACAAGGGAAGAGTGCACACTACCCAGATGGTGCAGAATGTACAAGACAACCTTGCTGCCTCGCCCATAAGAGATGTGTTTACTTTTTGTAGGTAGGTCTTGATCTAGGAAAAGAACAGGGAAACAATGGTATATTGCTCAGATATAGCCTACAAATTAATTTCATTTAGCCTCTGACGTCTTTCTCTTCTGACTTAGACTGTGCTTATGAAAAGAGTATGCCTAAGATATATAGACAGACAGATATAGAGATATATATATATACGGATAGGGATAGATACAGTTTTCCAGTTGATTTAGGTTTATTCCTTTCTACCCAACAGTTGCTGCTGTCATTCCTTCATCATCCTCCTCTGCTTTCATTACTTCTTTCCATTACATTTGTCTTCTTGCCATTTTCATTCTAAACTGGATGCAAAACCAAAAACATTTATTCTCAATGTATTACAAGCATTAAAAATGTTCATGAAAAGTAAATTCTCCCCAGTACATAGCAGCTTGCTATATATAACTCTAATCACTGCATATAAAGCCTGTCTTTAAAAAGTTCTAAAAACAATGGGGTTTTCTCACAACTTTCATTTGTCATTGACATTAGCCCTGTTGCAAAAAGCAAAGTAACTATAAATAAACTAGTCGATATCTTAAAAGGGAAAACTATTAGAGCTAGCTATGGAGTGCTTGGGTTTTCACTCCTGAGGCTATACAGCAGTAAGCCCCCTATTAAAGTTGTGTTTTCTGAGATCCCAGTGAACTGCGTGAAATTCCAATGGCTTGCTTTTTTAATACTTTATGTACTTGTTTGCATGTAAATAAAAAGTGCCCCTTTCAGCTTTTGCAGTGTGGCTCTCAGAGAGGAAGATTACCAAAAACTTTCCCATAGAAGTGTATAATTTATAACATCAGTCAATGAGCAACTGGGTCTAGGTGTGAGGGACCAGATAATAAATTTAAATGTCTGAGATTTGTCAATAGTTTTTTATTTTTTGACTTTGGGCAAAATATCTCACTATTCTATTTTACTTTATGACTTTGGGCAAAATATCTCACTATTTTCTACATACATATGTAGAGCCATTTGACTTCCTGCTACCAGAATTTAACTGATTACATATGAAATATTTAAATTGTGTTAAGTATAACAAAGTTGATTCTAAGATTTCAAAAGCTGAGAACAGAGTCAAACTGAAAATATATTTGCTTTTCAGCTATGGAAAAAAAAGAAATTGTATTGTACACCGAACAACACACCATCACTTTGCATGTTGAAAGATGGTCTCTTTAGCACTATAATTCAGTTAAAAAGGAAGCAAATTTTCTGGATAAGCAACCCACTCTTCATAAATATGAACAGTATTAACTATCAGGCAAGATAAATCCACAGTGCTATAAGTGAACCTTACTTTAAGGTCAAAGCCATCCCCCTGGCTATTGTTTGCAAAATGTGCAAGACAGAGGAATTGTACACATTTATTTTTTCTACTCTATTTCTCTCTCTGTATGTTTAACTTATTTAACCACTCTAGGCTCAAAGCTTGCATTTGCAGATGGGTGTACTTTCCAGGTGGCTTCCCCCAGCCTTTCTAATAGGAGAAATTTTCTCTTTAAAGTGTATACAAACCATCACTTAAGTCTAAAGAAAAACATTGGCTGAGTGATGTCAGTTTTACGATGCTGTTTATTACCAGCTATATAATCCCAGTTTGAGGCAAGGATTACTCAGCATTTACAGACAATCCACTCAGATCACTGCTATACCAAACGAGGACAGCACAAGGTTATACGAATTTAATCACTTTAGTTTCAATAATCATTTCACAGAAGAAAACTACAAAGTGACACTAACATATGACTTTAATAAAATAATAATAGGTTTCTTTTAGCTCTCGTGTTGAAAGCCACAAGGTGAAAGGTAGAGAACACAAAGCTCATTCAGAAGTACAAGGAAATTGGCAATACTAAGCATCTCCAGTGTTTCTCCAGCCTCTGCAGAATCAGGGTCACTTCACACATCAGCCTCCCAGGAAATCAGATCAGTGAAACTGAAACTGAGAATTAATGAAAATTCAGAAATAATGACATATACTGAGATTTGCTCAGCCACATCAAGCACATTTTGAGAAGCCACGTCTAACTAGACATGACAGAAACAGTGTCTTAATTGCTGAATTTACAATCTGAATTATCATATGATTTAGGAAGTAAAGGACCTAATATGTTAGGACACAAATATACTGAATTCCTTTCCCAAGTTTTCAGGCACATATTATTCTAAACAGGTCAGACACCACCCCTGTGGCTCCCCAGGTAGTATCACTGAGCTCATCAGGGGATGTGGGTTGTGAACATCTGTCTAATTCACGACCTCAGCCATGGAAAAAGAGTGAAAAGCCAAGCAAACAAGTTTTAAAATAGTCCCACAAAAGCTGCAATACATGAATCACCAGAAGACTGAACTTGCAAGTGACAAAGATGGAGCAATTTGGCATATGCAAAATAGGGTATGCTGACAAAGATAAAGAGAAACCTCCCTGATAAACTACTGATAAAATCCCTCTCCTACCCATCCTCCTATAAGGAATTCAATACAACTAGTTATTCCTACTTCTACCATATGGTCTTCACAAAGTTAATTTTCTTTAATAGCTGGGATAAATACATTGCTCACAAGAGTCACTAGCATGCTCTCATAGCCCTAGCTCTGCCATGCAAGCAGACAACTAGCACTGAATCATTTAGGGGGGTTTATTTGGAAAAGGGGGGTGGGGGAAGGTAAAGAAAACTAATAACTGCAGCAGTCCCCCTCAATCATCTCCTAAAAAGGGTCAAAGTGCATCTGCCCTGAAAAATCCAGGCCATGTCTGGCCTGAATTCTTGACATTTGCAGAATTCCAGACACGATTAAGAGACCATTAATGACAGGGGAAAGCACAGACCATGTGCAATACAAGCAGCAATTATCAAAACCATTGCCAAGTTTATGTCCCAGGGATGCACACTTTGTTAAGTGAAATGGTTCTGATAAGTAAAGTATGGCAGCTAAGGAAAGCAAAGCATGGCAAAAGAGTTCTTTGGTGAGCTATCTCCCTTGGGCTGCCAGGAGGTGCAGGAGATTCCACAAGACTGAAGTCATCTGAGCTAAGAGAAAGTCCTCAGCATGGGAATGACACACCTTTATTATCATCAGTCTCCAGCTTGAGAGGAAACCAGCCTACCAGCTAGGGAGTTATCTGTACCTTCTCCTAAGCTTTTCTCCTCTTCTCTCACTCCTTCAGTAAACCATGTTATCAATGAAAACACAAACAAAACCCAATTTAGACCAGAAGAATCTTTTCTTTTTCTTTTTTTTTTTTCCTTTATTCTTTAAAAGAGAGCCAGCAGGATTTCAAACATCTTATGACTGGCGATGAGAACATGAAGAGAACATTTCACAGTATGTGGCAAACAAATTTTTAATTTAAAGCATGTAGCAGCTTCATGAAAAAAAATTCCTTCTGGCATAGGCTAAAATGGTTACAGAATCCTGAAAACCAGTACCAGCCATATACATACTGATGTGACAGAAGGCAAGATGTCACCAGCTTGAAGGCAGTGACTGGATTCATAATCTTAAATTAATGTGCATGGGGATAATTCACTTAATGCATTCAACTTTTATATGTTATATCAAAGAACATATTTTCTTAATTGCCAAAACTGCCAGGACGCACACAGTAACATATTAAGATGCCAGCTACAATCCACAGTTTGCACCTCTGAAAGACTATTGAAAACATTGTGAAAGGGACAAAAGAAAGGATTTGAGGCATAGAAAATATCTTCAAGAGGCAGACATAGAGACTGAGCTTGACAAGGAGATTGACAGAGGACATGGGTGTATGCAGTTATGTCTTAGAGAAAAACAGCAGGCTCATTAATTGAAGAGCATAATCCTCAGTGGTCAGAAGCTGATGTCAGATAAAGTTAAATTGAAAATAATCATTTGTTTGGACTTTGTCAATCATCAGCAAAAAGCTATCAAAGCAAAACTTCCCTAATTTCAGATCAAAACCGGACGCCTTTTTGGAAGGCATGTTTAACTAAAACAGGAAGCAATGTGTTCAACATGGATAACGGGATGAAGTGTAGCAGCCTGTGAGATACAGAGAGCAGACCACATTATTGCCTTCCAGCTTAGGCTTCGTGAATCCCCAAGTTGTTTTGGTGGACTTGGTCAGACACTGCCATCAACTGTTTTTGTGCATTTCACAAGGCTGGCTTGGCCTCCACATACACACTGGCCTGCACTAGGCATTCTTTGCATGAACCTTTCCTCAGCCTGTGTCAGAGGCAACTTCTTAGTTCACTAAAAATTCATTTGAACAAATTTAGCAAAAACAAAGACAAATAAATCAGCTCTGAAACCTGTGGCTGAGAACCTAATTTTCAAAATATATGTAATTTGGTGACATGAAAATCAATTTCCTCTGAAATGTGCTTCTCCTCAGCAAGGGCTATTTCAATGCCAATGTGCACTCTCACATCATCTAGTTTGGCTGTAATGCTATTAAATGGAAGTGGAAAGATTATTTTCTTTCCACAATGACTAAAAAACACTAATTTTCTGATGTGACTGAGCAGGATTTAAGGTCTAGGAGGGTTTAATAGACTTAATATGCATATTTTGGAAGAAACAAGGCCTGAAATTTTTAGCGTGAAAACCAGGGAATATTAGATTACAGTGATTGAGAAAAGCAGCTGGGAGAAGATTCAGAGACTTGAAAACACAACTACACTAAAGCTGTACGTGCAATTCTGAGAAGTGATAAACCAACCAAAAAAAAAAAAAAAAACCCAAACAACCAACTATCAACGGAGTTGCAAGAAATGGGGCAGAGGGAAATCAAGACTCATCCCTGCCTTGGGTTTCCTGCAGGGCAGCACAATGGAAAATGTCCCTTTCCCTCGGGGCAGGCAGAGGAAGCACATGGGGAAAAGCAGCAGCAAAACCCCAGCAAGGCTTGGAGCCCCTGAGAGCAGACACTGTCTGCTCCACGCACCAGCCCAAGAAATTCATGCCAGCAGGGTGTTCTCTGAAGGGGCTCGGAGCTCCGCGTGTTGCCCTTTAAGGATAGAGGACATATCTATATCCAAACACTTGAGATGCCACTTTTTGGACCCAAGGAAGGAAGGAAGGAAGGAAGGAAGGAAGGAAGGAAGAAAGGAAGGAAGGAAGGAAGGAAGGAAGGAAGGAAGGAAGGAAGGAAGGAAGGAAGGAAGGAAGAAAGGAAGAAAGAAAGGAAGAAAGGAAGAAAGAAAGGAAGAAAGAAAGGAAGAAAGAAAGGAAGAAAGAAAGGAAGAAAGAAAGAAAGAAAGAAAGAAAGAAAGAAAAGAAAGAAAGAAAGAAAGAAAGAAAGAAAGAAAGAAAGAAAGAAAGAAAGAAAGAAAGAAAGAAAGAAAGAAAGAAAGAAAGAAAGAAGGAAGAGAGAAACAGGAGTGAAAGTAGTATATGATGAGAAATCTTTTCTGTTCTCTCTGAGCCCACAAATCCTCAGGACCACCCTGGATATAAGTGAAAACATGCCAAAAAGAAAAGAGGAAATGCTTTTCACAGAGCTGTTACATTTCTCCTCTCAGCTTAAGAAATGCCAGGCTGCCATTTTCAGAACTTATATAAGTACTTTTTTACCCTCAATTTTCTTTAGTTATGAATCATTTTACAATAACAATCTATTTTTAAAAACTATGACAAGAATCAGCTCACAGAAAGCAGCATGTGTCATATCCATTCCTAAATGCACACTTGTTTCATCCCATTTTGAATCCTGGTTAGTAAACAAATCCATAAATCCATTTTGACAATGTCATCAGATCAAGCATTGTTTTTTTGAGGGCAGCAGTGGGGCATGACAGGACAAGAAAAAACTTCAGAAGAATAACAGAAGACTATATTTTTTTAAATGAAGTGGGAGAAAACATGAACAGTTTAGAGAAAAATAATTATTAAAACCTACACCAGCCCCATTTCTACATATCCAGCAGCATTGAATTGGGCCTGTTTCCACCAGGAGTGAAGGTTTTCCATATTCCATATGGGAAAAAAAATCCATTCCCAATTACACAGCTATGATGGATTTTGGTGCGGTTTTTTTTTTTTTTTTGGTTATTTTGGGGTTTTGGTTTTTATTTTTGGTGCCAAATCCATTACAGAAAATTAGTCACCGTCCTTCATTCATCTGAGGGGAAAAACTTGAAGCATAGTCCTTTCCTTTGGCTGAGGCAAAGGAGAGAGCCTGCAATCCAAAACAGTCAATTCGCAGTACCTGTGGTCTGAATGCATATGCTTCATGAGATATTCATATGGGGTTAAAACACACACATGTCCTACACATTTTTATCTGGCAAGGGGCTACATGACATTTTCCATTCTAAAAGATTTGTGGAAGATTATATCAAGATTAGCTTTGTTTAAAATGAAAAAAAAAATAGTAACAACAACAAAACCAGAAGTGTTACAATTAAAAAAAAATCCTGGATTAGGGAAATGGCCTTGTTTATGCTGTTTAGCTATACAGCATGAAGTTGTTTTGAAGTTTATGAAGTTTAGCTAAACTAGGAATTTTCACAACTGTGTATATATCTTTTCTAGGGAAACTCCTACAGAGGGACATTTGGAGTGTGCCTATACCAGTAAGTGACATAAGGAGATGCTCCCAGGCACTACAATTTGGCCACACATATCATTCACTTCTGGTGTGGTTTTGACTTACACTATGGGGAACACTCACAAACTATTTCCAGGGGTAATTTGGAAGTCAGCTTGGGTCCACTGCCAATAGGTGGTCTGCATGGCTGTTTTGGAGGGTAGGAGTTTACCAGCACAGCTAAGAGCTGCTGCCCAGCACGTGCCAGACTGATGCTACTCCTAAGCACACTGTGAGCAGCATCTACAGTTGCTCTTTTTGTCATCAGAGAATGAGTCTCCACATGAGCTATGTCAAGCTTTTCCCACAATCTCTCATGCAGTCCCAGGGCTTCCCACATCCTCTAGGATGAGGAAGGAGGAGAAAACTCAGCTCCCTGTTCCTCGCCCACAGACCCCACACAGAGCCCAAAGCACCCCTTGGCCAACAGTTGGACAACTTCACTCATCCCCTTATTCCTAGCAGCAGAAAGCACAACTGGAATAACTTGCTTAGTGCTTAAATAAAAGTTACATATGCTACGGGAGTGATTATAGTTTGACAATACACATTTCATTTTACTTTTTATACTTATGTTGGAAATTTTGCACCAATTCTTTATTAAATGTATGATATTTTAGTTGACAAAGCAAATGTCTGTGAAAGTTATGAAATGCCACATTGAGATTTCTGTGCAAACATTATATATCTACATCTCTGATGTAAGTTTCCTCCTAAACCACTTTTTCCTCCCCCCTTGCAAATTCCTCACTGCCAAATAAATGTATTTCCAGCTGTATCTGTGGGAAACAAATAGTGTCATACAATGAATGACCAGCTAGGAAATGCACACCTGTCATAAACTAAAGCGCATCTCGTGGGATATATTATATTCCATTCCCAACTTACCAAGAGAGGATACAATGAACAAATGGATTGGTGTCAAATGCCAGATGTTTTCAAGCCTCTCTAATTAGGTAAAAATTAAACAACTGCTATGTTCTATATTATAGATATTTTGCAGATGTGTAATTCACATAAACATCAAGTCTGATTTTCATTTACACAGAGGCCTCTTTACACTGCTTTGGCATCACAACATTGCTTAATATTGGCCTTAGTTACTCACGTTTGCATTTTAGGTTCCTTTTTTTTACTGAGAGAATAAAATAATCAATTTCACATAAGCATCTCAGGATAAAGCCCACAGTATTGTGGGGATGACTAGCAAGGAGTCTTGAGGGACACCAGAAGGAAAAAGAAGTTGTATTTTCTGTTAGTACTTATATTCCATGTAGAGTAAGTCTGATGAGAATGATTTAGGTTAAATTCATCTGTACTGTATGTCTTTACAAATGTCATTGCATATTTAATTGCAACTGTGATTAATTTGCTCATGAGGAACACAAAATATTAAGCTGCTTCCATTACCTGCTTAGCCCTTCTCCTCAGGCTCTGCACAAAATCCAAATCTGAAAAACATATACAGAAAAAAATATCAAGTAAATCCTTCTTGTACCAAAACAATGGAAATTTTTCACCTTCCAGATTAAAATAAGAGGAAAATTATCATTATTCAAGGTAAAGGGGATAAAACCTTAGTGTAAAAAAAAAAAAATCCAATATTGAACTTAATTGACTTCCTTATTCTGTTTCTAACAATTTGGGGCAGGTGTGGGGGAGAGAGTTCCTGTGTTCTTTCTTAATAAGAGGACTGGTTTATCTAGCATACACAGTTATCATACATGAAGAGGTATAAGATGAAGGATACTTTGGTGCAAATAGTTCTGCTCACAGGAACTCAATATGATTTCTTTGTACCCTCATCCCAAGTAACAATTGCCAGAACTCGCTAGAGTCAGGTACGCATGTAACATAATGATTAAGTAGTTTCTTAAAAGAAAGAATATCTGTTTTATAAAGAACTAAAGATGGGAATGTGATTGACGTTATCAGCATCTGACTCCAACTATTTCAAATACAGTTTTCTCATTCTCCTCAGACATGGTTGCACTTCAGCTGCAACACAGTTCCTCCACTGGGGACGGCTGCTGGGCAGAAAAGCCTGATAAACCATAGGGTTAATAGAAAGAATGCCTGAAAATTATTATTACTACAGAAGATTAGACAAACACATTCACAGTGTATCATTTTGCCCTTGGAGAAGATTCAAGCATGGTTATTAATGTATTTGATTTCTTTCTCAGCATTCCTGAATTATTATTTGTCTTTCAGCCATCTGGTCCAATTGTTAATTTTCCTTAGAGATGGGCAGTCACACTATATGCTTATGGTAACCATCATTTTGGTAAGGATTTTTTTTGCTATAATAGGCAGTATCTGTCCAAATAATATTGCACTAGTTGAAAGCATTTGTCCCAAAAACTAACAAGACGTCATATGATAATCCTGATTAAAATGTTGTAAGTTTTCTTGCTATGTTACAAATTGCTCAGAGAAAGTGAGTGTTAGTCTAACCCTCGTGTTCAGCTCTGTTGGGGAAAGAGTTTTGTGAACTGCAGAGAAGTCTTGTTTCTTACTTAATGTCTTGTTATTTTGTGAATAAATTTAAAATTACAAGGAGGGAATTGTTTTTCTCATGCATGAAGGCTGCCACCTGTTCATGGACAGCATATGCAGAAGTAATCTCAAATATGGGCTGACGAGGCAAGGAGAGCCCAGGAGACATCAGCAGTTGGACTACAAACACCATCTCAGTAATCCAAGATACTGTGCAATATGCATGTGGGATAAGTATGTCCAATACTATGTAACATACCCTAGAAATCACATGTAAGTCCTATTCCTCCTGATGTAGTCTAAGCTGAAGGACATGTCAATGTCTATGATGTCAATACTTTCATAATTTTCTTTTCTCTCATTTGCTTATTTGTTATGTCTCCATTTCTCTCTTCTTCTCCAAATTTTTATCTAATACTTGCTCTGTCACTTGTTAACCTTTTTTTCAATCATCTTTCTTCCTTGTGAAAGAATGGGAGTAATTTCATGGCACGGTGCAGCGTTATCCAAATGCACTTGTGCAGGCTCTGGACTGGACAGGCAGTGTCTGGATTCATTAGCATGCACTCCCAGGCTAAAGTTCATTCGCTGGACACACCTCAGAGAATTGTTAGATCAGCTGCTTGTGGTGGCCATGCCTTGGTGTTCCATGCTTGGTGTTTCAGTGAAACTTTGCTGCGCTTCACTGTGTCAGCAGACACTGAGCACATCTGCCTTGGATGCTCAGACTAAGGATCACCATGCTTTTTATTGAAACAATAGGCACTCTCAATTCACTCAGGCATGAAAAAAAGCTGCAAAAGTATAATGCTGGTTGAGATATTGAGATACAGGTCACAGGATCAAAACAAATTACACAGGCACTGTCCCTTCTATATCCTTCTCTCAACAACATCAGCACAGAACAATTAAATACCAGTAACAAATGGACAGTATCCATCACAGCAACACTTTACTCAGTGAAGGCATTGAAAAGGGCAAAAGACTGATAGCTGCAGGCATTGCCATCTTTCAGAAGAGCTTAGCACTTAGGTAGGATGTATTAGAGAGAACTTGCCCTAGGAGTTGTTGTCAAGGGGATCACAGAGGAAGTAGGAAGGGGCTGCTTCACCCCATTCACAGCACTCCCACCTCCAGGTTCCAAAAGGATGCTCCTAGTCTGGCCCCATGCCTGCCCAGCTATGCCTCCCAAGGCTTATCTGATGACAGCAAGCTGCTCCAAGAGGAGTCCCACAGTATGGGGAATAGTATGGGAAATACACACCTACTTCATATTGGAGCAGGGGAATTTCTTTCATTTTCCACTTGCCTAGCAAAACTACATGTGTGTGAACATGGAAGACAAATGCATGGCTGAACTGGAGCTGTTGGAAACTCCTCACAAACATCTGCACCACTCAGTGGCTTTGGGAAATATCAGTAAGGCTTTATGGGATAGGAGCTAGGGCAATCTCAGTAGGTATTCAGGTTGGGGAAAAGAAGTTTACCAGCAGTGGTGAATAGTGGGGACAGAGACCTCCATCTCTCCCTACTGAAAGCCAACCCAACCACCCATTAAAATATTCCTCTTTATTCCAGCGCAAGAACAGCTCTCACCTCCCCTGTAGCTAGAAGGTACTTTGTGCTCTAACCAGACTGCCCTTACCCCCACACACAGAGCAGACACCCTGATTCCCTGTCTCTGCTCCTCAGCATCCTGCCCATTCTCACCAAGGAAAGTGCTTCCTTCATCCAGTAAGAGTCTCCTTCCTTCCCTTGGTCACCCCTCACACCACTCCTTCCTACACCCCTGAACTTCCAGCAGCACTGACACAACTGGGAAAGAAGCTGTGGGGAATGTTCTACTTGTACTGTGGGGAGAAGGAAGCCGGAGTCAGGAGGGTCCCATAGGTTGGACCTGAGGATCCTGCTACCCCACCAAAATGGGCACCAGTCACAATTCATCCTGCAGTGCCCAGTTCCCTGGGGCTTCCTCCTGTAGCTGCACCAGCATCACAAGGCATTTAGTGAACAGATCCTCCTCCAAAAGGTGTTCTTCAGCAGGAACCACAGGCCACCAGCAGTCACCATCTCCTCATTCCTCTTCATCTCTGTGGACAACTGCCTTTGGCAATCACATCATTTAAAGAGCCCTATGATTTTACTTCTACCTACTCCTTTTCCCTGCAATTCACTGAGCCCCTGGCCACCCAGACACCTCTCCCCTGAGCCTACCCAGCCAGGAAAAACTGCTGCTTGGGGGCCTCAGAACAGACACAGCTTTTAAGATACAGCAGCAGCAACAACAAAATTATTTTTTTAAGTACATCTGGTCCTCTAATGAGTTTGTAGCATGGCCTCTTCAATGCAACTGATGGGATAGAAGTGAGCCGGAATCAAAGGATCCCTTTGTCCCTTGGGAGCACCGAACACAATATATTACCAAACCTCATCTGTTTTAATAGCTTCCCTTCCCAAACACACCCCGGGCCTTGTAAAGCAAAAAGAGCCATTAGAACATTGGCCTCACCTTAAGGAAGTTTACTGTTGATCTGTAATCTCTTGGGTTTTATCTCTGAGAAAAGAGCAGTGGCACGTCTGGAGGAACCTCTGTCTAAGCCAGTCCCTACGGCCCTGTTTGCTTACCCCCACTGTGAGCCTCCTCAAGAGCTAAACTGCAAACAAATCAGCTCCTACTTTCAATAAAATTTAAAGAAAGTCTTCATTGAGATGTACTGGGAATCTTAAGTGTCAAAACAAAACCTTTATGTTCCAGTCCTTAGCTTGGGGATTTAAATGGGATGCCTATTTCTTTAACTTTCTATTTTTAAAGAGCATTCCAGTTCTTACTACATCAGTATTTTTATTCTGAATATGATCATTCCTATCACAAAGGAGGAACAGATGGACTTTCTGCCCATTATTGTAAAGCAATTTAGCTCACCCATATTGACTGGGTCAATATAGAACCCCTGAGCTTGAATGCTATCAGAGAGTGAGGCCCTCTCAGAAATCCACTCCTCAAAACCACAATATTTCATGATGTGTGTAACTATGAATGTCTTTAATGAAGCTTTCAAGTGTAAAGAAGATAGGGACCTTGGAATTTGGTCTGTGATTATGAACATCTTTCTATTGGATTGGTCAATTATCACACATCACCTCCCAAGTAAAATAGATCACTAATCTTTTTGCACGCACATGTATCTGCATTCTAGCGATACAAAGATCAGGAAAAAAAAAACATTTCTGAAACCTGTGTTACTAAATCATACAGAGGAAACAAAATAGAAAGTTTAACAAAAATTGTTTTACCTATGCTTGTTCAAATAGAAAAAAAAAAACAAAACAAAACAGGTGGATACGTGACAGCCATAATTGATATAAACAGTGTTTTTAATTTCAACATATAAGTATCTTCTTTTTAATTCTGGTGAAATCTTAAAAAAAAAAATCTGTTTATCAAATTCATCATGCATAGAACCAGAAAGGAATTATTTTAAACTGAAGCAAATGAGGTTCAGGTTAGATGGGAGGTTCTGTAAAGCATTTGAGAAAGGTGATTGCCTAAGGAAATGCAGATATTTCTATCACTATAATTCCTGAGAATAAGTTATACAAATTTGACAAGACATATATAATATATTCACCCAGGCCTTCTTCACTCAGGAAGGAATAAAAGATTATTCAGTGCAGATCATTGTTCTGTGTTATCACTGCAGTGATATTAATTTTTAATGTCACAGTATTTACTACCTAGCATTTAAGAAACATGTAACATGTGTTTGTATTTTTGCAGCTTCCTTTCTTATTTGACAAATAAGAAAACAGCAGAAAAATTATTTCATTATAGCCTTTAACAAATCTATAGCAAAGTCAACAGTTCAGGAGTTTCAGCACCCGTTCTCATGTCATTAATGGGATTTAATGGTTCTTCATAAAGGGCTAGCAAACACAGATTGGTTTCTAGAGACACTACCCAGAAATTATTTGCTATTGGTGCATTGTTTCAAATTAAATATCATTTAAAGCAAATTTTATTTGTTTTAACGGTGGCGGATGAACTTGCAAAAATATTCCCTCTACCATCATCTTCAGATCACAAAAGAAGTCTCAAGAGACTTCAACCAACAACTGCCTGAGCTGACTGTGGTGATGCTACATGTCACATGTGATGGAATAGGGAAATGCAGAACTAGGGTTTTACAAGCAGACTTGAAGAAGAAAAAGAATTTAAAATCTCTTTTAGAGCTTTGTGCAACATTAGCATTTTATCTGATTCAAAATAAGATTTAAATTCAAATCTGATTTTTCAGATTTTAACAAAGTACCTAATATCAAATCATTAAGAAGAATTTTTTTTGATCCTATGCTTCCCCTTACTTTTTCTTCAAAAGCGACATGGTCAGCAAATGTTAGGCTTTGATTTTCACACAGACTTACATTAGAGCTCAACTCTGCATTTGTTTTTTGGAAAATAAACATACTTTAAAATCTTTAGAAATGGTTTATTATTTAAAGAATCATATTTGATAGATGAATTGTGATAAAGTGTACTAAAAACAAAGCACAGATAATGATGAATTGTGCACAGGTAATAAAGAACTTGCAGACAAAAAGCTTCAAAAGCAAAAAAAAATAGCAAGAATTGAAAAGCTATTAATAGCATATATGGAAAGTTCTGAGATATAAACCTGAAATACCACAAAGTGCACATTGAAGCGAATGAAACAACCTTCACTTTACTCTGCTTCATCAGCAGCATTGGTTTAGAGTCCTTCCTGGATATGTGCACCCTAGGAATATATTCTCCTGAAAAGTAGTTTGCTGAATTGAACACTGGGAGGGTGGAAAAACTCATTATTTTATTAGGAACCTGAACTTCTTGGATCTGTGTCTTTGGCTACATTTGCCAAGGAACAAAATGCACTGGAAGAATAATTTAAAAATCAAGAAACATTTTTCCAGCCATGACATAGTTTTCCATTTTGGTTATAAATGTTTTTAGGTATTTCTAGGTTTGCTGTTATAGCTCTTTGTTTTAGCACCATCATTGTATCCTATCACATAATAAATATTAGCATGCACAATGTATAAGTTTGTATAAACTGCTCTACTTATTTCAACATCTACCTTCAGTAGCCTTGTCCAAGTAATGAGTTAATCATAACTGTACCAAAGCCTGTACATTTGAGCTTTGCTTTTATTTAAATTGTCTCTAAGTTGTACTTAATCTAGCCCCTCCATAAGGCAGCCCTCATTAAGAGTGCCAGTGAAGAATGTTCCTAGGAGTACAGACTGCGTGGAAGCTGCGGTTCATATTTGTGCAAGGACACTTTAGGCCATACCATATCAGTAGTTTTGGTTCCTGGGCTATACCTGAAAATGTTGATTTAGGTACTTAGGGGTCAAAGGAAAGAGGAAGAAATTGATTCCTAGGAGCAATATTTACAAACCAACACATTGTGGAGGTTGAAATTTCCTCTTCTCATGCACATATAAGACCACAGCCTGAAATCCCAGCAAGAACTGAGCTCATGTCTTTGGGCACAGGAGCATTGACTTACTCCTTAATAGTACTCACATTATTGCAATAAAGTCAGCAGTAGTTGAGTCATTGAAGACATGGTTAGAGCATTTCTCCATTTGAGCTTTTTTAAGCCACAACTCAAATTTTTCCAGAGACTGCCATAACCAGGCATTCCTCAGTTGGGGAAAGACAGACCGACCACTTTCCATCCTTCATGTGGATCAGAATAAAGGGCATGTGTGGGGACAGGCACTGATGTGCTGCATTTAAGGAAGGAAAACAGAATTACGACCAAGACCTGCTAACGCACATTCTGTGAAACACCTGCTAAAGACCATGGTCCAATGCAGAGTGTATGACCTTGGAGTCTGGGGTCACAGGCTCCAAGATTAATTGTGCCACAGAACACAGTGGACGATCTGATAGCTATAGCTGTGTCAGCATCTCATTTTCCAACCTGTAAAACTGAGATAATTCAATCAAGCTAATCTATAAAGTATTTTGATATCTAGGGAAGTGTATGCTATGGAGAAGCTCACATTATCTTGCACCTGCTTTGAATGGGAACTGGATCTAGCTCATGTTGCAGTTTGGGTTGGCTGGTTTGGAGGTGCCCAGTATTAAAAGTCATGGCAGGTCTGGGCTGCTTCGGACACAGCCTGGTAGGAGCAAGCTTATCTGCTTAAGAGAGATTTTACATGATGAGATCCGGCGTGGTGCCCTTGCATGTGAAGTTGCCCTCCCATGGAAAGCATCAGTCTCCCTGGTCTGGAGGGATGAGAGGTGCAAAAGGTCTCACTCAGCACCACAGAGGTGCCAGCAGGGGTCAATCATGATTTCACAAACGTTTAAGACCAGGACTGCTAAGTTTTGTTCCCCACAAATATCCCAGCAGCAGCATTTCACTCTTCCCCTTCAGGCAGTCTCTGACTGCAGCCCAACGCTGCTGAGGGAAGGGATAATAAGGAGGGGAGGGGAGGGAATGGATGCTGTTACATAAATGCTTCCATAGGCCTGACTACTGTTTCCTGAGAAAGGAAACTCCATTCATCAAGTCTGTAATGAACTGACATCTCATCAGCAGGGGAAACAAGAGGAAGGTACTTGTGAAGGGAGAAACCTGTCCCTCTACATACATGAACTGTTTTCCTTTGCATGCCTAATCTGTGAGGTGACTAAAGTTTCACCCACTAGTGCAATAATACTCACATGGGAAACATTAAGTTAAATATTACAAAATTAAAGTGTAAGAGTTATTGGAAACTAGAGCCGAACAAAATATTAGAATCTTCATCCTGGGGGAAATTCTAATATTTCAACATTTGTTTTCATCCAAAATTAGAATGGAAATGTTGAAATACCTCTTATTTCAGAGAATGAACATGTTCTCAGCTACTTTAACATTAAAATGAATTTGACAAAGGTGTTACAACAACTCCTGGGAATTGTTGTTAAGGTATTTTGTACTTAGAACCATGTTAACAAGGGATATTTCATTTGGGTTATTGAACCAGAACTGTAAAAAAATGCTTGGGGTCAGGCAGAACTTTCATTTGATTTTTGTTTCCTTTGAGGTTATTTAACCTTTGTATTCCCTTTAGCAAATGAAAAAAAAAAACACTAAACAAACAAAAAAGCAAAAAAAAATATTGTTATGTTCTGAAAAGGAAACAAGCTTTGCAACCATTCAATTTGAAGATATTCAACAGTGTTCTGGATTTTATATTTGATCCTCATATATGATTCCTTTTATGGTTAAACTTCAAAATGAAAGAACTAATTTTGTTTCACATGTTCTTGCCAGGAGTAATTATTAATACAGACTCAATAAGTTACTTCAGTTGATCCTCAACTGAATTCATCAAGAAAATAAATCACTGAAAAAAACTATCTTATCTTTTAAAATATCTTCATAGGCTTCCTTCTTTGGCTGTGTGCCTCCATAGCTGATCTTCAGGCTAGGAAGTTGAAATTCTCTCATGGTATTCTTCAACACTGACACCTTAGAAAGTAGCATCCTGGAAACTTACTATTTTTTTTCTCTTCAAGAGGAATAATTCTTTTGTCCTAATATTGTGTTGCTGGGTGCTGTTTGCTGGGTAGGTCACTTCTTTTATTGGAGTACTACTGGAATGTTGGCTGAAGTCTGTGGACTTAGTAAGGGATGGAAGTATGAGCAGAATGGAAAAATCTCAGGAAAAAAATGCCCTTATGGAGGTGGAAAGGTATCTTGCTGTAATTAAATGCACACTAAAATACTCAAGAAGCAAAAAGGGAGGACCCTACTGTTCAGGTTCATTTTGCAGATTTAATCAGACTAGAAATTTTCCACTTACAGATCATTCATTTATCTTCTGATGTTAGTTTAGTTGGCTGGTATTTTCTAAGGTCTCAGGCCGTTTTTTCTATTAAATAAATAGGACCTAAGACCTCAGATGTCTATATACCCACTTTTTTTTAAATTCCTGTCCATATTTTTTTTGCTGTTCTCATACAAAGGCTAAAGGTTAGGGTTTTAGTTTAAACATAATATTTTCATGGTTCATAAGAAAATCTGTATTGGTTTACATTTTTGGCAACTTTCATAATACCCTAGTGATTCCTAGAAGTCCTTGTACTTTCCTGCTGGTGAGAGATACTTTCCATAAAATAACACAGTATAAAAATAGTAATTATTAACTCACTGTGATGTATTTTTTTAAGGTGCAGAGAGTGTATACAAATGAATAAATATATTCAGTGTCCAGTTTTCTGGCCATGTCTTCTGGTTAAAAACTATTATGTTGTAAAAATGTACTTTAAAACCAGCATTAGAAGTTTCACTAATGAGAAGGACAGGAAATAATCCTAGTTACTTGCAGTGTCCCCATATCCCCCATGTCTGACAGACAACTACTGTTCAGCTTCTAAAAAGGATTTTAGGAGAATTTTAAAGGGTCTGTGCACTGCAGAAAAATCTCAATTTTAACATAGCCCTAGAAATTATTCCAGAAAGTCCAGCTCTTTGCTCTGACACATTATCTAGGCTGATGCCTGCATAAAGTATATTTAAAGGCTGCAGATATTTTATATTCAGTATACTGATGAAAAATCATTTTACAGATTGTTTTTTCCTAAAGGATGTTTGAGTTGTCACAAAAGTGGGGATTCAGCAAATTCTAAATAATGCACATAAAAAGCCAGGCCCATACACCACACCTATGCACAGTGCTGCTCAACTGAGCCAAGATCTAGAAGATACCTTAATTTAGGTAAAAGGCTCTGTGACTGGGAAAGGTTCGTGACTGATGTGAAATGGGTTGGCCTTCACACACACTGCCTGAGCTGAAGATGGACATTGTGATGAAAGGTGATCCTGCCCAAATTACAGGAATTCCTCTAAGCTAAATTTGTGTCCTGCATCCCTTTGCTGACTGTAAGTGCAAATACAGAAGAGTGGCATTTGTTCCCAACAGGGTCTTATTTCACACGCCTGAAACAAGCCGTGCTTGCTGCCATGAGCCTTCCTAGGCCACAGAAGCTGAGCCTTGCTAATTAGACTGAGGAAGGCTCAAGTCTTTGCAAATGATCTTTGTCTTGCTGAATTTAAGATGGTGTTTCTGCAGGACCATACAAGCCCAGGTTGTGTGTGAATCTCTGAGAAAGGTAAATCAATAATAGTGTTGCAGGGGGTTTTCTTGTGGCTATTCAATATTGATAACTGTATTATTGTCTTTTTATGGAATTCACCTCAAGAAAGAAATGGAATTTTATTCCATTAAAGCTTTTAGAATCTCTCAGAATTATTTTTCTCCACCAAATCCCTTTGAATGTTCACATCAAATTGATTCACTCTAAGATTGGAATACATTAACAGACTGAAAATATTTAAAGTTTTACATGCCTGTCTTTACACTGTCAAGGAGAAGTCTAGATTAATCTACAGAACAAAAACAGATAACAAAAAAAATTAGTTCTAATAGTGCAAGACATGTAGATTTTACAGACATATACCCTACAACATGTTATATATGTCAATAAGAAAAAAAAGTTGATTGATTTTCTGTACATATTTAGTATAGACCAATTTCTATTCGTTTCTTAAGTTGCTTGGAAAGATGTCTACCAAAAATTACATCCAGAGGCATCTCATGTTACTTTGTAGTAGAAAGCAGAGCTGCAAGAAAAGATATGGAGCAAAAGGCAATACTGTTAATCTTTCACATACAAAATTCACCAATAGATCCAAAGCAAGTAGTAATATATACATTTTAAAGATGGAGAAATGCATAAGCAAGGAAAAGGAGAATTGGCCTATTTGCTTAGGTTTTTCAATTCCTTTCCTCTGGATTTCCACTTGGATGTGTACTTCAGTATGTAGCTGTAGGGTCCACAGAGCAGCATAGAGTAAAGTCAAATATTAAACCATATTAAATAGAGTGAAACAGTGAAGATTATGAATGGAAACTCTACATTAAAGTGTGTAAGGGAACACTGTGGGTGAGAAGCTTTAAAAGAAATTATTATTAGCAGAATAACATTAAGGGAATCTAAGGCAAATGCTGTGATTTCATGAAGTGCATTTAACTACTTTAAGATTTTTAACAGTATGTTAAATGAAAAAAATCAAAAATCCTACTTAGCAGAAAATAAACTCAAAACTCCTAACAACAGAACTTTACATGCTTCTCTAGGAACAGCAATGGCACATGTTCATCAGAGACTGTGCAATTCTCACAAGTAAAAGCCCAAAGCCAATATCTTTGTCACACTGAAAAAGAAAAAACATAACTGTTCCTAGGCTGGACATGTATACTACAGGTTGCAGAGTTACAGCCTATTGACAAAAACAGAGACCTTGCCACAGATTTTGAGAGACGCAGCAGCAGGCCAGAACTGTTTTAGCTAAAAAGAATGAATACCAAACTATTCCTTATATTCATATAATCTGTTTTACTTCTTGTATCCCAAATTCCTGTCCTTCTATTTAAAATATTTCCACCGCTCAAATTTTTCTAATCTTTCCTTCTTTTATAATTACTTTGTCTGGACACGCTGAACAAGTTATTCCTATTTATTGACTTCAACCTATGAGGCAAATTCTGAGCATGCCAAAACGACTCATACAGATTGAGTCAGATAATGTGCCTGGTGTCATATTTTGCAGAATACTTAAGTTACGCATGTAAACACACATACACGCTGTGAGCTAATTTTTTGAGATATGTTCACTTTAATATGGTTTCCAAATTCAAGTATTTTCCAAAAAAAATCATATGTCCTTTAATCTACTGATCAAGTAACTATGAGTACAAAATGACTATTGTATATAGTCTGTGTCATATCAGAACCAGCTGGCTTGAAAATTTCTCTAGGGATGAATGAGGGAAAAAAATCCTTTGAAATAAAACAATTCTAAGAATCCAGAATGACTCTTAATGAAAATCTTTCATAATGATTTCACAACCTAGGTCATATTATATCTGCAATGATAAGCCATGTTGTATTTGAAATTATATGGGGAAAGCAGTAAAAATCGAAGCCAAGTGTAGTAAATTATCAGTTCTAAAAGATTAAATGCTTAAGGAACCATTGCCATAAAAGGACAATTGCTGGAATGAGGGAAGAATATCGGATATGTTTCATCTTCTGATACTCTGATATGAAAGAAAAATTGTTTTTTTCATAATGTAGCTTCAATTGCACAATTTAAAACAGTTCCAGAGCAAACAGCATACAGTCGAGAGTCCCAACAGTAGTTATTGCTATGTATTTAACACATGAGCTCAAATACTTGAATATTCTGCTTTTAAGGGAAGAAAAATACTGCTGCTTTTTACATGTAGAATTTCCATGTAACTAAGCATTAAAGATTTTTTAAATCCCTTTATTTCTGCAAAATGCTTCACATTTCCATCTTATATAATGTGGAGGCACAAATCCAGCAATACAATGTGTTACCTGAATGATTCCAAACAGCTATTGCTTTCTGTCCCAGCCAAGGTAAACAGCAGCTTTGGCAGCACCCAGAAAAAAATAGATCCACAGACAGAGAAAGCAGCTTTGGCCCCCCCAAAGCCAAATTTAGCTCAGATAAAGCAAAAATCCAAAGCATTAATGAAAAGAAGGTAAATATCTTGTCTCTGCAATCAACTTTGCAAATTCTAGATCATCTAAGTATTAAAGAGGACATCCTGTCCAATCCCCAAACTATCAATTCTTCCTCACTACTGAACTGAAAAGTATTTTAGCCTTTACAAAATCCAGTTCCTATACTTTTCACTTCAAATACCTCTTCCACCTTGCAATTTGGATTCTTCCTACCATTTGCAGCCTTTTGAACTTTTTTGTGGATACTGCTTAGACTTCCTTTCCTCTTATTCATAACCTTTTTTCCATCTTCTCTCCTATTATTTTTCACAAAGGCAAGAACACAAAGGCACAAAGGCTGAGATTTTAAATCTGAAACACTTCTGCAGAACTACACCTTCCAAAGAGCCCTTCAGGCAGCATGATAGTGTGCCCTCAGCAATAACAGTTATTAGGGGCTGCGCTGCAAGACCTCATTTTCAGTTAACAGTCTGTCTAAGCTCCTGTAAAACTGCTACATTATAAATCACTTCACTATGTTATTATAAAAAAGAGGTAGCAGACAATTAGCAATATAATTATTGAATTATTATGCTCCACAAATTATACACCCAGGCCCCCAGCCCATGTAGCTGCAGGGTCTCAGTGCAGCCAGGGAATTTTTTTCTTCTAAAGAAACAGATGTGTCAAGACAGAGTAGAAAGTTTTTCTAAATGCATATGATTTTAGGGGGTTCTTTTATTTTTTTTTCTTCTTTTGCTGCCAAATCTGTTTTATCTTTTGAGATGTCTTCTCTAAGAAAATGTACAAATCAAGACACGGTAAAGATATAAATGAAGGCTGTGAAGTTCAGCTTAAGATTCCAAAATTTAGCAAGCCTAGCCTGCATCTTGAAGTGAGGATGCCTGTGTGACACAAATATGAGCCCAACATTACAGAGGGAGCTGAAGGCCAGCTGGCTTTTTCTCTCAGAAGAAATCCCTCTGAATGCTGAGCATGTACAAGCTGCTCTGAAGATTGGAGTCACTTGCTGATGGCAGTGGAGCAGCTTTGGACCCTCTTCTGCAGAGCAGAGGCCACCAAGCCTGCCTGCTACTCACTGGCTGGCCCAGGACAATAAAATACAGCAGTTCTTCCAAAAACTTAGTTAAGCCTCATTAATCAAAAAGAGGTTTTGAGACAAAACTCTTGGCTATTTCATACACATGCTTAGTTAAAATAAGCAGTAGTACTTGACTTCTGTTTACAAGAACATAAACATGAACACAGGTAGGCAGACAAATTAACCCACTGACATGCAAGAAAAGTCAGATGTTTGTTACCTTCTACAAAACCTGACATTTCCACAAGATATTAGGAATCACCTGAGTTATCTATTCACCTAAACCAATTTGGCACATTACCCTGGCCCTAATCACAGAGTTAATACAGAAGTAGATATGTGGAATTGTGGGATCAAATCTTTCCTTTTATGAGAGGAGATGAGGAAGAAAATAACAATTCTGTTTTTGCCCTCATGGTGAGGTAGCTGCTGAAGTCTGTTCTAACAATAAAAAATAGCAGGAGTCACCAGCTTCATCCCACACACCTTTGGTGACTCCCCTCCTGAGACTCTTGGAGGAACTTGAGGCACAAAGGAACATGTACAAAGTAAGCAGCATTTCAAACATGTCCAGGGAGACAGTAGTTTAAAATGCAGCAGGATTTCCAGGCTGCAATGGGGCTGTGGAGTACTTCTGCCAGAAAATCTCCTGTCTCACTGTCTGGGTTCAGTTTTCTACATAGCTCCATGCTATAATTAGTCTGATAGCTGTGCACTTATTTTAATGAGTAGCAAAGCAGCTGCTGGAGTTGCCTATAGCTGAATTGGTATGTCAGCTTATAAATTACAGTTCTATTTCCTACACATTGGAGCTTTAAGTCCTGAAGATATTTCTCTGCAATTTGCTAATTATTGTAATTTTGATAATTTCACATGACCACCTCTTTACCAAACAAAAACTATATTGGAGTTTTAATAGTTTAAACTGTCTCAGGAATTAAAAAGAAAAGCATTTAGCACTTCCACCATGGTTTTCAGTGTGTGAGTGCTGAGGGAACAAGTGGATACTCAACTGCTCATTTAGCTGTCTGGTCTGTAAAGAATGGCAGTCTAACAGAAATGCCTACACAGGTAAAGAGATAATTTTATTATAAGGAAGTGAATTCTCAGTCTGCTCTTCTTCCAGACATTTGCTATTTTTTCTCATTATTTTTTCAATGCCCGAAGAAAAGTGGCTTCTTCAAGCGTCTCCTACTGGCAGCTGCTGAGTGGCACAGCCCTACTCCAGCAGCAAGCCCCTAAATGAGGAGCCCAGGAATCTTCTCTTATCCATCAATCCCTCAATGACCTTTACCCACCCTCACTTTCTGCAGTTCAAGCCCTCATCACTCTGGCACCCCCACTAGATATTCAGTAGAATTCATGTCAGGGGTATGATTGCACCCAAAGATGGATATCAGAGAGGTTAGCATTGTGTTTCAGCTGTGGACATCTATTTTAAAAAGCCAACACCAGCATGCCCCAGACACTTGTAGTGTGACTTCCTATTTAAACCTTATCAGCTTCACCATGATCCAAAATAGCAGACAGCACCTCAGTAACACGGGACCTTGGCACTCTGTGGTGTTGAGCTGTTATTCTGTCACTGCCCAGGGGTCAGGCCACCAGACCGAGTTTTCCAGGGAGCAAATCTAGACAGACTGCCTGCTCCACTACCACTGACACCCGGTCATCTGCTTCCCTCCCCTGACCTTCTCAAGCTCTGGAATCTTTATAAATAAAGGTAAGTTGGATTCTAGCAAGGTGTTCTCTGCCTAGAAAAAAGAGAGGAAAGCACATCATGGAGCATATATACCCAGAGTGAATCAGAGCTAATTCCCTCTCAATTAACACCTCACCACTCTCTCCCCTCATAAAAAAAAAACATCAAGGAACTAATAGCCTGCTCTTGCCAATTCTTATTAAATTATCTGGAAGCTCACACCAGATTATCACAGAGGCTCCATCTGGTCATATAAACCACTCTCTCCAAGTTCTTGCCCTCTGGAAAAGTCATCTGTTCTTTCAATGAGAAGAGTGGCAGCCCACCTCACACAGCAGTGATATGGCACTTGATGGAATGATATCCACCATCAGTGTACCCTAATAAACACCCATAGTCCCAGTTCCCTGCCATCTGGCACTGGGTGCCAGGGTGAGCGGTCAAACCCTGCTCAGCTTTGCAAAACACAAGCAGAGCCACATGGGACTTCCAGTTCTTCAAGTTCTTTTCAGTGCATACCTCAGAATCATGAGTCTCTTTGAGAAAACAGCCTTTTTATTGTAATTGTTTTCCTTTTCCAATATTACAGCATGTAAGTATGCATGCACAGTAGTTATAAAGCCAGCAAAAAATCAAGAGTGGATGTTCTGTACCAGCAGGAGGAATACTACTTCTCTGCTCAGTCATGAAGACTGCCCCTAAGGTGACAGGAGAAAGGGCATGATCAGGATGATCTAAGCCCAAGCATCTTTTTTGAGCTTGGAGTGCTTCTGGTACCTAAGCAATGATCTCATCCAGCTGAGGGGGAGCCACAGTGGCAGAAGGAAGCATAGTGATAGAGAAGGTTTCCTCTACACTTATGATTCCAACTAGACTTGGTTTTCTAGGCTTTTCTTGCAAAGCAGATGAAAAGATGTATACCAAACCACTTCATAGGTATATGAAGAAATCCCAGCTGTTCCTGGTGCCCTCTGTAAGTACTTTAACTGTTCTAGCAGTAATAGTATAAAAGAAAACAAACTAAAGAATTGAAGATTGTTGTTTGCTTTTCACACTGCACTTCAGTAAAGATTATTCATTGTCGAGACAATTATTAATTGTCAAGACTATTAAGTTGTAAATTAGAAAATAGGGTCATTATCTGCAAAGGGCTTTGTAACAACTTCTTATGTGTCCTTTCTCACACACAGATTGAGCTGCTACGTGCCTGTCTGTGTAAGCCTGGGGATAGCCAGCAAAATCCCCACAGCTGACTGCTCCACAGGCACAGGAATGCAGAATTCTGTACATTCTGATGGGATAGTTAAAAAAACCCTAGGCAAACTGTGATTTTTGGGGTTTGACATGCATTATATTATTCCTGGCTAAAACCCTTTTTTGCACAGTAATTATCCCAAAAAATATTACTTTGAGATTTTATTCCAAAATAATGAATCTGAGAAACATTTTGCTATTAGTTTTCTAATTAATTAATTTTGGTAGAAATCCTGCTTTTATTAAAAAATTTGACCAGTAAATTAAATAGAAAAAGCTGCCAAAATTATATTTACTTTTTAAAATAATTAATTAGTCATACACACTGAAAAAATGTTGAGAGCTTTAATTATTTCTTCATAGCTTGTGTCTTAAGTCTGTAATATCAGGTAGATAGAGAAAAACAAACCAACCTCCCTGCACTTTATTCTCTCCCAGCTTTCATAGCTATTTATAAAAACAGAGAATAAGCAAAACCACAATGAAAGCTCTTGCACTTAGATTTTTTTGAAAGATTTCGGAAGACAAAATTGATTCAAAACACTAAAGACAAATCTACACAGAAATCTCTCCAGATCAAACCCAGAAAGATGCATGAATTCATTTTTTTTTTCATTAGTTTTGGATAACAAAATTAGAATTGTATTTCATTGTCTCTCATTCCCATCTTTGCTGGATACGTAGCAAAGTCCTCACTTGTAGTGCAAAGTCCAAATTTCCACGCTGGGCCTTGTTCTTAGCTCCTCAGAAAACCCCAGTGACATAACCTTTGGCAATTATCAGTTTTTATCTAAAAGTGTAGTTTGAACTTGTATTTTGCATCAGTAATCTACAAGGTTAGCATCAGACCATGCAGGATGATAGTTTGAATGAGTTTTTCAGTCAAGCTGGGTATCTTTCACAGCTGGACATTACTGCCTATGAAAATGACATTAACACACATTGCCATTGATGGCTGGCATCAAATCATCAGCCTCATTAAATCTCTTCTCTACAGAAGTTAAGGAGGCCTTGAAAGCATAAATGCAAGCTAATTTTGAGTAAGAGGGTGTTATAAATGAATGCTCCAATTTATTAATTAAAGAAAATTTATTAAATTATCAAAGTATAAATCTGGGAAAAAAAAAAAAAAAAAAAAGGGAAAGCCACAATCCAATCAAAAAGGGTCAGTGCCGAACCCAGGTATCGGCGCTGCGTGAGACACAGGTCTGACCGCTACAGCAGAGGGTCCTTTATGTTTCACACCAACTGTCCTGCCCAAGCGATTTTTATATGATTTTTGCTGCCTGAGGCAGAGTCCCTTTTCTTCCTTTCAGGACTGCACATATTCATGTGGAGTTCTTTCTTTGTGAGGAGCTGAACAAAACCATGTCTGGGGAGTGATGAACACCCATGATCCCGTTCCTGGAATTCGGTATTGAGATGTATCTCCCCGATGGCTCTGGCTATCTCAATCCCATATATTTATCGAGTATGCATCGTCCAATGGCTGCGGCTATCTCAATCTCAGATATTTATTGTGTATTCATCGTCCAATGGCTGCGGCTATCTCAATCTCAGATATTTATCGTGTATTCATCGTCCAATGGCTGCGGCTATCTCAATCTCAGATATTTATCGTGTATTCATCGTCCAATGGCTGCGGCTATCTCAATCTCAGATATTTATCAAGTGTTCATCATCCAATGGCTATATCTCAATCTCAGATATTTATGACGTATTCATCGTCCACTGGCTCTGGCTATCTCAATCTCAGATATTTATCGAGTATTCATTGTCCAATGGCTCTGGCTATCTCAATCCCAGATATTTATCGAGTATTCATCGTCCAATGGCTGCGGCTATCTCAATCTCAGATATTTATCGAGTATGCATCGTCCAATGGCTCCGGCTATCTCAATCTCAGATATTTATCTTGTATTCATCGTTCAATGGCTGCGGCTATCTCAATCTCAGATATTTATCGTGTATTCATCGTCCAATGGCTGCGGCTATCTCAATCTCAGATATTTATCGAGTGTTCATCGTCCAATGGCTCTGGCTATCTCAATCTCAGATATTTATCATGTATTCATCATCCAATGGCTCTGGCTATCTCAATCTCAGATATTTATCAAGTATTCATTGTCCAATGGCTCTTGCTATCTCAATCCCAGATATTTATCGAGTATGCATCGTCCAATGGCTGTGGCTATCTCAATCCCAGATATTTATCGAGTATGCATCGTCCAATGGCTGCGGCTATCTCAATCTCAGATATTTATCGAGTATGCACCGTCCAATGGCTGCGGCTATCTCAATCTCAGATATTTATCGTGTATTCATCATCCAATGGCTGCGGCTATCTCAATCTCAGATATTTATCGTGTATTCATCATCCAATGGCTCTATCTCAATCTCAGATATTTATGACGTATTCATCGTCCCGGTGTACCTCGGATCACCTTGAGGAACGATCCATCTCCAGGCTGGCCACGCTCATTCGTTTGTAAATGAAGTTCTCCCTCCTCTTGTCCAGGTGGTTTCGACACTGTGATGCAATCCCCGACACCAACTTGTGCACTTAAAAATCTTTTATAAGCGTATTTCTTACCAATACCTATGTAAAATATATATGACAATTTTTATCTGCACGAATTATCCCATATACACATTACAATGGGAAAATCAGATAAAAGTGCATAATTATATCACCCTCTTCCTCTCCTATTTTAAGAGTAATCTAGAAATCTCACTTTTCAACTTGATTCTTGAGGGAGATGGGTTTTCATTCAGTATTATTATGATTTCTTTCTTTCTATCAAAAGTTACTGGCATTTAAAGTTCATCTGTGAATTGCTGTCTAGTAATGCATGAAGGGGGAAATTTGCCCTAAAGAATTTCAACTGAAGTGTGCAAAAACTAATTTAAACCTCTGAAATTATTATTTCAGAAGCTATGTGTTTTGATAGAAAAATGAGATTTAAATTATACAAAATATGATAAATTTATTTGTTTGCTCTGTAATAGCCCATCTAAAGTTTTCAAAGCTCTGTGGTCAAATAATCTTATTCCAATTACATCAAAAGAGCAAAACTGTAAGACCTGTGCTTGCAAAATACATTCCTTTAAAATGGCAAATAAAAGTGCCTGACTGAAATTCGCAGATTGAAGGGGAAAACAAGAAAAAGGAAGTTGTAAGGAGGGAATATCTGCAGCAACACTTAGCAAGGATGAACAAATTGCAGCAGGAAAATAAAGAATCACTTCCTTTTCTAAAGAGAAACTAAATCAGAATAATTTGCTTTGATGTTGATGGGAAATCACTGTATGCTTTGAAACACTGGGACCTAATAGGCTGCCATTCAACTGGAATCACAGTGTCTGAATCTGAGAGAGGTGTGTGGGCAGAGGAGCTCATATGGACAAAACACAGACAGGGTTGCCCCCAGGGATGTAAAATAGGAACAGGACAGCTGCAGTTCAAACCAGTTACCCAGTTAGATTTTATGGTTATTGTTAATAACACTTTGTAAAGAATATTTATTTAGTGTTAATTAAAAAATTCAGCTCTAAGGGGAAAAAAAAGCAGATGTAAAATTAATGTCTCTATAGAGATTGAAGTGGTCCATTTGGAATTTCAAAGGCAGAAAATTCATGAAAACGATCATACAGTGAAACTGTCAAGCATTCAGTAATATCAGTTACTTAAGGAAAAGGCTCAGTATCTCAGAGGCAGAATCTGTCACTGATTGCTAGGCATATTTAATGGTAACTTATTCAACAATTCATGTCCATGAACGCAACAGGTCTACCCAGTGTGTGAGCTGCTATTATTGAAAATGTTCCCTTTATTACCACAACATATTGGTAAGTGCTATAGCTAAGCACACACTTTAGTATGGAGTGTACACTACACACTCTAATGAAAAACTCTTGCCAAGCTTAATATCTGTGTGGGGTTTTTAATTTACAAAAGAACTGCAAACAGGCAATAATGAATGGACTACAACACCAATTAGTTGTTTTTATTAATAAACTATCATTTTATCCATTCTGACATCCATGAATTGCTGCTGTTTGATCAGTAAGTTCTACAGCTCCTCAGATGACAGAAGCAAGGCAGGACTGAATTTTGCCACAAAGCCAAATTGCAGGGTAAAACCTTACATAAGTTTTTCTTTCTCCTCTAAAATTAGCTAAAATAACTCTATTTCTGTTGCCATTCTTCTCTGACCAGCTCACCTTATTGTAGTGTATTTCTCTTTCTAGCTTGCCTGTGCATAGGGATGTCATTCTTCCCCTATTACACATAGGAATGGGCCAAGAAAAAATAATTATTTGCCCCATATGTTCCTTGTGATGCATCCCAAACTACAGCATAATCCAGAATATATAGAAAGCCCTGTCAGATGCCACATTGTCGCCCTGATTTCTTAGGATTTTCTAAAGCCTTCTGAATTTACATTCTTGTAGAGAACTTTCTCACGCAACTTTCTGTAAACAACCTATTGTTTTGCATTCTTTCATAGAGGCGGAGAAATTTGATAAACTGGTAGTTTGTCCACTGTCGTTGGAGAGGTGGCACGTTCACCTTCCAATCCACTGGCACCTTTTGAGAACTATAAATGATTGGAGTCAGAAAAAATAAATTAGTCTCTTCATGGTGACCAAAGCTGTGGTGCGTCGTTTTTCCTTGTGTCCTCTGGTGACACCACATGCTAATGGCAAATCTTCTCAGTATTTTGGAAGTCTTGGTGTGCCCCCACTACCTCCCTTCTGGAAGGAAGGATGAGCATCTGTCAGAACTAAGCCCATATTTTTGTGATTTAGTGCAAGCAGAATATGATTCCTAAATTTCTTTGAGCAAACCCTCTACATTACCTGTACCCTTCTTTACTCTGATCTACCACCACCATGGGAACAACATACCCTGGGTTCACCAGCATCACCTCTACTACTTCAACCTAAGTTTAATGACAAATGCATAGACATTTTTAGCAGGACTCTCTATTTTGCAAGATTTAAAGAAGGAGTTTTAGATACAAGCAGAAAAAGAAAAGATAAATTACTAAATCATAACTCAAAATCCTCAGCCAATACTTAGGTTCCTGCTCAAGTGTGTTATCTGCTTCAGCTGCGCTCTGCCAGATCCTCTATCTTGCCTCTCCTTGCTGCAGGTCCTGGGATCCTGAATTCAGATACATTCCTACCTCCCCAGTTGCTCCCTTTCTTCTGGAGTCAACTTTTCCTGCTAATTCAAGTGCCCCAAGACAATCTACATAGCTCAGTTTTTCAGACTATTCAGCAGGATTTTTCAGCCACATTTTGCTTGTAGCCATCCAGGAACACATGATCCAAAAATGAACACTGATGGGACTGCTAAACTTGCATGTTTAAGACTACTGTCCTTAGACAGCCCTGATGTCTGCCCCCACTCAGTGCAGATCACTCCTTTGGTCCACTAGAGATTACTAAAACATTCATATTAAATGTCATACAATGCATACATTTTGTCCAGCTCATGATCTGGTCCCTTGACAGCTTTCTGTGGAGACCACACAGTGCTTTCAAATAGCTGAGAAACGCTCTAAGAAGTTAGGAAGAGAAATCCATCTCTACAGGACCACACTGAAGATCCTTTTAATTCAGAAGATTATGTGAGAGTAGTTAATATTTTGGAACAGAGAAAGAGACAAGGGAAAGCAGACAGATATTTCCCTTGTATATTATACTAGTTCCTGGCCCTGCAGAATCTAAACTTTCTGAGCCAATGGTCACACCAGCATCTTAATGTTTAATAGGCCTGGGTGGAGAGTTCTTCCATGAACTTGTCTTATTGCTGTGCCTGGAAATGCTAGAAAGGCAAGCTCTCCTCCAGTCATTTGCTTTTACTGGGGTTCCCATGACACAGGAGGCAGTGAAATGCATAAGATGTTTCAGCACTTCAGAAGATAAGTACCTGGTAAACAGACAGCTGACTCAGCTTCGGTCTGGATGAAAGCTCAGTGCTGCTGTTAGATGGAAGAAAGCCTCTCAAGGGTAAACCACAAGCCTGGAATTAAATTTTAACTGAATATATCTGCCAGGATCTGATTACAAACAACTGCACATTCGAAGCAGCTTTCTCAGCTGCTAGATGCCCAAGCAACAACACCCCAACAATCTACATAACAAGCAGATGCATAATTTCAGAGTGCAAATAGTAGTGGCCAACCTCACCCACACTTTCATCACACCAGAGCAGAGCTCAGCAGGGAGACCAGTCACTTTCAGCTAACCTAACCTGTAAGGTTAAGGGTGTTGGGTTAAAAAGTTTAATGGTGGCATAATTTACAGAGTTAACTATCAGAGATGTTTCAAGCAGTGGGCAGCATGAGCCTGTAGTTAAAGATCCAGCTGATCCAGCTAGTGAAGACAGTGCTGACTGTCCCAAACCTGGCACTCTGCAGAGCCCATGGCAGAACACAATGGCAGTGGTTTCCTCCACCCATAACAAGGAGTCAGAGTCCTTACATCTACAAAGATTCAGGTTTGCAAACAAACACACAGCACGGACAATATATGAGACAGCCATGAAGGAAAGAGAGCATACAAATGCCCCCAAAGTAGTAAAGTCTATGTGAGGCTCCGATCCAGGAAAAAGGATGCATATTACCCTCTGTGTAGCTGCAAAAACATTTATGGCCATACAAGCCTGTAGGTGGACATAGCAGGTCATGAGAAAATACTGAAAATATATTTTATTTCTGATTAATTTTTTTCCTCAAGCAAACACTTTCTGGGAGCCATGGTGACATCTAGACATCCAAAGATTTCTCAAGTCACCATGTAGGTACAAAGCCAGTCCCTGAGGGGCTTGGTCTCAGATTCTAACCTGACAGAAATGCAGGAAGATTCAGAGGCATAAAGGACTCGCCTGGAGTCAAAAAGGCCCAATATCATAGAGAAGAAAAAAACACCCTGCTTCCCCTGAATTCCAGGCTAGTTCCCAGTGTATGCTGTCCCAGGGTCTGCACAAAATTCAAGCCATATGAAGGACAGAGAATTATAAAACCTGAGACTAATGAAGATAAACCATGGACAATACTGTAAAGTGGATGTATGTGATATAAACTCAACCGATCCAAGAAAATCACAGAGAATCCTTTCTATTAGCACAAATAGATTAAATTGATGTATATTTGTACAAGTCTTCTCCAAGAGCAATTGCATTAGCCCATGCTGTAATGCAAACCAAATGCAAAGGAAAATTGTGTGACAAAGGCTCATTGAGAAAAATAAATAAACATACACACATTTACACATACACACACATATATATGTATATATGGTACTATATGAAATATATATATATATATATATATATATATATATATAAAATGAATACTCTAGAAACATCTCCTTGAAATCACTCTTGAACTCCTCCTTCCATGATAAGGAAGTTTCGAAGTTAAGACGTTTTAAAAACTGTGCTGTGAAAAAAACCCAAAGAACTCACCCATAATATTAGACATTATGGGTATTTGTAATTTTATTTTCAGTCCTTTGACACTCCTGCTAGACAGGCGCATTGTCCTCCTCACATTTTTTCAACATCGAAATACCTTAAAATATCATTTAGCTGCATATCAGCAACTGGGTTCAGTGTTCACCACATCTTTCTGCTTAGCTTTCCAATATTTGCAGCAGGAATCACTTGGTTGTATGGAAAATAAAATCCTAACACATAGTAGGGGACTGTACAATGTGCTCAGCTGCTCAGCCATAGCAAAGTAGTCTTTGTAGCACAATTCAAGGTTTGCCAATGCTGTTGTAATGGCAAAATAAACCCATAAAAAATTGTATTTGGAACACCAAATTTCTGTCCTAAAGAATAAAATTGCTGATGAAGATGGTCACAAAAGGGCTGACCCAGCATTCCTTCAAGCTCTTCTTTGGAGGGTGGCAATATGAGAATGGATCCCAAGCATAACTAGTATTTCTATTAATATATAATTATTTTCCAGTGATGGAAATGTTAAAGCCTAATCCAAAAAAAGCACAGATCTGGTTTGGAACAAATTCCTTTACTGCATCATGCCTAACATATGAATTACTGCAGTGCCTTCATGGATATTTTTAATTGTCTTGTTATATAAAACATAAACATTCAGGAAAAATGGGAGGAAGATCCTCATTTTATAGAAAGCCTGCTGATTCCCAAAAGACTGGAAATGCATTTCAAGAGTTATTTGTCTTAATGCAAATCTAAGCCATGGCTATTTTTGATGCAGTGGCTGAACTCATAACTTATAAAATGAAATAAAAACACTTGTTAGGCATTGCAAACCAATTGTTGAAAGGTGTGCATTTATCATGGGATGTTAAATATAAATTTACACAAGTCCAGAAGGCTTTCCTGTGATGAGCCCTTTACAGAAATAGTTAATGTTCAATTCAATTCATTTATCACAATTAGCAAAGCCGATCATAGTAAACTGGTTTTAGCAGCCAATATTTGTCATCTGGAGACTGGAGCAAATCTCAAAAATCCAGTTGTGAATATGGGAGTGATTTAAAGTTTATTAATAATACAACAAACAAACCTGATTTCCATCTCTTCAAGGAATCATTGTAATTTGTGGATTGCAGAGCAAAATGAGATGGAGCACAATGATTAATCTGAGAGCTACAGAATAACTACTATACATATAACAGATGTCTGCTGTGACAAGGGGCACATTACCTTCGTGTTTACATTAAGAAAGAAGAGGGATTCAACTGTTTTATATGGGAGAGTTGTGGGAAAGATCTCAGAAAGCCCCCTATGAGAAGGTAGGGAATTATAAATATTTGCAAGTGTTTATTCAGGTGCCACTACAGTACACTGGTGAAACACGGATTGAATGCAAAGGGGAGTGAGGGGGAAAACATCTGATCTAAATGTTACTGGATTCATTTCACTGGTACAGATATTGACTCAGTTCATCTCACTTGGTCACACCAGCCCTGAGCAAAAACTTGCATGTTCATTTAACATCAGCTGCAAAAGCAACAGGACATTTTTCAAAGTAAAATCTTACTGGAGAAATAATACTACTGAAAGTAATTACTTCTGAATAATTAGAAAAACAGGAAGCAGCTTACCTGCTTAAATGTGGGTGGATCCCAAGATATTTGGAGACATAGCCTTGATACCCTTCTGCTTTCCTTGTATTGGGCGTTAGTATTGAAATCTGCTAATGCCTTTGCTCTTCTTTCACAACCAGCACCCCCACCAGTTTGCACACAAAGCTAGGTTCTTCAAGAAATGTGAAAAGCCCATCTTTACGTGAGCTGTTATGAGGATTTAGTGATTTTAGTTGGAGTCTTCTTCAACTTCTGATGGGACAATGTAATTATTACTGCCCTATATGAAAAAACAAAAACCAAAACAGCAAAGCAGACAATAGACATAAAGGCTGGGATTCCTCTAAAACCACTGACATATTGTCATATGTATGTGACCCCATGTCAGCTTGGGTCTTCAGTTCCCACCATGTTCAAATTGCCTCATCTGAAAACGGAGCTGTAAGTGATCTCCTGGACAGCTGTCTGATTTCTGCTGAGCTCACTTTGCCCACATGGTGACACCTACACATAGACGTCTAAATGTAGGTGTCCTAATTCACAAACTGAATATACCTGAATTTTGTCTTTATGAAAGAGAGACGATGAAAACCAGGACACAGTGAGCCTGTTTGATGAGATGGGCCTTCCCTTCTCACCCATGACTCTGAGCATCCAGAGAGACTGAAGTTTTGGAAGTCCTGACAGCAATTACACTGTATGGCATCCATAATATGCTCCTCTTTAAAAACTGATCCCTTCATGTAAAACATGAAATAGTCACAACTGGCTGTTTCTCTCTCTTGTTTAACAACCTTGGGCAGTCCAAATAGCATACGTTTCATTCCAAATTCTCGCTGATTAAGTTTGTCCCCTAATGGGAAATAGCTCCAGTGCCCACCAAATTCCTTTCCTTCCAACCATTTCCTGCAGGGAGTGGATCTGGGAAGGGAATTGTTGCAGAGAACATCCAGCTCCATTTGCCCCCATGGACAGTGGCAGGAAATTATCCCAATTAATTCAGCTTTAGGAATGCTGCCATCTGTACTGACAAAGAGAAATCATGAGACCATTGTTAGCTGATGCTCTCTCTCTACCCAGTGCTCTAGGTGGCTGATAAGAATTACTATGCTAAATGATGATAAACTAGGAGGGGGAAAAAAAAGAAGTTAGGCTCCAATCCAGTACACCCCAAGGCTTCCCCAAATGTGGCAAGGATATAAGCTCAGTAGCTGGATAGGCACAGTGTTTATGAGCTCTGCTTTTCATATCATCAATTTCTGATTTAATTCTAAAGATCTCCCAGAGGAACTCAAATGAAAAAAAAAATCAATTTATGTTCCAAAGCCAGACAAAACTGGAATAGATAAGGGAACCAAGGGAAAAATTAAATCCAATCTGCATCTTAGTTGAGCAAAGCAACTCATTGACTGGCTAGGCAAGTATGCTGTATGTTCAGGGCACAAAAGATGTGAAATTCCAACTGACTTCAAAAGCAACAGAATCAGGTTCTCCAGAAAACAACCTATGAAATATATATTCACTAAAACCCACAGGCATAAGCCTAACTGTATTTATTTCACAGAGGTTATAAAACTGCAGTATCACCAGGCAGCAAAGCAACATTTGGCTCAGTCTCCAATGAAAAAACTGAGAAATGCTGTACATGTAAGATTTGTGGTACTTCCTGCCTGCCAGTTCTCTCCATGCTTCTAAAATACCAATTTCAATTGAGACCTGGCAATCTTATGTATATGCAAACAGACCCAAACTACATGCAGTGCAAAACGTGCCAGGATCAGAAAGCAAAGTATTACTAAAAATGGCTTTTTCCTACAAACCAAAACCTGGAAGTGCAACTACAAACTCTGAATCAAATCTCATCTCTAATAGGAAACTATTGGCCCTGCATTGTCTCAGTGGCACCAATTAAAATTGTCTTTGTTGGAGATGATCACAGGAGGCAGAAAAAGGGACACACAACATGTCTGTTTGACCTTGGAACATCCCATATGCATCAGAAGTCAGAGTATGAAGCAAAGTGAGAAAACATAATTGTGTACAGTAGATGCAAAATAATATAAAGGCAAATTCATTTGGACAGGAAGGAAGCACCTCAGGCCAACCCATATGAGCAAACAGTCGCCAGGAAAGGAAGCCATGGCACTGCAGAACATGCTGAAGCCCTAACAGATGATAAGCCTGGGGATTGTATAGGATTTTAGGACTGCCCAGAGTTTGTCTTCTACACTGAATTTCATAGGAAATGTTTAACAGAATGACTTACAGAAAAAACTAAAAGAACCACTCAGTGTAATTAAAATATAAGGACATTCAGAGGAATGCAGTAACCATCCTTATTCCCTGATCTACCTCCTCTGCCTGAGAGGTTGGAGAGGTGAGAGGAAGGAGAACAAGATTTCCAGCTTGCACAGCAGGATATAAACAATTTTGTGGGCTCCAGCTGTAGTACTCTACTTGTGTACTATCATCTTTACTGAGGCTGCAAACACAAAGGTGTTTGTGTTTTCAAAATCCAAACCAAACACAGCAGATGAGCAAAAGAAAAACTAAAAATAAACTTAGGATCAATAATTTGCAAATAAGAAACGTCATGGGGGAAAAAAAAATCTTTCTACAGGAATATCATCTTGACAAACTTAAGCTGTAATTCCTTTAATTTTTTATAGGAAGAACATAGCAGCACTCTGGAAAATGGTGAAAGAAGGAAGAAAATCTAAATGTCATTTTGCAGTCGCAGCTGTCTGGACCCAGCATTTATACTAAACATAAAGAGGATAAAGAGCTTTTGGATCAGAAAAATAGCCTCTTCTGCCCAGGGGGAAGAACCTACAGATGCAAGGACAATTCTGACTGAGGACATTCACATATAATTGGAAAATGGTCTCTAATAATCTACAAAGCAAAGCTGTGGAGTAGCCTTTCAAAAAAGAGTAGTGGGATTAGAACTTAAGTCTATAAAGATTGATTTCTCAGGTGTTGGTATCATATGGCTGTCTAAGTTAGCAGTGGGCTGGACAAGGTGATTGAGGTCCTTTCCTATCTGTATCTGTATGTCTCCACATAAAGAATAGAATGAAAGATGGCAACTGTGACACAAACACCACACATCACCATTTCAGAGATTTTTTTTCTACTGAATAACCTGCTCACTTTCATCTAGGTAAGAAAAGTAGACCCAAAATAAAATAAGATAGCTCCTAAAAACCAACAACAAGAGAATAATAAAGAGATGAAAGTTCAAAATTTTGATCAAAAAATAGTTACGTGGTTAGCAAGGTTAAATTTTCATCCATGACCCTCATTTCCAGAATGCCAAAATTCATTAAGTCCCAAAGGCAAAATTTCTCTTCAAAAGTGGTTACCAACCAACAAGTACAGCCCCATAAGCAGTACATTCTGGTATCCAGCATGGCACCTTTGAGCCAGAAGCTGAAGTCTGAATTTTGGTGTTCAGCTTGGTCCCTCAAACACTGTCACTATGTGAGAAAGGCACTCCAACTCTACTGCCTTTACCAGCACAGCCACAAGTCTGTCCTTCCCACAGGCACATTCCTCCTCTGACAAACGGAAGGGAGAGGAGGAGCAATGGTAATATTTGGATTAAACTGATTAATCTGGAAGTGATCCAGTTCTAATCAACACTTAAAAGAAAACCCCAATTTCTCTCCCACTGACAAAATTAGGCCTTAGTCTCCCTGATCATCCAGCACTATTGAACTCAGATGCATTTTATATAGCTAATTCATGTATGGTAAGAGAAAATGGGAAAAACAACTGCTGTCTTCCAACATATTAAAAAGATCCAAAACAGATCAATCCAAATCATCACATTTGAAAATATGTTCACCACACTTGCAAAAACTTAGGACCACCTTTTATTTAATTATTTCCAGGAAATAACGGAAGATTTCTATTAAAAGTTAAATCCCAGGATCACTGTTAGCAGAGTGCACAATGTAGGAGATCCTGGTTTAATGCAGCTTTCAGGAGTTAGATTTTACACCATGCTTCAAGACATAGTTTGAAACAAATGTCTGGTTATTAGTTGAACCCATTATTATAAAAGTGAGCAATTCTGTAGCAACAGAATATGTGAACAGCTGAAAGAAATACAGAATCGTGAATCCTAAGCAAATAAAAACCTTTCATAAAGGAAACATTCCAAAATATATTTCTAAACAATGGTTGACTGCAACCAAGTAATTCACACCCCGTTGTGAAACAAACTGTAATAATTTTTAGCAGACACTGGGGCTCAGAAACAAACAATGATCCCCTTTATTTTCCCCTCCTCTTCCAAGTGAGTTTACCAAAAATGTGTGATTAAAAGTAGTATATATTAAATAAAAGAACTGAACTCACTTCCCACTCTAAGGAGAGAGTAGCTTAGTAAATGCATTTTTTCCTTTAAGTGCTATTTCTAGCAGAACAGTCTTTTAAAAAATCAATCTACAAGCTTCAAAGTCAACACAACACTTTAAAAAATCATTTTCTATCGAAAGTATTTTTGGCATAATGTTTGGCTATTGTTTTCAGCATTCCTTCCAAAGACTAGTATGCTGTAACCAAGTGGCTACAAGCTCAGACCCCACACAGGTGACAGTAGCTGTATACACGAATTTTGCAGTTCCTTGAACTTGCATGAATGGGGGCAATGCTCACCTACGCTCTGTGCTGAAATCACACACCACTTTGGTTTAAAATTACTTTGCACTTCAAGACAATTAATATTTTGTATTAAAACTATAGAGCAATTTTCTGCCTTAGTCAGACAATGAATGTTTTGATTTATTTGAAGCACTCCAGTAATGAAACTCGCAATGTTAAAAGTGCAGGGTTTTTGCTAAAGCTGCGTGAGTGACAGTTTCTGGCACTCTTTTAGACAGGTGGGTGTGAGGATCAGTAATTAAAGCACGGATGGGCTGCCAAGGCCCCACAGGCTTTCTCCTGGCCCTTCAGGTTTGGGCAGGTGGGGCATCCTTCTCCCCAGGACCTCTTCATTGTAAGACAGATGTCCTTGTGTCTGTTTTCTCTCTGACACAGCCAATGGCAAAGGGGGACAGCTGGCTCATGGGCAAATCTCAAGCATGTCAGAAGTTTCTGAGGTCTGTTTAATCCCCAGAAAGTTGGGTCAGTTTGAGAAATCTGTATCCCCATCTGGAATAAAGACCAGTCTGCTATGGGGCCTAAAGCTTTAACAAAAGCAGAATCTCCAGAGAATTTTAGTGGTCTTAGTGTCAGAGAAGAATTCAAGTGCAAATGTTGAGGGGGAGTGGGGGGTTTCTTTTTTAATAATTAACATTTTGTAGTTGATCTTTTACTTTGTTGCAAACCCCGAGGTTGTTTTCTTTTTACCAAACCCATTCACCTGTGGCAGACGTATGAACTTTGGCATTTCAGAAGTTTGGATACCATGCAAAGATTGAAGGTATTTTTTGTGCTACTTGCACTGCTGTCTTCAGTGTACACATACTACTGGAAGAAAAACCACCCTGAAGAAGTTAGCTAATGCTGAATTTCTCTTTTCAAAGAACAAAAGAGTTTGCTGAAGCCTGATGAGACTGACTCAATTTTACAGAAATCTCAAGAATCTGCTACTGCTCAGTAATAAAATCATAACGGAAATCCAATAATGAAAGTACTTTAACAAGTTGTGTGTAAATGATTTTTCTTTGCCAGCTGTTCTAAAATGCCATTCTAAAACTTTTCCTTCTAAAACTTTCTCTGAAAGTTTTTCCCAAGTTAAAAATTACAGAGATTAGAATTTTTAAAGGTAGAAATTTGAAAATTTTTATTGATGCAAATGGTCTGTCTAGAAAGATTATTTAAAGTTTCTTATGACTATGTCTGTGGTCTTTTTCCCTCGCTCTTGCCTTCTATAAATAAAAATAATTCAATTGTAATGCAGGCCATCCTTATATAAGCTGTATGGAGCAAAGATAGACTTTCTGTCTATCTATCTATCTATCTATCATCTATCCATCCATCCATCTATCTATCCATCTATCATTTCCACGGTACTTAGAGCAAAGCCTCAATTGGACACTGTAGCATACAAAGCAAGGATGCTTTTTTACAGAAAGTGAGAGATGACCAATGCGCTACTGCTGTTGCATCATTCTAATCATTACTTAAATTCGGAGGTTGAAGTTGTTTAGAAAAATGGTGACTCTGACAGAATCAGCCCCAGGAGTTTGTATCAGTTTCTCTTAGGAAGGTGGCAATACAACTGCCAGGATGCTAAAAAAAAAGATGTCTCTCTTTTTTTTTCTTTTTTTTTTTTTGGTCTTGTTTGGGAAAAGGAAATATTTGCTTGTTAGTGGTTTTGATTAGCATAACATGACTTCTCTGCTGTGAGGGACAATAATGCCCCTCAAGACAGAGGGAATAGTGAGTCAAAGCCTGCATTACTATTTTCCCTGTAGATTTTTAGGCTTTGTGGCATTAGGGAACAGATCTTTGGACCTTCTACAAGTTCACTGAAAGTCACTACCATGGGCCTTCCCTCTCTTCACCTTTTTGAGCAGGCAAACTGCAAAGAATAAAAAGATTTTGGAGAAAAGCCATTCTGTCTCTTACCTCTGTGCATAATCCCCAGATTTTTCAATGCAAGTTTGGCTTCCCTGCAGGAAGGAGGAAGCAGCAGCTTACATCTATGAAGGCTCCAAAGTGGACCTTGTTCTCCATGCCCTGAATCCCTCAGATATCCAAGGCAGATAACTGAATGAATCCCAAAAACAATCTAATTAGGAAAATTATTATGGACCTGAACAGGTGTGTCAGAACAATCAGGCTTTTGTACTTTGACTAGGCCCCACTTAAGGAAGTAGAAATAAAAGTTTTAGAAATTCCAAGACAGTTGGGGACAAATGGCATTGCATACAAAATTTGCGCACCTTATGAAAAAACCTCTTCAAGCCTTATTTAGGTCTTTTTCCTCTCGCTCCTCTCCTTCTAAACCTCCAGCATGGAGATTAGGCTCACACAGACCACTTACATCCTCATTATATGCCATCCAAAACTTCAGCTGTATTGAGTGTTCAAGAGTATGATTTGGGAAGGAAGGATTTACCACAATTAATATTTGCAAATGGTCTATAGGAAAAAGAAGAATTCAATGGACTCACATGTAATGAATAAAATACTGAAGCCCCCTCACATATAGATGCCAAAGGTAAGTTTGGCTTCTTCAGCTCTGTGTGTGTATATAGAAATATAAAACCACACAGGGTTACAATGCAGAAGCTGTGCTATGTTTGCCTAACAAATGAAATATAGATACTTAAATGAAAATTAAACAGTCAAAACTTTGTTATTGTAGTAGAGCCAAACGAGTGTAAGAATCCATAAAATAAATAATCTACATAATCCTCTGGTGAAAGTAATTCAACAGACTAACTCATATCAACTCCCAGGATTTGCTTATGTCTGTCTGCTTTACTAGGTCTCTGTCTTTAACTTAAACTGTAAATAGGATATGTAGTTATCTTCTGAAGGGCTTTGCAATTGCTTTTCTCTAAATTGTTTGCAGGATTCAGCTGGTTCTTAATCTGGATGGGATGAGATATGTCATACAGAGAGCCTTGTTTGCAATTTCATTTCAGATTTTTGTAATCAATTTCTTAATAGGATTATATTCAGGGTTCATTCACTTAACTCAGCACTGAGCCTTAAGTTTTCCTTGGCCCTCTACTTTAAAGCAACACTCCTACTGTGACATTGGATAAAGTTGTTTACTTGTTGTGTATCTGTAATTATCAGCACTGAGTGTAAATGACTCAATGCTGAGCAAGTATTTAAAATAAAAAAGATAGAAGAAAAGCTAGATATCATCTCCAAGTCAAGTGTGTAGCATGGAGGAGAGATACTCTGACTGCTTAGAAAATGTTTAATTCAAAGCCCTCAGAAGCCTGAATTGTTAGCAGTCAAATAAAGAGAAAAAATGGGAATAAGTGGGATCACATTTCTCTGAAATTATTTCATTTCTGATTTCCATAAGAACCAGAGGTGCCTCTTTGAAAATCCTGATGGACACTGATTGCAACTGCTTCCTCAGCCTGCATCAATCTCCTGAGGGTTGCTACAAAAAGTCCTCAGGCAGAAACCAAGCCACATTGCTTATTTTTGTTTCCTCTTTTTACAGCTTCTGTCCAAATACTTTGACCCCAAAATTTTAGGGTTTAGAAGACAATAATGCTGAGTCAGTCTCTTCAGCAGCTTCACCAGGTGAAAGGATATTAACTACAAAGGCTGTAGTAAATATGTAAATATTTACATAGTGTAAATATTGTGTAGTAAATAGCACCATGTAAGCCAGCACAGGGCTTTGTCTTAGAACAGAAGCATAGAATCACAGAATAGTTTTGTTTGGAAGGGACCTTTAAAGGTCATCTAGTCCAGACCCCCTGCCATAAGCAGGGACACCTTCCACAAGAGCAGGTTGATCAAAGCTTCATCCAGCCTAGCCTTGAACACTCACAGGAATGAGACATCAACAACTCTTCTGGGCATCCTGTTCCAGTGCCTCACCTTCGTTGTAAACAAATTCTTCATTGTATCTAGCCTAAATCTACTCTCTTTCACTTTAAACCATTCTGCGCTTGTCTGACCTCTACATGCCCTTGTCAAAAGCCCACATCCAGCTTCTTGTAGGTCCCCTTCAGGTACTGGAAGGCACTATAAGGTCATACCAGACACTCCTCCAGGCAGAACAGTCCCAACTCTCAGCTTGTCCTCACAGGAGGGGTACTCCAGCTCTCTCACCATCTTCATGGCCCATGTCCTTCTTATGCTGGGGCCCCCGGGGCTGGACACAGTACACCAGGTGGGTTTTCACCAGTGTCCTGCTCCTTCATCTTGATAAAGAACCACAAGGTTTGTAGGGAGGGATGGGGATGTGCATTTTTGTTTTATACATGGATGTACATGATTGTGGTCCAGAGCATCTCATGGAGCACCATGGGATGCAATGGCCCCTGCACAGATGCCTGGAAGGGCCATGGGGCAGCGGAGGAAGAGCCTCACAGAGCAGGCTGCAAACCAGCCCACATTTTTATAGAAACCCTGCAGAAAATGTCAGGTCAGTCCTGCTCCACTGGCTGCCAGATCTCCTGTGTTACCTCTGCTGGAGAGAACTTATTCACAGCTTGCTCCAAATCCCACCCAGCCTCTCCCTACCTGCTGCTCCCCATGCCCCAGCCCATATCCACTCTGAGCTGGACCTGGGAAAAGGAAAGAACCCTTATAACTTATTTTCTTGTTACCTTGAAAATCCATACTTAATGTGACTTTTGTCAGTTTAATATTTGCATAAACCTCATTCTTGCACAAAGCAAGAAAACAGAGAGTACCTCATGAAATGGTTTCAGGGGTATATCGTGGAACTTGTCTTCCATTGTGGACACCTTCCACTTCATCCAAACACACAGCTAGGCAGCCATTTTTTGTATTTTTCCTTTTCTTTTCCTACCCCTATAACCCTCCATAGTTTCAGTCCTCAAAAAAGGAAAATTTATTTAGCGGTCAAGCACACCTTCAGGGTGTCTTATTTCTGAGAACCTCAGTTGTGTCCAAGGACCTAATGTTTCTTATTTGCCTATGAAAACTCTCTGATAAGTGATGCAAGATAAAAGGGTAGCAAGGCAGGGTTACCAGAGGGCAATCAGTGTCCCAGCCCCACAATACTGAGCAGTACACAGGAATAGCTCTGCATTTCCCCAGATTATCCCTGGACATCAGCCCTCCTCTGCACCCTCTTCAGACACTTGTAAAGCATCAACTCCTCATAGGCTAAAGCAATGCATGGGTTTCAGGTGTGCCAGTCCCACGGGGTCACAAACCTGTTGCCAAGAGCTGTGGGATGTAGCAAGGCCTGGAGGCATCTGGTTTGCTTCCCAAGGAGACAGTCAGACCTGGGACAGAGAGGGCTGAACATCTACAGCTGCAGGGAGGGATTCGGGCTGGAGAGGAGTCACGCAGAGAAAGGGTGAGGGTAGAGGAGAAGGCAAGTTTTGTGCACATGCAGTAAAGGCAGCAGTAACCCACTGAGTGCAGGTATTGGAGAGGTCAACCCTGAGGAGCTGTGCTAAGAACTTCCCGTAAAAAAAATCTTCCCATTCTCCCAAAGTACTGATGACAGGAGAGAATGAAGTAAATTAATCAATCCTTCACTAAGGATGTATTCCTGGAGTTCAAAGTGTTTTCCCAGTTCATTGAACAAATCCTCATTGGCTAGGACATTTTCAGTCACTTTTGTTTCAAAATCCAGTCAATTACTAAAGAGAGGAAAGTTGGATTATTCCTGTGCTTATCTTCCAGAAGAGCAAACTCTTGCAGACTATACTTAACAACCTAAGAGGGGAAAAATAAACAAAATATTAGAAAGGTTTGAAGTCTTTGTGGAAGAAAGAATCTAATCCTGATTGTGAGAGTATGCTGACAGTATAATAAAAGAAAATAATGCATCCCTTTAAAGTCATACTATACATTTTGTATTGTACCTATATATTCACTGGAAAACATAACTGAATCAGAAAAAAAAAGTTACATGTCGTGTAATGCAGTGTAAAATATAAATGAGCTGGTTAAGGGTCATGTGTCTCAAAAGCCAAAACAGAACAGTGTGTTCAGTCTAGATAGCTGTACTTTCAGCATGAACTAAGGAAAAAGGAGAATGTGGATGTGTGCAGGCAGGTTTCATATGAGCACACCTGAAGCTTTGCTCTTGTGGCAAGAAGAGAGTTGGGTGGTGCCTGTGCTACACTGCATGGAGGTAAGGAAAGAGCACATGCTCAGGCTGACTACCAAGGCAAAGCTCCCAGTCTTAAAAGAGATATTTTGAGATTTTTAACATCCATTGCCGATAGGGTCTGAGGTGGTCCTTTATATAGAACTTTCATCCTTGACAATACAAAGGTTGTTAAGCAGGGCTTCCAGAAATGCGCACACATCTGTCTCCAAGGGCTTTAAAACTGGCACAGTAATATTTAAATCAGCTGGAAAAGCTACAGGATAAGATAACGTCTCCTCAGGGTAAAGAACTGACACTGGTTAGTCCCTCATTCCTACCCCACCCTTACTTACCTACAGACATATACTATAGACTACAATTGTATTTGTCATATTTGGGAACTTTTCTCTTGCAAATACCAGTTGTTTCCTCCTCTTGATATACTAGATTTTTTTCTGCTAAAGTTTCATTTTATAAAGCATCTATTTCCAAGGACCACCAACAATTTTCATGTGACTTCCTTATACCTGCAGATGCTCTCATCTGCATTCACACTAGTGCTCACAGCCAACTCTGAAGGCAGACAAGTTTACTGCAAGGACTGAACATAATCAGTGCCCAGAATGTTTTTAGTAAATACAGATTTCTTAACCATCACTCTGCTGCTTGTGAGGGCCAGATTTTAATGTTACAACAGAAAAGCAGGTTAAAGACACACCTGGAATAAAATCTCAATTTTCAGCACAAATTTACATGGCCAACTTTGCAAATAATATCCTAGTGTTTAGTGTGGTCTTGTTCCAAAAATCCTAGAGGGGGCTCAGTTGTTTCCACTTCAAAGAAGCAAAACATTTCATTGCCCTCTGAGATTTCTTACATATTATGTATAAACCTTCGGACACTACATTGAGTGCAGTGCATACAAAGTAAATTGTGTATATTTTGAATTGTTGTGTGCACTAAGTAACTATGAGAACTAACAAGAGGAATACAAGCTCTTACTCCACCTAGGGTAATGTTTTTCTGCTTTCTTGAGTTCTTTCAGATTATTTAGCAAGGAACTAATTCAGATTTCACTGAATGGCTATGCCGCTAGGACCAAAATCTCAGCATGGTCCAAAATATCTGAGATAAGGAAAAGAAAGAGAGAGAAGATATTTTTTCTTGCAAAAACTTATTTCTCATGCAAGCCATAACCAGCATCTCTGTCCTCCTGAAGACACCTGGGCAACCCTGGCACAGCAACCTGAAGGACCACACTATTGCTTTTATCCAACTTGCATCTAAATGAGCACTTTGCTGCTAGGCACCACCATGTGCCCTGGAATGGATATTTCCAGTTCAAGAGCTGGTCTTTGGGCCAAAATAAAGAGCATAACACTGAAAATGTTGGTTTTATTTTCTTGGAAATAATCCCACATTTCATTCCAAATCAAGCAAACACTTGTCAGGACCTAAACCAAAAATTTCAGTCAGCACTGGTGCCCCCCCAAATACACACTCCTTCATTCAAATGGTCAGGACATTTACCTGAGGCATGTAAAATTTAGTTTAAATGTCATTCTCTGCGTAAGGCTATTTAATTGTTATCATCTGCCTTCTACATGCCGTGTTCTTCAAGCAATGAGGGTTGTCTGGGCATAGTTCCCTCTCTCTTGTTCACACCACAGAGCTTTGTGGAAAATAGTGGGCTACTGCCTGGAGGAGGAGCTGCATTACGTCTCACTCCCAGCATATCTCACCTCTCAGTACTGTTGCCTATTTTTTTCTAATATCTGCACATTAATAATGGATGGCATAGCACTACCAGGTCACCCTGAGGAAGATCTGCCTGCAAATACCCTCCAGTCTTGCATTTCATAACCTGTCCTCAGAAAAACTGGGAAGGGAGGAAGAGGGAAGGAGCTGAAATTCCTGCCCAGGAAGAGAAAGTTGTCAAAACTTGATCTTCCACATTCCTGCTGGACCAGCTATTGAACAAATTACAGAGATGCCTGACTCCCTTCTATTCATCTAGCATAAAACAACAGAAAGCACACTACCCAGCAAGTTCAGACACACAGCTTTAGGGTGCCAAATCTGCATTTTTCCTTGAAGGAAATAATCCCTCTCCCCAGCTCCGTTTCCAAGGGCATTAAAAAGAATCTGTCAGCCCATCCCTCCAGGCTTGCCTATACAAAAGCAGGACCCCATAAGAGCATTTATCTCTTGAGTCAGAATAGTTATTCCATCTAGTAAATAAAATATTTTTGGTTCTAATAAAGAGCCATTCATAGTTAATATCTTTAAAAAGAACTTTTTATAGAGTTCCAGAAAATAAATTTGCAACTAATATCCTGAGTCTGAGAGTGTTACTGATCTTGCCAAGTCAATCTAGTACATTGCTTTAGAAAGTAAGAAAGATAATAGATAATATAGACCCTCTGGGTGGGATTTCTTAAAATGGGCTCAGAGGAGAGAAGTTCTAGAGACAGATGTATAGCAGGGAAACCACCCCTTCTTCTCTCTGGTCCCTGAGTAGAAAAAATATTCATATTCCATTCCTCTTCCTCACAGCAGTGATACATGTATGTGCCATAGATCCTGATACAGATCCCTTATCTTCCCTCACCATCCTTTTTTCACTGTGGTGAGCACAGGATGGCTCCTAAAGACAACTCCACGCTGAGAAGTGTTAAAGCTTCTGGGGGGTTCATGGCTGAGAAATGTAGAGGCATGGAAAACATTAAGTATACAACAGGACAGAGCAGAGAAACAAAAGATATACACAACACAGAGAAAACAATTTTTTTAATAAACAATTTTGTAAGAAGAACAGATGCATGTAAACACTAAAAAAAGGCTGCAGCAACTGCCCTTGGTACAGTGGGATGAGCTGTAGGGAGGGAGACAATTTCCTATAATACTAGTCCCAAGATGGGGGGGGGGTTTACACAAAATTAGTAGAACAAAGGACTTAACCACTTGCCCAGCAGCTTTCTCTACAACTCAGTACTAAAATGAGGGATCTTCTGGAAGGACTGGACTTCATCAACAAAGCATTTGTTACCATTCCTGTGTCTGGCTACATCAGTGAGGGATGCTGGGACTCCCTGTAATGAACACATGTGCCACTGTCAGTCAGGGCAGCAAAAGGTCATTGGATTATCCTTTAGTTGAGACAGGTTAAGCCAGAAAACACAGTACAGAAGGCCTTCAGTTGCTGCAGAATCTTAAGCGCTGATACCCAGTTTCTGGGGGGAGGAGTCCCAGAGATTTTGTGGGAAGAAAAAGTTTGTGGGATGAAAGAGGGCAAGCAAAGATTCCTTTGATAGGGATAGGCTCTGAAAAGAATTAAAATAGTAATTTGTCCGAGTAAGTTAAGCATAGGTATACAAAAAGCTCCAAAACTGCTGTAGCTGGCTGTTGTAGGTGTAAAGCTATCCCATCACAGTACTGTGTGAACACAGTAGATTTTAACAGCCTGACTGAAAGCCATAGCTCATCATCCTCTTCAAGATCCTAGAGCTTCCTGACATAGTGATGAGATGCTTTGGAATGCTCATCCTGATGTTTTACATTGCAAAGCATGCAGGGTAACTCCCTGTTTGGCTAGGACAGAAGGTATTGGGATCAGCAAGGTTGAAGTTGAACCTCCTGCTCTACCACATGTGCTCCCATATGTGCTCTTGTCTTCCACGATAGTGGAGGCCTCAGGAACCACCAACAAAGAATAGCAACCCACTCTGCTTTTCCACATAGAGCTTCCAAAAGGGAGAGATTAGGGAAACTGTGTGGATCCCAGTGGTTAGGATACAGTGGCCATCCCAGACCTTGACAGCACAAGTTGCCAGCATGCAATTCAGTTATCCCAGGTGATGCCCAAGACACCACAGAATAATTAGGGATAGCTACCAAAGACAGGGCCTTTGCTTATAAAAAGGTTTGTCTTGAGAGAAAAACAAGGCAAAACCCAAACATTTTGCATAACTAGGGCAGCAATGCAGTTAAAAAAGGGCAGTTAAAAATTCTGAAAGGGGACTTTGTGAATTTTTATTTCATGCTGCCTGAAAGTTTATGGTATAAGAAGTCCCTTCTAAACTACTACATCACATCACAGGATGTTCATCTGAGCCCACCTCATTCGCTTTGCTGAGCATCTATCATGCAATATAGAGGTAAATACTAAGAAACACTTTAGGATTGCTCCTGTCTATGAGAACAGGCATTAGGATGTGGCCCACCTCATGACTGGGATGACAGAAGAGCTGAAAGGAGGGCTACAGTGTTGCTTTTCCCCAACACTGCTTTCCAAAACATTGGGAAAGCACCCTAGCCACACCTGAGGCCATGCAGGGATTTGTCTTGTGATAATATATGCAATGTCCTAATATGCCCCCTACAATATCCAGGAATGGATGTCCAAAGTAAAGGAAATAAAGGAAAGTAATTCAAAATAAAGGAAAGCCATTCTAACAGGCAGAGATTACCTTTGATGTGAGCCACAAGGACATTTCTTTATAATTCCATCAAGTGCTTCAGACACCGCCTGAAGAGCACACAAAACTCTTGCTACTATTTCCGTCACAGCAGACACACTTGCTTTATACTGGTTCTTCTGACAGCTGAAATCTCAGTTCTCCAAATGATACTTTCTGGCATTCAGTCAGGTGAAATGGTCAGTATTACATGAGTCTGCTCTGCCTTGCAGTGCCATCCTATTAACATGAATCCCCAAACAGACTCTGAACCCAACCCTGGGATGCAACATTTCTCTGGCAGCCCAACCATTCACTATTCACTCCAGAGTGGCCCTGTTGTTAAACATGTGACAACAAGTGGAACCACTGAAACAGAACTTAATGCCCCTTAGAAAAGATATGACAAACAAAGCTATTTTATGTCTGCTGTGCTGTATCTACTGGAGTATAATATTCAGGAAACATGAAAGGCAGTTTAGCCCCCAGACTGGCAGAGACAGCTGGGCAATGAGACTCTTTCTCTGTTTAATCCCTTTGTGGGAACATGGTCTAAAACTCTCACACTTTACAGAAAAGGTCCACAGGCTCTGACATGCAACAGATATTTGAGTTTTCTGCTGGTCTTGCTGTGTGACTTAGTTTACTGAATAAATCTGTAAAGCTGAAATGAAAGGCCTGTATGGATGTATTTTAAGAAAAGTCTTTTTTTCCTGTCTCCCTCCTCACTGAACATCTAGTTCACAGGGGACAAGGTTGGCAGGGTTTTGGCTGCAGCCATGAGGAACTCAGCCCAGCAGCCTGTTTGCCGGGTGGAAGAATTAAGGTATTCAGCACGGTTCTTGTTGATGCCAATATAATGGGTTTACATTAACACAGTTGTGCAGTGAGCATAAACTTTCTAAGCAGAAAGGTCTACTTCAGTTGCCCTGCTAGTGTGTTTGCATAGGCCTGCCAAATAAACAACATTCCCTGCTGGGTGATTGGGAGCAAGTGTAAGAAGTCCTGAGTGTGAGATGCTAATCCTTGCAGTATAATCTCACCCCTGCTCTACAAAGGCTTCTCCAGTCACTGGATCTGACAGGGTCACAAAGCAAAGCCTGTGGGTTGGCAGTGAGAGCTGGATGCATGGCCACTCTGAGAACCTGCCTGCAGCTGAGCTGAGGATGCAAAAATCCTAGAGCTCATGGCCTGCTCACCTACCCCCGGCCTGCACAAAACTTCCAGGCAGGGAGGGATGTGCTAGGGAAGGGATCAGAGGCACAGAGAAGTGGAGACTCAGGGTGTGGAGATAGCAACAAGCTCAGGACCATGTGGAAGAGTCAGCATCACTCCTGTTGCAGCCACACAAGTCTGTGCACAGCTGACACTGATGGTGGAGGCTCCATGTGCTCCTCACAGTAGTGTAGTGAGGGTGGAGGGTGCTTGCTGCAAGCGAGGGCTGTCTCCACAGCACTCAAGGAGATTGGCAAATCCACCAAACTGCCTACAAAGATGTGAAGTGGACATGCACCAATGGCAAAAGCATCATGACTGTGGTTCATGATTTCTTTTTCTCTCTTCCTTCCCATCTAAGATACCCTTTAAGGTTTTTTCAGAGGTAAATGCAAACCTGAGGGTCACTACAAGGCAGCTTTTGGCTTTTGGCATTGAATCCAAACCTAGCCCTACAATGGACATGCAGAAGTGTTTGCTGCCTTTTTCTAAGATGCAGAACTGCAGAGATGCCCTCCTTGCTGTGCCTAGACAAGTTTATAGAAACACTAGGTACTTTTAAAAAAATGAAAAAATTAAGAGGGAGGATAGTACTTGTTATTAGGTTGTAAATACAAATCATGACCTGGAAACTCTGATTTTATCCTGTTCCTTTTAGTTTTCAGGGACTATGCATGTTGTGGCAAATGTCCAGAATTAAGCAGAAGTTATCCACATTTTACCATTATGATTGATATAAGCTTTGGTATAGCAGAACATGACATAAACAATGTGATTTTATTGTATGTGGTGCCCAAATTTATTTCCTTGCCTTATACTGCACTCAGTTCTGTCTCAATCTGCTGGCTGGGGACTGATCAGATTTGACATGGGGTATTTCTTACTTGCTTGAAGGAAAAATGGTCATGGAAGATTTTTTTTTTTTAACTTTTCTATGAAAAAGGATGGTGGAGCTTTCTGTCTTCCCAGTTTCTTGTGGTTACTTTTATTCTTCCACTGCCATCTGCATCCTTGATCCATGCATCCTTATCCATGGCCTTAAGCTAATCCCTTGATACCAGAGGAAAAAACTACTGCTGAACAACTGTTCTCCCTGCCCACTCCCTTAAAACATAGAGCAGAAAATTGCCTGAGGCTAGTATGAATATTAAACCAAAAATCCTCGGAACAGCCCTCCTCACAGGGGAGTACAGGTTTCTGCTCCCTCTTTCGTACACAAGGCAGATCCTACATTCCCTGTGCATATGAAGATCACAGAGACAAAGGAGCAGAGCAGAGAAATACCAAACAAAACCAAGACTCCCACAACAACCACAAACAGGACACAGACCACAGGCATAGCTCTTGGAGCAGGGAGCTGAACACTGCCCTGCCCCATCCCAGGAGGGTGTGAGAGTATTTCCATTTCTCAGGGCTTACCTGCAGTGACAAATGGATGTCTCCTTGTGGGTAGGGGCAGGAGTGATGAATTTCCCCTACCAAAAGAGAGGTTTCTCTGGAATCCTCTATTTCTTTTCAGCCCCTCCCCTTGGCACTTCCCCATGATTCTGCAAGAGGACTGAACAGAAATTTCTGGTACCAGCAAGCAAGGGCTCATTTTGCAGCAGTAACACTGCTGCTTTCCCAAGACTCCTGGCTCAGCTTGTCTGGCTCTCAGGGACAACTCTCATTTGGCGTCTGAAGGCGAGTCTGAAGGTGTCCAAAGGGCTGCCTCAGAGTATGAGGCTTTCTATTTACTTCCAGCACAAAAATGTGGTGCTGGCACAGGGCACATGAAGGTCTCCCAAGCTCCCTGTGCCTTAAAACACCATGGGCCATACCCACATGCTCAAACCCTGGGGGCACTGGAGTCTCAGCACAACACAAGCCAAAACAGCTCAGGCAATTATTCTTCAGTGCTGAACAATGACCCAAGGGTCCTGGGGCACAGAAATTTCCACACAGTTCCTGAGTATTGGGCAGCACCATCTTCACGTGTGCTTCCCTGTCCTTGAGGAAGGCATCAGCTTCTCAGCTAAGCTCCACCATCATGGGCTGTGGGAGAGACACGCGCACACCACCTCCCTGCCTCCCAGAATCCAGTCCAGTGGGAGAGGCTTGAGGAAGGTAGGACCTGAAAGTTGTGAGGTTGTGTGTGGTCCATTGATGACAGCTGTGCAGCTGCTGCTCTGCCCTTTGTCCCTCCCACTAACCAGTGGGATGGGAGAATGAGATGACAGATACTCAGAGTTTAAATATGCCTGGTATATCCCAGGAGTATTGTTCAAATTACCAGATGACAGGAGGGACATATTGAAGATTACTTCTTCTGTTTTGACTAGTGCACTAGGCAGAATAAAGGAGCCCTAAAACCAGAAGAAAAGCAGAAGAAAAGGCAGTGTGACTCTGTCCCTACATTTGTGTAGCAATGCCATTGCAGCAAGGCTCAAAATTCACACATATTCTCACACTTATCTTCTCACTAGCACCAGCATCAGACAGAATTAATTCCAGCACCATGGAGGATAAGATAAGCAAGAGAGCAGGACCTCATCACACCTGCTGAGTTCTCTGGACCTTAGTCTACTCCATCACACCAATTCTCAATGTTTCCAACTGCAAATCTGGACTCTTCAAGGATGGGAAAACTTGAAGATTCAGAAACTTGTCTGTTAGTGGCAGACATGGGAAAACAACATTCACTTTGCATTAAAAACTTTCTATCTCTCCATCTTTCTTTCCTTATTTTAAAATTACATTTGTTGTTCCTTTGACAGGATAGCCTTCCAGCTCCCTGGGTCCCACCACTTGCTTGCCAATGTCAGAGTTATAAGCAATAGGTTCCTTCAAAATAACAGTCACCCACTGAAAGCCCCAGTGGGATGAGGCTGCTACTCCAGAGCTCTCCTTTTTCTTTCAGTTTTACTCCTTTTTTCACAGGCTGAAAAGTGGCTCATAATACTGGAGCCAGGGCTTTTTGTGGTTTTTTTTAGGAATATTTCAGAAGAGCCTTCTTGCATCTCTGAGGCTTTCAGGGCTCCAGCTCTCCCTGCAATCAAAAATAAGGCCACAACTACACAATGTCAATACCACCCTAGGCAAAAGCACAGCTGGTAACCTTTAGCTGCTGTTCAGATCTACAGAAATAGCCTGTGGGTGAAAGGAAGGGTTTGTTCAGCATTTCACCCTTTTAAACCTTTTTTTAGGAGAAAAGCCAGATGCTGCTTCCATAGTCAACACTCCATCTCCCCAAAGTGATCATATGATTCTTGTCCTCGAGTGAACGGTGTGTTTTTACTTCAGTAACCCTGCTTGGCAGGTCACCATGTGCATTTGTTATTTTCTGCATGATAAAGTACTTTTCAGTCTGAACTAATGTCCTTCCTCCTTTCCTTTCCTTTCCTTTTCCTTTCCCTTTCCCTTTCCCCTTCCCTTTCCCTTTCCCTTTCCCTTTCTCTTTCCCTTTCCCTTTCCCTTTCCCTTTCTCTTTCCCTTTCCCTTTCCCTATCAGGGTCAGGTGGTCTTTCCTCATAATGATTGAAGAGTTTCTGTACTCTAAAGGATGCCTTACTTGGTCAATACTCCTTTTTCAAAGCAGACAAAATTTGGATTTCTATTAAGATGATGCAGAAAGAAATATTTTTTTTCCCAGGCCTATTATATATATTTTTTTTTAATTAAAACCCATATCTATGGTTGGAAGTAGACAAAGGGAAATGGAATTGAGCAAACACAGCAAAAGGAAATGGTGATTGAAGTGTCTATTCATGTCCTCTTTGTTCAAAAGAGACACTGTTAAAGGTTATTCTCTTTTATTTAAAAGTTTGAATAATCATTAGAAGAGTGCACAGAGTCTGGGGCTGAAGTCCTCCCCCAGAAAGTGTTTCAACCACCCAGCTGGAGTTACTGCCCATGCTTTCACCCCTCCCAACTGCAATTTTAGAGGGAAGTGGATTCTCTGTCCTCTCTCCTTCCTACTCTACTCTCTGACTCTAAAACTCCAGTGACAAAGACATTTACTTTCTCAGAAGCAGAAGAGAATTAACACCCATCTTTCAAAAGGAAGATTTTATCTGCTTGTCTCTATTTGCCAGTGCCACTTGGGAATCAATACAAACCACCTCCCTGATATATATATATATATATATATATATATATATATATAATGCCCAAATTAGGTTGCTTCCAGAAATCATATGCTCATTTTTTTAAGTCACTGAACAAATTAATCAAATCACAGTCTGCTCATAAAAACTTCATCTGGGAACAGAGTTTCCAGTGAATAAAGGAATCCAACTTGAAAACCAACCAACCAACCAACCAACCAACCAACCACACGTCAAAAAAAAGGTGAAATTCCAGACCAGGCAGTGTCTCTCCCTCACTTTGCAAAAAGCCTGCATTTCTCATAGAGCTGACTGTGCCATCTCCCCAGGCCCCCAGGAGCAACACTGACTCTGCCAGCCCCACTAAACCCAGGTTCACCTGGGAACCACAATGCTGAGGCCTCTGGGAAAATTTCACTTTTCCTAGGAGCTAGAAACCTGTGTTGAACATTCACCGTCCACTTTCTGTTTTACTAGACCCTCAGGATAGGATTTACTCCAACAAATTTGGAGTGCTACCATATTTGGGTGACTTATTTAGGCTCCCTTTATAAGAACCTTTTATTTCATAACGCATCAATTTCCAACCAAATTGGACCTCACTACCGGATTTGTCCAAGGTGGACGGGCCACCTTTACTTAACCCGGAAAAGGAACATATATTATTTATATGTGTTCGAAAAATAGCAGGGGAAGGAAAAAAATAGGCCCTTCTATTAACCAGCCCTTCAAAAGAGACTGTCCTTCAAAGAAAGACACATGTAGGCTGTGTCAAGGTGGCACAGAAATACCCACTTCTTTCCACTGAATAAAAAGGGAGCCTGTGAGTAACTTTTCCAGATGCAGATTACCACCTTTTGAGATGCTCTGCACTTCAGAAAAAATTAAATTAATGCTATTCTCAGAGATGGTGCATTTTATGATGCAGTAGCCTGAGTGTCCACATGCCTGGAATAGCTGTGGGGTCTCTGCAGCACTGTATGGCTGCAGATTCTTTCCCCTATAGCAACTGTAGCACAACAGTGCTTTACATTTCCCAGTGATGTAAAAGGACTTACTGATGTCAAAATACTCTTTAATGCAACTGAGAACCATTTCCACTACTTTTCAGCTCTGTGAGGTTAAGTATTGCACAATGGAGCTACTATTTTCTTTTTTCCTTTTTTTTTAATTAATTAAAAAAAAAAAACAAAAAAAAACAAGGGAAGGAGAGACAGAGTTAAGGAGCAAGATGAAGCTCAGACACCCTGTGTGTTCCCCAGAGGAAAAAGAAGACCCTGATCCTCTGCCAGACCAGGGATGCAGGGCAAGCTGGTGCTCAAGAAAGGCTGGAATTGAGATTTATGACCTCTACCAATGCCTGTGAAAAAACAAACAGTGAAAAACCAGGTAACGCCTCCGTCCCCACACCATACAACCACAAATTCCAGTCCACTGCACCTCAACATCATTTCAACAGCAGAGAAATTCTGAGTGGCATTAATCTATGCCACGGTGGCAGCCTGGGCTCCCACGTAGACAGCAGAGTGCTTGAGATTTCACGTACCCAAGGCAGCAGATGGATTGGCTCAGGTTTGTATCTCAGAGCCACTCTCAAGTGCCTGGCTGGGCTCCTGCCTGCAGGTTGAAGCAGCAAGCCTCAAGGTGGCCCAAGCACTTGACAGGGCTCACTGGAGCACCTGGCAGAGGAGCCAGTCCCACCCTTCTCCTCTCCCCACCTCTGACCCTGTCCCTCCTCCTCCTCCCCTGTGCCCATCACTTGTGAGAGCCACTATTTTTATGTGTTCCTTGGTCAGGACAAGTTTCAGCCAGATCAACAAGCCCTGGAACTCCTCCCACCATTCCATGAGCTGGTCTAAGGGATAGTGAGCTGGGGAAGAGGGACAAGGTGCAACTGACCCTTTGGCTGAGGAGCATGGTCTTAGAATGCACAACGCAACAGTGCAACCATATCTTTTTTGGAAAGATGGCAGCAACAGTAATCTTTAAAGTAGTCTTTCAAAGTCTGTATTTTCTTTCTGCCCTGGCTGACAGGTTCCTCACATCTGGCTTGTGCCTACAGCTGTACTGAATCCTTGCATTTTTTGTTTCTGCAACAGAAGTGAAACCCCTGCCCCATTGGGCAACTCACAGGCACCCTTCCTTGGATCACCCACATCCCATCTTTCCTGGGCTCACCTGTGAGTGCAGCACACCCCTCCTCCCAGCTGGGAGACACCTCCTGAGAGAGTTAATTCAGCCCAGGAGGGGAAAGTGGTTTATTTACAGTCCTAGGTGTGACCAGTGTGGTGTGATAAGAAGTGATACCAGGGAAATTGAGTTTGCCTAGAAGCCTCAAGACCTCCAGAGGGGGCCTTCTCTATCACACTCTTCATTAAAGCACAGACTTTAATGAAGAGTGTGATAGACACCATGACCCCTTTGCTGAGACAGGAATCCTTCTCCCAAGGGAAAGAGTCAGAGAAAAAGCTTTGATACCCTCACACTGGAGACTTTCTCAGTAAAATGAGTTTTATGGCTATTCAAGAGCATGTGTATTCAAGAGCATAGGATCATTTAGAGATCTAAAATGGGATATCCCACATAGATCTATCACCCAACATAAAACTAGAAACAAGATTTCATGGCTACCTTTCTTATGAAATATATATTAAAGAAAAAAAAGACATAAAAATTATGTCACTGATTTCAGCCTGGAAAGACTTTCAATTAAAAATTACGTTCTTAATCTGCTCGTGATAATTCTGCTCTGCCCTGTTCAAATGAAAATGACAGAAATTATGTAGTCTGGCTAAGCGTTACTTTAATCTATGGGAAATTATTTTTCATCTCTTCTCTTCCACATGACAATCTACTGAAATGTGTGCACACAAGGCTGTCCTCCAGCAGTGGTCTTGTCTTTTATCTTGCCTTTTGTTTTCATCTTTTCAACTCTATGTAGATGGTAATACGCATATATATATATAAATATATATATATATATAAATACATACAAGGAAAGGGAGTGGAAAAAAGCAATCTCTTCATGAAGCTGAGTAATCCTCAGACATCTTTCACTAAAAAGGGTGCAGGTGCTCCTGTATTTATAAAGGTTTAAAATGAAGAGATGGACATCTAGTGAATATAGTATCCTCTGCAGCAAGATTTACACTATGACTGGTTTTGAGGACTACTTGAGAGCCAATTCCCTGTAGTAAATCTGAATCAAGCCTGGAATAATATTGAGGCAAATTCAAATAGTGAAGATTGTAAGAGCTCATTTTTGTCTTTTCTTATATTCCACAATCATTTTAATTTGGGGTGGACTGCCTTTTTTTTTTTTTGGAATAAATTGACACAGACCTGCTGCAACACCAGCAGGACACACGTGAACACATGAACCTTTTCCTATCAAGTCTCACACCACGATCATATTTGGAAAAGCCTTGCAACTACCAGAAGAGAATTATATTTTTTCTGCATAAAAAGAGCTACAACAGTCAAAAGGCCAAATGCTGCCCCTTTCTAATTGGTTTTGTGCTTTTATCTTATAACCATACTTGGAAAATGGAGATTCCATGAGAAATAGAGATATGAGGGGAAGGACTCTTTATATGATGCATTTTAAGCCTCAAACTAAAGTAAAACCTTGAATCTTGTATATTTAAGTTGCATTTGAAAATGGCCCTTAAGCTCCTATGCCTTTTAGATGTTTCTGATAGAGACACTCAAGAATGTAATAAAAACACATCAATATCCTGTAAACCTTCAAAAAAAAGGAGCAAAAAATATGCTCATTGTTTTACTTAGCTTTTTATTCCATCATTACGACACAAGATAGAACTTAAAGACAGCATCACTGAATAAGTCTTCAACTTCATTAAAATTAAGACTAATAATGTTTTATAAAATTCTTTTGATATGATACACTTTCCCTTATGGAGTGCTAAGAAGGAATTTCTCTGGAACGCTGCAGTACATTGCCACCTGCTGCCCACAAACGGCTCTGCACTTGAAAAACAACGCGCACAAAACAGCAACATTTAACACTACACAACATACAGCTACTGAGGAAGTGTGACTGACCCAGACTTTGGCACAGTATTTATAGAAACACAGTTGTGAGCTTCTCCAAATGTCATGTTCATTTCTGAAACTCTACTTGACTCCCTTTCATGCATCTGCATTTTTTTTTCTTTTCTATAACTTTCTAAATGCTGGAGCTTTGTTCTTTCAAAGGAAAAGCCATATTCTTTCTCAGTGTTATGCATCTCAATTTACTAGGTTTGGTTTTCTAAAATTTAGATTCCAGTTTATTGTTTTAAAACAATACATAAAATCATACATTTATAAATATATATATTATATCCTGCATATATAACATTGGTTTTCATTTAGAATGGGAGGGCAGACTTTGCACTACATACTTCTTTGGTGTAGGCACAATGTTGTTCTTAGATTCTCTGAGCTGCTTCCTATCAGAACCTAAAAAAATACTTTTATAATCTTGTATCAAATTTTAAAGTTTTTTGCAAACATATGTATAAGAAAAAAATATTTTGTATTTCCCCCTCTAAGCTCACTACTACCCTTAAAAAATATATGGCTTTTCATGTTCCACTTTATCTTAGTGTTTTTCAAAAGGCAGTTAAAAGAAGTACAACTTTCCCCGTCAACAGCTTTTTTTTTTAATATATATATATATAAGCACAGAAACCAGCTTGTGCACTTTCTATAGAATTCCAATGCATATCATGGTAATGTAAGTGCAGTGATTTTTTTAAAAAAGCAGTCACGATTGATTGACATCTGTCTATGAAAACATAACATGATTATCATACAATACCCATTACAGAATATACAATCATCAAAACTGCAGATATATAAATACATTTTTAGCAACATCAAAGCAACAGTTTTATCTTATACACAGCATATGAATACAGGGTTATTACACTAAAGTTTTCACCTTGCTTTTTCTCAAAAGCTTGCTGAAAAACCAGAACATACTGTATTTGTAAATTAACTGCTTGACAGTGCTGTTGAGAAATTAAAGTGAACAAAGTTTTAAAAAAGTATATGCAATTGAGTTGGTATAAAACAAACAAGCCCCCCCGCCCTGTTTTTTCCAATGTCACCACTGTTTTCCTATGAGACGGAGGCATGGGTATGAGTGGCAGTTCCACAGAGTCAGATCATACAAGGGTTTCTGGGAGGGCATCAGGGTTATCAGCTGATAACAGCTCCCAAATCTGCCACCTCTCCCTTTGCCACTCATTCCAGTCCGCCTCTGAAACACTTTTACTGTTCTGGCTATGAGGTGCTGTGGAATAGCTGTGACCCGCTTGTGCGTGCGGGGCTGGCTGCTCCTGCCTGGAGGTGGCCTGGTCAGGGGCTCTGCCTGGTGGCCCTCCAGCTGCTCTCAGCCCCGAACTTTTTTCTGGGCGTTGAAGTCTCCACAAAGAGTGCAGCGCTGAAGAAACACTTGAGCTTGTTTTTGCTGGGCCTGGGTAAGGGGGTGGTGGCCGCTCTTTCCTGTAGGAGGGTTTGGCTGTGCTTTGCAAACAGCCCGCGTTCGAGTCGTGCTCACTGAGGTCCTCCACACTGCCTAAAGTCAAGCGCTGCTCCGACCTGGAGTGGGACAGGTCTGAACTCCTGCAGCCCCCTTCCCTGTGAGGGTTACTGCACAGCCGAGGCGCCACAGGCTGGAGCTGACACTCGGGAATGGCAGCTGTCGTCTGGCTCCTCCGCATCACCTGCCTGCCACTGTCCAGTTCCGAGGAGCTGCCCTGCCATCGAGGGGAACACGTGGCGAGGTTCCCCTGGGAAAGGGAGCACTGTCCGGGCCGCAGCAAGCTGCTTTCATAAATGTTCCCGTAAGAACCTGGGGGTGGAGTCAGAAACACAACATCAGTCTGCAGAGCCATTCCTGAGGCATCCAACAAGCTACTGCTTTTCCCTTGTGTCACATGGCAGAAGAGGGATGGGGGCTGAGACAGGCTGAGAAAGTTAGGGCTGTTCAGCCTGGAGAAGAGAACAATGTACAGAAACCTCACAGCACCTTTCAGTATCTGAAGGGGGCTGACAGGGAAACCAGAGAGGGACTCTTCATCAGGAACTGTTGTGATAGCACGAGGAGTAATGGGTACAAATTGAAAGAGGGGAAATTCAGGTTAGATATGAGGAAGAAATCTTTACTGTGAAGGTGGTTAAACATTGGAACAGGTTGCTCAGAGAGGCTGGGGATGCCCCAACCAGTGTTCAGAGTCAGGCTGGATAAGGCCTTGAGCAGACCAGTTTAGTTGGAAGTGTCCCTGCTCAAGGGAGGGGGGTTAGGATTAGATGATCTTTAAGGTCCCTTCCAACCCTTATCACTTTATGGTTCTATGATTCTATGAATCCTAGAAGAATTAAAAAGTATTTCTTGAAGCAATTTTAAAATTACTTTTTAAATTATATTTGATAGTTTGAAATGTTGGTGTTTTCTGTATTTCACTGAATACAGAGAAGTATAACCACTGTGCTCCTCTGATTTCACTGTGATTTCTTGAAAACAAGGAATTGTTTTTTTCTTCGCTAGATTTGGGCTTTAAAATTGAGAATGTACTGACCTGTGATTACTGGATCTTTGCAGCCACTTTTCAGCGTTGAATGCCAAGTGCCCCAGATATCAAAATGATCTTCAGAAACATCTAAACAGCAGTAAGAGCAGGGAAAAGATGATTAATCAATCCTCTTAAAGACACTATTTAGAAATAGACAAATAGAACAGTAATGTAATGTATCAGAGTCATTAACATCCAGGGGCACCTTCACTGTGTACCTAACACAAGCATCTCATATGTGAGACCCCACCTGGAGTACTGTGTACAGTTCTGGTGACCCCAACATAAGGACATGGAATGCAAGAAAAAATCCAGAGGAGAGCTATGAAGCTGGTAAGAGGACTGGAGCACCTTGTCTACAAACACATGTGGGCTGAGAAAATTTGGGCTGTTCAGCCTAGAGAAGAGCAAATTGTATGGAGACCTTGTAACAGTCTTCCAGTATCTGAATGGGGCCAACAGGGAAGCCAATAAAGGACACTCCATCAGAAACTGTAGTGATAGGACAAGGAGTAATGGGTACAAATAGAAAGTGGGGAAATTCAGGTTAGATATTAGGAAGAATTTTTTTACTGTGAGGGTGGTGAGGCACTGGAACAGGTTGCCCAGGAAGGCTTTGGATGCCCCAAGCCTGGCAGTATCCAAGGCCAGGCTGGTTAAGGCCTTGAGCAATCCTATCTAATGGAAGGTGTCCCTGCCCATGGTAGGGAAGGTTGGGACTGATGATCTTTAGGGTCCATTCCAGCCCTTTGACATTCTATGATTCTATGTATTTGTTCACAGCTACTTGTTTCAATGGATTCCGTGTGCTCTGTATGGGCAGGGTGCCTGAGTTTGCTGAATTCTTAAGTCCTCTGCCTTACTGAAGTCAGAGAAATTACACAAGAATGGGGGGGTTTGGTCCACAAAAGGTAATTTCTGGCAAAGCTCCCTCAGGCAGCCCCGGCCCCAGGGGTCACCATACGGCATGCTCTAACAACCCAAGGATGCTGCCAGTCTTACCCAGAAATGCAGCCACAGTACAAAGATTTAATGGAATACTGGACTATAAAAAGCTTAATGCCTTTTTCTGATTCTACTAGTCAGTAGAGGAATTTCCTAATTTGTCCTGGTTCAGTATCTTTGTGATGCACATTAAAGTCCAAAAGATGGTTAATACGATAGAACTTACTGTAATTTCCTGTTCATAACTTAATAGAAATCTGACCAAATTCTTACACTTGTTCAGAGATTTAGATGTTGAATGCCGAATATAAATTCCAATTAGCATTTATAAAGCATATAATTGAGATATTAGTCTAAATCCCATTAAGTCCAAAGGGAATTAAATGCCTAGGCAGTACATCTGAAATTAAGAGGTTTTAAAAATACCAACAAACAGTTATGTGCATCCCTAAGCATTGAAAGTTCTTAAAGTTTGGCTCACTAAGTATAAATTTAATGGATGACAATTCTTTTAATGTATATATTTTTATAGGAAAAGCATCTTGAAGTGCTGGTGAGCTATTAGTTTAAACCACAGTTCTCTACCAAAGTAATCATTCAGGTATGCACTCCACAGGTAGCTGTGGGAATAATGGATCCCTGCACTAGTGTTGCTCAGTGTGTAATTGGTTGCAGATGTAAAGCTGGGCAGCTCAGCTACATTTTCCAATGAGAGGGTGTTGAGGTCATTCTTTACAACTGGAGAAAGTTTGTGCCTGACATCTTAAAATCTCAGCTTTTTTCAAAGCCTGGACCATAATCTTACAGGTATTACAGTCCCATGGATCAGGACTAGACTTTGCCATGCTGTCACAGACAGGCTGAAAAACTGGACATACATAGTTCTATTTTCCTGAATAATATCTCCAAGTTTTGAGAAGTGCCATACCACGAGCATCCTTGACAGTTGGCTGAGCTAATGAGAAGGACCCAGCACAAATCCTTTGGGCTCAACAGAAAAAAAAAAGATATTGGTCTGTCATTTTTTTAAATAAGGTTATTTACACTATTGCTCCTCAAATCCTGGTAGCTGATAATACAAATCTGGCACTTTTCAATTATTTCAGGAGTCTCCATCAGTCACTGAGGAGGAGGAGGAGGAACACAAGCAGGATGCACTATACCTTTTCCAGCCTGTGATGCAGAAGAATTCTCCTTTGGCTTACTTTGCAAGTGTCCAACCAGTGTGTACTGCTCAGGTACCTTGTACAGCTTATCTGGGCTGTGGGCAACTTCTTCTGGCATTGCCACCAGCGAGCGCTCAGACAGCACTGGGGAGTTGTTGTCGTAAGGGGAGACATCACCACTGGAAGCTTTGTTGGAGTCTGTGGAAGAATGTCTTTCTCCTGTGGAGTAGGAACCTTCCGACCGCAGCATCTCAGGGCTCCTGAAAAATTTTGATGAACAAACCACTGTTAATAAAAAATGCTTCATGTTCACAGTTACAGGTGCAGTTTGACATCTAGGCCAGGATGGATGGGGCTCTGAACAATCTGGTCTAAGTGAAAGCTGTTCCTGCCCATGGCAGGGGGTTTGGAACTAGATTACTTTTAAGGTCCCTTCCAACCCAACCATTCTATGATTCTATGATCATACAGACAAAATCAAATACATGAGAATGGTCACAGCTGCTCATGAAAACACTCCAGGAATAGTTGTTGAGGTGGATTTTCCATGAGTAAAACTTTTGCCATGAAGTGGCCAGCAGAGGCCACTCAAAATCAAAAGATGTTGCTGACAAGAATGAAAACAACAAAAATCCCACACAAATGTATGGTAAAACAGAGGAACTAAGCAGTTAATAAATTCCTTATGTTACCTTGACAATGTAGCTTGTGGCAACAATAAAGCTGAAGCTATGATAGAGAAGATTTAGTTTGATGCTAAGCAGTATGCTAAGATAAATTCTTGTATTCTGAAGTTTTACATAGAGAAATCAAGTACTCAGCTTGTGTTTCACACTATGTGAATGATCCCCTTCTAGAGACATAGGAAGGTAAATAATATACAGGGGACAAACGGATGTATTTACTGTACTTATGACTGGGGCATCAAACAACTGGTTCCACTGATACCTTCTACAACTTCTTTTACCTTTTCACCTTCACACCACCAACAACATTAACTGCCTTTAATTCTGCCAAAAAAAGGCAAACACAACTAACTCTTACCTAAGTACAGACAAAGGTCAGAGAGACAACTAATTTTTGAAATGTGCTGGGAACACTGATGGAGTTTTCTTGAACTGTCACAGAATGCCGCGCAGGTAGGAGGCAGGCTGTGAGTCATTGAATATCCACAAAGAACATGTAGAACTACTCTGTAAATAAACATTTTTTTCCTGTTGTTTCTCACTAACTCATATTTCTATTACTCATTTTTCATTTCTCTGCACCTTTGTTTTGTAGATGCTTATCTTTTCCTTGAGACAAACACTTCTTTCAGCAACCTCTCATTAATACCTATTCTAATTTAATGTGATACAACAGAGGCTCATTCCTGTAAATGTCTGAAAATGGTCAGCCCTTTTCATAGTCAAATCCAAAGACAGCTTGAACATAGTGAGCAGCCAAAACTCATTTCTCACTATGGAACAGTAACCGTCTTTCCAGACAAATAAAATAAAACTGAAGAAAGAAAATAAAGAAAACACACAGCTAACCACAGCACAGTAAATATTAATACAGAAATAATGACAAAACTTAACAGCACTTTTAAGCTGTTGTTTTTTCCCTGGCTGATTTACACATCTCATGTCCCAAAAAAAAAATATATACAATCAACAGCATTATTATTATGTTATTCAATATTCCTATTTTTTTCCAGTATGGAAACAACCATAATGTGTTGGGATTTAATTAAATAATGTTACTCCTCAGTAACTGTCAGTGACAAAACCATCACTGGAGTTAAACTGAAGCAAGCTCAGAAAACAGAGCTGCTATTTGGCAAAGTTGCTCTGTCACAAGCTTCCCAGAGAAGCATGGTAATGCTGGGGAATCATACAACAAAAAAAAAAAAAAAAAAAAAAAAAAAAAAAAAGCCTAACTTATGTAACTTCTCATCTGAACTTCTTATCTGAACATAAATCCAATGTAGATTAATCTGTAAACAGGCACACTGAAAAACTATAGTTTTTAAAGTATGAATAATTCTATCACAAACATTTTTTCTCATTTTTTTGCGACTTGCTTCTTTCTTTCTGTCCTTTCTTTGTGCAGTGATATGAGATTTAAGCAATGTCTTGGGATTTTCAGAAGAACTAAAAGGACCTCTTAGAAAAGGGGAGAAATGTTGGTATCTGCAGGTTTCCTATGACCAAATGTCCTTTCCAGCCTTCCAGACTGAATGTCATCTAAACAGTACGGTTTATTGCATATAAGTCTTTGCAGCATCAAAATCTAACCGTGATGCACGGGGTGAAGACAGAGGTAAACCAGCACTTAGCCACGGCAAGGTAACACAAGGAATAAGGGAAATGAAAATGGAAATGAAAGTGTGGGAAGATAAACTTGAACTTTGTGAAACACTCATTTCAAGTCTTACCTTGAATGATCTGTTATAGTCTACCTCTTCTCAAGACAGAGCTCCTGCTAAAAATTTACCTGAATGGAAACTTTCAAGTCTTTGGAAAGATTCAAACATTCAAGTTTCTAAACTGATTTACAGTTTTGGCTGGTAAGTCCATACTATTTTTTACATATATGTATATTATCGCTTTCAAATTTGTTCAGGCAAAGTAGCTTTAAAAATCAAAGGAACTGCTGTGGACTCTGTCAATCTTACTACAAGAGACCATCAAAATGGATTAAATACTTAAAAGTAGGAAATTGAACTCATACATTTACATCCTTACTTCACAAACTAAATAAAACAATTTGCAAGAAGACTTTGGTTTGCTTCTTTGCAAATAAAGAATTTTCACAAATCCCTTAAAGTTTTGCATCTGTGCTTTACTGTTTGAGTTCATTAGCAAACAGATGTTTACTACAATTCAAAATTCTTCTTCCCTTGGATAGCGAGATTCTCTACCCACTCACCAGGGAGAAACTAAATTGGAAGGCAAACATAAATACTATGCAAGATACCCACTCCTCTGTATGTAATATATGAGGAAGGGCAGATTATTGTCCCCACAAAGAATAACAGAGGATTATGTGCAATCAAATGTGAGGAATGGGAAGGCAAATAAAATATTTTCCAGGGGTTACAAAGTATGTTAAGGAAAAGATTTTCAAAGTGGCTAAGTACCAATGGAAAGATTTGAAAGCAAAAGAAGAAGGAACCTATGCCACATGAATTTAAAAATACAATTTCAGATTCCAAAACAACAGGAATCTTTCTGTGAATTGATGTTGTCCACCAGAGTCCATTTGCATCGGTGAACTAGAAATGTGTTAATCACAATAATTGCTTCTACTGAGGATATTCCTACTTTTCTACTAGTATCAAGGTTATCAAAACAGGAAATCCATTTCTGTTTCTGGCAGAAATCCTTTTCTGTTACAACTTAAAGCTTCTGAGTGGGAAAACAATTATGCCTTCAAGAGGCAAATCATAGAGAGATGGCTTGGCAGCACACAGTACTAATTTCCACACTTATTTGAGTAAAACAGGTGCTACCAACAAGGCAGATTACTGTGGGATTATGATGTGGTTGCTGCTGTTAACAGGGTAGAGGACTCAATGTTTCAAGGAGCCTCTGCAGCTTTAAAAATTGCATTTACACATAATGTGTGACCTGTTGTATGGCTTCATCTTTGTGTCACAGATCAAGATGGACTAAAACTCATTATCATAATCCAAAACCATCCAAAAATGCTGTAACTTTGAAACTTCTTTACTCTGAAAGGACTACTAACCATGATAAGCAATAAATAACCATAAGAAATAGATTTTATTTTTTGTTAGTTTAAAGATGCTTCATCTTACAGCTGTAAACCCAAATTCCATTGTCATCAAGCCAACATACAAAAAAATTGGGAAGTCACCCACAAAAGCACGCTTCACAATTGCTGCCATTTGTAATTAGCTCTTTACCATGAACAACTTCCATAAATTCCCTGACACACTGTTCACAATGCTCAGCTCTTAAGGGAACTGAAAGATGAAGAACATCTGATTTGTCCCCCTCTGCTTAGAAAAAGATTGTGTTTTCTCTGTTAGATCAGAGCCAAGAAAGCATTTATAATGACAGCAAGAGCAGAAATGTGAGGGCAATTGCAGAACAGGACCGTCAAAGCAATTAATGTGACTTTAAAGTCTCAAAGTTGATTCTATATTCTATGCAGTCAACTAGCTCCTCTGATGAAGACTGTCTCAAGAATATATAAAGTTATTTGTTCCACAGATCCACATTTGTATTTTGAGTATGTGACCAGGCAATTTCCAAGAGCAATATATTTTGGAGGCTCATTTTTATGAAATAAAGACAAACATCTCCTTGTTGTCTGCTGTGTCACATTTCTTATAGGAAAAAATAAGCAACACATTTGTAGCCTCAAAATTGAGATTATGTTGTGAAATACATTAATCTCTTAAGAGCATCACACTCCTAGCAATAACACTAAGCAACAGTCTCTCTAATTGCCTGAAATATCTTAACCAAGAAGTTGCAATCACAGTGAAAACATATTTCATTAACACTAGAAGTAAATCACTTACATGATAGCAGAGTAGAAAAAAAATGACAGTAATTTTTTCCTATCTCAGTGATATTTCATCTGCTCATTACTGACAACACAATAAATTAGTAGTACTGTAGCTATATGCTCCTGTTTGGCTTCAGAACATTTCCTTACAAAATGCCTTTTGTCAGTTGTAACCAGCTTTTCACAAAAGCTGCATTTTCTCCTGTAGGTGTGCATGCTGACTAAGAGTAAGGAAGTTCAAGGAAAAGTCAATTAAGGAATCAGGATCTAACAATTACCTGTTACATCCACAATGATTTGGGCCTAACTTATGCACAACTGGTATGTGTAGTCACATGTGAGATACAATTTGATGTTTTTTTGTTATATAGACAGTGAAATCCTGCAAGAAGTTTTTATTAGCTTGAGTTAGAAATAATATGATCGTTCCAAACTAAGTGCTGAAAGGAAGAAGTCTCGACACACTGCCTTGTGTCATATAATTTGTAGTGTCTGTCCTACTTGTAGTCTTGGCTTCTGGCAAATGTGAAACAAGTCTAAAAGACAGCTTATGTACCTCTAACTATCCTGAACTTACTGTGATCTAAATATACATATGGTTACTTGTCAGTCAGACAAACTAGCTGAAATTACTTCACACAGAGAAAATTACCCCAAATCAGATGATCTAGGATAATTTTCTACTTCATGTGGTTAAGTTAGGAAACTAAAAATATCCTTTCCAACTCAATATATACTGCACATATTTTTGTTTCCAAATTTTATAGTTAAAGAAAGCTTTTTCCTGAAGGTTTTAGTTACACTATTTCTTGTATACCTTCTCCTTTGAAGCCAGGCACACTATTAAATTACCTCCAACTATACAATGTTAAGAGGGAGAGAAAAAAATCATAGCTGACTATACAAATTTAATTTTAATTATATTCTGAATGCACTAGGCAATTTCCACAAACACAGGAAGAAAAAGTCCAATATGTCCCAGAGAGTTTTGAGTCTAGAAACTCTCTTAAAAATTGCTTAAAACAAGTCTGTCAAATTTGGTGATTTTTGGGTCTGCCATATTGGGATTCACTAGAATAAAGACAATGACTTTGTGGTCCCATGAAAAAGCCAGGAATTCTGTTAATCTGAATGTACAAACTCACAGCATTAAGGCACAAGGGTGCAGGTAAAACATACACCATACACAAGAATATATTATGTATCATAACTGCTATAGTGACCAGTGTGAATTTTTTTCTCTTCAGATCCTTCACAAACCATACAATTAAATAATATCCCAAGTCTCCATAGGGCTGCTGTTGTGGCAGTTGGCTTGTTCACAATGTCCTACACGTATAGGATAGGAAAAGAATGACAGAGCGATCAAGCAGCTCAATGTGACGGTGTTAAGGCACTCTAGGGTGTGTTTCAAGGATAGTGGAATACATGCTTCCTGTTACTGAAGATTACAATAAACCGAAGACACAAACCAGCAGATTACTAAAAAACATCCTGTCAGATAACAGTGCATTGAATATTTTTATGTACATGTCAATCTGTTGTCTGCAGCAGAACACAATCTTTCTTCTGAATCAGGGAAACAAGTTTTGTCTTTAGAAAACGCTGTACAAGAGTCATAATTTCTTTGGCAGAGTCTGTGTAATAGGGAGGATATTTCTACTCCACAGTAGACAGTGCAGAAGAGCTGTGGAAAACTAGAACCTTTTGGACACTTCCAGTGGGAGATAGAAATTCCCAGCAGAAAAAGGGATGATGAAAAAACAGATTACTCACGATGACTGGGAAGCTTTCCTCCTCAGCAAATAGTCCACAACATCTGGGTCAGTCTCTAATAAGCTAATAAGCACTTCATTCTGTAAATCAGGGGAAACCTATGAAGACATAAAAGAATACTTAGTTGGACGTTAATATCCTTTCATATACATTAATTTTGGTGCTATGCTTAATCTAAACAAACAAGTACAAGTACATTTACCGAGAGTATATAAAATATTCAGAAGCTTTCACTTAAAAGAGAAATTTTGTGTAAGAACAGATGAAGTAGGACTGAAGATCACTTTGTACAGTGTTCAATGCTGATTACTGTTGAATAACTGGTTGGTATCCAGTTGGTTATCATATCTGGAAATAACAATGGGATTACCTATGTATCAAAATCTCAAAAGCTCCAGTTTAAGGTCCTCACTTTACACTGCTCTTCAAAGATCTGAGGACATTTACCAATCTCCATCTCTGCCTCTCCAGCCACTCTGACCAACAGGCCCAGTCAGAATTTGTGTCCCCTTCTTTATAGTTTGGCCTTCTGGTTTGCTAACTTTCTCTTTGCTCTTTGTATGGGTATGAACATTCAAAACCCTTGATAACTTCAAATGCTGCAGGATACCACAACATCTCCTGGGCAGGTAGTAGAAATGGCACCTCAAAACTTGCACAGTGCTTCCAACTGCACTTCACATGAGTCTTATCAATCCTCAAGTGAGTTTGTCTGCTTTGTCTGCATTACAATGGAACATTCAACACAAACTTCAAAACACTGGAACAGATTAAACCATCCAAGAAACTTGAACAGCCCAGGTTCACTTATGACAGATGGAACTCAATGCAAGACAATCCCAGCAAGGGGTCATCAGCTGGGCAGTATATGTTTCTGGATGCAATCTGTCACAGCCTGAATCTCTTGACCTTCAAGTCACACTTCATGGACCATTTGTTCTCTCTGACATTTCCTGGGAAATAGAAGTAGAATTACTAACACATTCCCCAGAGGAATATCCCATTTTGGGAGGTATTTAGGGGGTCTAGTTACATAAAAAGCATATTTCTTAAAATAAGGAAATAATTAGAAAATAAATTAAGATATGCATAATTTGATCCAAAATGATCCAAAATCTCTATGAAAAATTTGTGTAACCACATACTCATTTTTTTAGTATTGTATTCAGTCTCTGAACCGGAAAAATATCTTACTGATGGTCACTGATACACTAGTCATAAAAAAAAATTTTTTAATAGGAATATAATTTTTGGAAACCTGGTGTACTGTAACTTCTCCATTTAGACAGTCTTTCTGTACACTAGAAGAAACTCCAGATAAAGTCTCATGGTAAAACAAAATCCACACATTTTTGTCTATAACTTATTACTCAACTTTTTATCAAGTAACTTTGTAAGAAACTGAGAGAATTTTGTCAGAAAAATCAAAATACCTCTTGCCTTATTAGAAAAACGATAAATCCATCAAAAAAGTCTGAAGAAGTTGCACCAGAAGTTCAGTTCCAACAGAAAGCTTCTATGAAACCAAAACTTAACAGTTCTACTGATTCCTACTGATTCACAGGACTTTTACGAGAATGATTCTGCAAGTAGATTTGTACTGATGGTCTCCCTGCTACTGGGTTTGGGGCTTCCTCCTGTACGGCAATTTTCCTCAGTTTAGTTCAGTAACTTGGCAAGTGTAGAATTGATACGCATGTAATTGTAAACTTACACTTACAGAGAACTACAATATCAGAATCTCAGGAAGATGTCTCCATAACTATTACTGAATTAATCGTTTCGCTGGTAATTGTACCTAAGTAGATGGAAAAGAACTTGAAATTTGGAACAGAAGGGAAGCCAAGGAAGCTGGTGAAATAACAGCTCTGGAGAACATACAGGGATGTATCAGAGGGCTCTAGGGTTGCCAGGACACCAGCAGAGTACCAGATATTCTGAGATTGTGGGGTTGGGTGCTACATGAGAGTCACAGCTGTTGAGACATAGAATGGTAGAGGGACCCTTGAAGTATCTACTTTGTGCTGTACCTTGCCACTGATGTGGCACAGAATGGCAGTGTGTAGCTGCCTCCACAGTGGGAAGGCCACAGTAACCTCTAACTGTAAAAATATGAAATTTCATACACTTTGTAGCACTTCTTTGCAGCAGGGCTGGATTTGGACACTAGGAGATGAAATACATGAACAAGCTGCTAATCTCCATCCTTCACGCAAAGCCAAGTCAAAAATGAAGGGTGGCTGAGTTGTGCCTCCTTTCATTCAGCTGCAGAGACTGGCAAAGAACAGTCCTTTATACATCCCCATGAAACATTTTAATACATCTTCAAGACTCAAATGGGCAAGATTTGGATATGAAAGTGATTATTATCACTGACATCAATGGAGCATGACCAGATTCTATCTTTTATAGGAAATTAACTTTTGCATGCTACTGATGTTAGCAATAGTTACTCATTAAAACTGGTGCGCAATATCCTGGGTTGTTCCATCAAACAGAATCTCTCTGATCCATCAATAAGTCAGAATCATTCTGATATTGTGGTCTGGGTACCCCACCACCTCTTGGTTTCCTAGGGTTTGGTTCACAAATGTTGTTCCGGTTTCAATACTGAAACCAATCGCAGTTTCATAACCTCTCCATACATAAAAGTAACAGAAAGAAAGAAAAAAAAAAAAAAAAAACAAAAAAAAACAAAAAAAAACAAACACCAAAGCATCTGAGCATTAATACACCATGTTATAGTTGTAGCTGAATGCTCAACTCCAGATGTTCTTTTTTTTTATGTAGCATAAGTGTCGAGTATAAACAGTAAAAGCAACTCTGGAAAACAAAAGAAATTATTTTTCCCACACTTCATTTAACCTCCCAGAGAAAGCTGAAGCACTGAAGAGATGTAGAAATAAATCCATCAGAATTAGAGCCCAGATGCAGGTTAGTCTAACCTTAGCCCCATCCTTTCCACATTGAAAGTCACAGTGTGTGCCTTAAGTATTATGTACTCAGATGTGTCCGTGCTGTAAGAAGTTCTTAAAGAGAAACAACAATAAGAACACTTCAATTGTCTTAAGTATTCTTATTCAAGTATTATCTTAAACTTGATAGTGCAATCCACACTCTGGGCCAGCAGACCTTCACACAAGAGTGCAGGTCTGTCACTTTCTTTTACTGATGTGGAAGGAAAAATAGCACCTAGCATTTTCCCCAACTGTAAAAAGCATTAAAAGAAAAAAAAAAAAAGAAAACAAAAAAGAAAACTATTGCAAGTGTCTCACTGATACAAGAATAAAAATAAAAGGCAGGAAAACCACAAAGAAGTTCATCTGAGGCCAAGACATCTGAGGCAGGGCTTATGATTGCTTTCTCATGCTCTACTCCCTTGCTGAAAACTGATAGACATCTTCCATTTACAGTACTATGTGGCCATCGGCCCACAGTTCAGGGTTGTTCATCTTCTTCCAACAAGGTCTCCAGCAGTCAGCTTTGCTGAAGCACTGAAGTTTTCCAGAGTGTTCTTTCTGCTTTGGGAAGTTATCTCCTCAGTGTAACATACAATGCTGCTTAGTCTCAGGACAAAACAACCAAAGTTTTTTTCCACTTTTGCAAGATTACTGGCTTTGTTCCAATGGGTATTTTTACTAAAAGGAATACAGAATAAGACCACCACTAGGTCTGACTGGCCTCTGCTACCCCCAGAGCAGGGCTCCCTCAGACACAAGTCATGCTGAGCTGACCTACAATTTTGTACACAAAAAAAGCATAAGATAAAGCCACAGAATGAACTGCTCAGGTAACTGCTAGGCATGAGAAATGTGACCTAACTAAGCTTCGTCTTAGGTAAACAACTTGTCCAAGTCTAAGGCCATCAGCCTTCTTATGAAGAACTTGCTTGCCTTCTGCAAAAGAACTGAAGGGAACTCAGGAACTACACAGATTTATGTTTTATTCCTTTTACCCAACTAACAAACAAGAAAGCTTTGTCCTTCCTTTCTATCAAATCAATAAAAAAGTCTTGGGTAGGGAAGGTAATTCCTTAAATTAATCAAGTATCTCTTAATCCCTTCAGAAAAATTGTCTTCCTGACTTCCAAAACGGAGATGTGAAAGATCATTTTCAGTCTTGTCTATGCATTGCTCAGTATACAGCTATACAATATAACTTTACCTACACAGAAACCATTCTAAGCAAGATATAAGTACACATTTTTAATATTTTTACTTACTGCAAATCATTCTTCTTGCTAGTAGACTCTTCTTTTTCACCAATAATTATTGATCCTAATTTAATGCAGCTTCTACAGTTTATTTCATCCTCATCTACTTTAGTATCAATCAGCTATTTTCTCATTTATCTTACAAATGTATACAAGTAATATGAAAAAATATCCACCCACCATGAAAAGGGTTTCATAGTTTTCAATCATCTTTTGCACAACAGCTATGATAGCAGTACTCTCTTCAGCTCGAGCTGAGCTCTGAACTGAGAATTCTTTGTCTGTAGATTTCTGCTTGTGCAACAAGTTAGGGCCAAAGATGGTGGCAAGGTTAAGCGATGTCATTTTGTTCCCAGTAATCTAAAAAAGAGAATAAAAATGAGGTGGGGTCTCACAGGGCCTAATGTATACAGATATGTATATAGACAGATCTGTACACACTCATACCCCTACACACCCATACACGAACACACACACACTCTCTGCCCCCCCTGATTTGGTAGATGCTACATTTATCAAAACCAAAACCTGCTGCTTGTCAATAAAAAATGAACAACACCTTGTTTTGAACATCTCTGCAACAAGCACTGTAGATTTTTGGGCTATATTTTCAAATGGATTAGAGGAGTAGAAGGTGGAAGTGTTATCTGCCCTACATTCCCTGGGAGCTCAACAGTGGCATACTTCTGAACTCAGAGCAACCTCCCTCCTACTTCAGCATCTCAGCACGTTACCGTCTCTTAGGACCAAATGCTGAAAGCTCCTGGCTTTCTCAAGTAGCATTCATGATTTGAAACATATACAGTGATATTTGCCATGTTTAAACTGTTGAGATAATTAAGGAGCAGGCTTATTTTTTTAATGAGTATTTTCCTGTATTTCTAGAACATGCCAAATGTTTACTTGTTTGGTGGCTTGTTTAAGTTTGTTGGGGTTTTTAGCTTTTTTCCTACTTTTATAAACCTGTGCTCAAGGAAGCAACAGTAACCTGAGTTTTGAGGAAGTAAAAGGCTAGGAATACACACTAGACTAGGCAGGAATTGAAAAATATGTCATATATATTATTACATCAAATTTTCATTGTCATATTTGTGATTAGATTACTATTTTCCCCTTCTATTCTTCAACAAAAAGTAGAGGTCACTTGAACTAAGAATTTTTAAAAAGGATATAAAGAGACATCAAAGAGAGGTAGTAAAAATAGAACTTCGAGAAGTGAGTTATACAAAACAGATGATTTCAAAGTAGTGTTTTTAATTTTTTTTTGTAGATGATCATTCACCAAATACTGCAGTCAATCTTACAACTGCACGGACTACACCTGGTTTATTTTTTAAAGAACACAACTAGACAGCACAGTATAAAGCTTGTCTTTTTATTGGTAGTAGCAGTGTGTAATTTTGGAAAGACGTCTGTACTAAGTAGGTGCATGGGCAGTCATAGTAAACAGGTTGGCTCTTTGTTCAGAGACTCATCCCAGCATGACTGTGAGAACAGCACACCCTTATTTGCACCCACCAAGCACCCAGTTGTTTCTCAGGTGACCTGTTTTTTTAACTCTATTTGAGTTTTGAGCCACCAGGCACAGGCACATGGTGCCTCAAGTGTGCCAGGGCAGCCTCCAGCTGTGCCCAGATCTGCGTGTGCAGGCTGTTTGTACAAACAGTGAGCCTTTTCTTAAGGGCAGCCTCAGGGCATCCTTAAAAATGTAAACATTTCCACTGAAATTAACTGAATGAGTAATTTTAATAAAGTTAGTCATCCATCTTCATCTTTGTGAGAGAAGGGTTGTTGAAGGAAATCAAGAAGAGGGCCTCTGTGCTAAAAGCTTGGCTATCTTCCTTCTTCCTTCCAGTGATAGCAAACACTCTGATAAAATACTTTCTCTTACACTGTATGCCTTTATTCACTTAATTGTTCATAAATAGCGTAAATAATTGTGACCAGAATACTGTATTATCTATAAAAGGTATCCATAATATTCCCGATGCTTACAATACTGTCAAGATAGCTTACATAAATCTGCCTTACCAAAATACCTGTGGCAAAGCTGATGTACAGCAGTTGAGCCAAATGAACTCTATTAAGCAGCATCCCCTAGCCCTGCAATAAGATCCTCTTGGGTACATTCCTGAACCAACAGAGAACTCTTTGCAGGACCAGGGGGACCATGACCTTAGCTGGCTTATACATGTTTTTAAGCACAGTAAACTATTACAGGCTGCTCTTTCTAAATGCTTTCCATCACAGTGATACAGGTTTTTATCAACTCCTTGCTGAGAACAAAAATAATAGCATTTAAAGTTGATTTAAAAGTGAAATAGACCTTGAAGTCACATACAACACTCGAAGTTAGGACTTGTAAAGATGGAATAACTGGAAGTTAGGATTTGAGGCAAAAAATTGGCAAAAATAAGTCTCAAAGTGTCAATTGTTAAAATCAGACAAGCATCCAAATTTGACAAAATCAGCAGGACTTTCCATCTGGAAGACAAAATTCTTGAGGATTTCCTAAGAATCTCAGAAGTAGTCTCTGCTGCAGTTCAGAGGACTGAGAAGTCCTTCCACAGATAAACCAGTATATTTTTGTCAAGCACTGACAGACTATATCCATTTTATTCAGTTAACAGAGTTGCCTCCTTTTGCACAGCAGCCTACTATTCAAGCCCTTCCCTGGCAGGAAATGGGAAGCCTGGATTTTCAGGTCTCCTCTAGTATGAATGGGCACAGGTGCAGATGTGAGAATCTGCTAGAGCTCAGCCCCATGGCTGTGGGCATTCTTGTCTCTGTGGGATGAGGGCACATCAAACTCTCCACTGAATTTGGTCCAGACTGCAACAGTTAAGGAGGTCAGAAAGAAAATAGGCAAAGATGAACCCTGACTCCAGCTAGTGATAAGGTCTGTCAGTTGCAAGGATGCAGCTGGAGTTCCTGTCCTCTGTTTATTTTCCACTACCCAGGGCACACAAGGAAGCTAAGAGAGCCCAGAATTGAACTGCTACGTCCAAAAGTGATATAAAAAAGCAACAACAGAGAATGAAAAGAAAATGAAGAAGCATATCCTTTCATGCCTGACCTTTTCTGAGTACTCTTCCCATAGAATATTATGGGATAAAACAAGGCAGCAGGGGAAGGATGGATGACATTAGATGTTCTTGACAGCAAGGCTGGTACACTGAATCTCCCAAAGGAAGTGGTAGATGCTTTACTGATTAAGTCATACAAAAATTAAACTCTCACAGCCCTAAGAACATAGTAAACAAATGGCAGAAGTGCAGGCAAACAGATTAAGTCTCTCCTATCTTTCAGGGATATGCCACCATTGTGTATGTTCCAAGGCTTTGAAGATCTCTTTTCAGACCATGACTTAAGTAAAGTCAAAGGACACAAGTGACCAGGACTTACCTCTTGGCCATCCTTGTCTCTGGTGTCTTCTGCATGGCCAGCTACTGTGGAGAGGAACTGCAGCAGGCGGTGAAGGGTATCGCAGTTACAAGGAGGTAGAAGATAAATGAGAAGCTGTAAGGTGCTGAGCTGCTCATCTGGCTCTAATACTAAGAGGGGAAAAAATATGTTCTAAGAAATCACTCCAACTAACCTAAAAGCAGAACAAATATACTGATCCCCAACCCAAAGGAAGGTATAGGAATAGCTTTGTTTAAGAATCATTTTCCTTACAACATCAGAAGAAAAAGAGAAAACTCTAAGGAAACATCAAAGCTATAAGAACTACTGCTATGGGATTTTTGCCTTAGTTGGTCAACATTTTGCTCACAAGTTCATAGGATTTTTCTTATCCTAAAAGAGAGAAAAATCCATGTTTTACACTCCATCACTTACTGGATGCAAATATTCTTAGTTTTCTATTTACTCCATTCATTTAGGTATAGCTACTGGTATATACAGTAGTTGTCAAGCATTCCAATCAGGTTTATGCTTCGGCCATTTAAAATCAGTTTTCTAACAGTTTTTCATCTTGCAAAAGTACCAGGAGATTGGAAAGCAACCAGAGAAATAAAGGATATTCTGCTACCACCACCACCTGAACCACCTACCATCTAAATGGTAGCCAGTGCCAAAGGTGGGACAGAGGCAGGATCTCAGACATGAGGGCTAGAAAGCATCTGAAGAACCCAAACCAGCCAGCTGCTTAAGCTTGAAATGTCCCACCTGACTTTTTCCTAAATCCCTGAGAGTCTGAACTTGGGTCTTAGGCAACACAATTAGGAGTTCTTAATATGAAGGTTTGAGAACCATCAAAGAAGAATGAATGAAAGAAACAAGATGAAGAAACTTAATTTTTTCAAGCCATTCTGGAACTTTGGTCAGTAGACAGATCTAAAAATTTTAAGATACAAGGATTCAAATGGGAGTCTGTGACCTGGCACTGCTGGATCAATGACAGGGTCAGATTTTAATACACAACATAAATTCCATCCTTACAAATGCAAAAATATGCACAGTTAATGAAATCCTTCTTGTTCTAGTTTTCTAGATTATATTTACACAGTATAAAAACCAAGAAGTAAAACCAAGACCTCAGTAAATTTATACTAAAGAATATACTATATTATTTATATTAATATATAATATTTATACACTATATTGTATTATATAATATATACTATTGTATATTAAATATACTATATACTTTATCATGTATTATACAAATATTTGGAGCAAACCAAGGCCAGAGCATTAAAGGAACAGAATAAAGGAAGGCTATTAGTAGAGATCAAAGAATTCAAACAAATTAGCCTTTGAAAATTGTGAAATCAAGACGCTGTAGAGCTCACAGAGAGTGTTGATGAAAGGTGTATAAAGCTCTCTGGTGAGAAGTGGGTCAGGCATGTCACGCAGAAATTCCTTTAACAAGGCAGCAACATCATGAATGCTGTGCTCCTCATCTAATACAACATCTACGCCTCGGTCAAACTCTTCACGTAACTGAAAAGGATCATGAGAGAAAACCATAGTCACTTATTGTCCCCATCAATACATCCCAACACAGAAAATCTTTTAAGAACCAGATTTACTCATTTTCTCTTTCAAGACTGAGCATGACTAGTCTTTGGTAAGGTCAAAGATATAATTCATATCTAATTGCTGCTTATTCCATAATATATAACTTAAGGTTTGTACCAGATTGCAATAAAATACAATTTTCTTTCCAGCTAATATATGACACTCTTGTATGAAAACATGTATCTAAGTAAAATTTTTGCAGAAATGAAAAGGCAGAAACCAGAGAGAATAAGGAAAATTACAAGACAGGCTCTTGTATCACCTTACTGCATTATCCCTGGAACCAGAAAGACTAAAATTGCATTTTGTAACACTTATGAATTTTGTAGAAAAACATTATTAGTAAGATCATGTTACTATCCACAAAATTCACGTTTCTCTTGTCATTTAGGACTGTATGTAAAGACAGGTAGCAAGCAGAAAGGTTTGCTAACACTTCACAGCATTCCTTCACACACACCTCATTCTGCCTTCCTAATTTAATTATGCTCATTAAATAATCATCATTACAGAGTTCACAAACAGCAAGCTAACATCATTACAAGGTACTGCTAGTTTTTTTTCCCCTGCTTTGGTCCTCAGACAAATGCTGTGTAATTCAAAGGCATCACACTTCCCAAAGGCAGATGAAAACACTCTCCCAAATCTGAGACACCTTATGGAAAGGTAAAAGCTTGCCCTTCTGGAGGGATTTTCCAAAAGCAAGAGCAGAATACTTTCCTCAGGCTGACAGCTTCACCTTTTACTCTTTTTGCATTTTGAAAACAGTCAAGAGGTTTTAAAACTATTTTCTAGAAAAAAATTTGTACCTTTGCTAACATTATGAGGTATCGCTATGTCACCTATTTTCTCAGAGAGTGATTACAGCTAAACCTTATAAAAAAAGAAATCTGAGGTATTAGGTTTCTTCACCAGTAATACTATAAACATACCAAAGAGAGGAAAGAAGCTAAGTCACAAGCAAACTATAACCCTGTAAAACTTTGTGGCAAATCTTGATCACGTGCAAATCTATCTTCAGTGTGTTCAGTGTGAAAATCTTTTGTTTTCAGCTGAGATTGTGCTTTCATAATGGGTGTGACAGGTATTCATTAAAAACCACAGCCTCCATTCTCATTTATTAGGATTACTTTTAACATTGTTAATATCAGTCATAATTAATAATAAATAATTACACTATGAAGACCAGAATATGTTCTTTATCTAATATTATTCTTTGATTTATGGTCAAAGATTTTCCACTGCCAATTTGAGGACTACATTCCCAGCTTAATTCTACTCTCTAGACTGGTGACAAATGCAGAACATCCCTGCAGAGCACCACAAATTACCTCAATCCAGAAGATTGTTTCTGCACTTAAGTGTCCAAAAGCAGCTGAGGAAACAAATCAGCACTGCATCAGGAATTTAGACTTCCCAAATAGCTTGCTAAATCATAAACTGCTGTAACAGACTTGAATATGGCACTTGTGATCCGATATCCTGTGAGACCTACAGAGATGTCCTAACCAGCAAAATATCACAGAAGCTTTGGTGAGATGTGGCCACATTTCAGACCCAGGTATCATGGCTGTAAAAACTGTTTATTGTACATTTCAACTTTAAGTCTTTCAGACTCCATTCACATGGAATGCTCTCAGACTTCTGGAAGATACAGGTGGTGAACTACAGCATCCACTGAATCTTATGATATGAGAGATGAGGACATCTGTGCTGGAACAGATGAGATGAGAGAGAAAGAGAACAGACTGCTCTCTTTCATAGGAGAGCAGAGCTCCATCTATTTCACTCTTCATCCTCAGGGTTGAAGCTGTCACAATGTCACCAGGCCCAGCATCAAGGGTTGCCCACCACAACCTTGGCAACAATGCTCTGCTCAAGCATCAGTTCCAGACACAAGATGGTACCTGGCATCTTGATGTACCAGATCTACCACCTTGAGTCCACATGAGCTTGGGAATCTCTGTCCTACACCTCAATGAACATGAAGGAGGAGTTTTGCAAGAGATGCACGTTCTATGTTTTCTCTTCCTGCTCACCAATCAAAACCACCTCTGGCACACACATCTACTTACTTATGTATTTACTGCAACAAACTACAGTTGAAACAGGACATTTTCTAACTGGGGAAGGAAGGAAAACAAAATATGCTTACTTTCTACATAAGAAAAACTAATGAACGAATGCAAAAGCACACCAAAATCAGAGTGCTGGGTTTGGCTTTCTATGGTTCAGAAAATGAGTGGAATTTTAATTGAATCAAGACTTTCCCATGTGTTCATGTTGACAACATTTATTACTATAACTACAAAACTACAAGAGCCAAGCTGATGCTTCCTTGCTGTTTAATGAAATACATCAGTTCACCTAGTTCAATAAATTAGTCCATGTAATAAAAAACAGATACCCAAATCTCTTGATTTCCTCACCTATTGAAACCAAAGTCAAACCAAAGAACAAAAAGTGGCCAGAGTCATAAATGTTCAGAGTAAGGTTTAGTTTACAAGTGAATGATAGAAGCTCTCTGCTTTTTCCCCCGACGTGATGCAATTGTACTCACCCCTAAATGATTATGTACATTTTGACATTGAAGCCTGCAATGCAAATGTGAGACAACTTCAACACTTTATCTAGTTCAGTGTTGATCTGAAAACTGCCTCTGCAGATGCTTTTTTGGCCTAATGTAACACCAGATACTCAAGAATAGAAATTGCTGGAGAATGAGCTACAGTTCAGTAGGCTGTACTGTCCTACCAGCCAAAATCAATTCACTTTAGCTATTCAAAGTAACTTTCCAGAAGGATAAAACATTACACTATGAAGTTTTTGCAACTTTTTGCAAAGAACTATAAATTCTGGGATCAGATGCAGTCAAGCTTTCTTTTGCCTTTTTTTCTGTTTGATGTTTTTGGTCTTAAGTTCTTTGAAGGGATATTTTCCTGTATCTTTTTATCCCCTCCTTATGCATCATGCAAACACTAACCACTTTCTCCACTGCTCTAATTCACCATGTATTCCCAGCTTCTGGGAATAACAGTGAAGGTAGGTATACCTAGGAGCTAACACCCACACTTGACTTTACCTCTGGAACCTAATTGTACACTATCTCTGCTTTCTCATAATTTGGCTGAGACTAAGAGTTGGAAGGGTCTGCTCTGACCTTGAAATCTAGCAGGGATAAAAGAAAGGTGATATTTAGGAGCAGGAATCTTAGGGTCAAAGAGATTGTTCTGTACTTGCATGTTTTCTCATACTGTGAGTTTTCCAAAGAAGATTTACAGTTTGAGTTTACTTTGGGAGCTTCAGCTGTTTCTGAGATGAAACGAACAGCCAAGATTTTTTTTCCCCTGCAGTGTGACCTTTGGAAAATTTCTTCACTGTAGTTTATTTGGATCTCCAACCCTGTGCTACTTTTCCAGAGCAAAACATACAGAGACTATTAACCTGCTGAGAACCTAACAAGGATTTCACCAGATGTAAAAGATACTGGAAATAGCCTTTTATGAGCCATCAAAAAAACCAGTGGAGTCACTGACTCAGAAAGCCTAAATTTCACCATGCTACAGATGGGAAAAAAATAACAACCTAAGGAATCAGATTTATTTGTATCATAGCTGATGAAAGAAAACCATTTATGTATCCACTCACCTGTCTTACTCTCTTTTTTGAGCTTCCAACTCTGAATATTCCTACTGTCTGGAGACCTGCAAGTGTAACACATCATAGCACTATTTTATTGTTTTAATTTTCTCCTGAAAAGTGCATTGAACCAAAGCATTCTGACCTATGTGTGTACTTATAAGAACAAATAAAAAAGCAAAATATTTCTCCACAAATGTGTACTTACCATGCTGATGCAAGACTTGGTCATGATTAAGAAGCTATCCAAAAGTGGCTTTTAAGGATCACACTTTATCTGCAAAATGGCACCTCTGTGACATTTCTTGTGATGTCACTTTGGATGTGCCACTGCTATGAGGAACAACGGTATGCAGAAACTGAGGCACTGCTCAGGGTTTGGAGGTGTAACTTCCAGGACAGCCATTATAGGAAACAGGCAGGAAAACAACTAAATATGTGGGTATTGAGCTGTGTATTTGGATACAGGATGAAGCTGGTATTTAGGATAAATCACTGGCTCTAAATTTCCTGTCAAGACAAATTTGAGAGTCTCCTTCAAAGGAGGCACAGAGGCGGACTATGAGAGGGCAGAACTTCAACAGGGAGTTGCGTTCAGTTTATAAGGTAGGAACAGCTACTATATAGAGGGAAAGCTATGAAGAAGCATTGTGGTACTTTAGGCAAAGTGCAGAAGTGTGTCATTTAGATTTAAAGTGATAAATTGGTGATAAATTGGTGTTGCCTGCTATTTCGTATTTCATTTCAAATTCAGTTCAAACCTTCTTCTAGCCCTGTAGAAAGCCACTATAACGACAACAAATGATAATATGGTTCTCAAATGGACATGTAGACTAACAGGACCTGAAAAATTTGAGAGGTGACATGGTCTTTAGCAATGACAATATGAGTGGAAATTTTAGAGCCTTAAGGGCCTGTGTACATAATATAATTTTACATGGTTATACACTTTTGCAAAAGGCATGAAATTATTTATAAGCTTGGAAGTTTATGGACTAACAAGGGCTACTCTGCAGCTCTAATCTCTACTGACATACAGGAAGTGTAAAATTACCTTGTGAAACAAATGCCTTTGCTGAAAAAGGACTCATGCATATAGGCAAGTATTTTCACTTGGTCCATCATATAGCCTGGAATGATGTTGCCACAGTGCTCATCTTCTACCATCTCTAAGTTTCTCTCACTGCCAATGACTGTCTTGTGGACAGCAGATTAAATTTAAAATTGAAGAATTTACCCCAGATTATATCAGATTATTGCACTGTGGTATATTATAGTTTACTCTTAAACAAAGCACAGTAACCCATCATAAATTTCCTTTAAAAGAAAACTTCAATGTAAAGGAAATATTTCCATAAAGAGCATCAAATAGAAAAGAACTTTGTTATGACAATGCATTAAAAGGATTAAAAAATTTATCACAGATGATCAGGTGACATAAACTCATAGTATCCAAGTGTTACTCAGCTGGATGGCTTTTTTGGCTGACTCAGATACTTTTATGTTCTTCAAATTCAGCTACCTTTGCTTAAAGGGATGGAAGTCATTCATCTCAAATTTAATCATCCCATACTTACTTGTCAGCCACGGTATCTAATCTCTGTAAAAGACTAACAGTGACTATCTTTTGCAGTGTTCCTTGATACATTTGTAAGGAAGATAGTTATCAGCTATCAATTGTGAAAGCTCAGCATTGTTGTTAAAATTGCAGTCCCTCATCTGCAAAAGCTTTTCATTCAGAGTTAGTAAATGATTTCTTGCTGGTGAAATTAGCATCAAATACATCATTTGCTGTTACAATCACCATTATTTTATGGTTTGTTGATTATCTGACCATGTGATAACTCCATCTTGCTGTGGCCAGGTCATTTCAATTACCATTAAAAACTTTACAAGGCTAAGATACATTGGTGGAGATGGTGAGCAGATACCCAGATTGACTATTGCTTCTGCATTATGTAAAGCTGTGGGAGGCTTGTGTCTGGACAATCATGAACACATAGGAAGAATACTGGCATGAGTCTGTAATTTCCTTTGGAGAGAACAGGCCTGAGCCTGAGGCTGGTCAGGAGGAATCAAGCCAGAGACAAACTGAGTATTCAGCCTTCAAGCCTTGCAGTGAACAGGAAGAGGCTACTTGGAACTTAAAATATATTTAGCATGTAATTCTTTCTTATTCTGAAGCCCCTCAAATATCAAAAGTCTTACAGTATAAATAGTTCATCCACATCTCACACCTTAAGATCCACTGGTTGTGAAGAATAACTCCAGACTGACTGGCACATTTCAGACTTTTTATTCTGAAGGTACAGGTAAACTTGTGGGGTGTGAAGAACCATTTCTGCAGAACTGAGCATGCCGGTACAAGATCTCCAAGAAAAAGCTCTAGTCCTGTGCTCTATAGGCCAATTTACAAGCTTGTAACATAGATCTTCAGTTTGGGAAACTATCATGTACAAAATTATTTGTGAGACATTTTTAGCAAGCAGCAAAACAGGAGGGAAAATGTCTAGCTTTCAGAGATGCCCTTGCAAATGGAAGCATATACTTACTTCTCAAAATAGGCATTCATTTATATTATAGTAAAAATACATCTGTCACTCCTGGGAAAACAAAATATTCTTACCATGCTTTTCCAAGTGCTGGCAGCAACTATCTACAAGCCGAGGAACCTGCCTGTAAATAGGGTTCAGGCTTAGTTTCTTATCTCTTGCCTTTTCTTTCTTGCTCTGGGCTTCTGCAGGCAAAGAGAGCTGGAGAGCCTCCAACAATCTTGAGTGATTGTCATCAAGATCTGTAATAGAGTCCACAGACATCGCGCCCTGTAAAGCACACACACACGCGAACAATCAGTAGGGCTGGGGAAATCTCAGCATCACAGGACGTCCAACAAAGACTTTTGCCTACCAGCATTTTAAACAAACTAATATAAAAATACAATTAGCTACAACATTTTTATAAATCAATGAAGTTGTAATACCAGTCTAATGGATAGGAAAAATCACTATGGCACCAATGTTATTCTTATCATATTACAACAAGTACAAATTAAAATACTGAAAAAAATGCTTTCTAGTCTTTCACTCCATCTTTTACTGATGTAAGTCTGCACATAGTGCAGGGCAAGGATTAATCATGGTCTGTGGGTGCACCTCAGAAGTACCATATTCATGCATGGAGATATATAGATATTTTTAAATCTTATTGCCGACTTCTTCTGTAGCTTGGACCATTGTATCAGTGAAACTTATGCAAAATGATTTACAATCATACATTATATACAGTTAACAGTTGATATCACAAATACATACAGCTGTGGAGTTTAAAATAATCCCACTCTATTACAGAGCAAAGATACACCAGAGAAGTTGAGGGGTAATATTTTTTTAAATAATTCTATTCCACATATCTTAATATTTTAAAATCATTAAAATTCCAATGAAAGCTTTGAAATCCAGGTTTCAATTACAGCAAGGTGCAAAAGTTCAAACAGTCTGTAAAGGATAAAGCAGCACAAGCAGCCAGAGGTTTCTGGTATGTTTCAATTTTCACACTTCAAAAACAGGACTTTTTTTTTCAAAGCACAAGATTAGTGTCACTTCAAAACTACCATTTCTCTCAAGTCTCATTAAACCTATGAGGCAAAAACATTCTAGGGTACATGTAGTCTTACAATAATAATAATAATAATAAAACACAAAGAAAAAATTCAGGTTTTATTACTATTAAAAATATCTGTTGTAAACTATCTTTTTCTTTCCAAAACAAAGCATAAATTTTACCATAACATAAAATGTACTGTACAGGGATGCAACATGTCATCCTAAGAATTAATAGTGAAAATGTAAATTCCTACTCAAAACTTTTCTGACAACTACAGTTTGCTAAAAGCTGACAGGCAATTTAAGGACTGCTAGTCAGAACTCTATGTCTATTAAATGAGAACTCTACAATTGCTTACGAGGGAATTCAAAGCTCTAAAAGTATTTTGTTCCATCAGCTTAGCCAACTGAACTTTATGAAGATTTTCAACTAACAGGCAAAACTCACAAAAAGTCCACCGAGATTTTAAACTCATTGATAAATTTCTAGTTCATAATACCTTAAAAATACCATTTAACTTATCAGGTATAGTTCTGTTTCTTGTAACTCATGGTAGATGTATAAATGAAGCACAGGGAGGTTTTTAGGGTTTTTTTTTACCCACATTACTATAAACAATTACTAGATCCTTTAGAATGCAACTTCTGACCTTTATTTCTAATGTCTCTCAAAAGTACATCTGCTTGATTCCTTTCACCATTTCCTGCCAACAGGAAACAAAAACACAAACAAAAAAAACCCTCCAGACCAAACAAGAACCTCTGGCTATGATCCATGTGTGTAAAATTCCAAATGAACGATATTTTGATTTTATTTAAGAGTTTGGCATTCCAAACATCAAATGAATCAAATGAATCCTAACCCCATGACTGCAGCCCCTGTGTGACAGGTGCCCACCTTTATACCCTGCCTTTACTGGTCCTTTCCTCACCTCATGAATCGTTACCAGAGTCACTTAAATCGGATTCAGATCCCTAAAATAGATGCAAATACAGTCAGTTCAACGTGGTCCTTGGGCATTTTATCAAATTTGTGGATTAACTGGCTTTAGGAAGAGTGACCTTGAGTTCAGTGACTGAAGTCATGGCTTGGCAATACCAAGTGCAGGCCAGCTCTGATTTTACACAGTGCACAACAAAACATTACCAACATACTCCACAAATCCAGCTCAGACTCAGCCAGACCTATTAGTTTGGGCTCAGACAGACCTGCCTGACTGCTGAGGAACAGTGGAGGAGGAGACTGCACACCACTGCCCACTGCTCTAGGTCTAGTAACACACACACTGCAGTGCCCAGCAACTAAAGAAAATCAGTTCCACCTACCAGGCATTGCCTTTGCACATAATGGATACCAGTCCCTGCTCCCCATGATGAGTTCAAAACTAAATACACTGGGGAAGTTTTAAGCAAAGCACACAGAAACATGAAGGAAAGTGGATTTTAAAGTCTGAACTTCCATCTGCTGGGTAAAAATCCTACACAGAAAATGCAGCAACAGTGATTTTTGTCAAGCTGCTGGAGAGAGAACCACAGCACTCACACCATGAGCTCTGCAGCCAGCTTTACCTTCTTCTACCTCTTACTGAAAGTCTCAGCTGAGTGTTTGAAGACTCACTTTTGTGTTTGAAATACACAGAAGTGAATGACACAGCTGCAAAGAAGTGAATGGTGCAATGATAAACAATCCCTCCAGCTTAAGTTTAAGAGGACTGCACTCCAGGTGTCTGTGCAGCATTTTTGTGATAAATTGGTTGTATCAGTTGCGTGTACTAACAAATTATTTTTTCTTTTTTTTTTTTGTAAGCATTTGTCAGTTGAAAACAGTGCAATGGTGCTCAAGAGATAAAAGGTAAGTGCAGTCTTCTTTATCATCCCCTAAACAAGCTCATGGCAGACGAGTAAGTGCACTGATAAACAGAATTATTAAGACAGACAAGATATGGGACACGAGTTGATATTAATGTTAAACAATTGAAAATTCATTAAATTCATTCGCTAAGTTCATTCCCTAGAGAAAATGCCAGCTCCCTCATGTCATACTGCCCACCTTAGTCTACTCTTACTTCTCGGTAGGTGGAACATGTCCTGCTGCATCCTCATGGCTATGGACTAAAGGCTCCAATTCTGCACTCTGATAGCTGTAGTACCAGTATTGACAAAAAATCCCCAACTATCCAAACAAACAAAACAAGCAAAACACTCCCTCAGAACTTGGTCCTGATGGATCTCTGTGGATGTACCAAAGGATCCACGTTCTTGTGCTTGCTCACTGGTCAAATATTTGTCAGAAATCTTATCATCAAATCTTTGTGAAAAGAACAGCAGATGAGTCACCTCTGGACACAAGAATTATCTTTCTCTCCTATGAAAAAAGGTTCTGAAGCCAATGAGTACACACAGTGAAGTTTTTTGTCACTGACTGCCAAATTCTGAAAGAAGTTCATGGATTTCCCATTACACTCATTCAATTACTTTGCATTTTTGTGTGAACACAAATGCCTGTTCATATGGTTTGCACAGACCAACAGATGTGCATTAATGAGTATACAAGACTGCAAACATCATGCTTTCCGTTTTGCAGACAGAATACAGACACTTGAAGCTTCAGCTGGCAACTAGACAAACAAAGAGCCCCAAGACCTGCCTTCTTCCTTCTCTTAATTTGCAATTTACTCCAGTTCTACCCCTCTTAAATCCTGGTTTGAAGAGCCCAACAGAGAATTTCTATGAAGCAGGTTTTATCCTAAGGATAAAAGAAGGTGAGGTTCTTAAGAAAATTCTTTTCCAGAGTCTGTTCTTGTACCTTAATTCTTGCTCAGATTTCTTAAAAGGGGTTTTATTCAAAGTATTTTATTATGCAATTTTTTTTCCTCCATTGCAAAAGAAATCAAAAAGCAGGAAAGTCTAGAACCGTTATTCCACAGTAACAAAAGAAAAAAATTACTAACGGTAGAACTGGAAAGTTCAGAGCATAAAATTTACTTACAAGGAACTAAAATGCTAAAAAATTATCAATTTTACATGTAGATTAATATTCAACCCAAACCCACCATTCTGTGTCTTACTGGCAAAGGCATCTTCCTGGCCTGCATGCAGAAAGATCCTTTGAAGACCCTGGTACAAATCTAGTCTGACAACTCCTTACCATGGAGGATATGATATGGGTTAGACCATGAGGATTTTTATTAATATGAGGATAGGGATTAATAGTCAGACTTATTATCAAGTTAGAGCTAGATTAAGATAAGTATACCTATAAATATCAAACACATAGGTTTAGACTTTAAAACTGCTGAAAAAATTAGGTTGAAGACAGATGGAATTTGTTAAATCTAAAAGACTTAGAAGGAGGTAGATAAAGGGAGCAAACAGGAAGACTTCTAGATAACGTCTCTGACTCTTTGTGATCTGTTACAGACTCACAGATCTCTATGACCTTTTCCCACCAGCATCAGCAAAAGAAGATCTCCACTAAAGTTATGAGTTTTCTGATGTTGATGATGCTGACTTTCACCTGAAAAAATCCCACCATTCGAATAAAAAGTATTCCACAGTCCACACACACAACAGGGTTTTCCTGGTCCAGCTAGACCCTCTGGACCTACAATCACACACCCCACTGTGATGTGTCTACTTACACGCCTCCTTGCCCGTGGCGCTGGCTCAGGTGTGTTAGGGGAAGTGGATTCATTCGGTGTTTCTGAGGTTGAGCTGAGAGATGAGTTACTGCTGGAAAGTTCTTTGTTCTGTCTTTTAGTTCCGAATGGCAAAAGAAAGGCCACAAAATCTGAAACATCTTTTTGCTCTTCTCTCTGAGAGTCTTGCTTGAGCTTGTAGGCCCGGTCATTAGCAATCACTTGAGACAAAGGCATTCCGAAAGCCTGAGGAATAAATTCTGCAACAACATCAAACCCCTAATAGTTACCAAAGATCTGGTATTTATTTAGTACAAAAGAATTAACTCTTTGTTTGTTAAGAAAAACAGTCTGAAGTCACTTTAAATATATAGTAATTCCAATGAAGTATTGTACTCTGTAATAATGACAACAGTGCCAGGTTGTCACAGCCCATGGTATCCGAATCATATTTCTAGCCACATAATGCAAGATACACTGCACAGAATCACTTGAGATCAAACCTAATTAAGATGTTAACTTCCACCAAAAGTAACTGGAGTCAAGCACTTCTGGTTACATGTAGGTGGTGCACAGGGGCATCAGAAACTCTGGTAACCATCCTGAGACTGTGAGCCTCGTTGGACTGTGCCAAAGCCCTCTTTCATGTTTCAGATCCCTTCACCAGCCTCCTTTCTCGTGAGTGCTGTAGGGCACCAGAGTCAAGGGGTCCTGGCATGTGCACGGGTTTCACTACAGTTCAGAGTATGAATCCACCTGTGCAGAAAGCTTCGAAGTACATTCACCACTCAGAACAAGCCTTCAAGGATATAGTTTTAAATTTACATAAGAACTATACTGTTTTAAATACTGGTAAGATCAAACCTGTTTAATAGTGGTATATCAGTATGAAGTTCCTTTGTAACAGTAAAAAACTAGGGACACATGGAAATACAGGAGAACATGTTTGTCTCAATTAAGAAAAAGAACATAATCCTATTTCACATCAATATAACTAATGTACAAAACCAGCATATATCTCAGATCTCAAAGTCAAATGCTTAAATGTTTTACAAAATAGAAAAATATTTTACAATTAATCAGTCAGCAACAAAGAAATTCTCATCAATAATTTTCAAATCAGATTATGATATCAGAATAATTTTCAAATTAGAATTAGAATAATTCAGAGATTAGCAGAAGCAAAACCACTGAGACAGATTTCCAACTAGAGCTGGTTTGTGCTCAAAAGAAATGAAAAAAAATAGCTACTGATGCTATTCACCCTGGTGAAAATAAGTGCAACTTCTACTAGGTTCCAGCTTCAGACCTGCTCAGATCAGGAATAAATAAAGCACTAGAGATTAAAACCAAATTTCTTTAACCATCAAAAAAGAAATTATTAAAAAAAAGAAGCACATAGAAAAATTCTTATACACTATACTTCTCTTTGCCACAATCCTGTAAATAATTAAATACCAAAATTCCTCCTGGGATTTTAAGACTCAAAGTGTCTTTGATGACACTTGCAAATTGTATCTGGATTTGTACTAAAGTAAGGCATTGAAAAGAAGAGGATATTTTAAGAATCTTGAATGAGGACACTACTAGTCTATCACACTAAAGAAACAACAGCCCATTGTTCTCATTTGGTAGAAACATTCCTGCTCTTTAGAAGCATGAAATGTTAAGACATGAGTTAACTTTGGTGGCCAAACAAAACTAAATCAGGAAGCAGAGCCTCATATATCAAGCAACTCTGGAGGTGACCTATGAGTAGAATGACACCTAAAACCATCTGCATTTAATTTAGGACAAGAAAGAACATCCTCACACAGATATCAACAGTGTAGGAATTGCCAGTTCCAGGAGTTCAGTCAGACCTTTCCCTCCTGTATCCAGCAGTGTGTCCACAAAATTATAACAGTATTAATTTTTTTGACTGTTCTGAATTATCTTCCTAATGAACATTTAAGATGACAAACTTGAAATGCACATATGCAGCACATGTCCCCTTCTGGCTGTCTAACCGGGTACTTTCTTATACTCCCAGCACCCCTTTTTATTTGTCCTTCTACAAAATTTCCTGAGAAAACTATGTCTATTTATCTGGTTTGGCTCAGAGCTGCTTGTGATTCAGACTGGGAGAGGACAGCAGTATTGAGCTCATGTGATGCCCAACAGCAGGCTGGTGCCATGGATCCTACTTCAACTGAGGCAAGACCAGCAGGACACAAGCTCTCAGCACTGCTTCATTAAACAAGTTTCATTAAAACCACCCTCTCCCTGACTTCAGTATCTGAAGGCTGGCATTTTGAGGTAGGCGTTGCCCCTCCTTGGAAACTCTCAGGTGTGGGATTCCAGGTTTTTAATCGCTCTTGCTCACTGTGGCCCAGAGAAAGGACAATAAGCCTCTACTCCAGGCTGCTCTGATGTAGACCTTCTCAGAGGACATGAACCACCTCCTCGATTTCTCAGTGTCTGGCAGAGATGTGGAACTGGATGAAAACCAACTGGCTGAATTTCAGACTAAATACAGATGGTAGTGGTGCTGGCTGGCAGTGGTAATTACATTAAAGAGTTGGCAAACCCAGTAAAGTTTTCCTCATTTGTTGAAATTAAGAGAATCAGTTGTCCCCTCTGCAGACTGCCTGCAGCCTCAAGCTCCCAGCAAAATGTGTGTGTGTGCTTGCACCATGGGCTGTGGTGGCAGGGAGCATGTTCTACCCACCACTCTTCAGAAGAATTCAATCCCAACAACTTCCTTGTTGGACAGGTAATTAGAGTGAATGTTAGCCCTTCTGACATTTCAGATTCATTAAAAAAGAAAAGCTGTACTCGTGTGAAGTAATTAGCAACCTACGGATGGGAGAGAAAGGGCACTGACTCAAGTCACAAGATGTGCAGGTTCGAGGCTCTGGTCTCACGAGAAAGGTAAAAGGACCAACTGCCTTTTTACAGCTCTAGGGTGGGGATTCCCTCTGTCAGAGAGGTGTCATTTGCATGAAGAAATGTACCTTAAAGCACTGTCTCAAACCTTGGTCTGTTGTATACATACTGAGTGCCAAAGCTACTAAGTTAGTTATTCTATGTCAACTCTACAAAAAATTGATCACTTTTTCAGTGAGGAGACCAAGCAGCTTAAAAAGAAATTTTGCAAAAAGCATCATGTAAAAATGTGAAACAAGCCGGCAGATTGGGCAATCTGCTTGGAAATAAACTTGTATCCTTAGTCAGCACCACTTTTAATACACTCCAGTTTTCAGTGTTTACTGGCAAAGGAGAAAATTTACTATTTTGGAGAAGTGCATAATTTCTCTTACCAGAAAGTCAATCTTGCAGCTGAGGGAAGTTTCTTAATAGAAATTTGATTGAAACTGATATGATCCTAAAAAATCTTTCTTTGGCGGTAAATAATCATTTTCTAATAAAAAGCAGAATGTCACAGAAAAATTCCTAGCCAGATCAAATAAGAGTTTCAGTCAACCCAAATCCTCTTTTTTTGCTAATCAAATGATAATATTCACGATGCTGACCCACATGGTTATAGCTTACCTGACCTCATGTCACCCTGTCCACAGATAGTTTAAAAGACTTCTCTGAAGTTTCAGCTGGTGAAAACTGCTTTCTATCCCACAGAACATAACAGTCTATTAGGAGCCAGTGAGGTCTATACTCTAGATTCGAATGAGGCTTACAGTACTAATAAAGTGAAAAGTAACTATGGGTAGGGTCCTTAGCATTTGGAGTTTTTTCTTAAGTACATCATAAATGCTGGTTTTGGGTTGCTAAAATCCTGTGACCAAGATTTACAAAGGTGCTTGTACCATATCTATTTAAATGACAGGAATAGGGATCAGAGAATAACAAGCTTTTAAATGGATATTTTAATGGGGTCTTTAAGTCAATCCCCCCATCCAGACAGACAGGGTAACTCTGTTTTGCTAACTGAAATCAATTATTTCAGATCTGTAGAGCCAAGTATTTACATCCCACACAGAAACATCAGCAAAGGGATGATTCTCAGTTACTCAAGAATCACATAACAAGTGATTATCATATCTGGGCAGGTCTCTTTGTTAAAATGTAGCATTTTCTGGAACCAAGGCAAAACAAACTTGGTTTACTGATAAAATCTTGTAGGGCAAGTAATTTCTGGGAGGCATCTCTCTCAGGAATGCCTGTGCATACTTTAAAAGTAGGCCTGCTTACACTGACACCCATATCACTGGCAAGGGATGGCAAAAGGCTCTGCTTCTGCAGCCATAAAAATTAGCACTGGATTAATAAGGCAACAATATCCATTGCTAGCATGCACAGCATCCTGAGAATGCCTTATTCCAAACGGCACAGACATGTTACTGCTCCTTCAGCCTGAGCACTGTTTGTCAGCAGCCAAAGCCAATGTTTGGAAACATTTGTAGACAGTAGGATTGAGGGTCACGATGGCCATTAATAACAAGGAGGCTGGGTAAAGCAAAAACACTTGAATGATGGAAGATGAAAATATTACTTAAATGTCTGGGTGGAGTGCTGTTCTCCTGTTTAGTCTGTTTACATCCAGCAAGTTTTGCTATATCCTGCTTTGGTGAATTACTCAGAGATGTAATAACAATTGAAAAAACACTTTTTTTTACAATTTATCCACTTTTAATGAGATGTTGACAGGTATAAAAAAGGACAAAGATATACGAAACTCATTTAAAGTGCATTAAATTCTAGAGTAGTGTCTTTATTGGCTTCTGAAGAAGTCTGACAAGTTGCTGAAACTCTCACTTAACAGACAGGTTGACTGATCCGTCTAAATAAAATGTGAAGCTTAGTAAAAATTCCATCAATTGGACTGAGTCCTAAAATACAAGTTATTAAATCTCCAAACAGTCCTAGAAAAAATGAGTACCGTTCCTTTTGGTTATGCCTTTTAAGCATAGATACCTGGTGGGTGGATGGGGAAGAACAGTCTTGGGCACCTCTCCAGAGAGAGTAACCCCAGAAACCGTCTCCATGGGGCAGTTCAGTGCACGTCAGTGCTAAAGGAGAGGGTTTGTCAGGCAAGAGCTGCAGTGAGGCCTCCATCGTGCACCCCTGGTGACCAGCACGGCAGCCCTTTCTTTCCACCTCTGTGGCCTCCTGTGCCAGGCGCATCCCTGCTATCTTTGATTGCAGCCCACACACATGATTGTCGGGATTGACCTTCAGGAGTCTGTCTTTACAAAAGCAGATTTTCAGGTGGCCCACACTCTGGGCAGGACCAACAACATGGTCCCCTCAGCCTTTACTTGTCTGTGGGGGCTCCCAGGCTGGGACAGAGAAAACACAAAATGTTTGGAATTAATTACTCTCCCAACTGCAACTGTGTTTACAAAAGTGATGCTGAAGGGATGGAAACAAAGTCTGCATTAAGGCAGCTGCAGCTCCTCTGTATGAAGTATCTGGCAATCAGCTTCCCTGCTTCCTCTCCGACTTCCTGTGGCCTGGTTTTGTTTTCCCCTCACAACAGTGCAGATGGACTAGTTCCTAAAAAAACCCACCACAAACCCCCCAAAATAAAGAGAAGGAAGGCATTCCTTTCAGGCATGAGGACTAGGGACCTGCCTGCGAGGGTGTGTGCTCCCAGCCTTTTGTGTAGCACACACATGCTCACAGTGAGGAGCGTTTGTCTTGGACCAGCTGCCCAGAAATGGAAGATACCCTCTCTATAGAACAAGCTTGCTGTGAAAGGCATGTCAAGGGAGGTTAACTCTGACTTCAGGTGACATGGAGGCCACTGCTCAGGGAAGGTGGTGGGGCTCAGTTCTGGTGTGAGCACAGCAGGCTCATCCTTATGGAGACCAGCAGCACATTGTTCTTTCCAGAGCTAACTCGTCAGCTGAAAGTTGGGCAATGCTGTCCCCCCTAAGTCCTGAGGCTGGAGGAGATGCTGGTGCTGCTGCTTCCCACAGGAAAATAGCCACCTTTCAACCACTGTGCCAGGCTGATGGCCCCACGGCACAAACCAGCAAACCTGGTTGTTCATTCCCTCTGCTGTTGTGCATTAAGAGTCTGCCCAGCAAGTACCTGAGTGGCAAATGATCTTTAGTAACTCAGAAGGGCACATAAAAATACACCAGAACCAACCACGGCCAACATTTGCTGTTGGCAATTAGTAAGAGCAGATATGCTTTTCTTTTCACTCTGCTAACACAACCTGTTGAGAATGTGACTCCTTCCAGTTTCCTGGACCCTTACGGACCAACCCAAGTTTTTTCTAAAGGAAAGAGAGAAATACAGATTCTACTGTTTGAAAAGTGCTGGGGTATTCTCCTCTCAGAGAGTGCTCCTATAATATTTTATAAATACAGAGTGCATGTAAAACATCTTTATAACTCAGAATAAGACAGCAAGAGATGGGAGAAAAAGGATAAAAGCAGATGGGTGTGTGCTTGAAACATCTGAATTTCAAATAATAAGAATAAAAAAAGAATTAAAAGTAGGAGAATCAGCATAGTGATTCCTAAAAATGCTTGGTATAAGTAACCAGATAGTATGAGCAAGGCTGAAAACCAGGAAGTAGATAAATTTAAACAATGATGAATAAGTACTAAGTGCTGATCTTTACTGGCAACTAGTGAGCCCTAAAAGGCAAAGTGCACTCAGAAAACCCTTCAGAATAAAAATGAAGTATATTCCCAAACCTACTAAATGAATAGAGTATAAATGCTACCATGCAAGGTGGACACAAAAAATCCTGAACAGAACTGTAATAGTAGAAAATAATAGTATCTTGAAGTGCTCAACTGCTGCAGCTGTGTAATTATTAGAAACAAAGGTCAGCTGAAATAAACCATGGCTGTAAGGAAGTACAAAAGAATGCAAGACTATATAAGAAAAAAAATTGTTTGAAATATCTTTGGCAACAGAGAATTTAGTGGAATAAAGACCAACTCTGGCTTAAGGATTTGTATCCGTCACCAAAAGGACACTCTCACTTCTCAAGCCACTGCACCAAATAGCATTGGTGGAGCTCTGAAAGTGCAACTGCAAGGATCTGCCAAGTTTGGGTGACACAGTAAAATTCTGGCTTTGTTGAATTATGAAAGCAGCTAATCATTGTTAAAACCTGCTACAGTAATGAAAAAATATGAGGAAAAAAAGCCAAATTGTGTCGGAGCCCAGAATGTCCCTTGGACACTCTTGGATGTTCTGGGCCCAGGTCAGAAGCATTTGAGACCCTGGAATGCAGCCACAGACCGCTGTGGCTTTGAATCTGATCCATGGAACAATTTACCAACCTTGCAGGAAGAACAAGAAATCACAAAAGTTTAGATATTGTAGTAGAAGTAGTCACAAAGTGAAAGGAAGAATTTTTGAGTGCTGTACAGGGGGGTTTAGGCCTTGTACAGAGGGGTCTGAGTTTTGTATATGGGGGTCATGAGTTCTAAGATGGAGGGATTTGGGTGTGCCCTGTCCTCTTACTTTCTTCTTCCTAACCTCCATGTTCTTGGTGATGTTGGCATTCACAGATTGGTTTAGAGTAGAAAGTCACTGTTCAATATAGGTGATGGGCATTGGGGAAAAACCATAAACATTTAATATGTAATGTATGACATAAAAGAAGGCACCAGCCCCCTGGGTGTCAAAGTGTGCCCTTGCCTGACTGCTGAACGGACCGCAGTAGCACAGGGAGAAATCTTTTAGATAACATACAATAAACTACCTTGAGACTGGACGGCTGAAGACTACTGAGTCTTTCTTTGGAGACACGGGTTGGAGGAGAGACTTTACCACCTTTCTGGGCCACCCCAATCAGGGAGTGAGGCCCAACAAAATTGTATTTTAACTCTCAAACTTCTAGAGAAACTTTCAACAGAGACTATCAAAGTCACGGTACCCCTAAGGGAGGAAAAATGAAAGCTCTCAGTACACCAAAAATTTGTGAGACAAACCATTATCAAACACAGGATGTGGTTAGCCTTTTCTGATGCAGAAGAGCACCTCACAGGCCCTATGAAGGTCAATATCTGGCAAATGCACTGAAAAGCAGGGCAGGTTTTGCACAGTACTATGTTGCTTTCCACTCTTATCTGTACTAGTATCTATGGAAAAATGTAGCAATGTAATGACTTATTAATTACAATGTAACCAAATATAATTAATTAATAAGACAGTGAAAAAAAGATTTTCCCCAAAGGTGGCTATAAAATCATTAAATCTCTTCCTTAATGACTCCTCCTACATGTGGCCTCAGTCATATATCAAGTAATTCTTGTAACAAATTAAAAGTTTGGTACTTGCAATGTAATAATACAGGAAGCCACTGGAAGCGTCAAACCAATGTGTCAGGGCACATTCAGTTTTAGAAAGATTAATACAAATATTTTCCATAACCAATTTTAAATCAAGAAAATAATAGTAATGTATTTTAAGTTATCAAACAAATAAAAATTAAAAGAAAAATATTTTCTTCCTGACAACTATCTAAACTAACTTGGAAATGGGGATGTTAATTTTTACAGTGGCATTTCAAAGTTCCATTCTTCTGCTAAAATAGACTTAAAGTGAGGACATCAGAGTAACCAGGTCACTTCTGTCACAAATTACTAGATTTGCATGCATGTTTGTGAAACTGGGATACTAAAACTAAAATTCAATACTGAGTTTTACAATCATTTTTCCAGAAGTGAATACAAAATTAGATGTACAATTACCTACATGCAATTTCACAGACACTTTCCAGTGTCCCAGTATTTAGACTTAGTTCAAATGGCTCCGAATTACAGGTCAACTTCAGGTCTTGGATTAGGGCCCAGCCCATAAAGCTGATTAGTGTCCAAACAAAAGAGTACAACCATATCCGTAAATCCATGTCACGTGGAGTTTATTAAAATCCAACTGATCAGTAGCACTGAAGCATTTATATATTTTAAACAATGGTTATTTTCCTAAGGTTAAAGAAAGAAAAGCACACCAACTGACTTGCTTGGGCAGTGCTGGGTTTATGTGCTTTGTAAATTGAGAGTAAAAATGCAGGTAAAGAACTGGATCATGTTATACAGACCACATTCTGCACTGGATGGTGAAAGTGGGGAGAAAGAAAATTGGAGAAAAGATGCAGTCCTTTAATTCTTCCTTTTTTTCTCAGGAAAAAAAAATGGCAAAACCAAATCAAAACCGAAACCTTTCCATTGAAGAGGTCTGACTTATACTAATGTCAAACAGAAATGATAAAACATATATTATAGGCTGAAATTAAATACCTAGAGAGTATATCAGCCCAACATCATTCTACTTCAAAAAGACGTATCAGACTAAAGAAATCTCATATGCAAAACTAAGACCTGATCACCAAATATGTACTCATTTTACCTTTGTCTCTGTTCTTCTCCTTTCCTAAAGAGTCCAGTTTCTTTCTTAATGACTTCTTCCTCTTTTGTCCATCTGTGAGAGGCAAAAAAAAAGAACACACAAAAAGGAAGTAAGTGAAGAGAAGTAACCCTGAACAAACTGCTGCACGAGCTGTAGGAACATGGAGTGAGATGGTCACAGCACTGGGGATCGGGAAGGGTGTGAGGCACATTTCACAAAGGCTAGGACTGTCCCAGTCCTCCAGTCCAAAGAAGTGTGGTTTTGCTCACCCAAACCTTGAGACTGTATTGGGGAACACAAATGTATCCCCTGCATGCTGCTGGGCACATTTACATATGTGGGGTCACTAAAGAGTTAACAATGGAAGTTTTTGCTGGATGCTCTTGATAGCAAAGGACCACAAACCTAAAAGGTACTGAATAGCCTTCATCCACGGTCACAAGACTGTGATTCAGGTGTGGAACTAAAGGTAGTATTTGGAAAGGGAGGATTACTAACAACCAGGATAAAGCTCTGCATACCAGCCATACCAGTTGGGTGATAGCTGACCACCTTCATTCACATGACCCATCTGATCTGAACTCATGCTGGCAACTGGCAGTTCAATACAGCATGTCCAGATTGGTTCAGATGGATTAGAGCCTCAGAGAAATTTTTGTTCTGACAACCTATATATCGTCCAAGTTTTCACTTAGGTATTCAGGACCAATGGTTTTAAGCAATATCAGAGGCAAGTTGGTTCTTGAAACAATTGTACCAAAAGGTTGGCTATCATTATTTCTTTCAGAAGCATCTTTTATAATGAAAAGTCAACAAAACAGAATTTTATTTATTAGGCCTCAACAAATACCAGGGATTAAGCCTGTTTTAACTTGTACCTTTGGAATTTTTTAAGATCCAAAGCAATATAAAAGGTCTACCACAGGGACTGATATGCTAACATAGACATTGCTCTAGATAAAATTTAATGAACATGTACCTTTTCCCTTACTGGTTTTGTAATATGGCAAAAACTCAAAAATGAGCTCACCATATCCATTTCACTTTTAGGGCAGGAGAGTCACCAAGTAATGTGTTTCAACACATTTTTCTACTTGTGTAAGCCAGTCTTAAAAGTCTTAGGTCTTTTATGGCAAGGAACATACCATAAGGGAGTGAAGTGGATCTTTGTTAATGAACTCTCATCTTTGCAATTAAGGGTCATGAGAGAACACAAGCTATTTCTCCATACTTTTCCCTCAAATCCTTCTGAAAATCAGGTCCAGAACATTACCCAATAGACTGCTCCAAAATGCTGACTTTTTATAGCAAATTAATATCCTTTTATTTTAAAAATAACATTTCGTTTTACTTTTTGTAATGGTGATTGAACTAACTCCATTTGCACTCTGTAGTTATTTCCAGGATACCACAGAATCACAGAATGGTTAGGGTTGGAAGGGACCTCTACTCCCTTCCTAGGAGATCATCTAGTCCAACCACCCCCCCTAGTGCAGGGTCACCTGGAGCAGGTGACACAGGAATTTGTCCAGGTGGATTTGGAATGTCCCCAGAGAGGGAGACTCTACAACCTCCCCGGGCAACCTGTTCTCTGACCTCTTCAATGTAAATAAGTTCTTTGTCATGTTGAGGTGAAAATTCTTGTGTTTTAGTTTATGGCCATTGCTCTTTGTCCTGTTGCTGGGCAGCACGGCAAAGAGTCAGGCAACATCCTCTTGGCACCCATCTTTGGGATATTTACATGGACTGATGAGATCTCCTCTCAGTCTTCTCAAGTCTAAACAGGCCCAGGTCCCTCAGTCTCTCCTCATAAGAGAGATGCTCCAGACCCCTCATCATCTTTGTAGGCATTTGCTACACCCTCACCAGTAGCAGATTGTCTGTCTTGTGCTGCGGAGCCAGCCTGCAACCGGACACAGCACTCTGGATGTGGCCTCACTGCGGGTGAGAAGATGGGCAGGATCACCTCCCTTGATCTGCGGGCAAAGCTCTTCCTGATGCACCCCAGGATACCAGCAGCCTTCCTGGATGGAAGGGCTCCCAGCACCCACAACTTGGGTACTCGGTTCCTATCTCAAGGTACAATTGACAAGTGTTGGTTATCTTAACTCCCCTTTTCCCACACGTGTTTTGGTTAGAATTCTCTCTGAAATAAGGCTGACTAGATGGATAAGGTATTCTGGGTGAGAGTTCAGCAGTATAACAATGGTAATTCATTGCCTGCTATGGTCTATGATCAGATTTTCTGTTTTTCTTAGCCACATGACAAGGCTATAATTCAAAGTCATATTCTGATTGATGAAAAGCCCAGACTTTTCACACCTTCTGACATTTCCTGTTGTTAAGATTGAGTTTTTAAGAGAAATTCTTTCACCTCTTGGCAATATGAATAGTTCGTAGCCTGCTTACATACACTTGACAGTACAGCTTGTTTTTATAAGGTTCCCTGCTACCACTGTGTTCTGGCTTTGTATCTATAAAATTATTTTCAAATTATTTTCCATGTTATAAATTCAAATTACTGCTTCACAGACTCATTTTGATAGATGATTTATATTTCTTTAGAGTCACAGAGCTGTATTCTCCAAATACCCATTTATTAATATTCTGACATCCCACTGAAGTCTACTGAGACATAAAAAAAATGAGAGAAAGAATCAAAATTTTATGTAAAATGCAGTGTTTTGCTATGATCATTTACATTTAGTTTACCCCATGGCAAGAGAAAAAGAGTTGTATATGAAAATAAGGCTGAGAAAAATCTCAGTAAAAGCTAAAGCTCAGAAGATGTGCCAAGGGGTCTGAGGTCAGTTCAAGTTCTCATCCTCCCCAGCAAAAGACATGATAAATTACAGCCTATAGGCTGTACATATAAATATGTTTTCAAATGACCATTAATACAGGACACATCAGGCATGAACACTGCTGAAATATTCATAATGTGTTTAAAGACTTACGAAACTCCAGCAGTTTTGCATATTAAATGAACCCCATTCACAATAATAATGCTTAGTACTTATTAGCTGCAGTTTGGTTTTGAAAATATAATTAATATCCAAAACACTACTGAGAAACAAGCAAAGCATCATAACCCACGCTTAATACCTACTGCAGGGTTTTTAATTAATTAGCAAATACTTCTGCAAAATAATATTGTATCAGTCCCAAGTGCTATTAGGTATGGATGGATTGCTATTTTTAATTTATACTTTGGAAAAGTCTAAACCACATAGTGATAAAAGCTGTTGGGCTGTTATCCAGCCTTTTGTGTCAATAAATTGTCAATTTATGTCTTCTTTCTGCAGTTCAACAATACACTGCTCCTTCAACAGGTTCCACACAAGAACATTAGCAAGCCTAGAGAAGCACTCAAATGACAACTGTCACAGTGAAGGAGGCTGTGTTTTTTTTTTCCTTTGCCACCCCATTCTGTTTTCCTGAAGGACACCTGTGCAGGCAGCTGTGTACATCAGTTTGTTTTTCAGAAATGGACTTGATATGTACAGTACTTACTAATTTATACGTTTGCTGCATTTTTCACTGCAATGCATACATCACTCCCTAGGCATCTATTTATTAAGACTAGCACAATGAATATTTAAAAGACCAAGACTCTAGAATCAAACTCCTGAGTGCACATTAAATTGCTATGTGACCTGTTTTTCCAAAGTGGTGAGCACTTCCAGGTTCACTTAATGCCAAAAAGACTTTTCTATTTGAAAAATTAGGTCATATCTTTAGGACTCTACCAGTGAACCACAAAGCCTACAGAATATAAGATTTGTACTGATCTTTTGACAAGAATTGAACAATCTGACTTCTGAGATTATCAAAACTTAAATATTTCGGGTTAAAGTTGAAATTCGCCTGCAGTGTCATCAATAGCATCATTTTTTAGCATTTATACTATTAAATCCCAGATTTTCTACAGACCATTTGAGGGCTTAGATTTCTCTCTAAGTGAGACAATGGTTCTACAGACTAGGTAATAAGTCATTTTCACACTGAGGATATATAAACTTCAGCTTTAACACTTAAAACATGAAAAGAAAGAAAGAGAACATTGAAATTTTTTGAAATTATTGTTCTGTTGCTTTGCACAAGATCACCTACCAACCATCTACCTTCTGTGACTAAAAGAGAGGGAGTGCAGGCTGAATCCTGTTACTATTTACTTCCAGTACTTCTTTATTCAATTTATATTTATGGAAATGAACAAATCTATTTGGTAGGTAGAAGTGTTGCTCAGCATAAGCTAAAGCATCACAAATTAGATATAGGGAATTAGCTCAGAATTATACAGTTAGTGGCATACAAAGTTAATACTCAGGAAGTCTTGGCCAACAGTTTCAGACCCAGTCCAATATGCTTTTACTAATTAAATAAATTACGCAGTAAAAAAGTACAACAGCCCCAAGCTTTGTACATAATTTCTGTATTAGGCTTCAGGTAATGAAAAAAATACAGGCTATGAAAAATATTAGGCTTCAGATAACGAAAAAACACCCTCCCAAATATGCTTGAAGTGAACCTGTAACAAAAATAGGATTCTTCAGCACTTTCCTTATACACGGGCTGGTGGATTATCTATAAGAACGATATTTCTTTTATGTTACTTACATGCAAGGACACTTTTTATCACTCAAAAACATAAATCATAAATTCATACAAATCCTTTAAACTAATTTAACTCAGTGGGCTTTTGACACAAGAGATGATATGCTGCTGACAGGGTTGGAGAACAAAGAGAACTTCCCATTTATTGGCAAGTTCCTTTGCTTAGGAGAAATAAGTTTCTTGTCTGTTTAGGGAAGAATGTTTGTCAAGTTCCACAATTAAGGGTTATTTTAACACAGCATAAAAAGAGGACCTATCTCAGTGATTATTATCAGACACATAGCTCAATTATCAAAAGAGAAACAGATAAAAAGGTTGATATTGTGAGATTCTGAACTACTTGTTCATAGTAATTCTAATTCTATTCATGGCCATTTTTCTTAATATCCACTAGTAATTGGATCTAACAGCACTTAAAGAAAAAAAAATTAGAATATTTCTTCTAAGATTGCAATCAATTCTGTCTTGCAAATAACTACCAGTGGCACCACAAAGCACAAAGTCAGACCACTCTTGAGCACTTGTTGGTTCACTTCACTCATCCAGAGCAACTCATTTCCCAAGTGCCAGGCTCCCACAGCCAGCCTGTGTGCCAAATGTCAAGCTGCAGTCTCTCTGGCCTGTGCAATACTGCAAGTAATTGAGAGTGTCAATCAGACAACACTGCTAAATTCCGTTGACAGAGCACAATAAAGGCAAGACTGCACTTCATTCATTGACAGTTGCACAGTGTTTGTGGCTGCTATACTATGCAAAGCAAATTCACTTCTGAATATGCACTTGGGGCTGCTCTGCTGAAGAAGAGGGTGCTGGTTTTACTTAGCCATTTCTGGGACTATAAATGTCCATCTTGAAATATTTATTTTCAAAAACTTGTTGAAATGCCCTGTCCCCATGCAGTAACTTCCAAAGGACTGCCAGCTGCAATACAGATGGAAGATAAAACTCAACCAGAGAAACAGGATTTTGGCACATAAAGCAATTTGAAAAGGGGAAGGAAGTCTAAGAGTCTGAGCCTTCACGTATTTCTTATCACACTCACCCTTTGCCTCAGCCATACACACACAAGACCTCCATCAGTGATGCAGATTACTGTATTTATTCAGAAGCCTTGGACTATTGTCCCATTTTTCCTAACCGTCTAATGTTCCACATTTTCTTTCACTTTGACTTAAATCAGCATTTCTTTGTGCTTGTCAGCTGGCAGCTGATGGCAGAAAAGCCATAATCATTCAAGAATATCCCACAGCTGCAGTCATGACCTTCCAGGTGGCATCTGGCACATCGATGCTCACCTCAGCCCACAGCACCAGGTTCAGGCTGCTCACCCAAGGCACCACACACACAACAGAAGCAGCTTTCCTCTGATGCTGCTTCCTTTGGTGCAGCAAACAAGCTTCAGCATTTCCCTCTCTGAGAAGTTCCTGAAGACTGTGCTTATGGCAGAAGAAAGAGCATAAAAAGGGCAGAGCTGAAGTCCAAGCCAGTTTTTCAGGAGAAGACATCCCTCCTGTTGGGCTGTGCACAGGGGGACAGGGTTGGACAGGGGCACCACCTGACCCAAGCCCTTCTCAGGGAACCATGAGAAACCAGGAGAGCTGTGGGAAAAGTCGACTGCGCAGGAAACAACGTTCTTGGCAACACACAGTGTGTACAGTACAACCACCTGAGAAAACCACAACCAGCAGACAAAAGTGCGATTTTAATTCACCTCTTCCACATCCCAGCCGACTCTTTGCTAATCTGTGCATCTTCTTCAGACCTAGGCTTCAGTCTCTCTGGGCTAAGGCGCTAAAAATTGTTAAAATGAGACATGGACAAATTACAAAGTCCAGCTATGCAGGTTTTAAGTCATTCAGCTGCTGAAAGTTTAAAAGCTGCACTATACAAAATTTCTTTACTGTTGAACAGTAAGAATTTGGTGATACTGGTAGACAAATTAAATTATTTATCTAAAATGTATTCGTAAGTTTCCACTGAACTCGTCTAGAAGGCAAAACTGATGGAAATCTCACCTACTTCAAAAGAAAGCTGCATCCCTACAGGAACTACAGTTTTATTTATCAAATAACAGTTCACAATAACATCCTGTGCTTCTGATACAAATTTTTTTAAAAAACCCAAACAACCAATCCTACATAATTTGCTTGCCAGGTACTAATAGATTTTTTTATACACATCAGTTGATACTGAACAGCTATTCTGAAGGCAAAGGTGATATATCAATTTATACTAGCTGACCATATTACCAGTAGACTGCCCTGTCTTTTAGGAAAACAAATCTGAAAAGTGTCATTCCAAACTAGACTCAAATCTAGAAAAATGCACTATTTTATTGAAACCTATTTGCAAGGCCTATTTCTATCAAAAACATCGACTATAACTGCAGTTAAGATAGGTATTAACTCTCCTTCACATAAAACCCCACAAACAAACAAAAACAACAAAACAAAAAACAAAACAAAAACAAACAAACAAACAAAACCCATGAACAAAAACCCAAGACCATCACCACCACAACCAACAAAACAACAACTTACTTTGGTCACTGCTCTAATTCAGATAGCAAATACTACCCAACTCCTGTGGCTAGAGGAATCATAAGAAAACATGACATTTCCACTGCATTTGCCTACATGTTCCCTGGTGCATTTAAGGACTTCAATAGTCTCCAAATATATATGTTGTAAAGAAATAACTACTTTTGTATTTTCAAATATGCTCTTCCATGATACTCTGTCATGAAAACACTTGCATTAACTGGTGGGCAAATGCATGTGCAATGTATTCTTAGGGTGAAAACCAAACCTGAGTTGATAGGGAATATGGGATTTGAGCTCTGGAGTGAGGTCAGGGCTCCTGAAGCCATAGCCTGAGGGACGGGGATGTCTCCATGCAAGGAGAAGAGCTGGGAAGGAGCAGCTTCCCAGGCCTGCCCAGGCCACTGCACTCCTGCTGTGCAGGAAGCTGCAGGTCTTACAGATGAACACAGCACAGCTGCACCAAAAGAAACACTTCAGCAAGTACAAAGTGGATGCCTGCCTTGTTTGTGCAAGCTATATATAAATGTCCCTAAAATAACAGAATTTTTAATAGTTGCAGAATTTTCAAACCACTACAACAAAAACAAGAATAAAGTTTGCTATCTTTCCTTTTAATCTGATTTTTTTGTTTGTTTAAGGTATTCTTTAATATTTTTGCATTTGGTCTATTGACTGGAAGTAACTGTGTTGCAGAAGTCAGGGAAAAAATCCTCTTCAGTTATTTTGTCATTACGGTAATGAAAACATAAATAGTTTTTTTGCCATTTAAATATTTTTTTTTAACTAATAATACATTTAAGATGGCTGTATTACACAAACTCTGAGGAACAAGATATTCAATGAGTTTTAGAATCCAAACACTAAATTATAAATGTCTGAGAGCTGATTTGTTAAATTTTTAGCTGGACCCCCGTAAAAAACTCATTTTGACATGAAAATAAACAGTTGCTCGAGTGCTTTTCTATACCAGAATCAGGGAAATGGCTGCTGCTGCTGCCATACATAGATGGGATGATGGAAGTGACTCAAAAAACCCATGCAAAGCTACCTGGCAGCCTTTAGAGGATTATGAAGGAAAGGTCAAATGCCCTTGTATGTGGCTGTTAGCAGAAAGCAGTAAAAAGCAGGCAAATTCCTGGAAAGGGAAAACAGATAGATACACAATGCCAGGTCTGACTTCCCTGTGCATAAACACACTCAGATTTTCAACTCATACACAGCTCTGCTTGCTTCAGCACCTACATTAGCACAGGATTTCCCATGTCATAAGAAATCCCAAGTCATAGTAATGCAACAAAATAATATCAAAACCTGACCTCCCACCCCCCAGCAAAACCCTTAAAAAAACAGCCATAGAGAGTGGTCCAGGTCTTTTGATGAAGCACATGCCTTGTGTCAATAATGGAAGTAAAAAATGTGTCTAGGCATAGGGAAATTAGAGGGAACCTCTCCTTCTAGGCTTCACTGTGTGTTTGCTACATTGACACTGATGACTGGATTCATGAAACAGTAATGTCAAGTAGCAGGTGCAAGACAAAATATAGACACTACTTTTTCACATTATAGCAGTATCCACAGTGTGATAGGAGCTTCCCTCATCTCCAAAGATAGGAAAGTTCCTGACTTAAATAGCCTGTGATACACCAAAGGCTGCTGCTGCATCAGGTTCCTTGCTGCTGCCCTTCTCTCTAAGTGGAAGACACTCAGAAACTGTGATGATGGGCAGAGGTTTGAAAGCTTTGAGAAAGACTGAACAACACCCACTTCCTGGAGTGTTTTCATAACCCAGAAAAACTGTCAACACTAAAACAGGTAAAAAAAAATTAAAAATTATCTACACTATATATTATCTAATAAATGAAAACAAACACAGTCAATGAAAGTTTTTTAGCTGTACAGAAAAAAATTCAGAATACCACACAAAAACCAAATAGGAGCCTTGATGCTATAGTTTGAGATAGAAAAATACAAATACAAGTTCTAAAATTACTTTCAGTTCACTGGGGAAGCAGGGGGCGGGGAGGGGAGAAATTGACTGCCTCTTGGCTTCAACTACTTAAATAAAAAGTAATTTTATAACGTGGAGAGAATAGTTTGATGCTATTGCTAGTCAAAACTCCATTTGGTAAGGAGAGTTACCTTCAATCCAAACACTACAGGGTGGACCAGGGCTAGAACAGATCCAATCACCAGCTGGCCTTGGATTCATTGTTACCAATAAAGTCACTTGCACACCTGTACTGGCAGGTGAAGAAGCAACCAAGTTTCTTTACAGCTCAGATCTTTCCCCCACATTGCTCTCAGCGTGAGCATGAGTTGAGCTTTACAAAGGAAGAGGAAATCCCTCTAACCCTCTGGAATTTAGGAGATCAGCCAGTGGTCACAGAGATGGTTCAGGGCACCCAGGTCTCCACTGTCTTCTGAGCATTGCCTAGTTGTTATGACTCCTTTGTCTAAGTATGTCCTCAGACTCTCACCTTAAAGAAGCCACACAAGAAAATAAACAGCTTTCATAACTTACTCCCTCTGGGACTAATTAAACTAGTCCACAGAAATCCTGCTCAGAGATGTGATGAAGAAATGAAATGAGAAAGGAACTCTTGGTGTGTGGAAGTGAAATCATGGTGCAGCAGGTTTCTCACTGGACAGTTTGGTGCTCAAACAACTGAGCTGCTATCCCTTTGAAAAATGACCAACGGATCTTACTCCTAGTAACATCTCTTTGTAGTAATTACCTGTCCTTTGTATCATCAATCATAACAGAAACAAGTGTTGAAAGTGTAAACCACACAAAAAAAAAAAAGACACAAGGAGCTCTGCAGAGAACACTTGGGTTGACTTCCTGCACAGAAATAGAGTCACATGGACATCTGTCTAATCTATTCTTAAAATCCTTCAGCAGGAGATTACATCTCCATTAAATCCCAAGGCAGCCTTTTCAGTGTAAAAGCCTAATACAAAGATATATATAGTACCACAGCTCTGATAAAAGAAATCTATCTGGAGTCACTTTATCTTTCCTAATCAGTATCTAGAGACATTACGCTTCTGGCACCAACAACAACTGCACTTAAATCATGCCTGTGGAAAAACTAGAGAAAATTCTTCTACCTAAGGCAAGAAAAAAATCATCAGGAATATTCCCTAATGCACTTCTGAAAGGAGCAACACACACAAGATAATAGAAATAAGTCTGATTTTCAACTGAAATGTTTGAAAAAGTATACTGGAAGAATATAGATTATACTGATGTTCCATGTTGGCAAAGCTCTGCCAAAGGCAAGCACAACATGGAAACTGGTAGGCTGCAATGTCAGTATTCTTAATAAAGGTTCAAAAGCTTTTTCCTTGGCATATATTTATTGGTATTTATTCTTTGGCTTTGAACCACAATAAAGCAGGAATTCACTAGTCACTATCAAATCACTGGACATACACATTTGACTATTGGCAAAAACAGGACAGCCCAGATGGGCATTCAGAATCAAAGGGTAAGTACTACATGAAGTGTTAAAAACAGATTTGGCAGAACACATCCAAGAGTGTCTCTGTTACACGAGTGTTCACTCAAAGGAAAAAACTCGAAATAATTTTGCAAAGCAGTTTTAGAGCCTTTCGATGTGTATTTTGCTTACCAACACTGATTCTCTCTACCATGTGTCTCTTTTGAATATGGCCAATGGTCATGATCAATGTTTTAAAATGAAAGCTGAGATTTTCATGTCTGACACTAATATAGACAAAATACCAAATATACATATATGTACTTCAAGTCAATAGCCATTTCAAGTGTACTCCTAAAGAAACTACATTAGATAGGATTTTTTTTTTTTGGTCTCAGAAGTAATTTTTAAATTCTACGGGACATAACATCAAATATATGTGGTATACATAACATCAAATATATCTCGCAGCAGCCTCTGGATCTGACGTTTCAAAACCAGTACCCTAAATGTACAACAGACACCATCTAAATAAGCAACTGCCCTAGTAATCAAAAACCCTGGTCATGATTCCATCTTCTCTATTGTTTCATTATATTTGTATATGGAAACAGGGATTGTAATATTTCCTTATTTACCTTAGGAATTTAAGCAAGATCTCTTTCCTTCACTGTGAAGGGAACTGAAATACTGCCTGTCAGCACTTCTGCCCAACGAGTTCCAAAGCTAAGTGTTCCTTCAATGTCTATCCCTGTCCTCATTCCTTTCCTAGACAATACCCCTACACAACAGGTAGGTTCTCAGAAGATACACAAATCTTTATTTTAAATGTGCTAAGTTATAAATCTATTTTGTCATATTTACATTATCAGTGCCATTGGTTATCCTGTGAAGCCTACAGCATTTTCTACCTCTGTTCTGTGTTCATATAGCACAATGAAAATGCACACTGCTTCTCAATCAAAGCTCCTAGCTATTTAGAAAATACTATTGAGTAAAAATACAAACTTTTTTTGTTCGTAGTGATTTTTGTAATGAGCAAAACCTTTTCCTTTAAAACCTATTAGCTTGCCTCTAACTGACAGAATAGCTAAGTTGAATACAGCTTTCCTGATGTAAACAGACTTGTAAAACATGCTATGTGATACAAGAAAATCTCGGAAATCAATTTGCTGAGTACGGCACAGTCTTTTATTTTAAAAACTGCTTCACAGTAAAAATTAAAAAAAGGAACATCCCTCTTCGTTATGTTTTGAGATAATAAATTATTTCCCCTGTTACAATGTTGAAAAATTATATTCTTGCATGTATTATATTGTTGATGAATTTCCATTTTGTTTTTTTCTCAACTGTTGCACAAAAAGAGAATTTGAAAGACAATATCCCAACAAAAAATTTTTGCAAATTTCCTTACTGGAAGAAAAAAAAATTAAAAGTTTTTTTCTTATTTTCTTATCTCTCTGCCTGGAAAAACTCCTGTCACCTTCACTTTGATAAATGCCTGTGTAGCATAGCTCAAGATTGTGTCTCACAACCTCTACCCTGCAGCAGCTGGGACTTCTCCTAGCTTAAAACATTAATTCAATTTTATTTCCTTTTTTTTTTCCCCAGACTGAGAGATATTTGGTTTTGCTTTCTTAGGATGAAAAAAGGAATCCCTGGAAAAATACCTTTTCCTATGTAATATTTCAATTGGAGGGCAAAGGTGGGAAGTTTCAGTCTGAAAATCAGCAAGCTAAACGGTTTTTATCTCTGACCAGTCTGTCTGATACAGCATAGCCAAAATTTGCTAATGTAGTATAAAGGAGGAGAATTTATCTCAGCCTTACTTGTCTTAAATATAATCTTCATGAACTCTACTACATTGAAAGAAAATCCATGGACTCATAAGCCCATGCCAGAGACAGTATTTATATGAGAAGGATCAGCAGAGGTTGGCAGTAAGAGGGGTGGGAAAAAGCCTTTTCACTCAGAAGATACACTGACACCAGTTCAAAAGCAGCCAGTCCCTAAGCCTGTAACTCCACAATGTATATGCTACAGTTTACTTAGATGTTTTCCACTGCCACAACAGCTATAATGTATGCAACATGGTCAGTGATTAAAAACAATGAGCACTTTGGAGCCCTCACAAAAATGCAAGCCCAGATAAAAATCATAGTCACTCTCAGTGTTAAGGAAAATGAATAATGAAATATAATGGCGAGTAATGTAAGCAAAAAACAGATTGAAATAAGCACGCCCTGCCAAAATAAACAAGAAGCATAGAATTGTGTAACTCTTAATTCCCATTTCTATTCAGAGCTTAACTGGAATGTATTGGAGGCAAAGTACACAAATGAATGGTAAAAATTCAGAAAGCCCAGCCATGTTTTCCTTCATTTCAGAGACAGGGTTGTGTCAGCTCTCAGTCTGTAATCACACACTTATCCAGCCCTGCTTCTTCAAACTCACCTTTACTAAAACAAGTTGTACAGGAGACCAATGCTCACTTCATGTGAGCAGATGCACGGTGTCACATGTCACAAAGCTTGCATGCAAAAACATACACCAACACATGTTCAAGCAGCATCAGCTTCCCTCAAAATTACTTTCCCTAAATGACTGGGACTGCATTTAGGCTTCTAAACCTACCCTTACATCATATTCACTACAACTACACAAATGACCCAAGAACCAGATTTAACAGTAAAGTTAAGAATTACTTTCTCTGTCCCATGACATTCAAGATCATCCAGTCCAACTGTCCACCCAGCACCAGCATAACCACCACTAAACCACATATAACCCCAAATGCTCTCCTCATTTATTCTTGCTCTCCAGAAATCCTCCAGCCCCACTGCAAAGCTGAGAAGACAACATCTTGTTAGGAACTGGAAAGAACACAAGAAGTAATTTTCCCTTCTTGAATAAAGAGAAGACCCAAATGTGATCCCTGAGTCTCAAATCCTATTAAGCCCCTTCACCAACAGGTTCCCATCATACCTTCAAAACCCAGGCAGATGTTCTAGGAGCTGAATTAGGGTTGAAGTCCTAATTCCCAATTTGCTCAACTCCTAGTCATTCCTATCCCTGCTTCCAAACACCAGGTCAGTGAAGTGGGACAGAACTGTTAAGAGAGTCATTATAAACATAAGATATTTAGGAAACTGATCCAATCAAATCTCATTCAACAACCTCTCAGCTCAAGAGGTACCTGGCGCCAATGAACAGAAGAAAATGATCTCCTCTGCTGCTCTGATCCCAGTTTTACTCTGCAGAAGCCATCTAACTTGAGTGAGCGTTTGCTTGTGAAGACCTTCTGCAAAAGGTTCATTTTTCTCACTATTTGTGTGCAAGGACATACACAAAATCGTAATGTCACCAAAAAGTAACACCTGAAGTGAGTTGCATCACCATTTTTTTCTCCTGTTTTAAAGAGAAGATTGACTTCCCTGAACTGAGAAAAGACACACTATATTGTAAACATGAACTGCAAAGAAGCATCAGCAGAATGGTATTGTTGTGACATTCAGAATGTTAGCAAATTAAAAATCTTTCACAGAGTAATTGCATTGGTAAAGAAACTGCGTAATGCTTTGCCTGGAAATTACATCCTCTTGCAACTTAACACATTAACCAACACAAGATAAATGATTCTTGGTTTAGTTTCTGGTGGCAAATGGGGGAGTGACATGGGAGTAAAAAAGGAGTTGATCACAGAATTTGAAAGATAAAAGGCAGAAAAGCAAGACAACAAGAAACAAATGTGAAACATCTCATCATATATGCAGAAAATCAAGACAACAAGAAACAAATGTGAAACATTTCATCATATATCACATATCATATTAGTACCTCTTGATCAACTTGAATTCATTCAAATTACCTGCTTTAGTGCAATTGTAGCATATTTTAAATGACATGCTGGTTAAAGAAATTCCTGTAGGAGGTGATCCCTTCTCTGTGACCACAGGATGTTTTACTTGGAGATGTTAGTAATGCTCTTCATTAACAGTAATAGCCACAATACAGTGAAGGAGAGGGATTACATATGAGGTATCCCAGTCTATGCATTCCTACACATTTGTGGGAATAGCCAGATGAGCCCTGGTAGAGGTAAACTGCACTAGCTGTGACAAAGGGACTTTCTGAACATGGGAGGACTGAAGCATTATGAAGAAGCAGCCAGTAACAGCATGTCTGTGGTTGTAAGGATAAGGTAGAGGAATTTATATTCTGGTTTAACCTCCATGCAAGCACATTTGGCACAAACACTTGTTAGCCATTAACAAAGAATTTTTCCTTTTCACCATACCTATGCCAGTAAATGTAATTATTCAAATGCCCGCAGGAAGCAAATGCCCAGCCGGCACATGGATGTTCTAATGTAATTCTCTAGCAAGCTTTGAAAAGCAGCCAAAGAACCACAAAGAAGTCCAACTCTATACACAGCTCTCTAAATTTTCTAATACATAAATAGTTCCACTTGCCTCTACTCATGAATATTTTCATATGGCATTCTCTGAAGTAGAAGAGAGTTGTAGAGTACATCTTTTATTTTTCTGGATCTCTTTAGACCTACAGAGCTCCTCTAGCTTTCTCAGACAGTACTAGTTCTACATCTCACAGTCTTAACAGTCTGTTTTTAACTTGAGTCTAGTTTTAACTTGATGGCTGTGATGGAATTTAATTTTATTTGCATTCTTGCATGCCCAAAGTGCCCAAGCCAGCTTCACATGGATAAAACTTGAAATTCCCAGTTTACAAAGGATGTTCAACTGTGATGATTAACTGGATAGCTGCCTGTAAACTCTTGTCATAAATTTTCATTCCACATATTTAAAAGTGATAGGAACATGAGGTGGACTTCAGAATGTGTCTGCAAAGGACCTAAACCAATCTGTAATAATTTCAGAACATGGTAGATTCTTATTCTCCTACCAAAGTACCAGCACAGATGTAGCATGATGGATTGACAGAGTGATTATTATATATACCTACTTCAAAATATTATTTATTTCTGTTGTCAAAATTGGTGCCAAGCTTTGAAAGAGGATGGACACTTAAATATTAAATGTACCTTAATTCTAGCTATTACCTTCACTTCCTTCAATAGATGGTATTACAACATTTTAAAATTCAATTGTACTGGCTATTCCTTTGTGATGTATACTTTAAAACACAGAAAATTTCATGATCATTCATGGTCATTCATGGTTATTCAAAGCAAGAATGCAGATGTGAAATTATTTGCTTCTTAATAATCTCACTGGTACATCCAAACTGGAGAGCAGAACTGAATAGCCAATTTATTTCTCATTCAAACTGAGCCACGAGATACATGAAATTATGGGGCCAGCAGTAGAGATGAAACAGTAGCCTGGAGTTCCTGACTTTTTCAAATGCCTTTCATTTTTAAGTGTTTTAAAAATTTATATTCTTAGTTTCTATGCTTAAAATTACACTTTTCAGACTCAATATATCTAAAACTAATTTCATGTTTTAGATTTACCCATTATATATATGCTGTGAAAATAAAAATAGTTCTTGTGTGTGATTCAAACCTGAAAGACTCCCCAAATATTTGGCCTTTCATGGCAGTCCCAGCAGGAAGCAGCAAGCAGAACACAAAAGCAATACTCACTCTTCAGAGCTCAAAGTTTCTGAACATGGCTCCATGTCCAGATGGAGACTGGTGACAAGTGGTGTTGTTCCTCAGGGGTCCATACTGGCACCACCACAGCGTGGTATCTCCATCAGTGACATAGATGGTGATGCTAAGTACACCCTCAGAAAATCTACCAACAACAGCAAACTGACTGGTGTGGTTGCCACACCGGAGGGATGGGTCACATCCAGAGGGACCTCGACAAGCTTGCGAACTGGGCCCAGGGAAACCTCATGAGGTCCCGCACCTGGACATGAACAGCTCCCGGCATCCATACAGGCTAGAGCTGAATGGATTCAGAGCAACCCTGACCAGAAGGAACTGGGGTTGCTGGTGGGTGAGAGCCTGGACATGCGCCAGCAATGTGCCCTTGCAGCCCAGAAAACCAAACATGTCCTGCGCTGCATCCAAAGCAGCATGGCCAGCAGGGCGAGGAAGGGGATTCTGCCCCTCTGCTCCACTCTGGTGCGACCCACCTGGAGTGCTGCATACAGTTTTGGGGTCCTCAGCACAGGAAGGACATGGACCTATTAGAGCAGGTCTATAGGAGGGCCACAAAAATCATCAGAGGGCTGGAGCATCTCTCCTACAAAGACAGGCTGACAGAGTTGGGGTTGTTCAGCTCATAGAAAGAAGACTGGAGAAATCTTAGCGTAGCCTTTTAGTAATGAAAGGGGGATTAAAAGAAAGATGGGGACAGTCTTTTTAGTAGGGTCTGTTGCACCAGGAAAAAAGGGGTAATGGTTTTAGAACAAAAGAGGGTAGATTTAGAGTAGGTGTAAAAAAGGTATTTTACAGTGAAGGTGACAAGACACTGCAACAGGTTGCCCAGATAGGTGGTAGATACCCAATCCCCGAAAACATTCAAGGCCAGGTTGGATGGGACTCTGAGCAACCTCATTTAGTTGAAGATGTCCCTGCTTACTGCAGTGGGTTGGACTAGGTGACCTTTAAGGTCCCTCCCAAACTAAGCTATTCTATGAATGTGCATACTCGATTGTCTTGGACAATACACACACATCCATCCACATATGTAGGACCTCCATATGTGTATTTTCATCTCCCTCAGAAACAGCCATTGGCAGTTCAGACTGTCAGAAATTATTGGAATGCCCTTAGTGTTCCAGTTCCTCCTATGAATATCCTATAAAATTGTTTTGATCCAACTTTTTTTTTAGGGACCAGGGAAGCTGGTGAGGCTTGAAGAAATTGATTAAATACATCTCACTACAAACTGATGCCTTCCTATACGCATGAAGTTGGACTTTGTTGGCTTTGGCAGGAGTTTTCTGCAGATCCTAAAAAGCTGATGAATACAAAAGCCTGTCTCTTTCACATTTGTTCTTTTCTACGTCATTATTTTCACATGCTGGACAACTTTTTTTCTGCTTAATTTAGACTCATTAAAGAATTGCTCCTGTGGCATCACTGTGTATATGCTACCACACAGCACTTCTGATCAAAGGTGAGAATTCAGTGATCCCTTGTTATTCCTTATGTAATTATACAACTGCAAAGAAACAACAGGAAAGCCAGACTTGCAGATGATTGCACAACAGCTATCTCTGCTATGCTTGATCCGCAGCCTACAGGAAACAAGAGAAACTTTCTCATTAGTGAGGTTTAGATCTCTTCCATGGTAACCTAAGTACAGGTCTACCACATGCACGTATCCTGCATCAGGATTCCGATAGCTGAGCTTCTCCTTTTCATTTCATCTCCTGTTTCCTAGGAGTTTGATGTTTTATGCTAAAAATTAACTTATTTTCTAGGAATTAAGCAACATTTTCTTTAGGAAAACTTGGGTAGGACTCATATTATTTGACATAAATATCTTCACTGCCTATCTGAACTAGTGACATTTGGTTTCCTTCACAGACAATGTTATACAGAGCGAAAAAAACTACTTCCATGGTAAGATCTACCTGACCTACACACACATTTAATTCTGGATGTCCGGAAATGTAAGAAAAGCATTTGTCTCTCAATTGAGTATCAAGACATCCTGGCATGAATGGGTCTGATTTAGATTATCTACCCTGTAGACATCTGCCCCTGATCAGATGATCCCACCCCCAGGAGGTCCAAATTTGACACTGAAGACAAATAACTTTATTCATCATTTTTACATAATGACTGTGGTTAAGCAAAACTAAAATAGAAGACAGTATCTATGGAATAAGAAAAACCCAGTGTTTACTGCTGTGATATGAAATCAGTGGCTTAACAATCTAAACAGAGACAGCTTATCAAGCCCTTACCTTTGGGGATAGTAATCTGACAGCCCAGGTCACAGTCCTGCTGCAACTGATAAAAAGCCACTTCCTGCAGCCGAGCACGCTCCAGCTCCGAGAGGCTTTGAACGGGAACTGACTTCAGCCGAACACTGCGCCCTGACATGCTGTTCCAAGTGAAATCACCCTGCAGGAAATCAAATGGAAAAATATGAAGCATCATATGGTATGCACAGTTTAATAAACAGAACTATCTCTTTTACTGCTAGAAAAAACAACATAGGTTCTTCTCACCAAAAGGCCATTTTCTTGGACATCTCTAACCTTTCAAATATCTTTATTTTCCCTAGAGCAGCATTCCTTAAAAGGGATACAGACATGCAAAACAAGAAGTCAATTCTGTCTGAAGCCATTTAATCAAGTATTGTTGCAAAAACACTAGAATTCCAGTAATAAAAAGCACAAAGCAGGGAAGGGGGGGGGGGAGCACCCTTGTCTGCTTTTCCCAGTTTCTTTTCTCTGTCCAGTATTTGATGTTACTTAATTCTCTTCCTGCACCATTGGTCAGAGCAGCAGACCTCCATGGTCTCCCACATATTGCTAATCCGACTCCAGCAGACTTGGAGAGTGCACTGGCAGAGCCCCTTTTCCAACACCACCACTGGCAGAGCCCCTTTTCTCATCTCCTCCTTATGACGAGGCTGAGTTTAGAATATGATTGACTAAAGGACAAGATATTCCATGTTTTTGAACAGCTGCAATAACAACCTCTTTGTTAACATTTATAGAGGAAAACAGCATGAGATATGCTACATCTCTGTAGGTACCAATTATGCTTGGAGAGCAAACTTAAAGCTTTAGCTGTTGCATATCCCACCTGTGAGAACCTACACAAAAAACTATTCTCCCAGTATTCAGCTTGGGCCAGAGAAGTAATCATCACTCAAAGAGAAGAGCAAGCACAAAGACAAGCTTAAAGCCTGACAATTAACTTAAAGTAAGACTTCCAGAATTCATCTCAAAGAGCACAGATTAGTACAGGGAGAGAAAGAATTTGTTTTTCATTCTAACCATGTTAAAAAATAAACATCAATCTTGTCAGTAAGTACAACCTGATGCAGCTGCTGATAATGAAAAAACTCTGATGCACATCAGCTGGGCGGCAAGAAACCCACCAACCTGTCTTTTATCACAGCACGGAAGACTTACAATTACTAAACTTCACTCTCATTTTCCTTTAAATTTCAACATCTGTACCTTCACTGCATACTAATTTTTTTTCACTGTAAACTTACAATTCATCTGTTCTGCACATCCATCTGCAGTCAAAGGATGTACACTGACTTTAAAAAGTACTGGCTGAAACTCCTTAATATAAAAATCCGTATAATTTGACTTTAGTTAGCAGTTATGCATCCTGTTGCATGTAAACATCTTTGTGCGCATTTCCATATATTTTGCCCATATATGTGCATGTATATTTATATACACACATACAACCTGTACATACATTTGTATTTAAACATATATATGCATACCTATGACTGTGTGAGTGTATTCACATAGAGGTATGAGATAAAACAAATGTGCAGCACCATTTAGCAATACAGATTAAGGGAATTACACAGTTAACACCCTTTCTTGTGATTCATGAAATATGTTTTGAGTTCAGCAAAGAATTTTTTTCTTTTTTTTTGCCACAGTAGTTTTTGTAAGTAATTATGCAATCATAATAGATTACCTTAATGTCAACAACTGGACCTCAATATCCTAATGCATGTACTATGATCAATGTCTTTATAGTATTTATATGCACAGGGGCCACATATGCAAAACTTCTGTGCTGCCCCACTATTAGACTACTGTAATTTTTTACTTCATTTTTTTGCCTCTTCACCTGTTCTTGCTCTTCTGGTGCTTTACTGTTGACTAACCAGATTTAGTAACCCCAGACTAAAGGTTTGCACAGCGTTACAAGTCAAGCTTTGTAGCTTAACTCAAGCAAAACCAAACCAGCAGAAGTCACATAAACCTTATTTGAAAAACTGCAAGTAAACATTTACATTTTTTTAAAAGCTGTTGTCATTTATAGATAAAAGTGATCAAGAACAGCATCCAAAACCAGACAATGTGTACAATGAAACTAATTCCTTTCCAACCCTGATAATGCAAAAAAAACTTTACAAGCAGAGAAGTATGCCATTCAATCCTCGTGAACATGTAATATATAAAGTATTCTACAGTCAAAATGGTGCAGATAGAGAAATATAGGTTTTTATGGTGGAGTTTAGGGGTATTTTATCTTAGTTATTTCTCCATCATGAGCATTTTCATAAACAAAAATATCACTGACATATCTACCATAAATATTTGAAATCCTAACTCTTAATATTAAAACAGGAATGGGAAGCAAAAATTACACCCCTAAGAAAATGTTAAGGTAGGAGAATACATGTCCTGTTTCCTGCAGACCACAAAAACCAAGCGCAGCATGGGACTTTTAAGAACTACCACAAATTAGGCAAAAGTTCCTTACTGAATTCTGCATGAACACATGAATTATTCCTCTCTTTCAGAAATGAAATAGAATTATGAAAAATAATTTATAAATTATAATGAAATGAAAAACCAATTACAATACAATTACAATAAATGAAAAAAAGAGGGTTTTATTCTGCCAGTATGCAAGGCCCCCTTATGTTCCTGGTGCTCACTATCTAGCTAAAAACAGTCATTTGCAACATCTGCACCATGCAATGCCGCCACAGGTTGCTGAGATTAAAGAGTGTGCAATCACTCTGCCCAATTGCTGCGCACTAAAGAAGACATTCCTTTTCAACACTTGATGAGTTTGATAAAATCTCTGCTAGGTCACATTAACATAGGTTTTTATTATGCTAATGGAACACATGACTAATAAACTAAAATATTTTTGGAAAATCATGTGGTAGGTAGGGCCAATGAAATCTCCTAATCTTTAAAGGCTCAAGAAATGTTTCCTTGAAAAATTCTGTTTCATTTTGCAAATATATATCACTTATATATCACTGTCTTCTATGAGTCAAAACACAGTGGTTGAGAATTTAATCTATTCAAATACTCCTAATGCTTTACAAAACACAAGGTAAATTAAAGGCCTCATCATCCTCCCAAAGCACTGCACAGTTATACAAACAGCCTGTAAATTATTGCAAAATCATCCAGGCTTGGGAGAAGTCCAGAAAAGTCAAGCTCCCTTGAAGAATGGGTGCTGGTGTAATTACATCTACCTAAAGCTATTCAGCACTCTGTGGGGCAACCAAAGGAGGATAAGGCCAGCACAGACATGAAGAATATTTTCTGTTTCTCTCTCCATATGAGAGGCAACACTTCACCAGCCTAATTCAACATCAGCCAGACCTAGCTGGAAGCTTAAAAGGAGCAGAAGATCTTTAAGCAACAAGTCAGAACGACATTTGTTTTTGAAATGCATGCCCATATGCATTCAGATATAGTACACAGGTTGCTCTCCGTTATTCAGATTATAGGACTGTAGGTCTGAATATGCTCTGCAAATGACTCCATCACCAAGAAGATAAAGGCAACGCACAAACAGAACAGTGTAAACAGAAATACTGTTCTGGGATAAAGTGATCACCCTGACAGGACATAAACTGCTAACTGCACAGCTGCCTTCATCAAAGAATTTTATGAAACCATAATCTAGACTAAAAGCCTTCTCTGTTTTTTCCCACCAACCAGTCACGTATTTTTCCTCTCAGGTTCGCAAATTCAGCTGCATTTTCTCTCTGTCATGCCCATTAACATCTAACATCTTTCCTCCACTCAATCGAGCAGCACACTTACCAGGTAACTACCTAAAATGTCAGAGCAGATGACTCAGCAAAGAAGATTACTGGAAAACTGCACCTTTTGCCTCTGAAGAATCGGAATCTGTCCATTTTCCCTGTACTTCTTGTCCACAGTCATAAGCACAATCATAAGCACATTTTTAATAAGACAGAGGCTACAGCTTTTCTGATATTTTTCAAGCACTTTTTCTAATAGGTTGGTGTTTGGTAACTCCAAAATAAACACTAAACGGTACATCCTGACTTAAGTAACACCATACACTTAAATTACTCTTAAGCATGTCTAAGCTATTCTTGTGTGCCTCTTTCTCCTGAGCCTCCAACAGAAAATCTTGCAGACGTCTTTTAGAAAAGCCTCATTCTTCTGTCTTTGGTACAATACAGAAACTGGTTGACAACTGCATAGAATGCTGAATGTAGATGCAAATCTATAGGCAGTAATCAACCTTGATTTCTGTGGAGTTTCAAGCCTTAGTGAGTTATGTGGATGGGAAATAAGGTTGGGAAATAAGAACCCTCACATATCACAGTTTTATAAAAAAGAATTTAATGCAAGATGGAGAGTGTAATTTCTGTCTTATGCCTTATTGCTATTGTTAATGACTTTGGTCTGTATTCATTTAGGTGAACACCATTATCAGATTAGCTGTCTACTTTTCATTAGTCTTTTGCTCAAATTCATTTGAAACCACTAAGATCAAAACCAATTTTGTCTACTTTTTTCTACCCTAGCAACTTTTAGCTATGTGCTTGTATTTAGATGGGTGTCCACTATAAAAGAACTCAGTGGTTTTGCACAAAAAGATTATATTGCTAATAATTTGGCAAATATAGTATTAGAGTGTCTTAATTCTGTTTGTTTAATTACTTCTTTAAGCTTCATGAAACCATCTATCACTGCCACTTTGCAACCTTTTGCTTCCCCTGGTCATTTATTTCAACTCTCTCTACAATTATTTCCAGACTCCTCAGGCATAAACTCTCACAATTTGGCTATTGGTACAGGTAATCCCTCTTCATTTCCCTGGTGTTGCTGTCAGTAAGAACCAAACCAGTTCTGAAGTAAAAGTCAGTTGCTTCAGTACAGCTACATACTCTGTGCTATTGAATCAACATACAGAATACTGTTCCTGGACAGGATGAGAATGAAGGAGAAGGGGAAAAACTAATTTAAGTAGCCCTTTAAGCATTACATGCAGTGAAGAATTGCATAGAAACTCCTTTACTAGTGCCATCCTGGATAACCACCTGCAAATTAATGAAGAGTTAAAAAGCAGTAGATGGTACAAGTGTGCTATAACCTGACTCTCTGCCGCCCTCATTTCAGATGCTCTTCCATAGCATCAACAGCTCAGTGCATTACAGGCAGCACACTGGTTTCCAGCAGGCATTACAAACTACTGCAACCTAGGATGCTCTCAGACACACAGATGCTCCCAAGTGTCAGCTACTACTGCAAAAGAATTCATTCAACACTACACAAAGAAGGACAAGACATGCTGTGTGACATCAAAGCATTCAGAGGAAGAGATCTAAACATGGATGTACAAAGTATGGGGCCCCAACAATTAATCTTCATTAAGAAAGACTGACTTCACTAAGGTTGTTATCTAGGGTGACATCCTGTTCCCCTTGACGTCAGTGGCAAAATTATTAATATAATGTCACCACTAGGAAGAGAGAAGCACAGTCCAGATGATTCTGTGTTAGTTTGAAGCCTTGCACTAAAGTTACCTTATCTCACGCTATATTGTATTTATGTGTAGTTTTGTCAGAAAGATCACATCTTACAAAACACTGGTTGAGATATCAAAACTACTTAATGGCAATTAATATAACCAGTGCATTGCCAAAGACAGACACTTCCTGAAATCCTGTCTCATTCCCAAGGCTGGAAATCCATGTATTCGGGATCGGTACTGCAAGGCAACCCCTGTGGGAACACTGAAAAGCTGGTATTCCATTCAGGGGAAACAGAATTCACACCCACAACAGAAATACTTAATCTAGCAAGAAGGCATGAACCCGTGTCCAGGTAAAGATACCAATTTCAGACTATTAATTACAGTGGTGATTTCCATTTTTCAGAATAAAAACTAACTTTCGTCTAAGGATAAACAGAGACCAGAACAATGAGCATGCTTTTACAGCAGTATTAAAATTGTTGAAATAAAGGGGAAAATATTTCCGGATCAACCTTTCCAAGTTTTCTAAATGCCTCAGGATACTATTTCATGTTTAGAGTATTGAAAAAGCATTCTCTTACAAAAACCTGATGTGTAATGGAGACGTATTTAATTCCTTTTCTGACATTAATAAAGCTAAATGATGTACAAAGGTATTGCCCAGCAAAATATTCATCCCTAACATATGGACACTATACTGAACTTTTTCAACAGATCCAGAAAACCAACCTCCAGAAGTAAGAAAGCTCCCCTAAAATGCATCAAAATATATATGGTCGGATTTTTTGGATTTCTTACTTCAGCAGATATCAATACTTCTTAAGGGATTTAAGAGGAAGAAGCGCGATTAAACTAGAAGTGGCCAAATACCTTTTTGGAGGTTTCAAAACAGAGACAGAACATCTTAAAAAGCCCAGATCCAACTTCAGAATTGCAGTTGAAATTTTGATGGTCTTCACATAAATAGATTTTTGAGTGTTTTTGTGTGTGAGAGAATTACGCCATATTCCAATACTCTGAATTTTGCTGCAGGTTAAGGATACAAGCAGTGCTGTCACAACTATGACTGCATGAAGTAACAAGCTGAAAAACTGCAGTAATTAAACCATCTGAGAGCACAGTAGTAAGCTACAAAAGTTTCATCAGTCTCAACACAAAAGATTTGGGATAGCTTAGCTTCACTAAGGGAATAATAATTTTCCCTTCTATTGGTTCATTTACTGTACATTTTGAGAATAGCTGGTGCTAGGTTTTTGCAAGTGTTAAAACTTGCTCCTGCTTCATTTGGAATAACAAGAACTCTGCAAGCTAATGGCAGCTGAATCAAAATCCAATAAAACCGCCGCACAAATATTATTTTTAGTGGCAAAGCTGCCTTAAATAGACCCCACACCAGTTTCTATAACCAACACAAATGGGTGCCCAAGAGCCCTTGGTGTGCAGCTGCCTGTGAAGGTGAATGAAGAACCACGATACACTGAAGACTGGCATATACTCTTTGAGATTTCCTGTGCCATGGGTTGGGTTACAGAAAAGGGAGACTCTGTCCTGAGGACAACTCTTGCCCAACACTACAGGCTACAGTAATCCGTTCAGTCCCTGAGTGCCATCTATTCAAGCTATGTCCTTACTAAATGTAAAGTATCCACTGAGATTCTGATTATTGAAGTAGTGCTCTTTCTCCTAAGCCTAACGAGATTAATGTTAAGCAAACAAAATAGTAAGGCTGAAACTACATGTGAATTCTTTTTAAACAATCTGAATGAAAAAAATATATGTCTGGATATATGATCCTGAAGTAGTACAAAATATCCTGGTGAAACAATGAGGATCTCTGCTTGCTCAGCACAAAAGTTAACCATTTCTGCACCCAATTAGAAGTATCAATGTCACCACAGCCAATGCTTTGAACAGTTGGGAGTGGCATCTATTCGTATTATGGTCTATATAAAAGAAAAAATTACAACATTTTAGAAGAAAGGAAATTACCTACTATTTAAAAGAGAGAATGCATGTGAAAGAGTACACATTGCAATTTCCAAGCCTGCAAAAATTCTATCTGCCAAAGTATTGTACACAAAGATAAAAATATGTATTTGAGTACTTTAGCTTACTTCCTGGATTTTGAGCTTTTAAGACTCATGCAGATTACATGATCTGACAAGGATATTGTAAGAATCTCATAATGAAAGTTAAAATCAAATAATTCTATAGCTCCAAGAACTAAGATCTGACTAACAGTATAGTCTTCAATTCAATACCAAACTCCATTCTTACTGTTTCAAGTGGTTCATACCAGTCTTTTCTATAAATTTGTACGACTGACAGAAAGAAAAATGAGATCTGTTGCACACAGGAAAACAGTCATCCAATTACCTGAATACCAGATCTGGCTGGAAAACAATTCTAGGGTGTTATTTTCTTCTTTTGGGGGGAGAGTGAGGCTGGGTGTGATTTACTTGATAGGTACAAAATGCAAGACATCTCTAAATATTTTCATTTGGAGAGTAAATTGACAGCTCTCCATTACACAACTAAAACACAAAGGACATGGGAAGAAGTCTGTACTACCTGGCCTAGAGCAAGAGTTTGAACCAGGCTTTCACAAAATCACAAAATCTTTTAGGTTGGAAAATACCTCTGAGATCATCATGTCCAACCTTTGACTAGACACCACCATGCAAACTAAACCACAAGCACTGTGTGCCACGTCATCATTTCCTGAATAACTCCAGGGACAGCAACTCCACCACCTGCCTGGGCAGCACATTTCAATGCTTAACAACCCTTTCAATGAAGAAATTATTCAGAATGTCCAACCTGAACCTGCCATGGTGCAACTTGAGGGTATGTCCTCTCCTACTGCTGGTTGCAGAGAGCAGTTAGATCCCCCTTGACCTTCCTCTTTATCCAGGCTTAGCAATCCCACCTCCCTCAACCACTCCTGACAGGACCTGTGCTCCAGGCCCCTCCTCAGGTCCACTGCTCTCCTCTGGACATACTCCAGCACCTCAGTGTCTTTCTTGTGGTGAGGGGTCCAGAACAGGACACAGGATGTGGGGGGTGACCTCACCAGTGCCCAGGACCAGGGAAGAATCACTTCCCTTGACCTACTGGCCGCACTATTTCTGGTACAGGCCAGGACACCATTGGTCTTCTTGGCTCCCGGGGCACTGCTGGCTCATGTTCAGCCACTGTCAACCAGCACCCCCAGGTTCTTTTCCACTGAGCTACTTTCCAGCCACTCTTCTCCCAGACTGGAGAGATGCCTGGGGTTGTTGTGGCCAAAGTGCAGAACCCAGCATTTGGTCTTACTGAACCTCATGTTGCTGGGCTTGGCCCATGGATTCAGGTCATACCCCATCCCAGACAATTGCCCTACTCAGGAGTCCATTGTCTACTCCAACATCTCCCCCACTACTATGCTGAACCTCAGTAGAGATTGCCAGTGCCCTCCAGAGCCATCTGCAAACTCATTACACGAATGGCTACTCTCAGAGCTGACTGGGACACCTCTAACAGTGACCACCCACTGACTGTGCTGTGACCATGTGTGCTTCCTCATGCCCATTCTCTTTTTCATAAGCTGGCTGAGATAAGTGCTGAAAAAAGGTTATAGGAGCCATTTTCTTATTTAAGGAAGTTTTCTTTGAGTCATGAGTTTATATCACCAGATAGCAGTGCTGCAGTGTAAGCGACACAGGAGTTCTGGAAGGCAGGGACAAGTGCATTTCAAACATGCTATAAGTAAGCAATTAGCTTTTAGAGAACATGGGTTTTCACTTCTTTTGACACGTAATCACTCTACACTTCAGTTTTATCACTCTCCCACTATGTTCACGTGTGCAAACACCACCCTGTGCTACACACTGATGTCATGCAGCCCTGGACAAGTCTGTACCAGTGAGAGACTTACAGTGCTCTGCCAATCTACTCCAGTTTATTGGGACTGCATTTCTTCCTTTGTTTGTTGGGGTTTTTATAAAATTGGGGATATCAAATTCCACCCACACCAGCAGCTGTTTTGCTGATTCTGTCTCTTTCCTGAAGACCCCGCAAAGATGATTCTCTATGGAAAAGTTTAGAAAATAAACAAACTCTAATTACAAGGAAAAATACTGTGAGTACAAAGAGATGGCTTTGCACTCCTTAGTATTATGAATGCTTTTCATCCATGCAATTACTTTCCCTCTTCTTTCTATGCAATGAAGCATAATGTAATCCCTTTTTGCAAAGCACAGCACAGGACATTACATTAGCTTAATGCAAAGCACTATTTTGGCGTTGCTTATAGAACATTTACTGTTTGCACACATGACTCTGCTGATTTGCCATTAAGTTCAATACCAAACAGAGTTTAAATTTTTTTTAAGAAAACACTCCAGCTATACTGGAACTATACAAACAGCTCTGAATGTATATATAGCTATAAATCAGACTGATGGATCTTTGTATGTACCTGGAAAGATCATTAAAAAGCACCTTAAAGCTCACCATTGTCTATTAACATAGAGGCTTGTTAAAAATGTGACTTCTAAAGTAAGTAATGTAAAATGGATCCACACAAATAAAAACACTGTGCTGCAACATCAATTTTCAGGAAAAAGGTGTATTTTCTAAACTGCCCCTCCAACCTGAAGGACCCCAAGTTCCAACTGTGCCCACCAGACATTCCACCGCTTCTTTCTTTGTTTTAAAACAGCACATTTACTTTGGACAGAAAAGGGGGGAAATAGCCATAAAGTTCCCACTGTTATGAAAAACAGAAACAATTGCTAGAGTTACAAGCTCCTTGCAGACCAAGCCAGATGATGAACAGCTCTGGGTCTCCACTTTCTTGTGTGCAGATAACTTGAATTTAAAAATACAACAGTAACACAGCCGTGGCCATAAAACCTGATGCATACAGAAACTGTAATCTGACAAAATGAACCTGTGCAGGGGCAGCTGTCATGCCATCAACTTTCAAAACTGCTTTATTCTCAGCATATTTTTCTCACAACTGCCTGAGTTACGTGCCCTTCATGCACAGAGCATACAAAAAAGGATAAACATGTCACCACAGACTCCAAAGCAAACCACCTGATGAAGCCACTAAAATACAAATCAGCCTAATTACACAGTTTGGTCTCTAAACGTTAATGTCACTTCTCATTCCATAGTTTCATTACTCTCAGTCTTTATGAAAAGAGGCATGGTCAGGAAACTGGTCTGAAAACAAACAGTATTTGAAGGCTCTCAATTTGTTGATGGATTTCCAGAGCCTGATAAGTGCTTGGCAGTGCCTGCTTCTTTTCCCCACTGAATCTAAGATGTTCACTTCTCTTCAAACCCATCTAAAGCCCAAAAACATTAAACTTGATGTCACCATGAATACTACATTCAGACCACGTTCTCCATCACACTTACCTCTATCCTATGACATAAAAGATTATTCGGTTTCCTTACCCATTAACTGAGCTCTCTTTTGTCTTCAGTGTTCTTTAGTATTTGATCAAATATTCAGGCTTGAATTAAGGACACAGATCCAGATATGCTGCATCATAAAATAAATTAAGAATAATGTTGTTGACCTGCAGCTGTGTACTAAGCAGCTGAGAGTAAGCCTGGCTGGAGCAGCTGCGACTCCCAGGACACCTTTTGCTGCCAGACATCATGAATCTTATAGAGGAAAAATTGTATTTTCCTTTCTCTGCTTTGAAGCAAGCTGAGAGGCTGGCCCAAGGAAAAGCTCAGTCACACAGACAAGTTGTGACTAAGTTTCCTGCTTCTTACTCCAGAGATGTGCTGAGCTAGTGCAAGGAGCTGTGAGGAAGGGGCAGATCTCCTCCCAAAAGTCCTTCAACCTGGGGATGTGCAAGCTCAGAATAAACTGCAACTGCCCCAACTCCCCCTCTATCAGGAGCAGCCAAGAGTGCTGGACACAGCTGCCGTGGCACCTTAGAACACAGCAAGGAGCTCTCAGCAGCTTCTGCCTGACCTTCTCACACAGAGCTTTTTAAAACACCTTTGAATTTACTCAGGCAGGCCAGACAAATTTATAACATAATTTGACAACAGCAACACAGAGACTGAGCATTTTTACACAGTCTGCTAGGGAAAAAAAAAATCCTTGATAAAGGCACTGCTTCATAAATAATGTCTGTCATGTTCACAGTCCCCATACAGAATGCTGTCATCTATAGTGCGTGGGCAGAGAGCGTAGGAATTTGTGAGAAACAAACAGTGAATCACCAATTATTCTGATGGCAGCTCTGCCCTGTGTGGCTTTTCACCAAGTCGTTCTTCAGAGTGACAAGTTTGTTTGTCGGCTGGCATGAGCTAGCACTTCATCAGATTGCACACAGAACCATGGGCTAGAGTTCACGGCAATGGCAAGGGAGATTATGTAGTGTAATTTCTGGATTTTTTTTTTCCCTCCAAATATCTACCCAGATGCTTTGTCCACCTCTAAATCAGCAAGCTGAAGAGCTGCCCACCAGCCAGGGTATGAGAGCCCCAGCCCAGAAACACACAGTTCCTCCTGGGTTGACATCTTGGCCATTAGCCTGGCTCCTGGTAGCACCAAACTTGGACATGAGATGCCCCTAATTCTGGAGCCTTATGAAAGCCTAGGGAAATCAATGCAGAGGCCTCAGAATTTTCAGTACCTCTTAGATCTGACATAAAATCCTCAAATTATGCAGCTCCTCACTTCGATTTCCAGTCTCTTTCCACACCACTGCCCAGGGCTGAGAGGTGCCAAGACCAGCTGGTGTGCTGCACATTAGGCATCAAACCATACAAGATTTCCAAGGCAAAAAAAGCTCTCTTATCTGCAGAGAGAGCTGAATAACCTCAGCAAAGTACTGTCACTGACTGTCCAGGCGCTGCAGCCAAAGAGCAGTGTCCTGCCAGTCCTCTCGAAAATATGCTGTACATTTGTAGTCCTTGCAATCTTTCTTCAAAAATAAGTTTCTTTAGCCCACATATCCCTTGTACCAATATTCTCTGAGTTTCCCTAGAGCAAAACTCTGCTATTTATATAACTGGAAATGGGGTTGTGCTCCTCCTTGAGCCTGGCTCACTCAAACCATGTGATGTAGGAACTGCCATTTCCAGCTCTGCACAGCAGCTGCCCTAAAGTATGTAAAAATCACAAACCTTTCTTGGTGGCCCACATAAAGACAGAAGTTAATGTTTGTGAAGTATTGAGACAGCCAGTTCTACCTTTACTTCTGAGCTCCAGAGATGGGTTTTTGTCCTTTATCTTAGATTTTTAAAAAAGTGAAACAATGCTGGAACTATAGGCACAAATTCATATTTATTAGAAATATAGGTTGACAGAGTTTCCTTCTTAGAAACTGAATGCTGCTATGAACCTGGATTCTTCAGGTTATTCACTATACACTAAAAGTGTTCCCTGCAAGAAAACCCAAGGCTCTTTGGGGCACGCTGTCTACACTGTCTAGTTGAACAGCAATGCATAGCTTTATATTTAAAAACATGCTATCAGAATTAAATATTATAATACAAAATGTTCACAGCTTATGGAGAGGTTATATAAAGTATACCCTATCAGCAACAAAAAGGAAGAAAATGAACATTTGTTTTGTTCTTTGTATTGATTTTTTTTCCCAGAACACTAAAAATGTTCATCTTGAAATTTTTAATTGAGTTTGGCCCAAACTCTCATAGAAAAATTACACGCTTCTGAGATTGGAACTTTGTCATTCACAGACAAGGAGTATGGGATTTTCAGTTTATTTCTTAATTGTGCAAAATTCCAAGGACTCACTCACGCTCTGGAGAGGTGCAGGATTAAGAGAACCAAATTACCAGGCATTGAGAATTCCTCTGGCTGATCTCTTGTTACTCCAGTGACCAATTCTAGACATAAATGCCTCATGGGACTGCCAAAAATAGCTCCAGAAACAGAACTGACCTAAAATCTCAGGTTTTTTTCAGTGGAAAAAAATAGGATTTTGTCTTAAAAGAAAATTCATGAAAGATATGTTTTCTGTGGACAATAACGGTGGCTTGGTGAAAATCTAAAACCCATTTGCAGCTAAGAATGATGTTTTTGGTCCAAAATGTGCCAGTGTGCTTCATGGGGGCTGCCAGTCAGGAACTTTGTATGTACCTATGTATCTTTCCCCTTGCAAGCAGGAGTTCCTGCAACAGATTCCTTCCTCCACCTCCAGGGATGGCATCACACCATCAAAAGCCCTCCAGGCTCATTAGAAAGAACCTGGGGTATAAAACCCCCTGCAGAACAGCTTCTAGGAGACACAGTAAGGTATTGTGAATAAAAACATACTAGATCTTTGCATTTCCATGAAAAGTAACTGAAAAACACTGAGTTGTTTAGGCTTTCCTGTTTTCTTATTTGATCTCTACCGTAGAGGCTGAGAGACAGACTGAGCATCCACAGTCATACACTGTTATATGCACCAGGTTCAGCTGAAGCAGCTCATTCAAAAATAGAAATAAATAAGAGAAGTACAAAAACCTCTATTAAATTTACACTTCATATGATTCCAAGACCTGTGAAAACGGAGAAGTGGTTGCAAGTTGCATATGCAAAAAAGGCACTTTAATTATATCTCTGCTGTCTGGTCCAGTAACCACAAAACACCCATCTGCTCCAGACACTCTCTGCCTGTGTCTCTCAATCTCTAAAAAGCAAAAAGCAAATAAAAAACAATTAAATATATTTAACTTGGGGGGTTTTATCTCTTGATTCTAAGTGTTACTCATCACCAGAAACTGATGACTCCAAAAGAGATGACATAAGTACTCTGACAAGTTATATTAGACTCTAATAAAAGCCCCATACATTGAGACAGATGAAGAGAGAACATGCAGCATCATTCCTCTTTCCAGAAAAGGAAAACATCATAAGGAGCTGCAGAGACTGAAAGTCTGATGGAGAATAGAAAGGCCATCCTGGAGGAAGCAAAGCTGGGTTTGCTCCAGCATGCTGGTGCTGTTGCTGTAATCCCCAAGAAGAGTATGCTCTGTATTTTCTCTAAGACTTTTAAAAGCAGCCAAATGTATTCCAAGTCACTGCAATACCCTGGAAATGCCACTTTACAGCTTTGCTTTCATAAAACCACAGACGAGATTTGAATTTTAGTGTAGCTCCAAAATCAGGTGTGACAAGCAGCATTAGGGTACAGCCCACACCTCACCAGCCCTTGCACCACAAGGACAAACTCCCACCTTTGGAGGTGTTTAGATATCTGACCTGCAGAAAGTAGAGCATAGAGAGAACTATGGACTTAACTGGTATTTTGGAAAATGCTGCACTAGATTTTAAAAAAGAAGGTGTAGGAAGAGGCCTCACAGGGAGCCTCCCAGGCCTCACAGGGAGCTGCATGGCCAGGGAGAAGCTTACAGCAGCTCCCCAAATGTGCAACCACAGCTCCAAGTCCTGTTTCAGAAACAAAGCCCAAAGAGCAGAGGCCCTACTCCCAAAGCATTTGAAAAGACACGTCTCCATCCACAGTCTCCAAAGGAAAAACAAACATAAACAAACTCAAAGGCAGACTGAAAACCTATTTTTAGATAAATGAAGAGCACAAAAGCTTTCCAATGTCCTCTCCTTACCCCCTCTTCTATTTCTTGTCTTCCCCTCCCCTTATTCTCAGTATGCCTTGGCTGTTGACTGTCAACCAGCCAGCCCTCTGCTCCTATTTTAAAATTTTAATGGCAATCTAGCAAGCATCCCCAATCCAATTATTTTAATATGTCTGTGTTAAGTAGTCACAACAACACCTTTTGCCAACATTATTACTACTGCAATTAAAATATGTATTAGTCAGCTCAAAGATCCACAAAAGCCTCAGAATTTTACCTTTCATTATTGATTGAGCAAAGAGTTTAGAGAAAAGAGGAGGAACCGAAAGTGTGGACTTTAAGAGCCAGTATGAAGCTCTTGCAGAAAAAAGGCACACAGACACAGGAAGTCCAAGAGCTTTTACTGCAGTATCCTTGTAAAACCAACAGCTGCCTGCCAGGTTGAGCTTCCTGCTGGATCTTGCACTGCTACTGTACAAATAACTTCTCATCCCACAGACACCTAACAGCACTGCATATTGCTCTTGAACTTTTATCAAACTCTACTCACATCAAAATACCACAGCACTTCAGCTTACTATCAAAGATTTCCAGTAACATATGGGTCTAGAGATTAATTTTGAGGTTTACGGCGTCTAAAGAGTTCTTATCTGCATTATGCCCTTTAATGAGCTAAACAAGATTATTTGACACAGCTCATTAATAATTACAAAGAATACTCAAGGGAAACTCAATCCAAAAGCCTGCATTTTGAAATGAGAGGGATTATACACTTAAGTATCATTGCAATATGCTTATAAAAAGCTGCGGATGAGTTTTAGTTGATCGCCTTAGACATGCTCTTTGTTCTCCAGATCCCCAGGGATCTCCTACAGGAACTTCTGCACTAGAGGGGAGTCTACCTCATGCCAACCTCCTTCACAAGTTACATTCACTTTAATATAATTACACATATGTACTCACGTAAGCGTCGGGCTCTTCAGAGAAGTCACCCTGCCTTAGCTGCAGTATGACAATTTTCAATAGCTGAAGTTGTTTCTATTTGTTCAGAAACAGAGGACGACAGAAAAAAACGGATATAAATAAAACTCTTTAAGAGCCTTTACTCAGGTCTGAAGAATTCAACAGCTGCATCCCATTCAAAAAACGGAACAGAATAAATATCCTCAGCTACAAGAATGGCTTTCCAGGGGCCAAGCTGAAAATTGGGTGCATTTCTAAAAGAAGACATTGTTTTTAAAGGCATTTGCAACACTTGCACATTTTGTGGCATTTTTATGAGTTAAAATATCTTTGTGGTATCTGGTATTCGCTTTAAAGCTTTATCTCCAGGAGGTATGTGAAAGTCTAGGCACTTGGTATGTATTTATGTAAGGAACACAATAAAACTCCAGTTGTTGCAGAGAGAAGCCTGCAGGTGTGCTCTCTATGCTTTTGGAAAGTGACAGCCTGAGAACACTGTATACAAGAGAAGTTTTGGTAAAGATGGATACTGCTAGTCAATAATGCTTTCAGCCAGAAACAGAGGGAATAATAAAAAGGAAGCATTTGTTCAATGTATAACTTGGTGTTTATTATTCCACAGAAGGCTACTTCCCTTACACTTCTCCATTCAAATCCTCCACTGAGTAAACATTAAACATGCTTTTCCTCTCTGACTTTTCACACAGCACAGAATTAATGGAAGTGTATGTTTCTGGTGTTATTACTCTTATCATTATTATTATCATCCATAAATAATTCATTACAGACTGAACTGGATTAGCCTTCAGGAATCCCTTTGACTTTGTGAAATTTCACCTTTTCCATTTGACAGAGAAATGAAAGCCAGTAATAACAAAAGTGCAGGCTAATTATGGATGTTTCAAATGCTGACACATCAGCTGTGGAGCAGACCAGACCTGCAGTGGGATTGTGTTCAAAATACCACCATCTCTAACTAGACATTGTCAGCACCACTTCCAACCAGCAATGAGAAACAGGAACTTTTGGGGAAGCAATTCATTTCGTTTGGCTCACAGAGATAAGGGCAAACCTCCAGAAATGCCTTTTTCCCCATTTCCTCCCATGCAGGGAGGGAATGCAAGGTGGCCAGCACAGAGGTGTATGTCTACACTGTGGCTAAATAGCAAATATGTAGTGAATGAACTGAATTCCTCCATTAAACACCATTCTCCCTGGCTGCTGAGCAGCTGACCTGTGCTAGCAAGGCTGCAGATACATGAAGTTGCTTCTCAGTGGCCAACTCCACAGCTGCTTGATAAAACGGGGGGTTTTGTGGCAAACTGGCCAGCAAGTTTCCCAAGGCTGAGCATTCGTTCAGCCCCAGCCTCTCCCGCAGTCCCCGGAGAGAAGTGGCTCGGGCAGATCAGACTGCCACCACCTTCAGTGCACTGACCCATCCTAACAGAGCCCAAACCACGCTTCGCACAAAGCTGCAGACTGGGGCTGTCCACTAAACAGCTCAAGGCTGGAGCTCATCAATTTCATGCCCAACAGTGAAAATGTCAGCTGCAGATGAACCTGCCATTGCTTAGCTCTTTGTCTGCTGTAATTCCCTGAAGTCCGATTGCCATTTATAGCCATGGGGCTGGGTGGAGCATCCCTGGGAAGAGATCACAGGCTGCATTCTTCAGCTGCTGCAAGGGTCTTTTCCCCTAGGAGCTGGGCATATGCTGTGCTATTAGGAAACAAACAACAGTCGGTTGCAGTTTTCAACTATAACTACTACTGGCTTTCAACTCATTTGATGCCAACCTCTAAAAGAATGGTTTCCAGCAGCACAAAATTTCACCCTGAAAATTGCCCCAGTGAGTTCTGTTACTAAGGATGTGAACTCCCACAGAAATGAACAGCAGTACAGAGAATGCAATACCAGATGAAACAATAATATACTCATCACGAGATCTGATGCATTGTGGCTATGTAACTAACAGTAAGTACTAAAAACCAATATAAATCAATGATGCTTTAAGCTCCTGGCCTTTTACGGTCTTCACTCAAAAACTCACCCATAGCCTTCAACAGGGAAAAGAGTCAAAGCTCTTTCAGGTCCATTAGGGACTTGGCTATTGCTAGTCTGACCTATACAGGAGGCATTCAGGTTTCAATGGACTGCAGAGAGTAGCAGGGGGAATTGCAAAGAGCAGAGAATCCACATACTGCAATGACACAGTTAACACCGTCCTCCTCCCTCATCTTTTCCAAAGGGCTAAAGCTGCCCTCTATCTGAAAGTAAATCAGAAAACAATAGTACAAATACCATCCATAGTTCACACTTCCAAGAAGACTGCTTAAAAGCAAATAATCTCCCAGACTGCTTTCCTAAAAAAGCTCAATTTTTCTGCTAGTTAATAATTACAAAAGAATTTTTCTCAAATTTACTGGTGATGGGAAAGAGCACTGCAGTTCGAACATTGTTTTCTTGTAGAGAACTGAAATAACATTTTTTTCCAGATTTCCACAGAGATGTTCAGTGGAAAAATGCCCAGTATCCTAAAACATTTCTCTCTGGAAAGTAATTTCACTCTTTCCTTCCCAAACAGTCTTTTATGGATGTGCAGAAAAGCACACAATAAAACAATACACAGCCTTTGAAAGCACATTGAAATATTAATTTCTGATATCTGAAGTGTCTGGCTGTGAGTTTATTATACAGTATTCCAAATCGATCAAGATTTTCTATCAGCCTAAAAGGTCTCAGGTTGTTTTTAAAATTGTTTCCTACCATTGCACCTGAACAGAATCAACAAGTTCTATTTGGTTAGGTTTTTTATACAAATAGGTGCATAAAAAAGAAGAGTGATCTCCTTCATCTAGACCTTCAGCTTTAAGGTAAAAGACTGAGATGCCAACTATTAAAGCATGACTGCACATCTCAGGTTCTCATTTATTTTCAATTCTTCTGGTAATTAGAGAAGTAATTCTGAGAATCATCCATCATCCTAATGAAGATGCCTTTACAAAATGTGCCTACTTGTTTTTTCACAGTACCATGGGTGAGAGGGTGAGAATAATTTCAGACATGCAAGATGAACAGGTTTTTTTTAAACCTGAGATTACCCAGACAAAAACTCCCAGAAAATGATGAGAGAAAGAGGGCAGGAGATGGTAGAATGAAGAGGGAAGAGGCACCGACCCAGCTAGTTTATCTCACTGGAGAAGAGAGCAGCGTACATTCCAGAATAGTAATCATTTCCATCATAGCACCTCACACAACCGACTTGAGTTTGCCTCGCCTTTTGCAACAGGAACTGCGATGTGCCAAGTGTCACTGAGCCCAGCATGGGCCAGGCAGCCATCCACCACCTCCTCGCTGTCCCCGCATGAGACAAGAGGCTCCTGGCCGGGGGGGAGCTGACAGAGCTGGGGCTGCAGCCACAGCTGTCCTCCCCCCAAAAGCTCAGTGTCAGCGTCCTACCCCCTAAAAGCACTCACCTCCACCACTGGGACTCAGCCATGAGCCGAGGGGAAAGTCCTGAAGGCACACAGGCAACCTTAGCTGTCACCACTTTAGGTTTCTAAGCGTGTTAGCCCATTTTTCTTCCGTGTTTTTCTCTAGCCCTACTACTCTGTGCTAACTACTCCCCCTCCTGCCCTCCAGCCCTGCAGGACTACCACAAAAGGAAAACAACTGCTGTACAATACAAAGGCAAATGACAAACTAAGCAGCTTTTAACATCACAAAAGAATACAGCAATAAATCAGAAGGATCAGGAGGGAAAAGGACTGTCATTTATCTTCTGCTTAATACCCCTCCTGTATTACAGAACATACAGTATGTCAGAAGCAGTATGATTTTAAAGATAATTACAGCTTGTAAACTGTATTCCCTTTTTACCCACCTGTGATGAATTATCTGAGACAACTCTAGAGAATGGCAGTCCAAGTTGCATCCCACTGGCCAGGCTGTGCCCCAAGGGATGACTCTGTCCTGCTCCCTAACACTTCTGTCACCAAAGAGCATAGCCTCTCAGCAGACAACTATTTTGCTGTATAATGTAGCCCTGGACTGGCCATACAGACTCGTTCTAGACAACACCATGGATTGCCTTTGCAATGCCTAGAATTAAAATAAAATGTATTTGCCCTTACTAAAACATGATGCACAAAAAGCATTTGATAGTCTACTGATCTGTGTACCTACAGCTGCTTAAATTTATGTTATGCTGGCATAAAATCAGCAAATGCTTGAAATAAATACAGGACTTTTTTTTTTTCTTAACACAATGCTTGAAAGGTCACTTTGTAGTACACTGCTGTTGAAGAAAACATTATTAATCAGGATGTTACCTCATGTTTTTGAGTATCTTGTTTCAAAATTAAGGATCCACATTTTGAATCTAAGAAATTATACTGAGTGTTTGTTCCCCACTGACCTTACCACCAGATTTGCTCATTCCAGTTTGAATTAATAAGGCTACTAAATCACTTCACATTTGTCCTCATGTAAACACAGTCACAATCTGCTGCTTCACTCTTGGTCACTCTTCCTCATAGACTTTTCTTTATATAAAAGGCATCTTCTGTATAAAGACATATCTTCTGGACAGATGATAAACTCCAAACTGCAGACATTTACCTTGCCAATAGTACTGCGTTGCTGTCTAACGCCAAGGATGGAGAATTTATTGGCTCTGCTGACAGCCACCATGGATTTTAAAACTCCACAAGCCAAGAAATGTTCATCTAAGCCATCATGTGGGTTTTGTGTTGTTCTGGAACTAGACCTGTTTTCTAAATCTTGGACTCTGCCTCACCAGCAAAACAGCCCCAGGGAAACCAGTGCAAAACACAGATACAGCTGGAGCCCTGCAGAAGCTCTAAGGATTCAACAAAAATTGTGGAAGCAGATATGTGTGTACCTGCATTACAGATATGAGTAAGCATGCATCACTAGTTGAAGAGAAAAATACCTTACATTTAGAACAATTCATTGACCAAATAGTAATAACAGAATGAGAACACTCAGTGTTCCAGGTTAAGAAGCAGGAAAAAAAAAGGCTATTCCAAGGAGGAAGACCTTATAGCTTTCTCCTATGCTCCCAGTTTCCTACCCAGGCTGAGTTACTGTATACCTCTAGGTGTGCTAGGGCAGCCTACAAAATTCTCACTGTGCCTTGCTAATGCACTAGCACATCTGAAACAACAACAAAACCCCCACCTAGTGAAACTTGTAACATGCTGGAACGAGTTATTACCTGTTTTAATTTGCTGTGTATTTAACAAGTTTCATACAAAGGTACCAACAGGGCCTAAGCATAAAGACAGCCATGCAGGATACAGGTTACATGGTCTTTTATAAGGTACAGGATTTTCCAGTGGGTTAAGAGCTAACCTCACCTTGTTTATTATACCATGACAATGAATATTCCTGCCTATTCTGTTTGTATGTCATCATGCTCTGAAGATTTTGAAGGTTTCTAAGTGCTGTTAGAGATACACCCCACTGTCCCCAAAAGGGGGTGTAGAGGCCCAGAGAGGTTGGCTTTAGTCACAGGGTTGTCACTGCCATGCCAACCCTGACTACAGAGCAAGCACAGCTTCATGTACATCAACAATATCAATTATATTTTATAAATATTCATCAGAAAGTGTGTGACCCCCAGGGTTGTCCCTACACTTAGAGGAACACAGCATAGAGCAATTATTTCCTGTGCTAACACTGTTAACTTGCAGCTATGGAAAGACACTATCTGCTACCTGCTAAACAGGATCAAAATGAATGTATTTGCAAAGTGTTTTGCCCGTCAAAGAGCACATGCATGGTTGGCTGCCTTAGCTCTACCATCTGCTAAGCTTCAGCAGCCCTGTGATGTTCCCAACACCACGGCTTATCAGTGCTGATATGGGCAGTCCAGAAGGTTCTCTCACTCAGGGCTGAAGAGCTGTTTTGTCGTGCTGGAGAAAACCACAAACCCATAACCAAAGACTGAAATGTATATTCACAAACTACACGTGTCTGGGCTCATGCAGCAACCCAGCTGGCAGGGAACAGCCTCAATCCACACTACAAAACTGCCTCCCCCTGCAGAGTGACCATGTCCAAATGGTCTGTCAGAAATAACTCCTGGCCTATGCCTGCTCTATGCACCAATGGTGCAGATGATCTGTCGGAACCCAGGACATCCCTCTGGCTGCCCTGGCTGTCTCGAGACCCTGGCAGGGGTCTCAGAGACCCTGGCAAGAAGTCAAAAAGATCTGTGGCTTCGATTTTTAGCCTGTGGAAAACTGCCAACTTTGGATGAGGAATTACAAGCCAAAAGGGTTTGAGTAGTGTAACAGGTGAATTGACACAGGGTGAAAAAGTAGAATTTTGGGGTTTTTTAGAATGTAATTCAGGGGTACAAGATGGAGGAATCTGGGCATGCCCTAGCCTTTTCTTCCTTCTTCTTGTCCTCCATGTCTTAATGTGATAGTGACACTTTTCTATTGGTCTAGGACAGGGACACACTGTCCAACATAGATTTTAGGTATTGGTATGGGAACTGTAAACATGGTACACGTAATTTTGGGTATATAATGTGGGAGATGCCCGGGGCTTGAGGGAAGACTGCCATGGCTTCTGTACTAGCTGGACCTCGGCAGGTCAGAGAAAAACTATTATAGATAAGAAAAAATAAATAACCTTGAAAAAGCAACTGGACACATTCCAGACCTCTTCTTCGTCTGCGTTCGGGCTAGGGAAGCAAAGACTCTTTCAGATCTCTCTTGGGGTCACCCTGACCTATAGGAACCCCGAGAGAGAGAAATCAACAATGATCAAGTCCCAGCACCAGAGGAAGTTCTCTGACATGGCTCAATCTCTGTGTAGCCACGGCCCAAGAGAGCAGAGCAGGAGGCAGAAAGGCAGGCATGGCATTGAGGTATCTCTAAGAAAGTTACTCATGTTATGCAATCAAGTGAAAAGACATGAAGCAATACTGTCAAGAGTAAAGCAAGGTGGCATAGAGAGAAGCATCTTCTTGGCTTAATTCAGTCTTCAAGATTGTATTAGAGCCGTGCTGCCTACTGTCTCACCTTCAACATGCATATGAAAAAGAGAAAGAAGTTCTGGCCTGTGACTGAGCAGGTCAATTCTTCAAACCTGCACAAAAAAGGTAATACTACATTTTGTGGTTTATTTTTGCGGCCCAAGCTTTGTGAAATGTTCATGTAAGAGAGAACTTGTGTGTATACTCTACAGTTTTAACTCACAACAGAAAATAACCTACATTTCTCATTAATATCAGTGCTATAAAATAATTAACATTTTACCCACATTAGGACAATCTTTCTGGGGCACTCTCAGTCCTACTGATAGGGTCACACTACTCTTAAACTGGCCCCAAACTTCACCTTCAGCTAGATTAAGGTCAAATGCCAGAAGACTCAAGGTATCCCAAGTCAGGGTGATTTATACAATTGTTACCATTCAGTGCTGTTTGCTTACAAAGCAGACACTGGGACTGTTTCTCTGAAATTACATAGGAAGTTGTACACAGCAGCTAACAAAGCTGAAGCCACCAGTGCTATTTACGGACAGTAGCAAGTACTTCTTTCACCTGCTCGCCAGCACACACCAGTCAGTGGAATCACACGGCCAAGCTCTTACGCACAAGATTACTTGTTCTTTTCTATGACAGCCAAATCAGTAAATCTCTGAAAATACAAAGGATATCTCTCCTTTGGCCACTCTGTTGTGCATCTGACTTGCTGTTGGCAGTCCTTAGCTCTGCAAGAGCTAAGTGCTGCCACGGTGCTGTCTTTATTGCACATTTTAAACCAGATTTGTCAGCTCAGTGTATTTTTCTATTTTCACTCCTGCACAATTCTTCTGATTCCAGAACTGAAACAAACCAAAAACCCCATGAAGGACTTGTTCTGACACAATGGGTTCCCTGATGGCTGCAGTATGCCAGTTACTAAGAGGAGATTCCACTCTTTCCAAGCCCCTCTCTCCTGGTTCTTCTGGGACAAGAGAACAGTTTGACATTTCCTCAACTTTGGAAAAGCAAATGGGAAAAAAGGAGACCTATTATCTACCAGATTTGTTTTCCTACCTTGAGAAGACTAAGAATGAGGTTTAGCAGCCTATTTAATCTTTTTCCTTTAGCCCAGAGAAAATTATCTTTCCAAAGGAAAGGAGCTATTCTTCTCACTCTTTGGCAGAAGATGATCCCATTACTCCTTGAAAAGCAATAGCAGAAGGGCTAGTCTCATCTCCACAATAAACCACTAACAGGCTCTGTGTAAGTCATGCAGAGCAGAAAGTGGAGGTTGCATAAGGTTTTTCAATAGAGGTTGGTTGTGCCAGCTGAAAAGGTACTTGTAATCTCCTGTTCAGTTAATGCTGAGCATTTCACCTCAGCTAATGACTAGCCAATCAAACCACTGTTCAACTCCTTCTCCTACTTAATGCAAAACATTAACATTAGCTTCTAATTAAAGATTTCTCACAGGATATGAAATTTTATGCCATAACAAAAATTTGGGTTGTTTTATACTACTATTGCATTTTATTTTTCATTGTGTGAAAAAACATCTGTAATCTACTGTGCCTTACTCAGCATTTCTGCAATGTTCTTCCTTACTGAGAATTTAATATTGATAATAATATAACAACATTGAAAACTTGAGTAATATAATAAAATCTTTTAAATTACTTAAAAATTTAGTGTATTAGCCTAACTTTCATCACCATGAAAACCCTGAATATTTTTGTCCTGAAACATCACACCAGGACAGCAGAAACACAATGTCTAGCTCGCAAAATACATACCTAAATACCCGAGAAGCCAGGAGCTTTATACATAAAAAATTAAAATTGTGTTTTCTGAAATTATTTCTGAATATTATCAAACCACAGAGTTAAGCTTATTTTCATGACCTGGTATAGCACTACTAGCACAGAACATGACCTAAATTGGCTTATTGCAAGAAAAGCAAAATACCTTACTTCTCTTCAACTCCCAACTGTGACAATGTGAATGATGGATGACCTCAAGGCCTTATTTGTAAAGGCATGAAGTCATTAAGTGCTGGGAAATGGAAAGCCCTTCAGAATGTGATCCAAATGCAGGAATTCACCCATCCACTTTTCTCTTCCCTGGGGAGAGCAAGGATGCTCCCTGTAGGGAGATCTGGGTGCTCACTCTCTGGGTAAGGCATGGGTGACAGTTGTGTGATCACTTTAAACAATGTGCAAATAGATACTCTTCCTCCTCCTATACTGAATCTTGAAGCTGTAAAATTTTTTTGTTGGAAACCTATTATTTCTCAAAACTATGAGAACAGGACAAATTCCTGCTGTGGAAATATCAACTCCACCCAGATTCTTAGCTCTGCTCATAGCAGCACAATGAAGGCATGACCTCCTTAACTTTGATGCACACTTCTGAGTAGAGGTCACTTCAGCTAATACTTCCAGCAAGACAAATGCACCACACCATTGTAATAATAAACGCTATGAGAATTTGACACCAGATGCTATGATCTGTGAACTAAGTTACATTAAGATAGATAAAACAGCCAGGGAAAGGAGAAAAAAAATTAACTCAAGCAAGGGAGTGGTCTTCAAGGCAGCTCTTAAGTAAATATTTTTATCATTTTTTTAAAGTCTTCTGTGAGGTTTCCTAAGAAAAAAATCATAAAACCAACCCTCAAAAAATCTTGAGAGCAAAAACTCAACACAGCAAGAAGAGATCATGCACAGTTCTCAAATATTTTTGCAGATTCTCCATTTGCTGAAGCTTATTGTTGTTTTTTTAAGGCTATGACTGCTCCCACATTCCTGTCTCAGAATCTACTAAAGCTGTGCTGTTGGCAAGTATTGCTACATTACTTTTAAATGACATTTAGTCCTTTTGCTCTTGGTACTCATGAACAGGGCTTCAAAATTAAAGGGAACTGCCCTCAGAGATTGCAAAAACAATGAGGACTAAAACCAAAAAAAGTTCAAACATTTGCATTCTGTCTTAAGATAAATTCCAAAGTCCAGTTTTATCACCAGTTTGCTGTTCTCACTAAATACTTAATAATAAATGAACAGTTTTCAAATTGACTGCAGAAAACCTGTCCTTGGTGTCTACAGATTGTTTATTTTAATTCAGATGCTAATATATGACCATTGTTTTCTTGTGATAATGACAAGCAAAGCATTATTTTCCCCCCTCTTGTTACAGATACTAAAATTTGAGAAAGACAAAGGGATGAATGTTGACCACTTGCCTCCTTGGTGTAACATTCGCTACCTCAGTGGGTAATAGGGTCACATTGTGACTACAACAGCAATTCAGTGTTGTTAAGCTTCACAGTGAATACTCTTCCTACTTTCTGATGCCACATCAGCCATACCTATACAAAACTATAAAGTGAAAATTCCAAATGAAAGAATAAAGCTGGTCTGTACACAAAGCGCTCTGAACGGATTTTAGCAGACCTTTCGGGAATGAAAGCCTTGTCTGATCAATGACTGCCACTGGCTGGGGAAGGCAGCAGCCCTGATGCTGAGAGCTGTCGTGGTGCAGGGAAGGACCCCTTGAGATCAAGTGCTCCTCTAAATCCCCAGGGTTCCTCCAGACAGTTCAGCCAGTGGTCAGGAGATGGAGGAGAGCCACAGCTCAGCAGCACACACACACTCACACACACACTCACACTCACACACACACACACACACACACACACACACACGCCCTGGAGGTGTAGGGGAGTGTTACCAAAGAGACACCCACCCTGGTCTCAGAGGGAGCACATGGCATTTACCAGCCCTGTGCCATCACTGCTTTCAGAAGGCTCCCAAACTCCCCATGAACAGCACACAGTAAAGTTTAGTACTGCAGATGCAAACTTGCTTTCCTGATACCTGGAATGGCATGATGTGACAGAATTGGCAGTCACTCCAGGCCAAAGGGCAAGATTTCTTTTCCAAACTCTTGCAAACTTTTTAATCTTTCCATAGAAATGAAGCAGAGATAGCAACACTGTTTTGACTGCAAATGCTTAATGTAAAAATAAGCTCCTAATGACTTCTGATCAAAGGCAAATTTGCCAGTCAGCAAAACATTTAAGTACATGCTTAGTTTGAGAAGTTTTCCCATCTATTTTATGCAATTAATCTCTTGGATGACAGATGCAGGCTGGGTTTTGTAAGGCTGAGTTATTTTACACATCATCTCACTTCTCCTGCCATCCTTTTACCTAAAGAGGTGCTCCCTGTGTTGACTTTAGTGAGGTACAAGACAATTGCCTTATATGTTTAACTGGCAGATGAGAGAGCTCATGCTTGAAAAATCCTACCCTTAGTGGCAGATCAGTAACTCAGTGAGACAAATTCATCACAGCCACATTCATTATATGAACTAAGAGACTGCCAGCAAAACCCAGGCCAAAAACTATGTTACTTTAGAGTAATTTTATCTCATAACACCAAGGTGAACAAAATGCATCTTACAGTTTACTTGCCTAGCTACCACCATCCAGCACAACCTGGTTTTATCAATTTCTGCTACAATGTAAAATATTTGAATCCTTCTCACACACTCATTCACTTTAGAACAGCTGGCAGCAGGAAGACAGTGATTCATTGAGTTACAGTGTCAAACAGCTTCCAGTGACATAAAACCAGAGTCCAGCAAAGTGGACCTGACTCACTGGATCTTCAGACAGAGACAATCCATCTTAAAACAAGTTTGGAAGATGAAAACACACCAAATATAAGGAATATCCTGGTTATTGTCCTGGTTTATCAGTCCAGAAATAGCTTTGAATGTGGAAGTTTACAGAATAAATTAAATTCTGTGTTTTTTTTGTATTTTATGACAAAGAAATTTGCCTAAAATGGGAGATGCTCATACATTTGTATTCAGGTAGCTTCATATTCATAGAAGTCCATTATATCCTTTAAATGAAAGGGGAAAAATAACCCAAAATCTTGTCCAGTTTCAAGAACCTTTTTTTTTTTTTTCTGCCTGTACTTAATCAGAAAGCTCAAAAGTGTTGACTATTTGGAAAAGGTTATCTGCATAAGAGAAACTTGATCATTACATTAGGAAAAGAAAACTGCAGATTTTGGAAATTATGGTATTTGGGTTTTTTTTTCTTGCTTTAGTGTTTTAGCTAGTACAAAAATATTTCCCCTTTCTCTAAGACCAGATGGCTTTAAATTTTAGCCTTGTGGACTGCAGTGGCAAAGTCAAAACAGAACTGGAAACACAGGGTTTTCATTCTCATGAAATGGTAACAGTTTAAAAATTTAGTTTCAATTTATGAGACCCAAAACAAAACATTCAAAATGTGTTACAGCAGGAGGCTCTGTTGTC